>NC_086446.1:604577245-605262245 GCF_028390025.1 Pseudophryne corroboree
TCAACGTTTCAGGTGCTACTTTATTGGCACCTTTCGTCAGGATACAAACACAACAATCAAAACATACCTTATATACAGGGCCATCTTAACAGCAGTGTAGGCCCCTGGGCACAGCAATGCACTGAGCCCCCTACCCATCCTCCAGCGGTAGGGGTGGGGGGTGCTATCAGTGGCAGCTTTGATGTCCCACGGGCGGTAGGGGGTGTTCTATCTTCCCCCAGCATGTAGGACCTGGAGCAGTAATTTCTGTTAATTACTCCTTTACTGCACAGATGGGGCTAAACTCTAGAGGGGGCATTGGGTTGAATGAAGAAGCCCTGGTACATGACTAACAGGGTGATAGGGGGTGTTTAATATGTAGGGAAGGGGTGGATAGTGGAGTGGGTTTAATATTTATCATTTTCCAGTGGGAGGGCAGCTTGCTTGACTGCAGATATCTCAAGGCTTTGAATCGGATAAAAAAAAAAAACTAGAGAGTCCCACCTTTTAGGAGGTACTGGGGACGTGGGCATCAGAACTCAGAAGCCATAGCAATCCACCAACGAAAATCTAAAACTGCATATTAGGTGTGGGCATCAGAGCTCAGAAGCCAGAGCAATCCACCAACGAAAATCTAAAACTGCATATTAGGTGTGTGGAGCTGGAGCAGGTTCCAGCTGCTGGAAGGCTGATATCTCTGGTTTTGGGCATAGTAGAGACAAGCTGCCAGTGTTCACCAAAAGGGGAGAGTCGCAGCTTCTGGATTATACTCTCAGAAAAACTCTAAGTCAGACAGAACCCAAGATATCTGGCTGGGAAGAGCAATTAACAGGCTCGGATGGGGACCACTGCTTTCAAGCCAGATATCTCCGGTTCCCCAGGTCCGATTTTCAAAAATCTGGTACCCCTGGAAAGAGGGGACCCTCAGCTATCAGCCTAGGGCCTTTATACTCATGGGGCCCTTGGGAAAGAGCCCATTGAGCCCATACGAAAAGACGGCCCTGCTTATATAGATCACAGTGCCCAGAACCAAATCACATTCCCCGCCCGTTTCCAGTCGCGGGCGCAGCCGCGTCATACGCTGGCCCGCAGCAGGAGGTGGAATCTGTTCCCCTAGCAACCACCAACGCTGCTAGACACCCTCGTGCGCCGGGCTTCCTGTCACCGGCACGCCTCCGGAAGCGCGTCAAATTGCGTCTTCCAAACGGCGGCCGGGAGAGGGGCCCGTAACCAAGACAACTACATAATTAAGAACAATAAATGGACTTCCGGACTGCACGGCTTTTAGATCAATCATAATAACAGATCAAGATCTGAAAACAAGCAAGCAACATTTCAAATCGAGCTAATCCATATTGAAAATAGATATCAAATAATATAATAGACAAGCTGATTATGCACAGCATACATAATTACTCTATTACAAGCCCGTAAAATAAGATTTTACTTACCGATAAATCTATTTCTCGTAGTCCGTAGTGGATGCTGGGGACTCCGTCAGGACTATGGGGAATAGCGGCTCCGCAGGAGACAGGGCACAAAAAGTAAGCTTTTAGGATCACATGGTGTGTACTGGCTCCTCCCCCTATGACCCTCCTCCAAGCCTCAGTTAGGTACTGTGCCCGGACGAGCGTACACAATAAGGAAGGATCTTGAATCCCGGGTAAGACTCATACCAGCCACACCAATCACACCGTACAACCTGTGATTTGAACCCAGTTAACAGTATGATAACAACGAAGGAGCCTCTGAAAAGATGGCCCACAACAATAACAACCCGATTTTTGTAACAATAATTATGTACAAGTAATGCAGACAATCCGCACTTGGGATGGGCGCCCAGCATCCACTACGGACTACGAGAAATAGATTTATCGGTAAGTAAAATCTTATTTTCTCTAACGTCCTAGTGGATGCTGGGGACTCCGTCAGGACCATGGGGATTATACCAAAGCTCCCAAACGGGCGGGAGAGTGCGGATGACTCTGCAGCACCGAATGAGAGAAACTCCAGGTCCTCCTCAGCCAGGGTATCAAATTTGTAGAATTTTACAAACGTGTTCCCCCCTGACCACGTAGCTGCTCGGCAAAGTTGTAAAGCCGAGACCCCTCGGGCAGCCGCCCAAGATGAGCCCACCTTCCTTGTGGAATGGGCATTTACAGATTTTGGCTGTGGCAGGCCTGCCACAGAATGTGCAAGCTGAATTGTACTACAAATCCAACGAGCAATAGTCTGCTTAGAAGCAGGAGCACCCAGCTTTTTGGGTGCATACAATATAAACAGCAAGTCAGACTTTCTGACTCCAGCCGTCCTGGAATATATATATATATATATATATATATATATATATATTTTCAGGGCCCTGACAACGTCTAGCAACTTGGAGTCCTCCAAGTCCCTAGTAGCCGCAGGCACCACAATAGGTTGTTTCAGGTGAAACGCTGACACCACCTTAGGAAGAAACTGGGGACAAGTCCGCAGTTCTGCCCTGTCCGAATGGAAAATTAAATATGGGCTTTTGTAAGACAAAGCCGCCAATTCTGACAATCGCCTGGCCGAGGCCAGGGCCAACAGCATGGTCACTTTCCATGTGAGATATTTCAAATCCACAGATTTGAGCGGTTCAAACCAATATGATTTGAGGAATCCCAACACTACGTTGAGATCCCACGGTGCCACTGGAGGCACAAAAGGGGCTGTATATGCAATACTCCCTTGACAAACGTCTGGACTTCAGGAACCGAAGCCAATTCTTTCTGGAAGAAAATCTACAGGGCCGAAACTTGAACCTTAATGGACCCCAATTTGAGGCTCATAGACACTCCTGTTTGCAGGAAGTGCAGAAATCGACCTAGTTGAAATTTCTTCGTGGGGCCTTCCTGGCCTCACCCACGCAACATATTTTCACCACATGTGGTGATAACGTTGTGCGGTCACCTCCTTCCTGGCTTTGACCAGGGTAGGTATGACCTCTTCCGAAATGCCTTTTCCCTTAGGATCCGGTGTTCAACCGCCATGCCGTCAAACGCAGCCGCGGTAAGTCTTGGAACAGACATGGTACTTGCTGAAGCAAGTCCCTTCTTAGCTCCCGAGGCCATTAGTCCTCTGTGAGCATCTCTTGAAGTTCCGGGTACCAAGTCCCTCTTGGCCAATCCGGAGCCACGAGTATAGTTCTTACTCCTCTACGTCTTATAATTTTCAATACCTTGGTTATGAGAAGCAGAGGAGGGAACACATACACCGACTGTTACACCCACGGTGTTACCAGGACGTCCACAGCTATCGCCTGAAGGTCTCGTGACCTGGCGCAATACCTGTCCCGTTTTTTGTTCGGGCGGGACGCCATCATGTCCACCTTTGGTCTTTCCCAACGGTTCACAATCATGCGGAAAACTTCCCGATGAAGTTCCCACTCTCCCGGGTGGAGGTCGTGCCTGCTGAGGAAGTCTGCTTCCCAGTCGTCCACTCCCGGAATGAACACTGCTGACAGTGCTATCACATGATTTTCCGCCTAGCGAAAAATCCTTGCAGTTTTGCCACTGCCCTCCTGCTTCTTGTGCCGCCCTTTCTGTTTACGTGGGCGACTACCGTGATGTTATCCCACTGGATCAATACCGGCTGACCTTGAAGCAGAGGTCTTGCTAAGCTTAGAGCATTATAAATTTGCTCTTAGCTCCAGTATATTTATGTGGAGAGAATTCTCCAGACTTGATCACACTCCCTGGAAATTTTTTCCCTGTGTGACTGCTCCCCAGCCTCTCAGGCTGGCCTCCGTGGTCACCAGCATCCAATCCTGAATGCCGAATCTGCGGCCCTCTAGAAGATGAGCACTCTGTAATCACCACAGGAGAGACACCCTTGTCCTTGGATATAGGGTTATCCGCTGATGCATCTGAAGATGCGATCCGGACCATTTGTCCAGCAGATCCCACTGAAGAGTTCTTGCGTGAAATCTGCCGAATGGAATCGCTTCGTAATAAGCCACCATTTTTACCAGGACTCTTGTGCAATGATGCACTGACACTTTTCCTGGTTTTAGGAGGATCCCGATTAGCTCGGATAACTCCCTGGCTTTCTCCTCTGGGAGAAACACCTTTTTCTGGACTGTGTCCAGAATCATCCCTAGGACCAGCAGACGTGTCGTCGGAACAACTGCGGTTTTGGAATATTTAGAATCCACCCGTGCTGTCGTAGAACTACTTGAGATAGTGCTACTCCGACCTCCAACTGTTCACTGGACCTTGTTCTTATCAGGAGGTCGTCCATTTTCTTTGAAGACGAATCCTCATTTCGGTCATTACCTTGGTAAGGACCCGGGGTGCCTTGGACAATCCAACGGCATCGTCTGAAACTGATAGTGACAGTTCTGTACCACGAACCTGAGGTACCCTTGGTGAGAAAGGCAAATTTTGGGACATGGAGGTAAGCATCCCTGATGTCCCGGGACACCATATAGTCCCCTTCTTCCCGGTTCGCTATCACTGCTCTGAGTGACTGCATCTGGATTTGAACCTTTGTAAGTGTTCAAATATTTCAGATTTAGAATAGGTCTCACCTAGCCTTCTGGCTTCAGTACCACCATATAGTGTGGAATAATACCCCTTTCCTTGTTGTAGGAGGGGTAATTTTATTATCACCTGCTGGGAATACAGCTTGTGAATTGTTTTCAATACTGCCTCCCTGTCGGAGGGAGACATTGGTACAGCAGACTACAGGAACCTGCGAGGGGGAAACGTCTCGACATTCCAATCTGTACCCCTTGGATACTACTTGTAGGATAGCGTCATGCTGAGAACTTGGTAGAAGCGGTGGAGGGCTTCTGTTCCTGGGAATGGGCTGCCTGCTGCAGTCTTCTTCCCTTTCCTCTATCCCTGGGCAGATATGACTCTTATAGGGACGAAAGGACTGAGGCTGAAAAGACGGTGTCTTTTTCTGCAGAGATGTGACTTAGGGTAAAAAACGGTGGATTTTCCAGCAGTTGCCGTGGCCACCAGGTCCCATGGACCGACCCCAAATAATTCCTCCCCTTTATACGGCAATACATCTTTGTGCCGTTTGGAATCTGCATCACCTGACCACTGTCGTGTCCATAAACATCTTCTTGCAGATATGGACATCGCATTTACTCTTGATGCCAGAGTGCAAATATCCCTCTGCGCATCTCGCATATATAGAAATGCATCCTTTAAATGCTCTATAGTCAATAAAATACTGTCCCTGTCAAGGGTATCAATATTTTTAGTCAGGGAATCCGACCAAGCCACCTCAGCTCTGCACATCCAGGCTGAGGCGATCGCTGGTCGCAGCATAACACCAGCATGTGTGTGTATACTTTTTAGGATATTTTCCAGCCTCCTATCAGCTGGCTCCTTAAGTACGGCCCTATCTGTAGATGGTACCGCCACTTGTTCTGATAAGCATGTGAGCGCCTTATCCACCCTAAGGGGTGTTTCCCAACGCGCCCTAACTTCTGGCGGGAAAGGGTATACCGCCAATAATTTTTTATCGGGGGAAACCCACGCATCATCACACACTTCATTTAATTTATCTGATTCAGGAAAAACTACAGGTAGTTTTTTCACATCCCACATAATACCCTTTTTGTGGTACTTGTAGTATCAGAAATATGTAACACCTCCTACATTGCCCTTAACGTGTGGCCCTAAAGGAAAATACGTTTGTTTCTTCACCGTCGACACTGAAATCAGTGTCCGTGTCTGGGTCTGTGTCGACCGACTGAGGTAAATGGGCGTTTTACAGCCCCTGACGGTGTTTGAGACGCCTGGACAGGTACTAATTTGTTCGCCGACCGTCTCATGCCGTCAACCGGCTTGCAGCGTGTTGACATTATCACGTAATTCCATAAATAAGCCATCCATTCCGGTGTCGACTCCCTAGAGAGTGACATCACCATTACAGGCAATTTGCTCCGCCTCCTCACCAACATTTTCCTCATACATGTCGACACACACGTACCGACATACAGCACACACATAGGGAATGCTCTGATAGAGGACAGGACCCACTAGCCCTTTGGGGAGACAGAGGGAGAGTTTGCCAGCACACACCAAAACGCTATAATTATACAGGGACAACCTTTATATAAGTGTTCCTCCCTTATAGCATTTTAATATATATTCATATCGCCAAATCAGTGCCCCCCCTCTCTGTTTTAACCCTGTTTCTGTAGTGCAGTGCAGGGGAGAGCATGGGAGCCTTCCCACCAGCAATTCTGTGAGGGAAAATGGCGCTGTGTGCTGAGGAGAATAGGCCCCGCCCCCTTTTCGGCGGGCTTCTTCTCCGGAGTCTGTGATATCTGGCAGGGGTTAAATACATCCATATAGCCTCAAGGGCTATATGTGATGTATTTTTCGCCATACAGGTATTATACATTGCTGCCCAGGGCGCCCCCCCCCCGCGCCCTGCACCCTCCGTGACCGCTGTGTGAAGTGTGCTGACAACAATGGCGCACAGCTGCAGTGCTGTGCGCTACCTGATGAAGACTGAAAGTCTTCTGCCGCCTGGTTCCGGACCTCTTCAATCTTCAGCATCTGCAAGGGGGGTCGGCGGCGCGGCTCCGGGACGAACCCCAGGGCGAGACCTGTGTTCCGACTCCCTCTGGAGCTAATGGTGTCCAGTAGCCTAAGAAGCCAATCCATCCTGCACGCAGGTGAGTTCACTTCTCTCCCCTAAGTCCCTCGATGCAGTGAGCCTGTTGCCAGCAGGACTCACTGAAAATAAAGAACCTAAAAACTTTTTCTAAGCAACTCTTTAAGAGAGCCACCTAGATTGCACCCTGCTCGGACGGGCACAAAAACCTAACTGAGGCTTGGAGGAGGGTCATAGGGGGAGGAGCCAGTGCACACCATGTGATCCTAAAAGCTTACTTTTTGTGCCCTGTCTCCTGCGGAGCCGCTATTCCCCATGGTCCTGACGGAGTCCCCAGCATCCACTAGGACGTTAGAGAAATATACATGTTGCACAGAAAATATTCATACCAAGCTAATCCATTGTAATTAAATCCAATAGTGACAACAAATAGTTCCCGGTAACTACCACAATCAATCCCTGTATTACAACATTTTAAGCATATCAGAGAGAACCATATTTCATAGATTGCTGCAGAAACTAAGACAACCTTTGCATAGGGAGCTTCAATTTATCATAAAAAGCAAAGAAAAGATACATTTTCATTCAGGCCCACAGGTGAGACGGTATTGAGGTCAAATATCCATCGTGCCTCTAGTTGCAATAACTTCTTGCCACGATCACCCCCTCTCACCATTGGGGGGACGTGATCAACCAATTTATAGCGCAAAGTTGCCATACTATGGCCTGCTTCCTTAAAGTGGCGCGCCACTGGTTGTTCGGTAGGTTTTCCTTCCAGGGCCATTCTGATAGCAGATCTATGTTGTGCAGCTCGTTCCCGCCGGTGACAGGAAGCCCGGCGCACGAGGGTGTCTAGCAGCGTTGGTGGTTGCTAGGGGAACAGATTCCACCTCCTGCTGCGGGCCAGCATATGACGCGGCTGCGCCCGCGACCGGAAACGGGCGGGGAATGTGATTTGGTTCTGGGCACTGTGATCTATATAAGGTATGTTTTGATTGTTGTGTTTGTATCCTGACGAAAGGTGCCAATAAAGTAGCACCTGAAACGTTGAAATTAAGCCTGTGTAGCTGTTACGTTTTTTTTAATCCGTGGAGTGCCACCCGTCTCGCTCTCGCTCTGCATCTTCCTTCTGGATCGTGGGAAGGCACCCAGGTATTTAAAGCAACATACATGGAGTGCCGGTCATAGTGGATTTATGTATATATATATATATATATATATATATATACACACACACACACACACACACACACACACACACACACACGCGTGTGTGTGTGTGTGTGTGTGTGTGTGTGTGTGTGTGTGTGTAGTGTTCTGAAAAAAATGTATATACTGTATTTGAAAATTTAATTGTCTTTTATTTTAAATCACACATTTCTTAGCGGTCATACCCAGGATTAGAACCCATGACCTGTTACCCTAACAGCAGACACTTTACTGATGGAGTTATTTGCTCCTGTACAGGAAGCATGAGAATTCTAACTATATGAAGTTACGTGTAATTGTCAGAGAAGTATCTTCATATAGTTAGAATTCTCATATTTCCTATACAGGAGCAAACAGCTTCATCAGTAAGGTGTCTGTTTCCAGTGTAATAGGTCGTGGTTTCTAATCCTGGGTGTGCCACTTGTAAAATTTGTATCTACAGTATAATAAAGAGGGTGTGATTTGTAAGGTGCAGGGACCAGTGAGGAAGTCGGCCACTGAAAAGACAGTGGCAGCTATCAATTAACTTAATTCAATGGTGTCATAGAATGGGAGGAGAGGTGCCCCCCTTCAGAGCAGGAGCCCGGCGGCAGATGACTCCGTTGCCTACCAGAGTTCTGCCTCTGATGTGCTTACAAAGAATGTGCCGTGTGCTGGGATGGGAGAGAGGCTGCTGCATCCCTGCCCAAAGTGCCACTATTCCTGGAGTATAGACAAGAATGCTTTGTATACAGTATGTACAGAAAATGAAATACACAATTTTTCTGGGCATTTTTGTTTTCAGTAATGTACGCTCATTTTATTTACAACTGCGCATCCACCACATTGTATATCTGGGTAAGAACACAGATTTAATTGCAAAGAGGGAGTTTTCCTTAATCTGTGGGGCTGGCTTGGTTTTAAACCAAAGTGCAATAAATAGTGGCAAACTGCTCTAATCAAGCTGGTAACAATCCTCAGGTGCTGCGGGAGTGGGTTACTCTAGACAAGAAAAACAAAAGGGATTTTTCCCACGCACTCTGCTGGCTGTTAGTAAGAAGAACTATATACTATGTAATAATAGAAAATTTAGAGCTCTTCGTTACATATGTTTTGCAAAAGATATGATAAGCCTCCAGGCCACTTCACGGCTGCTCTATTACTTTAGGTCCCTAACTAAGCATAAGTCCAGGGCCTGGAACCCACAAAGTCGGCTCAGGCCCGACCACCCTAGGGCAGCACACCATTAAGATACATTAAGCAATTGTATGACCCATAGTGGATGTTATTAATTATTATTATTATGCTGTGCGTGAGTTTGGGGAATGGTACCCCCCCCCCCCCCCCGGGTCTGGTGTGACTGGGCTACCTTGGGGTAGCACGCCATAATATTTATCTAGCACTTATGTAACACGCTTATTTTTCCACTAATATTACTCTTTTGAGTATTTTATTAACACCCTTATTTTTGTAGCACTTTCTAACCCATAGCTTCTGCTTCTTTCTTAACACATATTAACACTTTAGTATCTTAATGGTGTGCTGCCCTAGGGTGGTCGGGCCTGAGCCGACTTTGTGGGGTCCAGGCCCTGGACTTATGCTTAGTTAGGGACCTCCAGTAATAGAGCAGCCGTGAAGTGGCCTGGAGGCTTATCATATCTTTTGCAAAACATATGTAACGAAGACCTCTAAATTTTCTATTATTACATAGTATATAGGGGGTAATTCCAAGTTGATCGCAGCAGGAATTTTTTTAGCAGTTGGGCAAAACCATGTGCACTGCAGAGGGGGGGGGGCAGATATAACATTTGCAGAGAGAGTTAGATTTGGATGGGTTATTTTGTTTCTGTGCAGGGTAAATACTGGCTGCTTTATTTTTACACTGCAATTTAGATTGCAGATTGAACTCACCACACCCAAATCTATTTCTCTGCACATGTTATATCTGCCTCCCCTGCAGTGCACATGGTTTTGCCCAACTGCTAAAAAATCTCCTGCTGCGATAAACTTGGAATTACCCCCATAGTTCTTCTTACTAACAGCCAGCAGAGTGCGTGAGAAAAATCCCTTTTGTTTTTTTTAAACCAAAGTACATGAATGGTTCACTTCATGTATAACAGCCTCCTACCACTTTAACATCATCCATTTCATTAAATAAAGCTTTTCAGTTCTTCCAATATAGTGTTTGATGTAGCCTCATCTATTGCTTAAACTATCCATGAGAGTGAGGACACAGTGGGGCTGTCCTTTTTATCTGTGGATCTTTATGTATGTTTGGTGCACTGAGTTATGTTGGATAAAGTACACCTAGAAATGTACTTCTCCAACTAAATGCAACTGGAAATCACAATTAAAGTATGAGACCCAATCTCTGCCAGCCATTCGCTGATGCACAAATCAAGTCCTTTTGTGATGTGGAAATGATCATGTGCCCATCTGATCATCAAGGCTTCCATTTTGGATGGGAATCTGACAAACTCTATCAGTGGTGACAATACTAAAAGTGAAACTGAACCTTTTGTTGTGTATAATATATCCATGGAAGTGTTTATGGTAGAATACTTCAGGAAGTGAAAGCATGACATCACTTTAGTTGAGCTTCAAGCAGTAGAATGAGAAGGGAAACCCATCAGTCTACTCATAGTTGTAAGACCGCAGATTAATGTCTGTGGGGGCCCCTGGGCAACAAATTTGTGGGGCCCCTACACACTGTCATCACAACTGCAAAAAAACATCAGAGTAGGAGTACAGCATTTACCTGTCTCCTCTCCGTCCTCCTCGGCAGCTGAGCTGTTCCTTTACTACTGCGGCCGCCGAGGAGCTTCACTCACAGCAGTGTGAAGTCTTGCGAGATAATGCCAAATCTTGCATGACTTCACACTGCAGTGAGTGAAGCTCCTCGGCGGGCGCAGCTGTAATGGAACGTCTCAGCTGCCGAGGAGGACGGAGAGGAGACAGGTAAATGCTGTACTCCTACTCCGATGTTTTTTTGCAGTTGTGAGGACAGTGTGTGGGGGACCCACTTGTGTGGGGGCCCTGGGATGACCGCCCCTTCCGCCCCGCCGTTAATCCGGCTCTGGGTACAGTATGGGCCAAAAGACCACAAAAATAGCCACACAGAAACCTCTACCCTGCATAAACTATATGGATTGCAGCTCTGAAGGAAACCCTTTCAGTACCAGTGCACAGTGAATTTGAAAGCTTCCAGGGGGATAGTTGCCCTTCTGCATTCCTGCCCCCCTTCCTCTATATGAGCCATGAGATTTCTAAAATAAATATAACTGAGCAAACAAAGATTGCACTACTTCTGTCTTTTATGCAAAGTAGGCAAAGGCTTATTATCAGAGATTATTTGAACAAGGAAGTTTGCGTGACTATACACTTTTACCACCACAACATTCTTTGCACTTTTATATAAGAGCAATACAAGCAATACAAAAGGGAAAGGGCATTGTGTGCATTTCCAAACATCTTTCTGTCACACAGCTATTTTATTGCAGTGCATAACAACAAGCTAATCAGTAGAGCTATATCCAAAGCTTACAATGTGCTTTGTTGTCAAAGTTTTATCACGGTGCTTATCTATACATGTAATAAAACTGTAAGGTTGTGTCTGCACATTGCAATTTTTTTGAGAAATATACTTCTAGGGACTGTTTATGAACTAAGTGGATAAAAAAAAATTCTGAATTTCTTTTCTGTCTGCGTTCATTCTGGCATCATTCAACAACTACTGGATGAAATTGGATTGCGCTTTCACTATAGCATAGTCTAGTGACCTAGAAATAAACGAAGGTATCTATGATCTCGATGTGACATCAAGGAGAGGAGCAATAAAGAAAAAATAGACACTTGACACTCAGCGCACTGGAAGTTGGTGTTCCGATTATGGTCCCGCAGGCCAAAGTTATGCAACGGAACCCGACTTAAAGTGACTGCTCTGCAGAGGAATCTAATGGAGGCAGATATTCTAACGGGATGTGGTGCAGATGATACTGTGTTTATACCACGCACTGTATACCCCTTATCCCCAATCATTTTCATTTTAAGTGTCTGCAGTTTCTTGTAAACGTTTGCTTCGCTATAACTATCCACAAGTCGCAGAGGCAAATGCCCAGGGCTACGGGCGTAAATCCCAGGACAAGCTGCTTCTCCCAAGGGCAGCTTTACGTGGCTTGCTCACGAGTTAGTAGTCCCAAGCATCTTTTTGTGTTAATACCTGAAGGAAAAACTGCAAATATTGTTTACAAAGAATTGTTGTGATCAATGGGGGGTCATTCCGAGTTGATCTCTAGCTGCAATTGTTCGCAGCGCAGCAATCAGGCTAAAAAAAGGCAATTCTGCGCATGCATATGCGGCGCAATGTGCACACGCAATGTACGGTCACAACGAACGATGCAGTTTTGCACAGGGTCTAGCGATGCATTTCAGTCGCATTGGTTGCCGCAGAGTGATTGACATGAAGTGGGCATTTCTGGGTGGCAACTGACCGTTTTCAGGGAGTGTTTGGAAAAACGCAGGCGTGCCAGGGAAAATGCAGGCGTGGTTGGGCAAACGCTGGGCGGGTGTGTGGCGTCAAATACGGAACTGAATAGTCTGAAGTGATCGCAAGTGCTGAGTAGGTTTTGAGCTACTCTGAAACTACACAAAAATTTTTTTGCAGCGCTCTGCGATACTACCGTTCGCACCTCTGCTAAGCTAAAATACACTCCCAGTGGGCGGCGGCATAGCGTTTGCACGGCTGCTAAAAACTGCTCGCGAGTGATCAAATCGGAATGAACCCCAATGTGTATGACATAAAATATCACAATATTAATGGCACTACTGTCTGAGCGATAACAGACATCCACACAAGCAAAGCTGCTGGCAAATACTAGTTTTCTATAATCCAAGATCTTCTTATGTTTATCTTGCTGACACTTTAGTTCAGTCTGTCACAGCTCAGGACATGTGGCCTGGAATATTCTAAAATGGACCAGAGCTGAAACCAGTGCTGGGACACAATTATTGGTCAGCCTGCAGTCTGATGTGGTTGGGTTTGTGTTACCGGCGGTCAGGAGACCGCCAATCACCATACCAATGCCAGGACCCTGGCTGTTAGGTGGCTGACGGGCTCGTGACTTGCTGTGCTCGTGGACACCCACGAGTGGGAATAGTCCCTGTTGGTCGGCATGCCGACTGGCGGGATATTCAGGGTTTGAGATCCTGGCTTCGGTATTGTGACCGGCGGTCACATAACCGCATCCCGTCTGATGTGGTTTGTCCAATGAGCTGTGGCTGAACAACCAGATTATAGATAGTGGCATATTGGCAGCTACAGGAACCCATCTTACCTGCTCCTTGTACCTGCGCACAGGTGGTTGCATAAAGCCAGGTTCCCCTCAGACTAGCACTAATAAACTCTGTGAATACTGTAAAGAATCTAAGCAGTGGGGGGAAACAAGAGGTGGAATCCCCGCCATTTCCCTACTTCTTAGAGGGAATCACTAGTGATTCGCTAGTAGCATCAATATTGTGTATTTGCATCTGCCTCTGACCGCCTACAAATAATATGGCTTTCTCAGGGCTATGTGCAGATCTTTACTTGTTTGGAATCGTGCATATATGCCTTTACCTAGCCTGTGTCAGAATGCGCTCATCTCATCTATTCAGGTGCAAGTGGCAGAATCTCTGAAATCAGCATTGGCGCACATACACGCGCCCTTTGTTCAGGGCATGCTTAGCGCAATTTCACGCATGATACACTATGCCAACTGGCATAGAACTTGCTCTGCATCTTCTCACAAGTGTGGTCTTTTAACAGTGCATAGAGTATCAGATGTGTCACAGGAGGACAAATAAACCCTCAATTTAGTAAACCATAAAATACAATGCTGTTCCCACATAGCTATACAATTTCAGTATGATCTCACCCTGTGAGATGTAAGGTTGCGTATCTATTGGTTCATCTGTTCTTGGAACAGGTACAGGAGGCCGACTCATTGCTACTGATGTGTGTAGTGTGCCATCACAAACTGTGTCATAAAGTTTATCAGAACATAGGTGGTATGGATCTTCTTTACTGCTGTCATCATCATCATCATTACTGTCCAATCCACTTCCTAGAAATTGACAGTATCAACATACAAAAGAAAAGCAAGAACATAAATAATGAATTTGTTTTTGAGAAATCAAAATACAGATAACAGCAATTGTGATATTTCTTATATTTTTAAATGATGACACCAGTTACACATCTGTATAAGCAGAATCCACTGACAAACAGCCTACGGCTACCAGTTGGAGAGTCATTCATTAAAAGGAAACTGAAGATCATATTCATTTGTTTAAATAAAACGTAGTCTAGAACATCACATGGTTATGCTTCATTTATGATTGTTAGACTAGTGATACCCATTATTTTCAAGTCAGAGCAGCAAAGCATACCGCCGTTGCAACTTGTGCCATATTTTTTCTTTTCTTTTCGTTTTTTGAGGGGTGTGGCCACGCTTCCCAGGTTTGCCCACACCCCCTCCAACACATGGGAATTAATGTCCCCCTTTCTACATCCCAGAAAACATTGATGCTATACTTCCCTGGCCTGTACCCGGAGGCCATTAGAAAATGTCTAGGTACATCACTGTTTTGGTAATCCAGGAAAATTTATTTGATATATTATTAAAAAATATATACAGATTTAAAAAAAAAAAATCTACAAAAGGAAGCTTACCCTGTAGGATTTTCCGTAGCACTGATTCATTTGAAGTTAGAACATGCGGTTCCACTGATGGACCTTTAGCTCGCATCATATCAACATCTGCAGGGGAATAAGTTACAGTTTATATTACACATCTAATTGAAGATGGTGTTAAACTACTTGACTATAGAATTAATAAGTGTAATAAAGCCAGGATTGAGTCTAACTATTCCATTACTTGAAAGTGCAACTCCGGCACATGTGCAAGCAAAAAACATTGCTCCACTGCGTTCGACATCACCGTTGCGACCCGACTCAATGTGCAATTTCATGGTCAATAGGCGGTAATGCTGTGTGGCTCACATTGGTCCTGATGCATAGTAAAACTAATGCCGAATTCTGGAGCATGTCTTGCATAATTTTGCCCTGGGCGCAGGAGATGCACAGTCATACACATTTCAGTAAGATCTCAGCTTAGGACTGAAGAGCCATAATGGTGCTGTAGCTGGACATTCTCATGTAGACAAGTGCCTAGCTACCATAGGTGCAGGCAGTGCATCTGCTACGGGGCCCAGAGCTGAGAGGGGCCCACCTGCCCTGTCAAAGTTACATGTGTTATATACATTTTTCACCATTGTGTGGTATGTAGGGGTCCTTTCAATCTTTTTCCTTGGGGCCTGCAATATATCTAGGTATGCCCCTGAACCTGCTTACTGTAGTGTGGCATGTAGTGCATTTTAATGTTATATAATATAAACCGCGCACTGTAATGAGGCACAATAAGAACGGGGAGCACTATATATCATAATGTGAATTGGGGGTACTATGCGGCATAATGTGTACTGGCAGCTCCAAAATGTGACATAGGGTAAACTTATGCACTACTGTGAAGAAACTAGGGCACTACTATGGGGCATAACATTAAATAAGGCTCTACTATGGTTCAGAAAATGAACTAGGGCACTATTATAGGGCATAAAATGAAAAACTGCTGCAGAGAAGTGTCTCTCTAGAAGCATTGGGACAGGGGCCCCCTCAAAATGTTGCTATGGGGCCCACAAAGTTCTGGCTACGCCCCTGCATGTATACAAAGGTTCAGTAAGGGCAGAACTGTGGGCTATGCAGAATTGTATGTTAGCAAAATATATGCACCAGGTATAGGCTGGTGCAAATCTGCACTAATGATGATGATAACAAGTAGCAAACCAAGCGCATAAATAGAGGCACCCAGACCACAAAGTGTACAACTAAGCATACAGGCAAATATATGCATTTATTTCTGCGGAAGCATCTATGGCCGGCTCATCATAGCATCAGGTCCATTTTATTTTTCTGTGTTCAGATGGCTATTAATGTGTCACATTCTGTAAAGCAGAAGAGAAACTTAATGTGGTCCACCGTTACAGCTTTTTTTTTTTGTTATAATTCTTTATTTTAAATGGTCAGTCAAAACAGGACAAAACACAGAAAAAAAGGGGCAACAAGAGCCCAATACAAACAAATTTTAACAAACAAAATGAAAAACAATAAAAGTCAGGTGACTAATGGAAGGGAGAGGGAAATACGAGGAGTTAGGGCAAGAGGAGGAATGGGGGGCACGAAACAGTATCAGAAGGGTAAATACACAATAAGTATCCAAACATAAGAGAAAACAACAGTATAGGGGCAGACTAGATGCGCCAAGTGATTCTTATCTGCCGTCAAATTCTATGTTTCTATGGGGGTGATTCCGAGTTGATCGCTCGCTAGCTACTTTTAGCAGCCGTGCAAACGCATTGTCGCCACCCACGGGGGAGTGTATTTTTGCTTTGCAAGTGTGTGATCACATGTGCAGCCAAGCGGCACAAAAACATTGTGTGCAAAACAAGACCAGCCCTGTAGTTACTTATCTTGTGCAATGATTCTAGCGTCGGAGATCCCGGAATTGACGTCAGGTACCTGCCCTGCAAACGCCTGGTCATGCCTGCGTTTTCCCTACCACTCCCAGAAAACGGTCAGTTGACACCCATAAATGCCCTCTTCCTGTCAATCTCCTTGCGATCGGCTGTGCGAATGGATTCGTCGCTAGAAGCATTGCACAGCAACAATGCTGTTTGTACCCGTACAACGCGCGTGTGCATTGCAGTGCATACGCATGCGCAGTTTTGCCATTTTTTTACCTGATCGCTGCGCTGCGAAAATCAGCAGCGAGCAATCAACTCGGAATGACCCACTATATTTCTAGGGGGTGGAAGCAAAAAGAAAAGAGAAAACATAATTTGCTGCCCATGGCTAAGGTTAGCAATCAAAAGGAAGAGGGTGGGGGGTCTATGCTCAGCAAACAGCCAGGGAGCCCAAACTTGGGGAGAAAAATATCCTCAATCACGGAGGTGATAAGTTATTTCCTCCATGGCCGCAATATGCCAAATTTGGGTCTTAAGTACAGAGAGTATATCACAAGGAGTATAATACTAGCGATAACAAATTTTATAAGCAGACTATTTTATTTTGGCTGCGATAAAGCTTTTGGCTATCCACAGTCTCATGTCACCCCATGCCTCATCATTTGGAGGAGGTCCATGATCCCACTCCCAAGCAATTTAATGGGGCCTGAAAGAGGGGAGGGTGATATATAGAAGGCGTGCATAAAGCTGGGAAATGAAACTCTTAGACAAGGGGCGATGATTACTCATACTCTCTCAAACGTGGTATGGGCACAGAGAACAGAAAGTGAAGGCAGGGAGTGTAGGAAATCCAAACTTTAAGGAATTCAAAAGGGTTAAGTATCCAGCATGGGGTTTTCAGTTGTAGTTCAGACAGAGACAACCACTGACCTTTGGTCAGAAATATCAGCGGATAATTTAAAACCTACCAGAGTCCAATTATGGAACCTTGTAGTAGGAGATGCAAAAGGAAACATGTGATTGGACCAATTAGGAGTCAAGGGAGATATTGGGGAGGTAAGATTCATATTGAAAGAGTAGAGATCCCAGAGTTTGGTATTAAATTTGACAATGGGGAGCACTTGAGATCCAGGGTATCGGTGTGCAGAGGATAAGTCCCATGGGGGGGTTAAATCTGGAAGATTAACATAGGCCGATTTAATGTCAAGCCAGGACGTAGAGCCTGGGGGAGAGTAGCAACAATATGGAAGATATAAGGGTCAGATAGTAGATTCTGATGTCAGGAAAACTTCTACCACCTCCTAGAACTGACTTTCCCAGGGTTATGGCTGCAATTCGTGAGGGGCCGGTGGTATCAAATAAAGTGGACAAGGGTTTTTTGAATATTACTGAGGAAGAAAGCAGGAACAGCTACGAGGGGGGTCTGAAAGAGCGAGGTATTGGTAGGTCAGCTAAATCCCCAATTACTTTATCTTTTTGGATTGCCATTTGAAGTTAAAATTAGTTCTGAGGCTTTCAGCTTCCCGAGGGGGAACATGGAGCAGCATGGCTTCTGACTTCGAATAGTTAATCTTGTAGCAGGAGACAGTGCTGTAAGACTGAAGAACAGAAAAAAAGGTTTGGGAGAGAGATCACCAGTTGGGTCAAGAATAGAAGAATATCATCCACAAAGAGGGAAATCTTGGGATTGGTATGGCTCACTTGCACACTTTGTATATCAGGATGGGATATGATTTGAAATGCAAGTGGTTTAATTATAAGGGTTAACATCAAGGGGGACAGGGGGCAACCCTGTTATGTGCCATTACGGATGAGGAATGGGCCAGAAGGTACATCATTGATCAGGACTGTAGCAGAGGAGGCAAAGTATAGTGCCAGGAGATCAGTGAGGGAGTCTCCAAACATGCCAAAAGCTTCAAGAGCAGCTTTCAGAAAACTCCACTAGATCCTATCGAATGCAACTAAGGAGAGTAAAATAGTAGGGGATCTTCTGGAGTTTGAGATATGAATAAGATCAATAGCATGCTTAGTGTTATCTCTTGCCTGATCAACTGGGATAAACCCTATCTAGTCATAATGGATCAGGAAGGGGAGAAAGGGTTTTAAGGTGGTTCTCCAGGATTTTAGCAAATATGCTGAACTCAAGATTAAGGAGGGAGATGGGCCTGAACCTAGCACAATTAAGTGAATCCTTGCCCTCCTTAGAGATCATTACAATTCCGGTTTTCAGCAACTCATGAGGGAAATGATCGCATTGAAGAATCTTATTAAAGATAGAATGGTGGTAAGGAACGGGCAAGTCAGAGATTTTTTTTGTAACACGTGGCCTTAAACCCATCTGGGCCAGGAGAGTTGCCTTTTTTGTTTGACCTTTTATGGTCTGTTCAATTTCCTCAACAGAAATCTCAGTGTACAGATGGTCTACAACATTATGAAATCTTTTTGGCAGGTTAGACTTGGCAAAGAAATCAGAATTCAGGGCAGAGTGGGACAGGAGGAATGGGGTGACAGAGGAACATGACAAATGGTACAGGTCAGCAGGGGCGGATTGGCCCACCAGGACACCATGACAGATTCCAATAGGCTGGTCCCATATCCCTCTCAGCCAGGCTTATTCACACTCAGGCTGGGCTGGTTCACACTGCTTCCAGTACTTGCGGTTCATTGGAGCACAATCTGGAAGTTAGGATAGCGGACACTTCCAGGTGCCGCTAGCCGTGAAAAGTGGTGAAGCTGTGCTACCAACGGGGAACCTGAAGAAATTTAACCAGCCCAGCAGCATTCTCTCTCTGGCCCCAGCCAAAGGTCTCTTCAACGAGCCCAGCCCGGGAGCAGCAGCATAGCGATGGTCGGAGCCGGGTTCACTACACCCGTCACCACCCTGGAGCCCGCAATCTCACTGAACTGGCCAGAGCGGCGACTGAGCACTGAAGGGGCCCTGTCAGAGAGATGTTATTTTTATTACATTATTTGCATTATCATGTTGGTGTAAAGGTTAGGGCGTCCCCAGTCACAGTGTATGGTTTGGGGACTGGACAGGAGCAGGATGTACCTTGTTCTCAGGATGCCAGCAGATCAGGCTGCACTCACAGCCAGCCCTGGGACAATCTCTAACGCAAAGTCCTTCAGCCCTATAGCTGCCCAATGTCTGTCCATGATGATGGGCCTATTTATGTAATGCGGTGGCTACGTATGTAATGCGGTGGCTCTGTATGTAATGTGGTGCTATTCGTATAATGTGGTGCTATACCTGTAATGTGGTGCTATTCGTGTTATGTGGTGCTATATGTGTAATGCAGTGCTATAGGTGTGGTGCGGTGCTATACGTGTAATGTGGTGCTATTCGTGTTATGTGGTGCTATTTGTGTAATGCAGTGCTATATGTGTAGTGCAGTGCTATTCATGTAATATGTGGTGGCTATGTATGTAATCAGGGGCGGATTGGCCACTGGGACAGATTCCGCTGCGCGGGTCCCCTGTGTCTGTGTTTCACTACTTGTGTGTGCTCCCTCCCTGTACTGTGCTGTATGTAGTGTGTGCTCCCCCTCCCTGTACTGTGCTGTATGTAGTGTGTGCTCCCTCCCTATACTGTATGTAGTGTGTGCGCCTCCTCCCTGTACTGTGCTGTATGTAGTGTGTGCTCCCCCTCTCTGTACTGTGCTGTATGTAGTGTGTGCTCCTTCCCTGTACTGTGCTGTATGTAGTGTGTGCTCCCCCTCCCTGTACTGTGCTGTATGTAGTGTGTGCTCCCTCCCTGTACTGTATGTAGTGTGTGCGCCTCCTCCCTGTACTGTGCTGTATGTAGTGTGTGCTCCCCCTCTCTGTACTGTGCTGTATGTAGTGTGTGCTCCTTCCCTGTACTGTGCTGTATGTAGTGTGTGCGCCTCCTCCCTGTACTGTGCTGTATGTAGTGTGTGCTCCCCCTCCCTGTACTGTTCTGTATGTAGTGTGTGCTCCCTCCCTGTACTGTGCTGTATGTAGTGTGTGCTCCCCCTCCCTGTACTGTGCTGTATGTAGTGTGTGCTCCCTCCCTGTACTGTGCTGTATGTAGTGTGTGCTCCCCCTCCCTGTACTGTGCTGTATGTAGTGTGTGCGCCTCCTCCCTGTACTGTGCTGTATGAAGTGTGTGCTCCCCCTCCCTGTACTGTGCTGTATGTAGTGTGTGCTCCCCCTCCCTGTACTGTGCTGTATGTAGTGTGTGCTCCCCCTCTCTGTACTGTGCTGTATGTAGTGTGTGCTCCCACCCTGTATTGTGCTGTATGTAGTGTGTGCTCCCTCCCTGTACTGTGCTGTATGTAGTGTGCGCTCCTCCTCCCTGTACTGTGCTGTATGTAGTGTGTGCTCCCTCCCTGTACTGTGCTGTATGTAGTGTGTGCTCCCACCCTGTACTGTGCTGTATGTAGTGTGTGCTCCCCCTCCCTGTACTGTGCTGTATGTAGTGTGTGCTCCCCCTCCCTGTACTGTGCTGTATGTAATATGTGCTCCGCCTCCCTGTACTGTATGTAGTGTGTGCTCCCTCCCTGTACTGTGCTGTATGTAGTGTGTGCTCCCCCTCCCTGTACTGTGCTATGTGTAGTGTGTGCTCCCTCCCTGTACTGTATGTAGTGTGTGCGCCTCCTCCCTGTACTGTGCTGTATGTAGTGTGTGCTCCCTCCCTGTACTGTGCTGTATGTAGTGTGTGCTCCCCCTCTCTGTACTGTGCTGTATGTAGTGTGTGCTCCTTCTCTGTACTGTGCTGTATGTAGTGTGTGCTCCGCCTCCCTGTACTGTGCTGTATGTAGTGTGCGCTCCCCCTCCCTGTACTGTGCTGTATGTAGTGTGTGCTCCTTCCCTGTACTGTGCTGTATGTAGTGTGTGCTCCCTCCATGTACTGTGCTGTATGTAGTGTGTGTCCCCTCCCTGTACTGTGCTGTATGTAGTGTGTGCTCCCTCCCTGTACTGTGCTGTATGTAGTGTGTGCTCCCCCTCCCTGTACTGTGCTGTATGTAGTGTGTGCGCCTCCTCCCTGTACTGTGCTGTATGAAGTGTGTGCTCCCCCTCCCTGTACTGTGCTGTATGTAGTGTGTGCTCCCCCTCCCTGTACTGTGCTGTATGTAGTGTGTGCTCCCCCTCTCTGTACTGTGCTGTATGTAGTGTGTGCTCCCACCCTGTATTGTGCTGTATGTAGTGTGTGCTCCCTCCCTGTACTGTGCTGTATGTAGTGTGCGCTCCTCCTCCCTGTACTGTGCTGTATGTAGTGTGTGCTCCCTCCCTGTACTGTGCTGTATGTAGTGTGTGCTCCCACCCTGTACTGTGCTGTATGTAGTGTGTGCTCCCCCTCCCTGTACTGTGCTGTATGTAGTGTGTGCTCCCCCTCCCTGTACTGTGCTGTATGTAATATGTGCTCCGCCTCCCTGTACTGTATGTAGTGTGTGCTCCCTCCCTGTACTGTGCTGTATGTAGTGTGTGCTCCCCCTCCCTGTACTGTGCTATGTGTAGTGTGTGCTCCCTCCCTGTACTGTATGTAGTGTGTGCGCCTCCTCCCTGTACTGTGCTGTATGTAGTGTGTGCTCCCTCCCTGTACTGTGCTGTATGTAGTGTGTGCTCCCCCTCTCTGTACTGTGCTGTATGTAGTGTGTGCTCCTTCTCTGTACTGTGCTGTATGTAGTGTGTGCTCCGCCTCCCTGTACTGTGCTGTATGTAGTGTGCGCTCCCCCTCCCTGTACTGTGCTGTATGTAGTGTGTGCTCCTTCCCTGTACTGTGCTGTATGTAGTGTGTGCTCCCTCCATGTACTGTGCTGTATGTAGTGTGTGTCCCCTCCCTGTACTGTGCTGTATGTAGTGTGTGCTCCCCCTCCCTGTACTGTGCTGTATGTAGTGTGTGCTCCCCCTCTCTGTACTGTGCTGTAGGTAGTGTGTGCTCCTTCCCTGTACTGTGCTGTATGTAGTGTGTGCTCCCTCCCTGTACTGTATGTATTGTGTGCTCCCTCCCTGAACTATGCTGTATGTAGTATGTAGTGTGTGCTCCCCCTCCCTGTACTGTGCTGTATGCATACTTGCCTACTTTTGAAAAAGCATTTCATGGAGATTGTGAAAGTAACACCTATCAGCGCGGACGTGTACGGCTACATCTGAGAGGCGTGTCATGAAAATGACTTATATCCATATGTAAATGAGCCCCAAAGTTTGTAAGATCTACTTGTTGAAGAAAAGGCACTCATATTTTTCAGGAATTGTGTATTGTGTTTTACAAGAGGTTCCACATACTGTAAGTAGTCATGAGAAAATAGGATTTTGGTACTTATCGATAAATCCTTTTCTCCTAGTCCGTAGAGGATGCTGGGGACACCAAAAGGACCATGGGGTATAGACGGGATACGCAGGAGCTTGGGCACACTAAAAAAACTTAATCTGGGTGTGAACTGGCTCCTCCCTCTATGCCCCTCCTCCAGACCTCAGTTATAGGAACTGTGCCCATGAGAGACGGACATTTCAAGGAAAAGATTTTTGTTTAAACTAAGGGCTACAAACCGACCAGCCCACACCACAAACATACCGTACCACCGGAGTAACTTTAAACCAGATAACAGTATGCATTAACACCAGCAACAAGCTGAAACAAAACAATACACAACCCATGTAAAAACTAATTTAACCAGCAAGAAAACACTGCAAGTAATAGTCCGCACCGGGACGGGCGCCCAGCATCCTCTACGGACTAGGAGAAAAGGATTTATTGGTAAGTACCAAAATCCTATTTTCTCTTACGTCCTAGAGGATGCTGGGGACACCAAAAGGACCATGGGGATTATACCAAAGCTCCAGAACGGGCGGGAGAGTGCGGACGACTCTGCAGCACCGACTGAGCAAACGCCAGGTCCTCATCGGCCAGGGTATCAAACTTATAGAATCTAGCAAACGTGTTAGAACCCGACCAAGTAGCTGCTCGGCAAAGCCGCCCAAGATGAGCCCACTTTCCTGGTAGAATGGGCTTTCACCGACTTCGGCACCGGTAGTCCGACCGAAGAATGAGCCTGCTGGATCGTACTACAAATCCAGCGTGCAATAGTCTGTTTTGAAGCAGGATGACCAATCTTGTTGGCAGCATACAAGACAAACAACGCCTCAGTCTTCCTAGCAACAGCTGTCCTAGTGACGTAGATCTTCAACGCTCTTACAACATCCAGAGATTTTGGAATCGCCACCGCTTCCGTAGCCACCGGAACCACAATAGGTTGGTTAATGTGAAATGAAGAAACCACCTTCGGCAGAAATTGTTGACGAGTCCTCAATTCCGCCCTATCAGAATGAAAAATCAAGTACGGGCTCTTATGAGATAATGCCGCCAACTCTGACACCCGCCTGGAAGACGCCAGCGCCAAAAGCATAACTAGTTCCAAGTGAGAAACTTTAACTCAACCTTACGCAAAGGTTCAAACCAGGAAGACATGAGAAACCGTAAGTCCACATCAAGGTCCCATGGAGCTACGGGAGGCACAAACGGAGGATTGATATGCATTACTCCTTTCACAAAAGTCTGAACCTCTGGGAGGGCAGCTAACTCTTTTTGAAAGAAAATAGGCAAAGCCGAAATCTGCACTTTGATGGAACCCAATTTTAGGCCTGCATCTACCCCTGCCTGTAAAAAGTGGAGAAAGCAACCCAAGTGAAAATCTTCCGCAGGAGCCATTTTAGACTCACACCAGGAAACATACTTCCTCCAAATACGGTGATAATGTTTCGCCGTAACCTCCTTCCTAGCCTTAATGAGAGTTGGAATGACTTCCCTGGGAATACCCTTACGACCTAAGATCTGGCGCTCAACCTCCATGCCGTCAAACGCAGCCGCGGTAAGTCTGGAAACACGCATGGCCCCTGCAACAACAGATCCTCTCTTAGAGGAAGTGGCCAAGGATCTTCCATCAGTAAGTCCTGAAGATCCGGGTACAAGGCCCTTCTTGGCCAGTCTGGAACGACGAGAATCGCCTGAACCCTTGCTCGTCGAATGATCCCCAGTACCTTTGGAATGAGAGGAAGTGGAGGGAACACATACACCGACTGGAACACCCATGGAGACACCAGGGCGTCCACTGCAGTGGCTTGGGGGTCCCTTGACCTGGAACAATACCTCGGGAGCTTCTTGTTGAGACGAGACGCCATCATGTCGATCAACGGAATTCCCCAGCGTTCTGTCACCTCTGCAAATATCTCTTGGTGAAGAGCTCACTCTCCCGGATGGAGATCGTGTCTGCTGAGGAAATCTGCTTCCCAGTTGTCCACTCCTGGTAGGAAGACCGCTGATAGGGCGCACACGTGTTGTTCTGCCCAGCGAAGGATTCTTGTGGACTCCTCCATTGCCGCTCTGATCCTCGTTCCGCCTTGACGGTTTATATGCGCCACCGCTGTGATGTTGTCTGACTGCACCAGGACAGGTCGACCCTGAAGAAGGCTTCTTGCTTGCAGCAGGCCATTGTAAATGGCTCTTAACTCGAGGACATTTATGTGGAGACAGGCTTCCTAAAGCGACCATTTCCCCTGGAAGTTTCTTCCTTGGGTGACTGCGCCCCAGCCCCGGAGACTTGCATCTGTTGTTAGAAGTACCCAATCCTGGATACCGAATCGGCGTCCCCCTAGGAGGTGATGACCTTGTAGCCACCACAGGAGAGAAATTCTGGCTCTGGGAGATAAATTTATCTTCCGGTGAATGTGCAGGTGAGACCCGGACCATTTGCTCAGCAAGTCCCACTGAAACACCCGGGCGTGAAACCTGCCGAATGGAATGGCTTCGTACACCGCAACCATCTTCCCCAGAACCCGAGTACATTGATGGATCGACACACTCTTCGGCCTCAGAATTTCCCTGACCATCGTCTGCAGTTCCAGAGCCTTTTCTTCTGGAAGAAATACCTTCTGTAATTCCGTGTCCAGAATCATGCCCAGAAAAGGAAGCCGAGTGGTCGGAATCAACTGGGATTTTGGCAAATTGAGCACCCAACCGTGCTGTCGCAGAACCGACAGTGACAACTCTACACTTCTCAGCAACCGTTCCTTGGACCTCGCCTTTATCAGGAGATCGTCCAAGTACGGGATAATTGTAACCCCTTGTTTGCGAAGGAGAACCATCATTTCCGCCATGACTTTGGTGAGAATCCTCGGAGCCGTGGAAAGCCCAAACGGCAACGTCTGAAATTGGTAATGAGAATCCTGTATCGCAAACCTGAGAAAGGCCTGATGTGAAGGATATAGCATATCGGGACATGTAAGTAGGCATCCTTGATGTCGACTGACGCCATAAACTCCCCCCCTTCCAGGCTGGCAATCACCGCTCGAAGGGATTCCATCTTGAACTTGAAAACTTTCAAGTATGGATTGAGGGATTTTAGATTTAAAATTGGTCTGACCGAACCGTCCGGTTTCGGCACAACAAAGAGGCTCGAGTAGAACCCCTCCCCCCGCTGGGACGAGGGAACAGGAATAATGACCCTCTGAATACACAGTTTTTGAATCGCTGCTAGCACCACCTCCCTGTCTGGAAGAACTACTGGTAATGCCGAAATGAAGAACCGGTGAGGGGGCATCTCCTAAAACTCCAGTTTGTATCCCTGAGACACGATCTCTAGTACCCAAGGATCCAGGCCTGATTGAATCCAGACCTGACTGAAAATTCGTAGACGGCCCCCCACCGGTTCGGACTTCCCCAGGGAAGCCCCAGCGTCATGCGGTGGACTTGGTAGCAGCAGGGGAGGACTTTTGGTCCTGGGCGCCTGAACCTGCAGGAGGTTCCCTTCCCCTTCCTCTACCCTTTGAAGCGAGGAAGGACGAGCCTTTTCCACGCCTGTATTTATTGTGACGAAAGGACTGCATTTGCTGATGTGGTGCCTTTTTCTGTTGTGTGGGAACATAAGGAAGAAAAGAGGACTTACCCGCAGTCGCGGTCGAAACCAGGTCAGCCAAGCCGTCCCCAAACAAGACAATACCTTTGAAGGGTAGCGCTTCCATAGCCCTCTTGGAGTCGGCATCAGCGTTCCATTGATGGATCCACAGCGCCCTCCTGGCTGATATCGACATGGCATTGGTTCTTGAACCCAAGAGACAGACGTCCCTCGCCGCGTCTTTTATGTAATCTGCAGCATCCTTAATATAACCGAGAGTTAGAAGGACATTATCTTTATCAAGAGTATCCATATCATTAGCTAAATTCTCAGCCCATTTAGCAATAGCACTACTCGCCCATACCGACGCCACAGCAGGTCTGAGCAATGCACCCGAATTAGCGAAAATGGACTTCAGAGACGTCTCCAGTTTGCGATCCGCCGGATCTTTGAGAGCTGCCGTGTCAGGAGACGGAAGTGCCACTTTCTTAGACAAACGAGATAAAGCTTTGTCAACATTTGGAGATGCCTCCCACTTTTCCCTGTCATCAGAGGGGAAAGGATACGCCGGCGACTCCCAAGCCTTTTCACAAAGAGTATTCATTTCATGAGAGGGGGAAAATTTCACCTCAGGTTTTTTTCCCTTGAACAAGCAAATCCTTGTTTCCTGTACCGCAGGTTCATCAGAAATGTGTAAAACGTCTTTTATAGCTACAATCATGTACTGAATACTCTTAACTAACCGTGGATGTAAAGCTGCCTCAGTGAAATCGACCTCGGAATCAGAGTCCGTGTCGGTATCAGTATCTACCACTTGAGTAAATGGCCTCTTTTGCGACTCGGATGGGGTCTGCACCTGAGACAAAGCCTCTTCCATTGACTTTTTCCACACCTGGGTCTGTGCCTCAGACTTATCTAACCTCTTTGATAAGGAAGCTACATTTGAGTTTATCGTACTGAGCAATGCTAGCAAATCAGGTGTCGGCTGCATCGACAGTCCCAACTCTAGCCCCGCATCCGCTCCCCCAATAACCTCCTCCAGTGAATAACCTTCAGCCTCAGACATGCTGACACGTAGTACCGACACACCACAACACACAGAACGTCCCAGCTAGGTGACAGGCCCACAATAAAGCCCAGATAGAGGACACAGAGGGAGTATGCCAGCTCACACCCCAGCGCCCATATATCGCAAGAAATGATATATGTACCCAGCGCTGCCTTATGTTACTATTAAGCACCACACTGCGGCCCCCCTCTGAAAATGCCCCCCCGTTACTTGGGAGAGAAGCGTGGAGGTCCCGGTAGCGTCTATCCCTCAGCCGCGTGTTGCAGGGAAAATGGCGCCCGTGAGCTGCGGGACGAAGCTCCGCCCCTTCCGGCGCGCTTCGGCCCGCCAATTTCAAATCTGTAAAAAATGCCGGCGGGGGTCTGTAAACGGTGCCGAGGCACCCACAATCTTTTTGCCGTCCAAACAACCTCCAGTAACATGCTGCCCAGGGCGCCCCCCTCCCTCAGCGCCCTGCACCCAGTGAAAACCGTTGGTGATGTGTGTGGAGCATGGAGCACAGCGTTACCGCTGTGCTGTACCTTCCGTTACTGAAGTCTTCTGCCGTCCTGAAGTCTTCTGATCTTCTCATACTCACCCGACTTCTGTCTTCTGGCTTCTGTGAGGGGGTGACGGCGTGGCTCCAGGAACAAGCAGCTAGGCGCACCAAGTGATCGAACCCTCTGGAGCTAATGGTGTCCAGTAGCCGAGAAGCAGAGCCCTTAACTAAGAAGAAGTAGGTCTGCTCCTCTCCCCTCACTCCCACGCTGCAGGGAGCCTGTAGCCAGCAGGTCTCCCTGAAAATAAAAAACCTAACATAAAGTCTGTTCTAGAGAAACTCAGGAGAGCTCCCCTAGTGTGCATCCAGTCACTACTGGGCACAAAGTCTAACTGAGGTCTGGAGGAGGGGCATAGAGGGAGGAGCCAGTTCACACCCAGATTAAGTCTTTTTAGTGTGCCCAAGCTCCTGCGGATCCCGTCTATACCCCATGGTCCTTTTGGTGTCCCCAGCATCCTCTAGGACGCAAGAGAAACCTTATATAAAATGCAAATAGCCTTAGGCACAGAATCATTTTGCCTTATAACCAATACAGGGAAATGACACTGATGAGCCCATTTCAATGTATGTATCGCTGATTTCCGTAGCCCCCCCCCCCCACCTCCGAGAATGTAACAACTGCATAATGGGGGTAAATTGCAATCAGGGAGATTGCTGGTCTATTCAGGGAGAGAGGGAGATTGCTACTATTTCTGGGAGTCTCCTGCAGAATGAGGGAGAGTAGGCAACTATGGCCTGTATGTAGTGTGTGCTCCCCCTCCCTGTACTGTGCTGTATGTAGTGTATGCTCCCCCTCCCTGTACTGTGCTGTATGTAGTGTGTGCTCCCTCCCTGTACTGTGCTGTATGTAGTGTGTGCTCCCCCTCCCTGTACTGTGCTCAGTGGCGCACGCAGGGGAGGTTTTTGAGTACCCAGAAACCCCCCTTACGGACCAAAACTGTTTTTTTCAGCAGACGGGGACAGCCTTATCCCCGTCTCTGCAGCACCCGCGGGACACCCGCGAGCAGTGCTGCCCGGCCAGCCGCAGCCTGTTCAGCTCAGTTGTCAGTGCTTCTACAGAAGCGCTGACTGACTGCTGACCCGGCTGTTTTTTTTACCGCACAGCGCGCGCAATAATAGGCAGCGCACGGCTCCCAGAAGGGGAGTGAGAGGGGGGAGGATTTGCACCGCAGCACGGCATTTTGGGGTCACAGAGGAGATCCGCAACTCGAAGGGCATGCTGTAATCTGTAGTGTGTGTGAGTAAGTATGCTATTTATATTTATACTATTTGTGTGTGTATGTATGTACTGTATTTATGTGTGTGTGTGTGTGTGTGTGTGTGTGTGTGTGTGTGTGTGTGTGTGTGTGTAAGTATGTTCTGTGTATGTTTATAAGTATGGTGCGTGTTATTCAATGTGTGTGTGCAGTGTGTGTTTGTATGCTGTACGTGTGTCACACGTATACTGTATATATATATGCATGTATTTGTATGTATATATATATATTTATATATACATGTATGTGTGTGTATGTATATATATATATATATATATATATATACATCCAAAGTCATACCGGCACTCCAATAGAGTAAATAAATTCTTTTACTGCGGTGCCCTCCAGGTCAGCAATAGACAATGTAGAGGATATAGAAATTGGTGGCACTCACGCAGATTTAGTAGATGCAGGAAGAAGTTTCTTTATTTAGCCTACATGTTTCGGGGAAAAGCACCCCGTCCTCAGGGCTGGACAACAATAAAAACATTAACAGGCTCCATGGTAGCCGGTGATGGTGTTTTGTTTTTTCTGGTCTCCATGACGATCTCCCTGCCCCGCGGGGGTTAGACACCCCGAAACGTTGATGTTCTTTGCTGTGAATTTTTAATACATTTTCTTCAACCACAAGACCCCAAGTGCCGCAGTCCTTTTTTTTTCAAGCTGTCCATCATTTTTACTGAGGGCACCGGGGCATATCATCTATTGGAGGAGTGCCGGGCTTTGTATGCTGTATATATATATATATATATGCAGGAAAAAATGAGCGGCACTCAGCGTCTTACTCAAAATGGAAAAGTGTATTCACATCACCATCAAAACCAACGTTTCGGGACATGCAGGTTTTGATGGTGATGTGAATACACTTTTCCATTTTGATTAAGACGCTGAGTGCCACTCATTTTTTCCTGCCTGTTTATCCACTGCGGCTGAGAGGGCACCGGCGCACTGTTTGGACATTGAAAACGGAGTGCCGATCCATACCTATTCCTTGTGTACATATATATATATATATATATATATATATACACACTCTGAACGACCAGCACTCCCTGCACCATATGACCATATGCAGCAGCGGTGATGCACAGCTCCAAGATCCGAATATCAATAAATACAGTGGCACTCCAGCGGACTTGTATTCCAAAAAATAACTGTAACACCAGTTGCACGAAAAGCGAAAAGTTCATGCAACTGGTGTTGTAGTTATCTTCTGGAATACTGTATTTATTGAGATATATATATATATATATATATACATAGATACATACACCACACCACACATGTGCGTGCGTGGAAACCCCCCCTTAAAAATCCTGCGTTTGCCCCTGGTGCTGTATGTAGTGTGTGCTCCCTCCCTGTTCTGTGCTGTATGTAGTGTGTGCTCCCTCCATGTACTGTGTTGTATGTAGTGTGTGCTCCCCCTCCCTGTACTGTGCTGTATGTAGTGTGGGCTCCCCCTCCCTGTACTGTGCTGTGTGTAGTGTGTGCTCCCTCCCTGTACTGTGCTGTATGTAGTGTGTGCTCCCTCCCCGTACTGTGCTGTATGTAGTGTGTGCTCCCTCCCTGTACTGTGCTGTATGTAGTGTGTGCTCCCTCCCTGTACTGTGCTGTATGTAGTGTGTGCTTCCTCCCTGTACTGTGCTGTATGTAGTGTGTGCTCCCCCTCCCTGTACTGTGCGTGCTCCCTCCCTGAATTGTGCTGTATGTAGTGTGTGCTCCCTCCCTGTACTGTGCTGTATGTAGTGTGTGCTCCCCCTCCCTGTACTGTGCCGTATGTAGTGTGTGCTCCCTCCCTGTATTGTGCTGTATGTAGTGTGTGCTCCCCCTCCCTGTACTGTGCTGTATGTAGTGTGTGCTCCCCCTCCCTGTACTGTGCTGTATGTAGTGTGTGCTCCCCCTCCCTGTACTGTGCTGTATGTAGTGTGTGCTCCCCCTCCCTGTACTGTGCTGTATGTAGTGTGTGCTCCCCCTCCCTGTACTGTGCTGTATGTAGTGTGTGCTCCCTCCCCGTACTGTGCTGTATGTAGTGTGTGCTCCCTCCCTGTACTGTGCTGTATGTAGTGTGTGCTCCCCCTCCCTGTACTTTGAAACCTATATGGTTAAAAAAGGGTTTTTTTTTTAGAATGAAAAATCAATAAAATCAGAAGTAGATTAAAGGCATGACAGCAGTGTCAGTAGACACTGAAAGTGGGCATATCAGTCCTTGTATATTCAGATGTACAGATGTACATTAGGGAAGGGCATTGTAGCAGCATATGCATAAAGTCGCAGGTAAACATTAGCATAACGTAAAGCAAAGTAGCCCCAACTGTGTTCTATCTCAGAATCACGACCTCTGAGGAGTGACCCTGCCATCTTGACAGGCCCCTCCCCATCAACAGACTCCACCCCCATTAGGGCTGCTTCCATAAATTTCCCGGGCTGGTGTTTGATCCCAATCCGCCCCTGCAGGTCAGTGTAGTAAGCTTGAACGGCATCTCTAATAGCTGCAGGGTTGTGGACCAGTTGGCCATGGGAATCCCGGTTCGTAATGTTATTTTTTTGGGGCCCTAGTAGATCGCAGTTGCATGGAATTAATTTTATTCTCAGAAAAGGGACTGGCAAAACAATTTAAGGTGCTTGGCCACTTGCCTGAAAAGAAGAAAATTAAGTTCCAACTTGGTTGCGAGTTCAAACAATGTAGCAGGATCAGAAGAAGATTTATGTTGGCATTTCAAAGTATTGAGTTTGAGGGAAAGTTATTAATCTGGGTGAGAGATTCTTTATTTTTATTCTGGAAGTCATGCTGATCAGGTGTCACAGCAGAACCGCCTTATGTGCTAGCCGAAGAGGGGAATCATTCAGAGCAAAATAGTCAGAAAGTGGTGTTCAAAGATGGGATAGCATTTCAGGGTTGTGCAACAGAAAATCATCAAGGATCCACGTCATAGATCGAGTGCTGGTAGACAAACCTGAAATATCAGAAGATATAGGAGCATGGTAAGACCAAATGAGTTGGTGAATGAGAGGGTGTGGTAAGCAAGGTCGACAGTAACTAGGTTGACAGTAACTAAGTCGACCACTATTGGGCGACAGTAACTAGGTCGACAGGGTCCCTAGGTCGACATGGTGTAGGTCGACAGGTCAAAAGGTCGACATGAGTTTTTAAATGATTTTTTTGTGTGTCGTTTTCTCCGTACAGTGACCGGGATCCCCAATTAGTGCACTGTGTCCCCTCGCATGGCTCGCAGCGCTCGGCACAGGTTACTATTGCCAATCATAGTCCGCGTGGATTGTTAAGTATGAAAATGGTCCAAAAAACATAAAATAGTGAAAACTCATGTCGATCTTTTGACCTGTCGACCTAGAACATGTTGACCTAGAGACCCTGTCGACCAATAGTGGTCGACTTAGTTACTGTTGACCTAGAGATCGGATCCCGAATGAGAGCTGATTCAGGGAGTCAGAGTGAGTTCATAGATGAGTAGGATCATATTAATATGGGAGTATGAATTGTGGGGTGAGGAATAGAATGTGTAGTCATGAGCGGGAGGATTCTTCACCATAGAGGAGCCATAAAGAAGCTGGGACATCATGAGATGGAGGGGATACTTAGAATGTTGGGAATCAGAAAAGGAAGAGTCTAATTTGGTTAAAAAAAACAACAACAACAGATTTTGGTGCTGGTAAAGGGCATATACATTGACTAATGTACACAATTTATTATTAAGATTCCCTACTAATTTAAGGAAATGGCCCTTTTCGACAGTATATGTTCAAAGATAAGGTGACGAGCAAGCATGATTGCTACACTCTATTTTTAGCAATATGATTGCAAGCATTACAAATGTTATGGTATAGTTTACAAAGCAGTACTGGGTGGGAGTTGTGTAAAAAATGTGTCTCTAGGAAAAAGACCAGGTCACCTTTATGGAGTTTGAGAGTAGCAGAGCTGGTAGTTTTGTGGGTACAAAGCAGCCAGTGAGCATAAACTATACCACCCAAGTGTCCTGCAGTGGGGGGTAAAGTTGGGGGGAGCACACATCCACACGGCAGCTACACAGTGTGGGGAGAGTCTCTGGGGGCAGCCCAGTATCTCTAGGAGTGTAGGGCATGCTCCCAGAGTAATTAAATGGTGGCGTGCCATAAAGCCCAACCCCTTCCCAATGAGGTCATGCCCACTTTATGGGCACAAACTTGGTTTCCAAACAGGACATAGTGACCAGCCAGTTGCTATACATTTTCTTTATGCCAAACATAATATTAATTCTAATACAGCTATCATAATTGATCATCTCAGAAAATCACAGGACGGCCGCCCCAAACAGATGCAAGAGACCTAAGATGGGAAGAGCAGGAGGGTGTATAAGAAAAATATCTAAAAATTGCAGAATCGATCCATATGATATATCGTATGGACCGTACAGTTGGGAATATTGTGTCATCTCAGTCTGAAATAGATATATCTAACATACAGTATTTGGTATTGATGCCCATCTATAGTCCGACCTATGTGTTGGCAGCACTGCACATTCTGTACTGTAGATGAGGCTATTTGGTCTGGTCTTGTTCATATTCTGTATCATGCTACCAATATCTACTCGCTCTCATGTAGATAAGAAGAAATTTTGCTATTTGGGTTATAAGTTTTATCTTGTTTTTTTAGCTCTGGACATTATTGTTATGTTAAGTTCTACCTGTAAATTAGTGCATTTTATTCTAATCCAACCACATTAGAAAGAGGACCAGAATACATTTTGTTGACATCCAAAGTAAATATCAGGAATCCTTTAGGCACAAAGGTCTTTGTACAAAGAACAAAACAAATGTACTTTACACAGAATAAATGCCTTTGACACAAAATTGTAGGTTACCCTGTTATGACCATATAACCTTTACCTTTATAACTGACTGCTGTTTCCTTCTAGAACAGAAACCAAACTTTAATACTGTAATATAAAACCTGTCTTCCTGTGTGATAACAGGATTAACATAATTGTATTGCACATTTTGGGGATTGGGAATGGGGATTGCATTGCACATTTCCCAGGGTCTTTCAGGGGATGAAGATTTTAGATATTTTGCCAAAAATATGAAACAACTACTGAGCCTACATACGCTGTCTCTTCATATGTACTTCATATAACAGTACCTACCCGCTACTGTTACATCACTTATTTGGAAAGTGTTTTGTGTTTCCTATATTAACAATGTTGCCAGGGAATTTATAAGCAGCATTTTAATTAATAGAGCTGTCTCTACTATGTTTAGATCACCATCACGCCCTCCAAAAAGTTTCTTGGGCTACTTCAGATTTTCCGCGATGGAAAAAAGCGATAAATTCCAGTAGGGAAGGGATGCTTGAAAAATTCAATCCAGTTCAAAATGGAAGACACCAGATATATTTGGGGTCCAGTCAGTTGTGGACCATGCAGTAATATAGATCAAAATCTGTGGGTCACTGCTTGTGCTCAAGGGTCACCAGACATACCCAAGGCTTGCGTGTACTGTCTGCATTAAAATTTTGCTTTTCTAAAAACAATTATTATACACACTCAAAATATTACTTTTACGTAATACAGTAGTATTTTAATATCTGTTTGAAATCAAATTATTCAATGTTTACAATAAAAATAAATCCCCCCCAAAAGTATTCAAATTCAACTCAAATGTGAAACCAAATGACTCAGTGCTTGATCAAAAATTTAAGACACCTGTTTTCCCTGCTGCTGTTACCCAGAGATACTCAGCCCATAAGATCCTATAAAGCAAGAAAGAACATGAGCAGAACTGCGCATGGGGGGGGGGGGGGGGTCATTCCAAGTTGATCGGTATCTGAAAATGTTCGCTGCGCAGCGATGATGCAAAAAACAGCACTTCTGCGCATGCGTATGCAGCGCAATGCGCACGTGCGACGTACTTTCACAACGGCCGATGTAGTTTCACACAAGGTCTAGCGAAGTTTTTCAGTCGCACTGCTGGCCACAGAGTGATTGACAGGAAGTGGGCGTTTCTGCGTGTCAACTGACCGTTTTCAGGGAGTGTTCGGAAAAACGCAGGCGTGGCTGGGCGAACGCAGAGCGTGTTCGTGACATCAAAACAGGAACTGAACAGTCTGAAGTTATCACAAGCACTGAGTAGGTCTGAAGCTACTCTGAAACTGCACAATATTATTTTGTAGCCGCTGTGCGATCCTTTCTTTCGCACTTCTGCTAAGCTAAAATACACTCCCAGTGGGAGGCGGCATAGCGTTAGCACGGCTGCTAAAAACAGCTAGCGAGCGATCAACTCGGAATGACCCCCAGGAACAGGTAATTTTAAAATACAATTTTAATTAAAAATACAAGTACATTGGGCAGTATCACAGTGATAAACATATATTAACGTATACCATATACTACTGCCACAATTCTAAACCGTATATGAAATATGATAATGCTTTTAATTGTTAGAAAACTTCCAGAAATAATAGCAGATGTTATTGCAGATATTATTGTATTTTGCTTCATTTCTTAGCAGCAAATAGATAGGAAAAATCCTTGTTAATATCCATGCATTTATTTTTCAGGCAGTCCAAGTAGCTCTTTCAATAGGCAATAATTCAACTAGTTAGCCTATATAGCCAGCAAGAAGCTTTTTCGGCACAAGGATATTACAATGTAGTAGTCCCAATAACATTTTCCACACAGAAGCAGCAATTCAGCAGATTAATAAATCAGCTTATATAGCCAGTTAAAAGCTTTATCAGCTCAGCAATGTTAGAATGTAGCAGTCGTAATAACTTTTTCATATAGAGGCAATCATTCAGCAAATCAGCTTGTATAACCAGCAAGACTCTTTATCAGCCCTCAGATGTTAAGATATATATATATATATATTTGTGTAAAACCTAAGTCTGGCCAGATAATTTGTTACTTAAAAAGAAACCTTTGTTGCCCATAAAAGGTCTCACCGCTTTAAGATCCAACTTTATTTATATGTGTCTCCCGACTGCTGGTGCTACTTCCATAATGCAGTCATCTCCAGAGTTCACTAGTGTCATACCTCCCAACATGACCCTCTCCAGGAGGGACAAAATACTCTGTTCCTAGCAATGGCGTAACTTCCTCCCAGTTGCCCGGAGGCAAGATAGATGTTGGTGCCCCCCCTTCACTCACCACATGCTAAATAGGGACAGCACCAATAAAAGGTGTGGTCTCACTGTGAATGGGTGTGTCCACACAACAGTACCCCCAATTCAAAGTACGCCACACAGTAGCGTAACCTTATTTTCATTACACTGCACTATAATACAACTTATTCATATTACGCAACACGGTAGTGCCCCTTATTCACATCCTGTCACATAGTAGTGCCCCTTATTCTATAATGTCACAGTAGTGCCACTTACAAATTAAGCCACACAGTAACAGTGATCACGCTGAGCCCCCCAAAAAGTGGGTAACTTTGAAAAATTGGGATTTTACCTGTCTTTTTCTGTGTCCCATCGGTCATATACCATCACCCGCTCACCGCACCCTGCAGCACATACAGTCACCGGTGCTCACCCCCTCAGCACGGGTTCACTACGGCTGGCCGGCGGTCGGGCTCCCGGCGACCAGCATCCCGGCGCCGGGAGCCCGACCGCCGGCTTACCGACAGCTTGGCGAGCGCAAATGAGCCCCTTGCGGGCTCGCTGCGCTCGCCACGCTACGGGCACGGTGGCGCGCTACGCGCGCCACACTATTTTTTTCTCCCTCTATGGGGGTCGTGGACCCCCACGAGGGAAAATAATTGTCGGTATTCCGGCTGTCGGGCTCCCGGCGCCGGTATACTGAGCGCCGGGAGCCCGACCGCCGGCAAACAGAAGACCACCCCTCAGCACATAGTCACCGGTACTCACCCCCCTCAGCACATACAGTCACCGGTGCTCACCTCCCCCCCTGCAGCACATACACAGTCACCCGCTCATCCCCCCAGCAGCACATACAGTCACCCGCTCCCCTCCAACACGCAGCACACACAGTCACCTGCTCACCCTGCCTCCCCCAGCAGCACATACAGACACCCGCTCACCTTCTACCCCACAGCACATAGACACTCGCTCACCTCCCCCACACAGCACATAGACACTCGCTCACATCCCCCACACAGCACATACAGACACCCGTTCCCCTCCCCCACACAGCACATAGACACTCGCTCACATCCCCCACACAGCACATACAGACACCCGCTCCCCTCCCCAACACATACAGTCACCTGCTCACATCCCCCCACAGCACATAGACACCCGCTCCCCTCCCCCACAGTACATACAGACACCTGCTCACATCCCCCCACAGCATATAGACACCTGCCCTCCTTCCCCCTCAAGCACATAGTCACCCGCTCACCTCACCACCCAGCACATAGACACCCACTCACCTCACCCCTGCAGCACATACAGACACCTGCCCCCCCCAGGACATAGACACTCGCTCACCTCCCCCACAGAGCACATAGTCACCCGCTCACCTCCCCCACACAGCACATACAGACACCCGCTCCCCTCCCCAACACATACAGTCACCTGCTCACATCCCCCCACAGCACATAGACACCCGCTCCCCTCCCCCACAGTACATACAGACACCTGCTCACATCCCCCCACAGCATATAGACACCTGCCCTCCTTCCCCCTCAAGCACATAGTCACCCACTCACCTCACCACCCAGCACATAGACACCCACTCACCTCACCCCTGCAGCACATACAGACACCTGCCCCCCCCCCCCCCCCCCACAGCACATAGTCACCCACTCACCTCACCCCTGCAGCACATACAGACACCTGCCCCCCCCCCCCCCCCCCCAGGACATAGACACTCGCTCACCTCCCCCACAGAGCACATAGTCACCCGCTCACCTCACCACCCAGCACATAGACACCCACCCACCTCACCCCTGCTGCACATACAGACACCTGCCCCCCCCCCACACAACATAGTCACCCACTCACCTCACCCCTGCTGCACATACAGACACCTGCTCCCCCCCCCCCCCCACAGCACATAGACATCCACCCACCTCACCCCTGCAGCACATACAGACACCCGCCTCCCTTCCCCCTTCCACAGCATATAGACACCCGCTCAACTCACACACACCTCACCACAGGGCTTGCAATTACTAAAGAGTTATTGTGTGCCACCAGACCTTTGTGATGCAGCTGCTGCTCTCACCACTCCCGGCTCCCGTCCACACACAGACTGACAGCCGCGCACGGCCGAACACTTTTATTTTCTCCCGGCTCCTCAGCACATCCAACCGCTCAGTGTGCTGAAAGCCTGACGGGTGCTTCCTGTTAGAGGAGCTGCCGAGTGAAGAGCTGAGCATCATCAACGCGGCACTCCTCACCAGTGACCTGGACACAGTGCTCTGGGGGTTGCAGTCGGATGTTACATGACGACTGCGACCCCCAGAGCACTGTGTCCAGGTCACTGGTGAGGAGTGCCGCGTTGATGATGCTCAGCTCTTCACTCGGCAGCACTGTAATTTAGTGATGCGGAGTCTGACTGCAGGTATTGCGGCACTCCGACGGAAATGCCTTCCATATCAGCGGGTGCCTTTCCTGCACTACATGGATGAGGGGACAATGAAGGAGCCAAGTGACCCCTTCAAGGCTGGAGCCCGGCGGCAACTGACTCCGTTGCCTCCGGGACTTCCGCCCCTGGTTCCTAGACTTCCCTCTTAATTTAGGATTGCCGTCACCTGTTTTGAATAGGTTAATTGGTACCAAAGGTGTTTCAATAGAGAAACGAATACTGATGTTGGCACTTAGGTTGACTGCACCCGTACATACAGGGCTGGATTAAGCCTTGGGAGTGCCTGGGGCACTTAAGACAAGGAGGCCCCCGTTGGAAGGTGGGGGAGTGTATATTAGATTGTGCATACCCCCCAACATGACCCATTCCAGGAGGGACAAAATGCTCTCTACCTGGACTTCTCCCTTAATATATCATTGGTGTCACCTGTGTTGAACTATTTAATAGATAAGAAAGATGTTTCAACATAGGTGATTGCAATCATAATTTAAGATAGCATGTTATTCCTCCAGGACTGGATCATGTTAGGATGTATGGATTGTGTATATTAAATTTAATCCAATGGGGTATATTAGATTTAAACTACTAGTAGAATAATGTCTGGGTACAGTTTATAGCTCCACCTAATTGAGAGACAGCTATTTTATAAAGTTTTCTTGTAGTGGCATTTGGTATGCCTAGAGACACAAGCAGATTCTGCTGATTAAAATTATATGTGGCATGCCTATATTTTGTTTGTGACTGCGGCTATGTATCTGCATATGAAATGCTACGTTACAGTGTATTACTGGAAATCACTGTAATGTAGCATTTTTTATGAAGATACAGCCACAGTTGCACACAGAACAGGGACGTACAGTCAGGGGAGGCAGTGCCTCCCCTGTCATTAATGATTAAAATAATATAAAGAAGATACTAAAGACACATATTCTGTGTCATAAGTATCTGCTTTATATTATCCTAATCATTATCCCTGTTTAAATGTGTTTGGGAGGCACCGATAGTGGTGCCTACCATTGTCAATGGGGAAAGGTAAGGGAGCAGGGGGCGGGCGCAGGCGGGGCCTAGCCATGGGCATTAAAAGCCCTTTGAAAATACATGGGAAAGCGGTACCATTAGAGGTGCCGCTTTCATACAGGGACGTGCTTTCAACCCTTGAAAGCACACCCCTGTCAGTGAGGCCACAGTGATTGACCAGCGGATCCGTCACTGGATCTGCTGTCATCACTGTGTGGGTGCGGCGGAGGTGTGGGCATCGGTGGCGGCGGGATGCGGCGGAGCGGCGGGAGGTGGCAGAGGTGTGGGTGGCGGTGACGGCTGAGGTGAGAGTATTAGCGGCAGGTAGGGATCCGAGATCCCTGCCTCGCATTCTGCAGAGCGGAACGGTACCAATCCCTGCCTGCCATTCTGCAGAGCGGAACGGTACCAATTTAAAAAATGGCGCCTCAGGACTGGAAAAGTGGCGAAGCAGAGGTGGTGCGGAGTACCAGTGCCACTTAATACCCACTGACAGAACGCTGGGGACTAGAGCAGAGCACTATAAAGTCATATATATCTGCCAGAGACTAAGTTACAAATATACATATCTGCCGACAGCGTGATACAATTGCAGTTAAACTTAAACCAAGAGACTGAGGGGTCTATTTACTAAGACTTGGATGGAGATAAAGTCCCAACCAACCAGCTCCTAACGGTCATCTTTCAAACACAGCCATGACAGTTAGAAGCTGATTGGCTGGTACTTTTTCTCCGTCCAATTTATCTCCATCCAAGCCTTAGTAACTAGACCCCTGAATCTTTTGATCTCTTATAACGAGAGAGAGAGAGAGAGAGAGAGAGAGAGAGAGGCATTAAAATAGAGAGACAGAATAATAAAGCAACACACTACTAAACCCAAATACACTGTTCCACTATAATTGTGAGAAAGTGCAGGAGTCTGCATACAACAACTAACGCTCTTCCTTTGCTTGCACTGAAACAAACCGTCAATGCGCTGCCTGGAATATGTGACACAGGGTTGAGCATAGCGCAGATGCCAAGATCTCCCTGCACTCTCCCCTGAAGGGTTACACAGTACAGACTGGCCACACATTGCAGCTAGTTAACTATTATTCACATCACAGCACTATTTCAGAAATCCATTTGCACCTTTATTTGTGTACACATACAGTTTACATGGTAACCAATTGCTGCCGATTGGTAAAACTTATACCTGGATCCACAACTCCTTTGGATTTGTACTATGGGGGTAATTCCAAGTTGATCGCAGCAGGAAATTTTTTAGCAGTTGGGCAAAACCATGTGCACTGCAGGGGAGGCAGATATAACATGTGCAGAGAGAGTTAGATTTGGGTGGGGTGAGTTCAATCTGCAATCTAAATTGCAGTGTAAAAATAAAGCAGCCAGTATTTATTTACCCTGCACAGAAACAAAATAACCCACCCAAATCTAGCTCTCTCTGCACATGTTATATCTGCCCCCCCTGCAGTGCACATGGTTTTGCCCAACTGCTAAAAAATTTCCTACTGCGATCAACTTGGAATTACCCCCATTATGTTATATTAATTCTATTAACAACTTGGGCAGGTGTACCTTTACCAGAGGCAGTGTCTGACTGGGACATGAAGGGCCCACCGGAGGAATGCAGTGATAGGGGCCCATACTTAAGGGTGTGGCCAGCCAACAAAGGGGGTGTGGCCAGCCTCCACAGAGGCTTGAAATACACAATAGTCTAGTGCAGTGTAATGCAACATATCTACTATGTACAATACAAGTGCACAGTCTGGAACCTGATCCCTAGAGGAAGGAGTGGGCACTCAGGCAGTGGGGCCTACCGGTGGTTTCCCTTGGTACCCCTGTGGGCCAGTCTGACCCTGACCAGAGGCAGTGTCGGACTGGGGCATGGGGCCCACCGGGTAATTAAGTTGTAGGGGCCCATGTTTAGGGGTGTGGCTAATCTCCAGAGGAGGGGTGTCCAACCACCATCTTTGTTTGCCTAACCAGTGTCACGATCCGGGTATCTGGACGCCATTACATACCCTTCAGATGCCTCCTAAGGCTGGCTCAGCGTTCCAGGACCGGATCCCGCTGTTCCTGAGTTTCCACATGCAGAATGTCAGAGTGGTGATTTCATCAGCCGCGGCCTCCGCTGTGCCCGCGTGGTTAAATGTGCGCTTGTCAGTCTGGCGTCTCCTGTCTCCTGTGGCCGGCGTCGCCATTACTGTTTCAATTCTCACATGGATTACAAACCAAACTTCCCTCCAAGTGTCTGCATGGGCGCAGCCATCTTGGATTTTGTCATCTGATTATTTCCACCAATCTGCTGTCTATATTGTTGATTTGCATAATTGCCTAGCCAACCCCTTCCTTGCTGCAGGTATAAGTATGCTGTGCCTGAGCAAGGAAGGCGTCAGTGCTTTGGTTGTCTAACCTAGTTCCAGTTTGTCTCTCTCCTGTGGTTGTCTTCCAGGTTCCAGCTCCTGTCTCCAGACTTCTGCTATAGAGACCCGCACCAGCATTCCATCTGCGGTGTAGCCTGACTCTCCGATCCATTCTGGACTCACCTGTTTCCAGCTACAACAATCACCTGCTTCCAGCCCAGCTTCCAGCAGTGTACAGCTTCTCTTAAAGGGCCGGTGTCCTTTCTGCAGTTTACCACTCTCCACCGGTATTATTATTTCACCGCTCTCAAACAATCACCTGCTTCCAGCCCAGCTTCCAGCAGTGTATAGCTTCTCTTAAAGGGCCGGTGTCCTTTTCTGCAGTTTACCACTCTCCACCGGTATTATTATTTCACCGCTCTCAAACTCCAAACTTCATTATTATTTCATCGCTCTCAAGTTCGTTTATTATTTAACTGGTTCCAGCCAGTATCCACTCCGTACCAACAACAGTCTGGTTCCAGCCAGTATCCACAGCCGCCGTTTTACCTTCAGCAGCCCAGCCTTTCCTGGAACATCAGCTGGTACGATCCTGGGTTCTCTCCATTGCTACAGTCAGGCCTGGTAAGGACTTTCCAACTAGAAGATTATAAGAACTGTCTCACACTACCAGTGCCTGTGGCCCTTGCCACCCTGTAGTACCCAGGAATTGTATTTATCCTCTGTTGACTTTTATGTTTCCTTTTACTGCTGCTGTGTTACGGAGTTTGTCATAATAAACATCATTGACTTTTATCCTGGTTGTCGTGGTCACGCCTTCGGGCAGTTATTCTACATGTTACTTACATGTCTAGGGGTCTGATACAACCTCCCAGGTTCCGTTACATCTCAGCCCCTACAACTGAGGCTGTCTCCCGTCAGCTCAGGCCCTCAGTTGTGACAGTAAGCACTGACCTAATGAATCCAGCCGGAGACCAGGATCAAGCGGCCAGGCCGATGCAAGAACTGGCAGCCCGACTTGAACATCAGGAGGCTGCACAGGGCCACATCATCCGCTGTCTCCAGGATCTCTCTACACGGCTGGATGGGATTCAAACGACCCTCCGTGGACCTGGCACGGCCGGTGCGTCCACTACAGTAACACCAGCTGTAACCCCACCCACCTTACCCATTTCCAGTCCACATCTTCATCTTCCAACACCAGCAAAGTTTGATGGATCTCCAAGGTTCTGCAGGGGATTTCTCAATCAATGTGAAATCCACTTTGAGCTTCTACCTGGCAATTTCTTCAGTGACCGTACCAAAATTGCCTATATCATCTCCCTTCTCAGTGGCTCAGCCCTTGACTGGGCATCACCTTTATGGGAGACGTCTGATCCCCTGCTATCCTCCTATACTGACTTTGTAGCTACATTCAGGCGCATCTTCGACGAGCCAGGCCGGATAACATCTGCTTCATCTGAGATTCTCCGTTTACGCCAGGGAACACGTACCGTGGGACAGTATCTTATACAGTTTAAAATCCTGGCATCCGAACTGGCATGGAACAACGAGGCCCTGTATGCTGCATTCTGGCATGGCTTATCAGAACGCATCAAGGATGAGTTAGCTACCAGAGACTTGCCCTCTAAGTTGGATGAGCTAATTTCTCTTTGCACGAAGGTTGATCTACGTTCCAGAGAGAGAGCAACCGAGCGAGGAAGATCATCTACTCCTAAATCTTCTGCTCCTCCTCCTCGTCAACCATCTCCATCCAAGGATGAGCCTATGCAAATTAGTCGTTCCCGTCTATCTCCCGCTGAGCGCCGAAGACGTCTCTCTGAGTCTCTCTGTCTCTACTGTGCAGCTCCGTCGCACACTATCAATGCCTGTCCCAAACGTCTGGGAAACTCCAGATCCTAGCTCGCCAAGGAGAGGGCCGGCTAGGAGTAATGATCTCCTCTCCATCTCCTCATGACTGTAACCTCCCAGTGTCGCTCCAAATTGCTCAACGTTACAGGAACGTCATTGCCCTCCTTGATTCCGGAGCAGCTGGGAATTTCATAACCGAAGCTTATGTTAAACGGTGGTCCCTACCCACCGAGAGACTGTCCTCGTCCATCTCTTTGACTGCCATGGATGGCAGCAAGATTTTTGACGCAGTCATTTCCTTAAGGACTCTTCCAGTTCGTCTGAGAGTGGGAGTTCTTCATTCTGAGTATATTTCTTTTTTAGTGTTTCCAAGAGCCACACATCCAGTGGTTTTAGGCCTTCCATGGCTCCGTCTCCACAACCCATCAATTGACTGGACGACTACGCAAATACTGGCATGGGGTCCCTCCTGTGCTGAGACTTGTTTAGCCAAAGTTCTTCCTGTTTGTTCTTCCTTCCCCAGGTCATCTGATGTTCCGCCTCCTCCATATCAAGACTTCACGGACGTGTTCAGTAAAGCCTCTGCTGATATCCTTCCTCCTCATAGAGAATGGGACTGCCCAATCGACCTCATTCCAGGGAAGGTTCCACCGCGAGGCCGAACTTATCCGTTGTCTCTGCCTTAGACACACTCCATGGAAGAGTACATCAAAGAGAACCTGGCGAAGGGTTTCATCCGACCATCTTCTTCTCCAGCCGGCGCAGGCTTCTTCTTCGTTAAGAAGAAAGACGGTGGTCTGCGTCCGTGCATCGACTACAGAGGTCTGAACGACATTACCGTCAAGAACCGATACCCTTTACCCCTGATTACCGAGCTCTTTGATAGAGTTAGTGGTGCAACTATTTTCACAAAGCTGGACTTGAGGGGTGCCTACAATCTCATCCGAATCCGTGAGGGTGACGAGTGGAAGACCGCCTTTAACACCCGTGACGGACATTATGAGTACCTCGTCATGCCCTTCGGATTGAGCAACGCTCCAGCAGTCTTCCAGCACTTCGTGAATGAGATTTGCAGGGACATCTTGTACCGCCATGTCGTGGTTTATCTAGACGACATCCTCATCTTTGCTAATAATCTCGAAGATCATCGTTTCTGGGTAAAAGAGGTTCTTTCCCGTCTCCGTGTCAATCACCTCTATTGTAAATTGGAGAAGTGTGTGTTTGAAGTTAAAACCATTCCGTTTCTAGGTTACATTGTGTCCGGTTCCGGACTAGAGATGGATCCTGAGAAACTCCAAGCAATCCAGAATTGGCCTATACCCTTAAGCCTCAAAGGGGTCCAGAGGTTCTTAGGGTTCGCCAATTATTATAGAAAATTTATACGAGACTTTTCCACCATCGTGGCGCCTATCACTGCATTAACCAAGAAAGGTGCTAATCCGTCCAAGTGGTCCGGGGAAGCTACACAGGCCTTTCACCTTCTGAAGCAAAAGTTCATCTCTGCACCAGTTCTGAAACAGCCCGACACCGACTCTCCTTTTATCTTAGAGGTAGATGCCTCCTCCGTTGGAGTAGGAGCAGTGTTATCCCAGAGGGCCAAAGATGGACATCTACATCCTTGCAGTTTCTTCTCCCGGAAGTTCTCCCCAGCTGAGCGCAACTATGCCATTGGCGATCAGGAGTTGCTAGCCATCAAGCTCGCTCTGGAGGAGTGGAGATACCTGTTGGAGGGAGCTTCCCACTCAATCACCATACTTACCGACCACAAAAATCTTTTATATCTCAAAGGCGCACAATGTCTGAATCCTCGTCAGGCCAGATGGGCACTTTTCTTCTCTAGGTTTGACTTTAAACTCCAGTTCTGTCCGGGTTCTCAGAATCGTAAGGCCGATGCCCTTTCCCGCTCATGGGAGCAAGAAAATGAGTCCGAGTCTGCAGACAAGCATCCTATTATTAATCCGTTGGCATTCTCCACGGTAGGGATGGACTCTACGCCTCCACCAGGGAAAAGTTTTGTTAAGCCAGTTCTAAGGAAGAAGCTCATGCATTGGGCCCATGCTTCCCGTTTTGCTGGACATACAGGCATTCAGAAAACCCTTGAATTTATTTCTAGGTCCTACTGGTGGCCAACTCTGAAGAAGGACGTTATGGAATTTATTGCCTCCTGCCCAAAGTGTGCCCAACACAAAGTCTCCCGCCAGTCGCCTGCGGGGCAACTGGTTCCATTATCTGTTCCCCGTCGACCTTGGACCCATTTGTCGATGGACTTTGTTTCCGATCTACCTATCTGCAACAAGTTTAATACCATCTGGGTGGTAGTTGACCGATTCACCAAGATGGCACATTTCATCCCTCTCACCGGTCTTCCGTCAGCTTCCAAGTTGGCTCAAGTGTTTATACAAGAGATCTTCCGACTTCACGGTCTTCCTGAAGAGATCATCTCGGATCGTGGAGTACAATTTGTAGCCAAATGTTGGCGAAGTTTGTGTCAAGCCCTCCAAGTCAAGTTAAAGTTTTCCACGGCTTACCATCCTCAGACCAATGGTCAAACCGAGAGGGTGAATCAGGACTTGGAGGCCTTCCTCCGTATATATGTGTCTTCCTCTCAAGATGACTGGGTTCAACTCCTTCCTTGGGCCGAGTTCAGCCACAACAATCAATACCATTCCTCATCTTCTTCTACACCATTCTTCATTAATTATGGATTCCACCCTAAAGTCCCAGAATTCCAACCGCTTCCCGCAACTTCTGTTCCAGCAGTGGATGTCACCTTGCGTCAGTTTTCAAATAACTGGAGGAACGTCCGCGCAGCCCTGCTTAAAGCCTCATGTTTGTGAACTAAATGAACTGAGCTGATCGCAATCTGTGAGTAGGTCTGGAGCTACTCAGAAACTGCAAGAAGTTATTTAGTAGCAGTTCTGCTAATCTTTCGTTCGCAATTCTGCTAAGCTAAGATACACTCCCAGAGGGCGGCGGCCTAGCGTGTGCAATGCTGCTAAAAGCAGCTAGTGAGTGAACAACTCGGAATGAGGGCCAATGTACCATATAGAAGTTGACTAAAGTGCCCTAAGGACTAAGGGGTCTATTTACGGGTGGTCTTCTGTATGCCGAATGTCGGGATCCCGGCGCACACTATACCGGCGCCAGAATCTCGACACCCGGCATACCGACAACTATTCTCCCTCGTGGGGGTCCACGACCCCCCTGGAGGGAGAATAAAATAGTGTGGCGCGCGTAGCGCGCCACCGTGCCCGCAGCGTGGCGAGCGCATCGAGCCCGCAAGGGGCTCCTTTGCGTTCGCCACGCTGTCGGTATGCCGGTGGTCGGGCTCCCGGCGCCGGTATGCTGGTCGCCGGGAGCCCGAGCGCCGGCATACCGTACTACACCCCTATTTACTAAGCCTTGGATGGAGATAAAGTCGAAGGAAATAGAGTACCAGCCAATCGGCTCCTAACTGTCATTTTTCAAACCCAGCCTGTGACATGACAGTTAGGAGCTGGTTGGCTGGTACTTTATCTCCAACGACTTTATCTCCATCCAAGGCTTAGTAAATAGACCCCTAAGGGACAGAGCCGGATTAAGACTATGGGGGGCCCGGGGCACTTCAAATTGCGGGGCCCCTAAATTTGATATATCTATAGGTGTATGTATGTGTGTATATATATATATATATATATACACACACATATATACATACATACATATACACATGGGATGTAGTTATGTTACCGGCGATCAGGAGACCACTGGTCACAATACCTACGCCGGGATCCCACCCCCTAACAATCCCGATAGTCGGCATGCCGACTAACAGGGACTATTCCCACTCGTGGGTGTCCCCGACAGCCATAGAGTGGGAGTAGAACCTGTAGTGAGCACAGCTCACCACCGAGCCCGTAGTGTGGCGAGCTCAGCGAGGCCGCAAGGGGCTTCGTTGCGCTCGCCATCCCCCCCGGCCATCTCCAAGCCGGGATCCTGGTGTCACTATGGTGACCGGTCGCACTTACCCAACATATATATATATATATATATATATATATATATACACTGTATATATATATATACACTGTGTGTGTATATATATATATATATACTGTATGTGTATGTATGTATGTATATATATATATATATACTGTATGTGTATATATATATATATATATATATATATATATATTGTATATATATATATATATACATACACACACTTTATACATACATACAAACACATTATGGCAACATGACAGAGCCAAAAATTCCAATTTATCAACATGATAAAAAAGAAAACCACCCAGCTTACTTTTTTTCCCTCTGCCGCTGGCAGGCTGCTTGTGACCCATGAGAGGAGAGTGAGAGCGTGATCCTCCACGCTCCTCCACGCTGCTGCTGCTGCTGCTGCTATTAGGTTGCCAGGGCAACCTATAGGCAGCCGCTGGAAGCACAGCGCCTTCACACACCATTGGACAGCTGAGCCGTCGCTCAGCTGTCCTGTACTTCTGTGAGGCGCCGCTTCCACTGCTGTCAGGTTACCAGGGCAACCAACAGTGAGCCGCTGGGAGCGCAGCGCCGCAGATCGGAAGTCCGATCTGTGGCGGGTGGTGGGGGGCCCTTGTCAAGAGGGGGGCCCGGGGTACTTACCCCCTGGCCCCCCCCCCTTAATCCGGCTCTGCTAAGGGAGCTATTCAGAGGTGTACGCAATGTTGCAGAAATCACAGATGGACGATTGGACTGATCATATTGCACGTGCGTGGGCTTTCAATATGTGATTGCATCCTAGAAGGATGCGATTGCATAGTGATTGACAGGCAGTGGGTGGTCAGGGGCGGCGTTGGGGGGGAGGTGGTACAGGAAACGCAGGTGTGTCATGGCATTCTACGGGGCGATAGGAAACATGGCAGCGGTGCACATATATACGCAGCCTGGCTGAATATACAGGTATCTACCTCTATTTAGAGGTTTCTGCAATGCCATTGCAGTTGATCTGCGATCGCATCGCTGGGTGACGCTACACATGCTGGGCGGCCGCCAGCATGCGACTTTATCCAAAGCAGTTTTTGCTATTTTAGCAAAAATTGCTACGGACTCTGAATAACCCCCTAAGGCAGAGGTTCTGAAGTGTGGTCCTCAAGGCACCCAAACAGTTCAGGTTTTAGGTATATCCATGGCTCAGAAAAGATGGTTAAATCAAATTGACGGAGGTGTTAATTAGGTCACCTGTAGCCAAGCATGGATACATTTAAAGACACTAAAAACAGAGAAAAAGACTGCGCTTCTTTGAGGAAAGAAGTGAGATTACAAGTTAAGTGAAATTGAATTCAATAGTATTTATTAATAAAAATTGTATTTAAAAACCATGAAACAATGGCATATGATAGTCACCGCTTAGTTTTTGAGGATTCCACGTCCACACTATGGTGGTATTGCTGAGTGTGTCCTGTTCCTTGAATAAGACCTTAGAATGTGAGTTTAGTCATAAATTGTGGATGGTGGGTCCTGGCTGTGTGTTGCTGTCCCACCTTAGATTAGAATACGGGGTCATATAGTCAGCAGATGGCAAACGCTGTAATAGCAGGAGTCCCCTGCAGCAAAGGATCTGCAGCTGTATTAAAGTTGACCCTGGAATTTACCATCCATGTTCGGTATAATGATGAAGTTCTGGTTCAGGTCACATAAAGGGGGATATTCAATTGTTTGAAAAGTCAGTTGGGTGTCTGTTTTTTCCTATCTAATTGATAGGAAAAAACAGACATCAAAGCGACTTTTCAAACATTTGAATTCCCCCCAGTGAGTCCAAATGGAAATATATAACCAAGTAAGAATCCAATAGAAATACTGGGATTGAATTCAATTTAATCTTGTTTATCTCACTTCTTTCCTCGAAGAATTTAATTTACTTGTAATCTCACTTCTTTCCTCGAAGAAGCGCAGTGTTTTTCTCTGTTTTTAATGTCTATAATTTATGGGTTTAACAATCCCTGTGCTTCACACAGCAGCTTGGTGGTTAGAGCCAATCTTAGCGCCCGTCTTTAAATACCAGTTTATTTCTTTCTTTTTTGCACATGGATACATTTAAAACCTAGACTGCAGGGGTGCCTTGAGGACCACGTTTCAGAACTTCTGCCGTAAGGGCTTGATTCAGACTAATAGGCCCTACACACTGGGCGATTTGACTGCAAGATTTGAATGATTTTGTTTATTAATGAACGAGATAACGTTCATATCGTGCAGTATGGAGGCACCAGCGATGAACGATGCGCGGCCCCGCACTTGTTCATCGCTGGTGCCCCGTCGACTGTGCATGCAGGCCAATATGGACGATCTCGTCCATACTTGCCTGCACTTCTATGGAGCCGGGTGACGGGTGGAGTGAAGAAACTCCACTCCCCCCGTCACTGCCCCCCCGCCGCCGGGTCGCTCGTCGGCCGTATCCGCCGTCGGGCAGCTTGGTGGCGGATCGCCAAATGTGTAGGGCCCTTTACGGCCTAGTTCAGACCTGATGGCAGTAGCAAAATTGCTGGCTAATGGGCAAAACCAAGTGCACTGCAGGGGGGAGGCAATTATAACATGTGCAGAGAGAGTTAGATTTGGGTGGGTTGTTTCGTTTCTGTGCAGGGTAAACACTGGCTGCTTTTTACACTGCAATTTAGGTTTCAGTTTGAACACACCCCACCCAAATCTACCGCTCTCTGCACATGTTATATTTTCTACCACCTGCACTGCACATGATTTTGCCCATTAGAGAACAATTTTTCGGCTGCAATCAGGTCTGAATTAGACCCTTAGACATTGGGCCCAGCTGTCCGATGGTTTCTTAACTGTGTATGCAGTGGCGTAAGTTCGTCACAGTCGCCCGGAGGCAAGATAAATATTGGTGCCCCCCTATTTCCTATATTAAAATAAATGTGTGTGTGCGTGCGTGCGTGCGTGCGTGTGTGTGTGTGTGTGTGTGTGTGTGTGGAGTGTTCTGAAAAAAAATTATATACTGTATTTATACATTTAATTGTCTTTTATTTTAAATCACACATTTCTTAGCAGTCATGCCCAGGATTAGAAGCCATGACCTGTTACACTGACAGCAGACACTACTGATGGAGCTATTTGCTCCTGTAGAGGAAGCATGAGAATTCTAACTATATGACGTTACGTGTAATTGTCAGAGAAATAGCTTCATATAGTTAGAATTCTTATATTTCCTATACAGGAGCAAACAGCTTCATCAGTAAGGTGTCTGCTTCCAGTGTAATAGGTTGTGGTGTCTAATCCTGGGTGTGACACTTGTAAAATGTGTATATTCAGTATAATAATAAAGTGGGTGTGATTTGTAAGGTGCAGGGACCAGTGAGGAAGTCGGCCACTGAAAAGACAGCAGCAGCTATCAATTAACTTAATTCAATGGTGTCACAGAATGGGAGGAGAGGTGCCCCCCTTCAGAGCAGGAGCCCAGCGGCAGATGACTCTGTTGCCTCCGTGTGTATGCATATATGCACTGGAGATATAGGGGGTAATTCCAAGTTGATCGCAGCAGGAAATTTTTTAGCAGTTGGGCAAAACCATGTGCACAGCAGGGGGGCAGATATAACATGTGCAGAGAGAGTTAGATTTGGGTGTGGTGTGTTCAATCTGCAATCTAATTTGCAGTGTAAAAATAAAGCAGCCAGTATTTACCCTGCACAGAAACAAAATAACCCACCCAAATCTAACTCTCTCTGCAAATGTTATATCTGCCCCCCCCCCCCTGCAGTGCACATGGTTTTGCCCAACTGCTAAAAAATTTCCTGCTGCGATCAACTTGGAATTACCCCCATAGTGCGCATGTGTTGTGGCTCCGGTTGCGTAAAGGGGAACCAACAGCCTAAATGATAGGGTGCAGGCATTTGTGGCAGGAAAGGGGAGCATTTCACTAGCCTCAGCAACTTAGTTGCAGTGGCCATTCTGAGCAACCTTAGGTTTGCGATGTTGATCATAGGCGTGCGCACGGGGGGTGCCTGGTGCGCACAGGCACCCCCTAATGTCCGGCACCCCCAAACACACCACGCCTGCAGCACACTGGTCAGTGCTCATTCCTGAGTCTGCCTCAGAAATGAGAAGCCCCCACCGCGCCCGCCGCCGTACCAGTCGCCCGGTCAGGAAGGATTAATGTAAAATTATTTTAAGGTGAGGGGCAGTCTGGGCATTCCAGCGTCGGCTGCCCTTAACAAAGATGGCCGCCGCTACGGGAGGAGGGCTGCTGCGCATGCCCAGTCGCTGCAGCTTTTCCTCCCATGGTCCTTTGCGAAGTCAGGCAGCAGACTCCGGCCACTGCACCACCACTGAGGCAGATCCACCTCCCTTCTAGCCCTCACCACAAAGCTTTAAAACTATAAAGGACCAGGCCAGCACTAAACTTGTTCAAAGCAGTAAGCCCTTTTATATTTATTTAAAATTCTGGCAGGCTGCATGTATATATATATATATATATATATATATATATATATACACACAAATATATATGTGTGTGTATATATATATATATATATATATATATATATATATATATATACTGTATATAAAATCTGTTAAATATGTGTTAAGTTTGTATATTTTATTACTATAGATTACAGCCCTGGAAATATATATAATTAATAATGTGTTATTACTCAAATAATATTATACTGTGTAATGTAATAATGCATTCATTAATAATATATATTTTGAGGGATATAATCTATGGTAATAAAATATACAAATTTAACATGTATATATAGACCTTGATCTTGATAAAGGGGTTTGCGCCCCGAAATGTTGAATTTGCTGCCAGCTTCATTGTCCTATTAGTCCCTGAGTGCCAGACATACTTCTGTCCACCATGTGTTTAAGATTCGGAGCACCAGGGCATTCTGTCTGCCATTCATGAGTGCAGGTCATCTTTGGACATTATATATAAAATGTGTTTAATATATCTGTGCATGTTTTTATATACTGTGTGTGTGCCCCTTAATCCCCCCCCCCTTTTTTTTTTTTATCAAGAGACCATTTATGGATGCTCTAGTATCTATACCAGTAGTTCCCAAACTTTTGTAAATCACAGTACCGTAGAGTGTCAGAATGTTTCTCACAGCACCCCAAGAACAAAAGTTTCTTATTGAGAAGTTTTGAAAAAATATTAAGTACTGTAAATTGTGTTTATATGTCATGCTTACTTAGGTTCAATTTTGTGGTGAGGGACAGGGACATGACTGGCTTCTGTTTCTCCACATATTTTATTATGGGAAGCTACAAGCAATGGTTTTGCCTATTACATTGTACTTAAATTATTTGAATTGGTCAGTGAGGTCCCAGGCTTACAAATTTTGGGATTAATAATCATCTGCCAGCCCTCACTGCAAACTCTATTTATTCAAAATCCCTGTATTAGTTAGTTTGTACTAGTTTGAGTGCCAATATACAATACTAGACACACCCAATAGGCGGTGTTAGTCACACCCAATAGGTGGTTCTAGACACGCCCCTCCAATCGTGCACACCCTAATAAAATGTGCTGCGCACGCCTATGATGTTGATCCAATACTGCCTTTTTCAAATGTAGGCAGCGGATCTGAGAAGCCATACGTGGGTATTGTTTTACAAAAGACTGCTACTACGAAATTTGCATACAATCTCAGAACCACTGCTACCGAAGATGCAACACTGATACCACTTGCATCCACCTTTGAATCAGGCCCTGAGATATGAATATTACTGAGTGCTGAAGATAATTGTGCTGCTAAAGTCTAAATTGTTTTTACTGTGCTTTATCACTGTATCAAGCTAATAATTGCAAAATCACAGTCGGCTGATGGTGTTCATAGTGATGCAGGGAATGCTGTTTAATGTGCTTCATGCCTAAATAAATAAATTAGCTTTTTACAATTGACAAAATAACACTTTTCTATGGGTGGTTGTATGTATGTTGTCATTTGTATACTCATTTTAGCACTGTGTTGTGCATAACTTACTACTATTGTAAGCAACACTTATTACTTAAACATTTTACATGGGGAGGTAGTTACGTGACCGGCGGAATCCCACCCCCTCACTCGGCATGCCGACTAACAAGGACTATTCCCACTCGTGGGTGTCCATGACACCCATACAGTGGGAATATAACCTGTGCTTGCCCCCCGTGCCGGCCATTTAAATGCTGGGATCCCGACGTCGGTATGGTGCATTGTGTTTACACCATGACCCTTAATGCCTGCCTAATATTACTCTGACAAGAAGCAAACCATCCCAGCACATTATTGCAATATGATTATTTACTCCATATTTTAACATATCTACATTATTAATGTACAAATTATTTATAAATGAATATACATGGGTTTGTGCTGACCTTGATGTATAAGAAATGTGTTTATTCTCGTAATTTGAATGAATGTACGCAATTTTGCCTTTGCAGCTATGCGCGCAATGGGAGTGGGATGCAACCGCAATTTGCCCTGGTATGTGCGCGGCCCGGCTAATGCAATAACTGATTGACAGGTAGAGGTGTTTGCAGGGCAGGCAGGGGCGGTAATGGACCGTTTTGTGGGCGTTGCAGGGAAAACTGCAGCATTTTCGGGGCAGCTGCATGATGTCACATGCAGCCGCTCCAATGGATAAAAATGGCAGCGTGCCACCTGCCTTCGCAGCCGGGCTGCAGAGGCAGGGGGTCATCCACAGTTGCTGTGACTGCAATTAAATTGCAGTCGCAGATGCTGGCCGACATGATCATCATGCTGAGCAGCCTTGCCCTGCGATGGGGGGCCCCTAGCATGCAAAAAAGGGATTGCAGATTCTGCTTTTTAGCAGAATCTGCAATCCAACCTGAATAACCCCCAGAGTGTGTTAATTTGCAATTGCAATCCGTGCTGAATCAGGCCCTAAGACATACCTCCCAAATTTGTAGACAGGGAAAGCGGGATGGAGCTGGAAATGGCCGTGGCCTCAGGTAGGAGGGTGTGGCCTCAGTAGAGTGGGTGTGATCTCGTGTGCACGGACCCATTTCCCAACATATTGGGGCATGCCCAGCGCTCCCCGAGCAGCTGGTCAGCCCACTCCTCCCCTCCCAGCAGTGAATAGATGCCGTGTGCATGCGCGCGACATCTATTCAGCGATCACTCGCTGCTTTGAAGAGCAGCGGGTGATCAAAGGGTATCCAAACTGCACCCCTGCCCACGGGACACTGCGACCCATGGGTGGGACAGCGGGACAGTGTCCGAATAACAGGGCTGTCCCACTGGAATCGGGACAGTTGGGAGGTATGCCTAACAGCTTATCATGAAGTGTAAAGGGACTTCACATGTGGCCTTCACCTGTGATATTTGCTCAGCAATTAGCACATTTGCATTGATAATGTGATTGTACTTTGTCTTATCTGAATCACCCATTCTACACTGTTCTCCATTTCCTGCTCTATTACTAGCTCCAGCTTATGCTGCCTTCTCAGTGCTAGATTTTACCTATGAATAGCTGATCCATACCATATTACTGGGATCAGTCCTCAGTGCAGGGCCAGGACTTCTAAGCCTTATCCCGTGGACAACATTGAGACAAACATTGGTGTAATGATGCAAAATAAAGTTGGTGATCCCGATATTAAGGCCTTATACACATGCAAGTTCATTGAAAGAAATGAATGCACATTCTTAAAGCCTTATAAATGTTTTTTTGACGCTGATTGTCCACAATGCAATGTAAGTGAACGGACCTGTATAAGACCCACACGCACACACACATACTATTTCTTGGGGTCTGGAAGGTCGACACCTTAGGTCGACGCCAATTGGTCGACACACCTTAGGTCGACATGGACAAAAGGTAGACAGGAACAAGGTCGACATGGAAAAAGGTCGACATGAGTTTATGAGGGTTTTTTGTCGTTTTCTTCGTAGAGTGACCGGGAACCCCAATTAGTGCACCGCGTCCCCTCGCATGGCTCGCTTCGCTCGCCATGCTTCCGGCATGGTGCCTTCGCTCCGCTACCGCTTCGCTCAGCACAGATTACCGTTCCAATCGTAGTCCACGTGGATCGTTAAGTATGAAAAGGTTCCAAAAAAGAAAAAAAATCGTGAAAAACTCATGTCGACCTTTTGTCCATGGCGACCTTTTGTCCATGTCGACCTAAGGTGTGTCGACCAATTGGCGTTGACCTAAGGTGTCGACCTGGAGTCCGGATACCATTTCTTGATGGCATTCTGTTAGCTTTTTTTGTATGTAGAATTCTATATGGGCAGAAGCATTTAGGTGATAAGAAACTCTCGCAGCATGTCTGGGAGTGAGTGGTGCAGGCTCCCACATGGGGGTAAATTTACTAAGATGGGAGTTCTATTTAAAATGGGATGTTGCCCATAGCAACCAATCAGCTTCTTCTTCTCATTTATCTAGCACCTTCTAGAAGATAATACATGGAATCTGATTGGTTGCTATGGGCAACATCCCATCGTAAATAGAACTCCCATCTTAGTAAATTTACCCCATGCTGTCCACTTCACAAGTTTGATGACGCATTCACATTGAATCATGTCATCGTTGCAGCACCCAGCTGTTCTACAATCATGTCTTTGAATAGCATGGGAAGGGGGCCACAATACCGCATTTGGGCATCACTCCCTAACCTCATCTCTGAAATATTTTTTTTTCCCTTTTTTTTTAAGTTGTCATGTATGCCATGGAATTCTACAGGAACAGTCATTAAAGCATAGAACACTGGGGTAGATGTATGAAACATCGATATTAAGGAGCAGTGGTATCAGCGCATGTTATATGCGCTGATACTGATTCCCACCATGTATAACTGTGGCTATGCTCCCGTGCATATATTGGCGCTGCTATCAAAAAGATAGCACGCCGATATATACGGGGGCAATATAAGAATGGTCAGTGCACACCTGCAGCTATCGATTTCGACAGCTACAGGTGTTGTTGCCCTGTCTCGACAGCAGGGAACAGTTCTGTCCATGGCTATGGCGGTTGCCAGCTCCAGGCTGCACGTAAGATCTCACACTTGCACCCTGAAGTCGGCCGCGGAGAGAGACACAGCGCATCTGCTCGAGGCTGATGCACTCTTGGTTCTGACAGGGAACGCAGGAGGTGGGAGAGGTAAAGAGACGTATCAGGAAGAGCTATAGCGGCAAGATATGTGCCGCTATAGGGGGTCATTCCGAGTTGATCGCACGTAGCAACTTTTTGCTGCCCGTGCGATCAACTCGACGTCACCTATGGGGGAGGGCTTTTTTGCATAGCAAAGCTGCAGGGTAACAGTTACTTACCCTGTGCGATCGATCCAGCGATGCAGGTCCCGGAATTGACGGCAGACATCCGCCCTCCAAACGCCTGGACACACCTGCGTTGGACTCACCACTCCCAGAAAACGGTGAGTTGCCGCCCCGGAGCGCCTTCCTGCTGTCAATCTTCTTTCTTCGTTCTTCTGGTCGTTGCCCGGTCGTTGCAGAGAGAGTTAGATTTGGGTGGGGTGTGTTCAAACTGAAATCTAAATTGCAGTGTAAAAATAAAGCAGCCAGTATTTACCTTGCACAGAAACAAAATAACCCACTAACTGTCTCTGCAAATGTTATCTCTGCCCCACCTGCAGTGCACATGGGGGGTCATTCCGAGTTGTTTGCTCGCTAGCTGTTTTTAGCAGCCGTGCAAACACTATGCCGCCTCCCACTGGGAGTGTATTTTAGCTTAGCAGAAGTGCGAACGAAAGTATCGCAGAGTGGCTACAAAATAATTTTGTGCAGTTTCAGAGTAGCTTCAGACCTATTCAGCGCTTGCGATCACTACAGACTATTCAGTTCCTGTTTTGACGTCACAAACACGCCCTGCGTTCGCCCAGCCACGCCTGCGTTTTTCCTGGCACGCCTGCGTTTTTCCAAACACTCCCTGAAAACGGTCAGTTGACACCCGATTTTTTGCCTGATTGCTGCACAGCGAACAAAAGCAGCTAGCGATCAACTCAGAATGACCCCCCATGGTTTTGCTCAACTGCTAACAAATTTGCTGCTGCGATCAACTGTGAATTATCCATCATAGGGGGTCATTCCAAGTTGATCGCTCGCTAGCATTTTTTAGCAAACGTGCAAACACATAGTCACCGCCCAAGGGGGAGTGTATTTTCGCTTTGCAGGAGTGCGAACGCCTGTGCAGCAGTGCGCCTGCAAACACATTTTGTGCAAAACAAGACCAGCCCTGTAGTTACTTATCCTGTGCAATGATTGCTGCGACAAGTGACGCGGTAATGACGTCAGATACCCGCCCAGCAAACACCCGGCCACACCTGCATTTTTCCAAACACTCCCAGAAAACGGTCAGTTGACACCCAGAAACTCCCACTTCCTGTCAATCTTCTTGCGACCACCAGTGCGACTGAAAGCGTCACTAGAACCTGTGCAAAACCACGTTGCTCGATGTACCTGTACGTCGCGCGTGCGCATTGCGGTGCATACACATGCGCAGATTTGCCATTTTTTTAACTGATTACTGCGCTGCGAAAAAACGGCAGCGAGCGATCAACTCGGAATGACCCCCATAGTCTGTTCCCCAGTAATCGTTTCTTTACGGAAGTGTGATATTGGCACCATATGCTCCGAGTCTAACAGAATAACTTCAACAAATTTTATCACATTACTAACATCAACTACTACAGTAGAAGCCTTTTTAGAGAGGAGATGGCCTGCATGCAGCTTAGTTATGAACCCCCTACTCTCTGGCAGCAAGTAGACTCTGGTTTTATGCGCATGCGCTGGTCTCCAGGAACATGGCACGGCCTTGTTCCCGGGGATATCTACAGTACGCATGTGCAAATCACTTGGAAATGGCTGCGCGGCCATTTTCTAAGTGATTTGTTCCTGCACTGCAGGGTCGCTGGTGTGGGACTCCAGAGGAGTAAGTATATATGGGTGCAGGATGTGCGCTGTGGGTCCCCCGGACCCAGGGGCCCATGTGCACCACACACCTTGAACTCATTATAGAAACGCCTATGTCCTCCAGTTTGCTAGTTCTAGAAACCCATCAGAAAGTATTGACAAGGTGGTATCGCTGCCCAGCCAAGTTACACAACTGTATCCCTCTATGTCCCCTCTCTGCCGGAGATGCCACAAGGACCTTGGTACTTTAGCTCATATATGATGGGATGTGAACCACCATTCTGGCAAAGATCATGGCATTGGTGTCAGAAATGTTGTGGTACACCGATCCCCCTGGACCTGCTTTTTGATTACTTTCATATTCTGAAATTCCTGTGTCATGTTACAAAAAATTGCTCCAACATATAAATGTTCAAACATGCTAAAAATACAGCTGGAGCAGTTATTCCGGTCCGCTGTGTTCTCCACAACCTTCGTCAGCATGGGACTGGTGCAAACATCTAGATTTTTATTATATGGCCATGAACAAAATGTTCAGCCCCCCAAGTAGCACTCTGAATCTGTGGCAGTGTGGTTCAGCTAGATGGATTTCAAGACTACCACTACTTACAAGTTTTGCCCCATGCAGGTCACCTTAGTATTGCTATTTTTTGGAGTTTCTTTAATCTTCTCTCTGAAAATTATGTGTCTGCAGGAATTCATACCCTTTCTTCTTTCTTCCCTATATTGTTCCCACCCCTACCCCCTGTTTTATGATTAAGTATGTATGCTGTGTGCATATACTTGGAGGCAACTCTGTTTTTGTGAGTTTTCTTTACATTATCAGAGGTACAATATTGCTTCGGCTTTTCTCACACTTATGTGCTGAGAATGTTATTACAGTATATGCTGTATAATTTATTTGAAAATAAAGAATTTATTTAAAAAAATTACAGCAAATTCACTATGGGAAAATTAAGTTTTTCATACAAATTTATTAGGAGATAGCTTTGCCAGGAGATTGACTGTAAAGCTATCACATTGCTTCTTGGTTCGGATCCTCAGCACACACTGCGCATGTGAGGCTGTTGAGCGACACATGCGTCACCAGTGTCAAACAGAGAAAAACTCAGTAGAACAGTAGCCCATAGGCAACCGTTTCTTGGGATGGGCGAGCTGAGCGATCGCATGGGGTGCCGCAGCAACTGCATATTACAGTATTCCTTCTGGAATACTATTGAAAATGTCCCTCCCAAAATGGCCGCCTCCTCATAGAAGACAGTTTTTAAGAATACTAGATGAGGCGGTGGCCATTTTGAGAAGGTAATTTTCAATACTGGGAGCAGGCGCGAACAGCGCCTGGGGACTGCAGAGAGCTGCAGAGGCCAGGGGTGTGGTATTCAAGGTCGACAGTAACTAGGTCGACCACTATCGGTCGACAGTAACTAGGTTAACAGGGTCTCTAGGTCGACAGGGTCTCTAGGTCAACATGGTGAAGGTCGACAGGTCAAAAGGTCGACATTAGTTATTTGTTTTTTTTGTGTCGTTTTCTCCGTACAGTGACCGGGAACCCCAATTAGTGCACCGTGTCCCCTCGCATGGCTCGCTTCACTCGCCATGCTTCGGGCAAGGTGACTCCCTGCGCTCGGCACAGGTTACTATTCCCAATCGTAGTCCGCGTGGATCGTTAAGTATGAAAAAGGTCAAAAAAAGAAAAATTTTTAAAAACTCATGTCGACCTTTTGACCTGTTGACCTAGAGACCCTGTCAACCTAGAGACCCTTGTCGACCTAGTTACTGTCAACCTAGAGACCAGATCCTGCCCTGACAACGAGCAGAATCCCTTGACAATGATCAAGTACTGTGGCATTACAGTGGGGGCATAATATTGTGACATGGGCATGTGGGGCATTACAGTGAGGGCATATATGGTGACAGAGGCATTACAGTGGGGGTATAATATGGTGTCAGGGACATGTAGGGGCATAATATGCCTAGAAATGGCCCTGCCCATAGGATTCTATAGGATAGCACCACATGGAGATGCTAGTACCTAGCCAGGGCAAGCTCTGGCAGCACAGCAGCCACCTCTGAACCCTAGGGGGGTTGCATTTGTGAACATTTGGGAAAATGGCAGCTGTTAGAGACATTTGCAGTAATCTCTGCATAGTACATCTGGGGAATGTTTAATATATACAGGTACCCCCCAAAATGTCTGTTTCCGGGAAATATCCCGCAAATATTTAATGACAAAGAGGCCCCTCCGTGAGAAGGTCCTTAATTGTGGCATGTACTGTAAGTATAGGTGTCAGGTGGGGCAAGGGGGTCCCCAACATTTGAGAGGCGCCAGTTAATGTATTGGGTCACAGGGTGCAGTGCATCTACTTTTTAGGGTTATCACGGGGCAGTGTCAGGACGGAGACAATCCCCAACAGTATGTGGCTAGTTACTGAGGTCCAGACATGCCTCTGGGACCAGCCCTGCACCCTTCTTATGCAATACAATAACTTTTTTGAATCATGGCACCCTAGAATATCAGAATTTTTTTCACGGCACCCCTAGGCCAAAAATTTCTTATTGAGAAATTTAGAAATAAATATTACATTAAGTAGATCGCGTTTATAATATATGTCATCTTTAGGGTCAGTTGTGTGGTGAGGGACAAGATTTGCTTCTGTTTGGCCACATATTTTATGACTGGCAGCCACCAGCACTGGTTTTGCCTATTATATTGACCATGAATAATTCAATTTGAATTAGTCCTGGACCACCAACCCAGGGCACCCCTGCAAGTGTCCCGAGGCACCCCAGGGAGCCACGGCACACAGTTTGGGAACCTCTGCAATAACTTATTTATTTTTTTGGTCTGTGCACAAGCACTTTTTAAGCAGCATTTATTATGCAAAGTAGGTGGTAAAGGAAATAAAAGCATCTTCATACAACCTTTCAACTTCTGAATATAATTGAGCTCCTATCATGCAGCACATGCAGACATTTAAGGGGGAATTCAACTGGATGTGAGGTGGCGGGGTTTTCAGTGCTGAAAACCCAGGGGCTCCTAGTGGTCTCTCCTCCATCTTTACACTGGGGTAGGGGCTGCTGGGATGCTCAAGGGCTGCCTTAAGTTGCGGGAGATTACACTAGATGGGCGGGGGGGAGATGGGGGGGGGGGCGAATCCAGATGCTGGAGGAGTTGACAGCACCTCGGAAGACGAGTAATTACTGACTAAATAAGCTCATTGGAAACTTCCAATTGCTTAGTTAGTCCTCATACCGGGGGCCGCCAGAGTGCCAGAGCAAGTCCTGGTGAGTTTTCCTAACATTAACGATTTTTGGGAACATCAGACTTGCTCTGGGGGTGCGTGAAAAAAGACGTGGTGATCTCTATAGAGATCCATATCGTCTCATTTTCAGTTCTATAATTGAATAGCAACCCCTGAGCCGTCAATTAAATCTGCCCCATAGTGAAATTTTATAATCTGCATTTAGTTTCCTGCTCTTATATCAAATATATGGTGCTTAAAAAGCAGCCCGCCATACCTACACACTATTTTCCCAAAGCTTGGGCTTAAGTGGATTTTCACAAACAAAATCATTATAACACCTTTTGCTGCTGGAAAACAAGTTGTTGACTCAATTTATTAATGACATGTCACTGGGGCAGCTGAGTGGTATTACCCCTCGTGTGATGATTCCCACCTCCTATCCTGTGTGCTGGATCCAGCTTTATGGGTATACGCAATGGTGCCAAGAGAAGATGAGCTGCATGCAGGGCCGGACTGACCATCTGGCACTTCTGGCAAATACCAGAAGGGCCGATGACCAGGTGAGCCGATTTGTCCATCCATTACAAGACCGGCAGCACCGCCTCTTGGGTGGCACTGTGCTGAGCGGCCGAGTCATTTGCATAGTGACGCGGCTGCGTCATGACGCGGCTGCGTCATAACGCGGCTGTGCCTCCGGGGTATGAGCGGGGTATGAGCGGAGGGAATCTAGCATCAACTGTGAGGGGAGCGGTGCGGGCGGGAGGAGCTGATCGGGCAGTGGGACGCGACCAAGCCGGCCTGAGTGTAAAAGGTGCGGGCGGGACGAGCTCAGCGGGCGCCGTCTATAGATGCATAGATCATGTACCTGCCTGCCTGCGCACCGAGTCTCCAACTGCACTGCAGACTTCTGCTGTTGCAAGCAGCACGTGCACTGGGTCCCTCCAACCTTCTTTGCTCATCTGCTGGGTGCACAGCTTCTTCCCTTCACATTCCATGGGCAGGTACTGCCACTGCTGCACTTTCTTTAGATAAGCTGAAGGCTGCATAAGCCTGAGGCCATATAAGCGATCAACTTTTTGTGATTGGTTGTTAAATGACTAAGCAGTTGCTAGGCAGATCAGTTTTCCCGGTTGGTTTTTTCCTATTGGATTAGAGGGTTGTGCATCAAGATGAAGAGGAGGGTCTTAGGTTAGTATATAGGTGGGGGCCATTTTGCTAGACTTCCTCTTGCCATTCAGTTTATGCCCAGGAAGGATAAGTATACTACTGCTTATTCAACTTGTTATAAATTGGTTCAGTTTCTTTTGCCTCCACTGGGCATTATATTAATACTGGTTGCCCCCTCTCTGTGCGGTCATTCGTTTGCTTTTACCAACGTCTCCCTCCCTCCGCGATGCCTCGTCCCAGACGATCAGCCCCTCCCCCCCGTCGCCTCGTGGATGCGGGGAGCACCTTCCGCTCCCGCTCCCCGAGCATTGTACCTCAGAGAGGCCTTTCCCCTGCTGCAGACAGGCGGCGGGGGCGGGCAGTTACAGCCCGCTCCCCTGCCGCACGGAGACGGGCGGCCAGCGGCCGCTCGTCACGTGGTGCCGGGACGCGCGGCTCGGCCGGGCCGCGCGCCCCGGCGCTCGCAGCGGGACAGGCCTCTCCTCGCCCTCCTGCTACAGGCGCCTTCAGTCCTCCTCCTCCGGCGGCCAGCGGCCGCTCGGCACATGGCGCGGGTACGCGCGGCCCGGCGGGGCCGCGCGCCCCGACGCCTCCCGCGGGTCAGCCATCTCCTCACCCTCCTTTGATCAGTACCTCCGGCCCTCCTCCTCCATCCCCGCGGACGGCTCTCGGCGGCGTCCTGGGGGCACAAGCGGTGCCGGACGGCCGCGGCAGAGCTGCGGGGGGCGAGGGGGGGGTCAACGTTCAGCGGGGGAATATGAGCCCAGGACAGCGGGCAGTGTCTCCCGCTGTCCTCGGGACAACACAGGGCCCCAGCCTACCCCCCTCCAGCGAGGGGACTAGTACACCCCAGGCCGTTTTAACGAATATGGGGCCGTTTGGGCCTGGTGTGGCTGGGGTGGGGGACGCGACAGCGGCTGCCGCCACACCCGCCCCGGCGGCAGTCACATGGCAGGGTTTCCCCCCGGCCTCGGGGGCCTGCTCGAGTGCCCCCTGGTCGTCAGCCGCCCCGCCGCCATTAACGGCGCCCCCGTTTGCGGGGTTTCAAACTCCTCCCCACGCCCTTCCCGGTCCTTTTCAGTTCGGGTCCACGCAGGCGTCCGTCTCGGCGGCTTATATTACGCCCGGCGGGGCGCTTGCGGTAGCAGCGCAGCAAGGCTTCGCGGGGAGCCAGTCCTTCCCCGGGGGTTTTGCTTGGCCTCCGGCTCCAGCATTCCCCTTAGCCGCCAGCATGCCTTCCATGGGCTTCATGACGATGTCCGGCACACAATTTTCCCCGCACGGGTCCAGCGCGGGCGCCGGCGTGCAGTCCACGTGGTCGGTCGGTGGCCCCCGAGTCGCGGTGCCCTTTCCGGCCTTTGCGGGCCGGCAGTCAGGTCAGGCACCGGGCGGTGGGTATCAGGTGGCACAGAGTTGGCCCCCTCTCCCGGCGCCCCCTCAGTTCCTTCCGGCGTCATCCGGATGGGCGGGGGCAGGCGTCTGCCCGCCGCATACGGCGTGGCGGCCGTCTTACCCCGCGAGTTTTGGTGCAGTGAGCGGGTCGGCCTTTACGCAGTCGGTTGGGTACACCTCGGTGGGGGCCCCCTCCCTGCAGCTGCCGGGCGGCCATCCGCCGCGGAGCGGCGGGGCGGGCCCTCCGCCTCGGCAATTGCGGCCACTTGTTGATGATGTTTTGGTTCCCTCTGTGCCTGTTGTCCCCTCTTTTTCTCCCTCACAGGTCCCGTCTAATTCAGGGGCTACGCCCGTCAGGAGGCGAAGGTCGCGGACGACCGCGACTGCGAACGTGGAGGTACGGCCATCAGCGGAGGCGGATGCAGCGGACGACGCGGTTCCGGGTCCTTCGAACTCCGGTGAGCTAAACATTCCTTTACACGTTTCAACTTGTAGTTCCTCATCTTCTAGCAGCGTATCATCCGGCTCTCCGCGGCGCCCGCGTAAATTAGCTAGGCTCATCGCGCGGCGAATGGCTAAGGAGGCGCATAAGGTGGCCGCTCCTGCGCAGGTGGTCCCCTCTGACCCCCCCCGTTACGGGGAGATGGTACATTGCGCCAACACGGCAGTTACAAGGGGGGTTCGCAAGCGCATGCGGGAAAAAATCCGTAAGGGGAAGTATGTAGACATATTCACCCTTACGGAGGAAATGCGGCAAGGTTTTGACGCAGCCAAGAAGCCGGGTGGTATTGGGGAAAATGCGTTTCGCAATTTTCACCAGTGGCTGCGTGGGTTTTTGGTTTTCATGGCTTGCTACACGGAATCGCGTCCCTCGGAGTATGCCAACTTGGTGAAATATTTGTTTTTAGTACACGATATGTACTTAAAATCCAAGGGTTCCGCGTGGCGGGATTACGACGAGAAGTTTCGTCGCAATCAGGATGGCAACCCCATCCTGCCCGCGGGTTTTAAGGATGTTGAGGTGTGGTTGGAGGTCACGCAGCAGGTCAAACCCACCCCGGACGTCACGGCCAAGAAGCCCGGGGCGGCCGGGGCGGCGGCTTCCCGATTGACGGGGAAAGGCAAGTGCTTTGCCTACAACGACGGCAAATGCGTCAAAGGAACGAGTTGTCGTTTTCGCCACTCATGTAGGTTGTGCGGAGCAAGTCACCCGGCCAAGGAATGCACCGCGGCGACAGGCAGTAAGCCTGCCGCTTCCACCGAGGCCGGTGGAGTTGGCAAGTAAGGCCTTCTCCCCGATTATAGTTCCCGAGTTGCAGCGCTGGCTTACCTTGTACCCCGATGAGTCGGCGGCATCGTTTCTCTTGGAGGGCTTTCAGCACGGTTTTCGTTTGCCAATTCCGGATTCGGTGTATGTGGTTGCACGCCAGAATTTGAGATCGGCTCGTGAATTCCCGCAGGAGGTCCGGCGGAAGGTTGACGGGGAGATTGGGCTGGGGCGCATGGCTGGGCCCTACGCCTTTTCCCCGCTGCCCTCCTTGTGCATTTCCCCAGTAGGGGTAGTGCCCAAGAAGGCCATAGGCAAGTTTCGTTTGATACAGCACTTGTCGCACCCGCCGGGGTTGTCGGTCAACGACGCTATCCCGGAAGCCCAGTGCAGGGTTCGATATCAGTCGTTTGACGACGCGCTGCGCTTGGTGAGGGAGTGTGGTCCGGGGAGTCTGTTGGCAAAATTGGACGTGGAGTCGGCCTTTCGGCTACTCCCGCTACACCCAGATTCCCTGCGGTTTCTGGGTTTCAAAATAGGGGGCGAATTCTACGTCGATCGGTGTCTCCCCATGGGTTGCTCTGTCTCCTGCGCCTACTTTGAGTGCTTTAGCACATTTTTACACTGGTGCGTCCAGACCGCCTCCGGGCAACTGGGGGTGGCTCACTACCTGGATGACTTTCTCTTTGTTGGGCCCGGGGACAGTTCGGTCTGTGGGGACATTCTCTCGGTGGCCAGGTCGTTATTCTGCGCTTTAGGGGTGCCGGTTGCGCAAGATAAGTGCGAGGGTCCTTGCACGTGTCTTAGCTATTTAGGTATCGAAATTGACACGGTAGGGGGGTGCTGTCGCTTGCCCGAGGATAAGGTGCGGAAACTATTGGGTTTGATTACAGACTGTTTAGGAAAACGCAGGGTTCGGCTTAAGCAGGTGCAGTCCTTGCTTGGTTCTCTCAATTTTGCGTGTCGGATTATCCCCATGGGTAGGATTTTCTGTCGCAAACTCGAGCGGGCCACGGCGGGGACGGTACGGCAGAATCACTCCGTGTACCTTTCCCGCGAGATCAAAGATGATTTGCGGATTTGGGTCTCTTTCCTGGTGTCCTTCAACAGGGAGGTCTTGTGGCCCGCTCCTTGTTGTTCTAGTAAGCAGCTGCAATTGTTCACGGATGCTTCAGGCAGTCGAGGGTTTGGCGCGTTCTTCGCTGGCGCATGGTGCGCTGCGGCTTGGCCGGCATCTTGGGTGACGCGCGGGTTTACCAAGAACCTTTTGTTGCTGGAATTGTTCCCGATCTTAGTGGCGCTTGAGTTATGGGCCGGACGGTTCGCAAATAGGGACATCTTGTTTCTTTGCGACAACTTGGGGGTAGTGCATGCGATTAATAATCAGCGTTCCTCCTCACCGCAGGCACTGAGACTGCTAAGGCATTTAGTGTTGGTTTGTTTGCAGCGCAATATTAATTTTAGGGCCAGCCACGTTCCTGGAGTTGACAATGGAATTGCGGATGCATTGTCCCGGTTCCAATTTGACAGGTTCAGGACGTTGGTTCCGGGAGCGGAGGCAGAGGGGTTACAATGCCCACCTTCTGTCTGGCAGATGGTCGAATCGGTTTAACGGCTTTAGCCAGGTGTGCTCTGGCTCCCTCCACGCTACGAGCGTATGATGCTGCATGGCGGGATTGGTCAACCTTTCAGAGTAGGTACGGGGTAGCAGGTGAGTTCTCGGCCGACGCCCTGTTGACCTTTGTTTGGGAGCATTACCAAAACGGTAGGTCAAAAGCGGCCATGGCTACTGCCCTTGCGGGCATCGCCTTTCACTCGCGGCTCCACGGGACGAAAGACCCCACGGGGTCGTTTGTCCTTTCCAGAGCGCTGAAAGGTTGGGCTAGGTTGCACCCGGCGCCTGCGGATTCACGTAGGCCTGTAACGTTGCAGCTGCTAGCAGAATTGCTGCGCGTGCTACCTCAGATTGCGTCCTCGGAATTTGAGGTGGCATTGTTTAGTAGCGCGTATGCCCTGGCCTTTTTCGGGGCTTTTCGGGTGAGCGAGTTAGTGGCGAGCAGCAAGGCATCCCGGGAATCGGGCCTGCTATACGAGAATGTGCGCTTGCAGGAGGGCCTGTTGCTCTGTAGGATTGTGCGATCCAAGACAGATCAAACAGGTAGGGGTCGCTGGTTGTCCTTGGAGGCTCAGGAAGGAATGGGCGTTTGCCCGCTGCGGTTGACGCAAGAGTATGTGCGTTTAAGACCTCCGGGGGGCAACCAGTTGCTGGTGCACGCGCAGTCGGACCCTCTGACAAAGTTTCAGTTCTCATCTGTGTTCAAGAAATGTTTGACGACGCTGGGCTTGCAGGAGGCGGACTTCGGTACTCATTCCTTTCGGATTGGGGCGGCTACCCATGCGGCGGCCGCTGGTTCATCACCAGCGGCTATTCGGGAGTTGGGTCGCTGGAGGTCGGCCTCCTATAAGTCCTACGTCCGTATAGATAAGTTATAAGTGCGCCTGTTGCGCTAACCCAAAAACGTGTTTACTCGTCGGTTTTTGAACGCTTACCGTTCAGGAATCGAGGGTGTGAAGTGAATTTTTAAAATTTTTCCTCCGAGGGGGCCTAATTTCAATTGGCTGTTCTATCAAGGTCCACGGGAGGTTTTTTGAGTTTTCTCCTTCACTTGGGTTTAATTTGGTTACGTTGTGTTTAAGTTACAGATTATGTGCATAATCTGACGTTAGGATATTTTCTTTTACAGCTGTCATCAATTTTGGAGACCACATATGGATGGTTGGTCATTCCTATGTTTTTTGGGCGGAGAAACATCCCATGGCATCTAGGGCGACTGAGATTTTTGGGTCCAGGCAATTTAGATGGTTAGGTGTTAGGGGCATGTTATGGGGTGATCTGTTGCGCGTCCTTTTTTCTCGGGAGCGCCGCTGGGGTCGCCCCAGTTGTATTATCATTCATTTGGGTGGTAATGATCTGGGCCGAGTTAAAGGCATAGACTTGATTTTGTCTATAAAGGCGGATGTAGTGGCGATCCGTTGTCACTGGCCTGGGGTGTGCATTGTCTGGTCGGAAATGGTGCCCCGTTTTCATTGGCGTGGTGCGGTGCATTTCTCGGCGCTGGAGGTGAAAAAAGGTGAATTCTACGGTGTCTCTTTTTGTCAAGGCCATAGGCGGAGTGGCAATCAAGCATCCTCTGCTGGTGCTGCGGAACAGGCAGTTCTACAGAGACGATGGGGTTCACCTTTCTCCAGAAGGAGTGCAGTTTTTTCTGGAGGACATTTTTGGTCTTTTTCGGTAGAGCTAGTTAGTTTCTGGTTTGGTTAAGGTTCTGTTTGCGGATGGCGGTGGCGGTTTGGTAAACCTTGGTGGCGGGAAATCGCTGCCAACCAGCTGTCACACAGGCATAAGTGGTCATTGTGGGGCTCCCTCTTTAGAAGGACGGCAGGTGTGTCCTTTTCTTGCGGTTGGACATTTAGACGTTCCCCTGCGGGAACCGAACGTTTGCCAGAGAGAGAGGGGTAAGGCCAGCACAATGCGGTTTATGCGGGAAGGAGGTGGGGTAGGTGTACGCCCCTCCTTGGTTTGGTGGTTTTCATCTAGGTGACGGGTGCTGGTGTTTGGCAGCGGTTTTCTGTTTGCCATCCTCCAAACTAAAGTTAAATATATATTCAATTCTAATTCGGCCTCAATTATTAGTTTAAAGAGTTGGTCAGCGATTAATAAACATCGTCTGACCTTTAACTCCAGCTACTGTGTCCGTGTCTTTATTTCAGTGTGTGGTGTGGTTTTATTTAGTGATAAGCTAGCTTAAAGAAAAGGTTTATGTAATCACAATAAAGTTATGAGCGGCTTAGATAAGCTGAAGGCTGCATAAGCCTGAGGCCATATAAGCGATCAACTTTTTGTGATTGGTTGTTAAATGACTAAGCAGTTGCTAGGCAGATCAGTTTTCCCGGTTGGTTTTTTCCTATTGGATTAGAGGGTTGTGCATCAAGATGAAGAGGAGGGTCTTAGGTTAGTATATAGGTGGGGGCCATTTTGCTAGACTTCCTCTTGCCATTCAGTTTAAGCCCGCCCGCCCTCCCAGAATGCGGCTACGTTTTTTGTTCTTGCTGTGGGCTGTTGAAAGCCAGATTGGCGGGAAATCGCTGCCAACCAGCTGTAACACAGGCATAAGTGGTCATTGTGGGGCTCCCTCTTTAGAAGGACGGCAGGTGTGTCCTTTTCTTGCGGTTGGACATTTAGACGTTCCCCTGCGGGAACCGAACGTTTGCCAGAGAGAGAGGGGTAAGGCCAGCACAATGCGGTTTATGCGGGAAGGAGGTGGGGTAGGTGTACGCCCCTCCTTGGTTTGGTGGTTTTCATCTAGGTGACGGGTGCTGGTGTTTGGCAGCGGTTTTCTGTTTGCCATCCTCCAAACTAAAGTTAAATATATATTCAATTCTAATTCGGCCTCAATTATTAGTTTAAAGAGTTGGTCAGCGATTAATAAACATCGTCTGACCTTTAACTCCAGCTACTGTGTCCGTGTCTTTATTTCAGTGTGTGGTGTGGTTTTATTTAGTGATAAGCTAGCTTAAAGAAAAGGTTTATGTAATCACAATAAAGTTATGAGCGGCTTATAGTTTTGATGTCCTTTGCTGTTTGATTATGTCACTTGTGTTTTTTTAAGGAATTGCATAATTAGTACTAATATCTGCAAACCACATTTCTGCTGTATGAAGTGAAAAATGTATATTAGGCTAGAATTTCTCATAATATGTCACTTCTGCTATAATGTGAATTTCGGCTCATACCATGTGCTATAATGTGAATTTCGGCTCATACCGTGTGCTATAATGTGAATCTTGGCTCATACCGTGTGCTATAATGTGAATTTCGGCTCATACCGTGTGCTATAATGTGAATCTCGGCTCATACCGTGTGCTATAATGGGAATTTCGGCTCATGCCGTGTGCTATAATGTGAATTTTGGCTCATACTGTGTGGTATAATGTGAAAGAGGCACCAGTACTAGATAGTATAAGGGGTCCTACTATTGTGGTGCATAATGTTATAAGGGGTATATGGGGCAGGATGTACTAATGTACATCGCCGCCCATCGCCGCCCTGCGCCACGATGCTGATCGCATATGTACTAACATATGCGATCAGCATTGCGGAGGACAGCTCTTCCGATAAGAGCTGTCCTCCGCGATGCACAGCGACAGCCTGACTTCCGGGATTCGGCCCGGGAGTCAGTCTGCGCATGCGCGGGGTGACGGGGGTGGCCGCAGGGCATGCTGGGAGGGATCCGATCGGATCCCTCACACAGCGCAGCGGAGAGAAGCCCATAGGCTTCTATGGACTATCGCCAGCTAAAGCTGGCGTACCCCGCCGTGGCGCTGACCTGCCGGCCGGGGGTTAGTACATCAGGAAAATGCGGTAAACAGGGAGTTTACCGCATTTTCCGCTTAGTACATCCCGCCCATGGTGTGGTAAACTACACTGAAGGACACGCCTCCTTTCGAGTGGCCACGCCCCCTTTTCTTAGTTACATCCTTCACTTTTCCATTCCCCCACTTCAATATTTACACTTCAACCACTGGTTCTGTATGTTTTAATATAGAATGATGTACACTTGTATGTGTTATAGTATTAATTATATTTGTAAGAGCACATAGACTAGGAAGTAGCGGGAGTCAGGAATAATAAGGGGAGGAGTCACCGAGGTGGGCCTGTGTGCTTCAAAAATGCCAGGGCCTATTTTTAGTCCCAGTCCGGCCCTGGCTGCATGTACCACATCTGCAACTGTGCAAGCGCCAAGCCCATCCTGCACTAAGAAGATTTGCTGAGAGTGGGGGGAGGTAGGGGTCGACTAGCTAACAAACCAGTCTGCAAAGTTATAATGAGTCTACGAAGTTGTCCAATACTATTTAGTTTTCATATATTGGAAAAAAATACTATATGGTTAACATTAAAATAACATTACTATGAAATTTGTAATATATGGCTATTGCTTTGTTATTTATGTATATAAGAAATGCAGGGAGAGGTTTAGTTTAGTAGGTAGTTGCTGGTAAACTTTACCACAGCTCATAGCTGCAGGACATATATTTCTACCCTGTTAGCAGTTACCAGCCTAGATCTGGTGCATTCATTCTATGGGGTATATGCAATTGTGGTCGAATTCCCGAAATTGTCGAAAAACGGGACTTTTTCGCCAAAAAAAAAAAAAAATCGACAATGCAATTCAGTACTTTCCGTCAAAAAAACGGACTTTCAAAATTCGACTTTTGGAAATTCGACATTTGTCAAATTCGACATTTCTGCAATGGTACAAATGCAGCAATTCGCCAAAAGTATATTCAATTGAAGTTTGGAAATTCGACAACAGTGCTTTTAGACAGTAAATTCGTCATTTTCAATCCGCCACACTTTGGTGGGGGAATCTAATAAAAAAAAAAAAATGGCGTGGGGTCCCCCCTCCAAAGCATAACCAGCCTCGGGCTCTTCGAGCCGGTCCTGGTTCTAAAAATCCGGGGGGGGAAATGTCAGGGGATCACCCGTATTTTTAAAACCAGCACCGGGCTCTGCACCTGGTGCTGGTGCAAAAAATACGGGGGACAAAAAGAGTAGGGGTCCCCCGTATTTTTTACACCAGCATCGGGCTCCACTAGCTGGACAGATAATGCCACAGCCGGGGGTCAATTTTATACAGCGCCCTGCGGCCGTGGCATTAAATATCCAACTAGTCACCCCTGGCCGGGGTACCCTGGAGGAGTGGGGACCCATTCAATCAAGGGGTCCCCCCCTCCAGCCACCCAAGGGCCAGGGGTGAAGCCCGAGGCTGTCCCCCCCATCCAAGGGCTGCGGATGGGGGGCTGATAGCCTTGAGAAATTTGAAAGAATATTGGTTTTTCCAGTAGTACTACAAGTCCCAGCAAGCCTCCCCCGCAAGCTGGTACTTGGAGAACCACAAGTACCAGCATGTGGGAGAAAAATGGGCCCGCTGGTACCTGTAGTTCTACTGGAAAAAAAATACCCAAATAAAAACAGGACACGCACACCGTGAAAGTAAAACTTTATTACACACATGTCGACACACACATACTTACCTATGTTCACACGCCGACCTCTGTCCACTTGTCCAAGTAGAATCCACGTGTACCTGTGAATAAAATTATACTCACCTCAATCCAGTGTCCAGATTATAATCCTCGTACTTGGCAAAACAACAAAACGAACACCCGGGCCAAACGGACTGAAAGGGGTCCCATGTTTACACATGGGACCCCTTTCCACGAATGCCGGGACCCCACGTGACTGCTGTCACAGAAGGTCCCTTCAGCCAATCAGGAAGCGCTACTTTGTGGCACTCACCTGATTGGCTGTATGCGCGTCTGCTGTCAGACAGCGCATCGCACAGCTCCCTCCATTAGTTTCAATGGTGGGAACTTTGCGGGTAGCGGTGGGGTTACCCGCGGTCAGCCGATGACCGTGGGTGACCTCACCGCTGACGCAAAGTTCCCACCATTGAATATAATGGAGAGGCTTTGCGATGCGCTGTCTGACAGCAGACGCGCATACAGCCAATCATGTGAGTGCCACGAAGTAGCGCTTCCTGATTGGCTGAAGGGACCTTCAGTGACAGCAGTCACGTGGGGTCCCGGCATTCGTGGAAAGGGGTCCCATGTGTATACATGGGACCCCTTTCAGTCCGTTTGGTCCGGGTGTTCGTTTTGTTGTTTTGCCAAATACGAGGATTATAATCTGGACACTGGATTGAGGTGAGTATAATTTTATTCACAGGTACCCCGGATTCTTCAGTGATGAGGGGGGCGTGGCAGTCGGCGGGTCAACATAGGTAAGTATGTGTGTGTCGGCAGGTGTGAAATAAAGTTTTACTTTCACGGTGTGTGTCTCCTGTTTTTATTTGGGTATTTTTTTTCCAGTAGAACTACAGGTACCAGCGGGCCCATTTTTCTCCCGCATGCTGGTACTTGTGGTTCTCCAAGTACCAGCTTGCGGGAGAGGCTTGCTGGGACTTGTAGTACTACTGGAAAAAACAATATTCTTTCAAATTTCTCAAGGCTATCAGCCCCCCATCCGCAGCCCTTGGATGGGGGGGACAGTCTCGGGCTTCACCCCTGGCCCTTGGGTGGCTGGGGGGGTCCCCTTGATTGAAGGGGTCCCCACTCCCCCAGGGTACCCCGGCCAGGGGTGACTAGTTGGGTATTTAATGCCACGGCCGCAGGGCGCTGTATAAAAGTGACCCCCGGCTGTGGCATTATCTGTCCAGCTAGTGGAGCCCGATGCTGGTGTAAAAAATACGGGGGACCCCTACTCTTTTTGTCCCCCGTATTTTTTGCACCAGCACCAGGCGCAGAGCCCGGTGCTGGTTTTAAAAATACGGGGGATCCCCTGTCATTTTTCCCCCCCCGGATTTTTAGAACCAGGACCGGCTCGAAGAGCCCGAGGCTGGTTATGCTTTGGAGGGGGGACCCCACGCAATTTTTTTTCGGGTTTTTTCCCGTTTTTAAAAAATCGAATCAAAATCCGTCAAATCGGCCGTTTTTCGACAGCGGGACTGTCGCATCCGTTTTTTATTGAATATGGTAAATTTCGGCACCCACTTGCCGGAATTTGACGGTCAAATTGTGTCGAATTAAAAAACGGGCGAAAAATTGCCGCGATTCGCCGCTAATTGCATATACCCCTATATAACAAAAACATTTTTTATCATATGTCTGTGTCATACAGCTTATTTCTCAGAGGTTTAGACCAGCCTAAAAATGTTGTACTACACTGTGGTGAATTACTTCCAATGGCTTCTTATTACTAAATTACACAAAGAAGCAGCACTGTTTCTAACCCTAACTTTTGTTTGGTTAACACCTTCTCTTCTGTATGTTTGTCTACTTTCCGTTCACACTGCTGCTTCTTGCAAACTCACACGCAGTGCTGTAACTAGATATTTTGGTGCCCTGTGCCAGAAAGAGAATTGGTGCCCCTGCCACACCCATACCCTCCAACATTTTACACATAAAAATCGTTACATATTAGGAAAAGGGGCGTGGCCATGGGTAAAGGGGGCGTAGTCAAAAATTGGTACAGACCATAAAAAAAAGGTACTGTACCTGCCAAAAAGGTACAGTTGGAGGGTATGGCCACACCCCCCTAGGGATGGCCAGCGACCATCGATGATTCAAAATAATTGATGGTCTATGACCGATGTTGAACACTTTTACCATCGAGGGGGGAGAACCAGATGGTTTCCTGCCATCGATGGTTCAGTGCTACCAAATTTTTTTATTTTTTTCCCCCTCAAAGTGTCAGGGCACAGAGCTTAGCCCTGCCTCCGGACACGTGCTAAGACACCCCTGGGCACTGATTGGCCTACATTTTATTGTACAGTAATGCAGGGGTGACTACCGATGGGTAAAACTATCAATGGTACCATCAATGGGATAACCCACCAATGGCCATCCTTACGCCCCCCTTCCCATAAGCAAGATAGGGCCCCTTATACACATTATGCCATACAGACTCCCTCCATCTCATTCCTCCTTCTTCATCCTGACTGTGAGAGCGAGTGATGTGCGGTGGGGTGAGGCAGGTGAGTATAATGCCCAGATGTACGCTTTGGCTCATATATTGCATGTAAATCTAGCTCTGGTGCTAGTCAGTGCCTCCTGAGCTATTTAGTTCACATAACGTCCCTGGTGAGGGCATGCTGGCCCATGTGGTTTTTCATCTATAAAGTCCCCTGCTCTCCCCTAATCTATACTGTAAGAGTCCAGGCAGTGGGATGATGTTATGAGTGAGTGGTTTGTTCTGTTGGTGAGGGAAGTTGGAGACCCACAAATGGGGTTGGGAAGGGGGGGGGGGGGGGGACGTTTCTGCTGCAAGCTCCACTACAGGTATTGGTGAGGGGACATGGGAGCAGGGTGTGTGAATGTGAATGGCTGAGGACAGATATTACTGAGGGGACATGGGAGAAGAGGATGTGGCTGCAAAGCCTGCTGGTCACCCGGGAGAATGAGGCCACCACCAGCAGGAGAATGGGGTCTGCAGTTCATCACAAAGCACCACACACTTACAAGCCAGGCAGGTCATCACTTCATGTGCTCTACACAACACAGATGACTCATAACAGGTTCTGGCTGACCTGCTGCAGCGCCAATCACTCTCTGTCTCTTCCTCTGCAAGCTGGCAGCTGTACCATGGTGCATGGCTGGAAGCTGGGCGATCAGTCCACCTCGCAGAGACGCTGTGTCCGGAAAAGAGGGAGCCGGGAGGGGGAAGAGTATGTGAGTGGGCAGCGACTGGCTAGTTGTAATGTATGTAACCGTGTGAGAAGGATCCAGGCACAGCCCACTGTGGGTAGCGTTGCAGCCTGTGGGTGCTGCCGGCCGGTTCTTCACCCACAGAGCATATGGGCTGCATGTGCGCTATGTGCCAGCGCCGACCTAGTTACAGCCCTGCCCACACCTGTGTATACAGTACAGTATGTTGTGTTCTCTCAAACAACAAACTACATATACTGTTTAAAACTTTAGATAAGTACATGACCAGCAATCCATCAACACAGAGAGCCACTCTGCACTTAGGACCTAATTCATGTTTATATGGAACTATACAGTTACAAGGAGGCAGTTGTGCAACTCCAAGTAATCAAAATTCAAATGCAGCAGGCATCTGTAGGAGATAGACGCCTCCTGCATGCATTTGCGAGATCCAAGTGCCGCGTCTGAGGATTTGCAATGTTCTTAGGCACCGGTCAGCTTGCGTAAGCTGAAGCTTACTCAACCTGGCCGCCAGATCCGGACATCCGGGTCCAGTAAGTAGACGATGCAGACCCTGGACCTGACATGACCCTGTTTTGAAGAATTGTACCGGGTGCCCCCCCCAAACGCTGCTGCTGATGGATCTGCGAGAGATATCGCAAGATCCATTCTGCACATACACAGAGCAGGTCTTGCACCTGTGCAGATCCCACACCCTCGGATTTGTACAGAAACCATTGGGTTACGTACAAATCTGAATTAGGCCCTTGGTGATATCCAGTAGGCAGAACTAAGTGGTATGTTTAGTATAAGGGAAAAGCGCTGTCTCCGACTATTGCTATCTTTGGGTATCCCCAGCTATAGCTTTCGTTGGCAAACTCCAGCGATGGCTTCCCTATGCAATGCCTATGTAAGAACAATTGCAGCAGAACGTGTACACGTGTACATCTCAGTTCTCTCACTGTTATTGCCATCTCAGGATGGTGACAGCAGAGGATCTATGGAGTACAACAATGCTTTATTATTTAAATAAAGCATTTTTTTCCTAAAGTAATAATATAAAAAATAAAGCCACTCGTCGCTGCCCAAGTCGCAGCGGCTGCGTGTGACGTCACACAGCCCCCGCGGCCCGCCCCCCCAACGGTCCGGGCACACCTGCGTTGCCCGGACCGCAACCCCTAAACGGCGGCCAAACGCCGCTGGCCTGCCTCCATCCGCCCAGCGACCGCCTCTGCCTGTCAATAATGCAGAGGCAATCGCAGGGCTAAGACAGTCTGGGCTGTGCAGTTCAGACCTGATCGCTGCTGTGCGAAAACGCACAGCAGCGATCGGATCTGGACCTAATTCAGATCTGATCGCAGCAGCAAATTTGTTAACAAATGGGTAAAACCATGTGCACTACAGGGGGGGCAGATATAACATGTGCGGAGAGAGTTAGATATGGGTGGGTTATATTGTTTCTGTGCAGGGTAAATACTGGCTGCTTTATTTTTACACTGCAATTTAGATTTCAGTTTGAACACACCACACCCAAATCTAACTCTCTCTGCACATGTTATATCTGCCTCCCCTGGAGTGCACATGGGGGTCATTCTGAGTTGATCGTAGCTGTGCTAAATTTAGCACAGCTACGATCAGAAAGACAAACACACGGGGGGACGTCCAGCACAGGGCTAGCCCACCCCGCATGTCAGTCCCCTGATGGGGGAACTTTAGACACATAAAGCTTCATCCGTGACGTGGAGTCACCTGAGGACCGATTTCGCATGAAGCTTTATGTGTCTAAAGTTCCCCCGTCAGATTTTTTATTGTAAAAGTTTTTAGATTGTTTTAATATTTTGTAAAACATCAGCAGCGCTAGTTTTTTTATCGTTTTTTTGTTTGCATGTGCCCACAAAATGGCAGCCAAATGCCGCCGTGCCGCCCCCTCCCGCCCAGCAACCGGCTCTCTCTGTCAATCAGGCAGAGGCGATCACTAGGCAACGACAACCGGCATCGGCGCATGCGCAGTCCTGACCTGATCGCTGCGCTGCGATAAACTGCAGCGAGTGATCAGGTCAGAATGACCCCCTTGGTTTTGCCCATTTGCTAACAAATTTGCTGCTGCGATCAGATCTGAATTAGGCCCAATGTCTAAAACACTTGGCATTAAGCCAGAATCTATGGGGGAAGAAAAATTTGGATATATCAGCCAGAATGCAGACATTTCAGCAGCCTACTGAAAGGCCCCCAGACAAGGCAGCCATTTTGAAATCATATGTATTGGTCCAAGCACCATCCAAAAGAAATAATGAACCAACACTTGCAGATTTGCTTCTGGAAATACACAATTGTCAGTTTAGGGGGAAATTCAATTAGCCCCAATAATTTACCAGTGTTAAAAAGGGTGGGTTTTAACTCCTGGGGTTATTCAATTAGAGACCCTTTTTCTCGCCCAATAAATTAATTGCTAATGGGTATTAACACATAGAATCCAGGATAAGATCCCAGACCTATGTGTTAATACGGCACCTGAAAGCAGTATTTTTATCTGGGATTTCTGGGTTAATTGCAGCCTGCGGGCTGCTTTCGGTGCTAATTGAACAGCCTTGGGGATCAATTAGTCTGCAGTAAATTACCGCGGCTAACTGAATTCGCCCCTAAATCTCAATAATATAATGGGCAACTGCAAACATATTTATTCAACAGGACATAGGTGGTCATTCAGACCCGTTCGCATGCAGCGGTTTATCGCTGCGGTGCGAACGGGTCCGGAATGCGCATGCGTGGCGGCCGCAATGCGAGTGCACAACATTGCCCGGCGACAGGGGTCGCCGGGTTACATCGCGTCCTACGAAGAAAACGGTCGCAGAGCCGACCGCAAGAAGATTGACAGGAAGAAGGTGTTCCTGGGCGGGTCCGGACCGTTGGCTGCCGTTTTCGGGGAGTGGTAAGGAAAACGCATGTCCAGGAGAATGGAGGGCGGATGTCTGATGTCAAAGCCGGCTGCAGCATCGTAGAGATTGTCGCACAGGGTAAGTAGGTATAGGGCTACTCTTGTTCTGCTTGAAATTTTTTTAGCTTAGCAGGGCTGCACAAGCGATCGCAGCCCTGCTAAGCTAAAATACACTCCCCCATAGGCGTGTACTAGTTGATCGCAGCAGCAGCAACAAGTTGCTGGCTGTGATCAACTCGGAATGACCACCATAAAACCCTTAATAAGTAGAGAAATGTAAGTTGAAAAGAACATTATTGTCCTAGACCTAGAAGATAACAGTTATAACATGGGGATGACCAAAAAAATCATAAAAAAGGAGCCTACACCATATCACAACAGACTGGTTGCCCTGGAGAACAGGCTAAGTGCAAATAATATTAGTTTAGTGGTATTTCCCAAAGCATGCTTACGAACTTCCTCAATTTGTGTGCCTTAAAACTTAGAGAGGAATAGAGGGAACAGTAGCGGAGAATAGGGGGAAATGGGATGAAAAGGGAAAAACTGGAGGAAGACTTGGAGGAATAGGGGCAAAAATAATGGGACGTGGGAGTAATAGGAGAAGAGAGATAGGGAAAAACCTGCCCAATAACTTGTGACCTCGAATGGATGGTAGCCATGCAAAATGGTAGCGAACACAGACAATACAACAAATACTTTGTAACAATGTTGTTTAGTAACAAAATTAAATGAAAGATCTATAGGGGTCAATTCAATTAGAGGCGAAGTTCTCACCCCCGAGTAAGTGCAGCTATATACTGCACTTACGGTACCGCCGGATTCACAGATTTTTGTTTGTAAAGGGCTATGTACAAAAATCAGTGAATTCAGTGCGAGATCTGACAACGAGGAAAGCCAGCATTTATACGTCAGGAGAAATTATATCTTAAGGTAATACTGTATATAGAAGTATAAAGAGGAAGCACAGCACTTTCTGACCAATATATACATGTTGCACAATGTAAATGCATAAAATGTAGTCTTGTTTAGGCTGCGTTCCAAACATAGGGTGCAAATTTTGTTCATTTTTATAGAATACATCAAAAAGAATTTGTTGGTGCTGTCATTATTATTATTAGTAATTATAAGATGCTATACTTTAGTACAAGAACCGTTCTTTGTCAATTTTGAGCTGTTGAAAAAAGTAAAGTCCCCATGAATAGTGTAAATGGATGTGCTGTACCTCAGCAATATACACCAGCAAAACGCACCTTCTCTGCTCCCTCTCAGTAATCTCACGCAGAAAATGAACATTCAGTTTCTGCCTTGCTCAGAAATATTATGCACGCCTACTCTGCACATGGCACAGTTCCTGCCATCAGGCCGAGCTTCTGCTCCTTTGCAAATGCCTCCAATGATCTCCACAAACATCTTTACTTTGCTGGAAAGCTAACACGATTTGTGCAAATCAAGGCTATCAGAGAGAAAGAGAGATTTGCGCTGCATCTCAGCTATTTTTCTTACCTGTATTATTACTCCCCTTAGGGGTGACAATATTGCACCGGTAGAGCTGACTTGACTGTTAGACAAACTAGTTAGCAACAAAATTCACCAAAACAATGGGGTAAATTTACAAAAAATGACTAACAATAAATAAATAAAAATCGATCTATAATCGACCAACAAAATTTCATATTTACAAAAACATTTTTGTCAATTTTATTAATTGACGTTTTTAAAAAATGTGAAAACTTTTTTTAAATGTTTTTCATTTTTAATTGATGTTGGTTGATTTTTAAGTCTAAAGTCAGTCAAAATCCAGTTGAAATAAACATAGAAATCGATCAAAAATCGACCACAAGTCGACTACACCTTCCTGCTAATTTTATATTGGACAAAACATACCACATACAAGAATCTACTGTGGTTCCTCTAATTCTACTTTGCGAACATCTCCCATGGTGAGATGCAAATTGATGGACGCTAAGGCAATCGCAAGCTGAGGATATGCAAATTGATGACAAAAACCCAGCAGTCCTGAGAAGTACAGAGACTCCCACCAGAGTCATTGCAAAGGCACAGCAACTGAGTACACATTTGCATCGTCCCCACAGAATCTTCGATAATTGTCAGCTTGAGTTAACAAAAAATTAGATAGATTTTGATAATTTTTACCTTTAGTAAATCTCCAATATGCAAAATTGACCAAAAATCGGTGCAAGCACAAAATCGACCTTTAGTAAATTTACCTGCATGACTGTATATCTCTTGATTTTGCCCTCTAATGAAAATTTCAAGATGTTCCCTCAAAAATCAGAACTGTTAGGAAAAACTGGATTAAAGCACTCACATGTGTCTTCAGTAGTATACTGATCCACCAAGCCAACCATAGTCTCATACAAATCCTCATCAGAACCAGGGTGCAGGGAACACTTCATCAGAAGATCTGTTTGCAGGTTTGCCATGGACTCATATGGAGAATCACTATCTGCATCTTGATTCATTAGTTCTTCCTTAATGTGAGTTTTTAGCATGTCAGCAGTTTCCTTTAAAGGTATCAAGCAAAAAAAAGATAAAATAGTTAAAAAAGCAAAAACTACAAAAAGATAATATTAAGGGGTTGGGTATGAAATCCCAGCAGTCTGTATCTCGACAATGAGGGTGCTGACAGCAGCATCCGGCAGTCTAAATCCTGACTGAATCTGGTAAGTATTCACCCCTACTCTTAACCCAAACCTCCTGCAGCCTAAACCTAACCTCCTCCAACTTCGCAGTCTAACCCTCCTCTAGTGCCTAACCCATAGGCCCTGGGTCCAAGGAGGGCACACACCGCACACACTGCACCCATAGAGTATACTTATTCTCCGCAGTCCCGCAGCGGCGGCCCTGCAGTGCGGGCACAAATAACTTGGAAAATGGTCATTGCAGCCAAGACGTTCGCTTACTCCTTGTGCACTGCATCCATGACTGTTCCCCAGACGTGGTGTCCAGACGGGTCACGGCTGATATCTTTAGCCGGCGGCGCGGGTTTAAGGTCCCGGTCTTCGGACGGCAGATTGCAGGTTTTTTGCCTTGGCTGCATTCTTGTTTATCAGGTGGTAATCAGCCCACAGAGTGGGTAATCAGGATACGAGTCTGTATAATTTTCACGAGCTGCATAGACCTACCCGTGTTAAATAAAACTTATCTGCACTATGAGCGCACTCTTCTTCTGTTGTTTTTAGAAAGTTTACTGCCTCCAGGAGTCCAGAGTTTATTTGGAGTTGCTGCGGTACCTATTAGTACCTGTGCCTCAGCCTGGAGCTAGACATCTGTGGACTGACTATTCTCAGCCAGCTGTACTATTGTTGTTTGGATATATATATATATATATATATATATATATAAAGAACATAGTAAAGACAAATCTTACTCTTTCATAGTCACAATCATTGTCATAATAGTTAAGCTGTTCATTGCACTTGGAATATATCATCTGATTAAACAAGACAGTGATATTTTGTAAAGCTAATAGCTAAACATTTTGTATTGGTACTTCATTTCAAATAATAATGCTAATAACAAGAGGAGACTCACCACATAGTCATCAATAAATTGTCGCAAATCTTTAAAGCCATATTTTTCTGCTATGTTATTTGGAAAGTCTCCATGCTTATTGGACACACTATAGGCTTGTAAGGCTCCAGGGCAGGTGAGAAGAAGGGCTGTTAGATTTTTAAGTCCATATTTTGAAGAAAAATGCAGAAGGGTTGGCAATTCTTCATCTCGCTGGTCTAAAATAAAAAAAGATTACAGTGATTTTATGATTCTGGTTATCCACACCAAACTGATCAGGTGCCATTTTCAGTTTCATTATGTTGGTATTACTAGGGGTAAATTTACGATATGTAGTTATGTGACCAGCGGTCACAATACCGGCACCTACATCCCGGACCCTCAATATTATGCCGACCGAGAGGGACTATTCCCACTCGTAGTTGTCCACGACACTCATAGAGTGGGAATAGAACCTGTGGCGAGCGCAGCTCGCCTCCAAGCCCGCAGTGTTGTGAGCGCAGTGAGCACGCAATGGGCTTTGTTGCGGTCGCCCCCCCTCCCCCCGCTGGGAATCTAAATCCAGGATCCCGCCATCGGTATTGTGGTCACACATACACATCCCAAATTTACTAAGGTGGGATTTTTTTTAAACTGGTGATGTTGCTCATAGCAACCAATCAGATTCTACTTAACATTTATCTAGCTGCTTCTAGAAGATAATAGATATAATCTGATTGGTTGCTGTGGGCAACATCACCAGTTCTAAAAAAAAACCTCCCACTTTAGGAAATGTACCCCTTGTGTGCAACATAACCACATTTTCTGAAACCTTGCTAAGTAGATTACAGGCATAATATTGTAGCATAACAATCACACTGTACATGAATACAGTGCATTGCTGCATTAAAGGAGGCTTTGCCTAATCAAGGTAGAAATATGCTAATATTTCACAATATTGAGATAATTAAAATATACACAATTAAAACAACTTATATATTCCACTCTTAAGTCCCCCATACATATGTGACGAATTGTCAAAATTACCAATACCCCAATGCCTGGGTTGGGGAATCGGGGCTATTCAATATGTTGAATTTCCCTGATTTGCCAATCTCAACCTTAAAATAATTGGCATACTCAAATCAAGGATTTTTTTACATTTAGAATTTCTCTGATTCTCCGATGGCGGTTCAACGCAAATGATTGGAGCAGGGAAATGTGCATCATAATGTACTGGCCCCTTTACTCACAGTATATCATTTATGTCCAAACAGTATGCTTTTTACATCAGGTTTTCCGTCCTGAACTTTTTTAGGCTCACTCCCCAAAGAGCTGCTTAAAAACTCTTGTCATCCAAATCCAACTCCCTTGCCATCAATTCCTACATCTAGTCTATCTCACCATCATTCCACCTCCAGTCCACCTTCACAATATCTCTACAATCAGATCCTCTCTCTTCACTGATGACACCAAAACTCATTTTTATGTTTTGTGTTGGACAAGAGATCAATATGAATATGTTGATTTTGGACCCTCTTATATTTCAAACTGTTATTTCTCAGTATACAGTATGAAGTGTTTTCTGACACTTATGACTTCTGTGCCTGAAATTCCATCATTGATTATAAAGATGAAGATCATCAATCATCTACATCATCGATCATCGTTATGATCATCATTGTTTATGCCAAACAATCAATGCATAAATCATACAATCATAAAAACATACTGTACATACATGCAGAATAAAAACATGTTAATGACAGACATGAGACATACGATAGAGATACACCACTTGGAGACGGGTTCACTACGATATGCCGGCGGTCGGGCTCCCGGCGACCAGCATACCGGCGCCGGGAGCCCGACCGCCGGCTTACCGACAGTGTGGCGAGCGCAAATGAGCCCCTTGCGGGGACTATTTTATTCTCCCTCCAGGGGGGTCGTGGACCCCCACGAGGGAGAATAAGTGTCGGTATGCCGGCTGTCGGGCTCCCGGCGCCGGTATGCTGGTCGCCGGGAGCCCGACCGCCGGCATACTGAAGACCACCCCTTGGAGACAGCTTACAATGTAAAGACACTTGTAGCCATACACACTTTACAATAAACCAATCAGAGTCCCCTGAGCTTGGAAGGAAGGAATTATTCACTCACTTGCACTTAAATTCTCCTCTTCTATCTGATTTATTCCAAAGAGGTGTAGACCGCTGGCGGGAATGTTTTTCCTTAGCGATTCAGTCAATAATTTGTCAAGTGTCTCTCTGTTGTAGGGCATTATTTTAAAAGCCTAGAAAATTGTTTACATGTTTTATTTAATGAAAATATTTTCTAATATTCTCTTATTAAAACAATGCAATATAATGAACTGAATTTTGGGGGTCATTTCGAGTTGATCACTTGCTAGCCGTTTTTAGCAGCCGTGCAAACGCTATGCCGCCTCCCAATGGGAGTGTATTTTAGCTCAGCAGAAGTGCGAACGAAAGGATCGCACAGCGGCTACAAAATAATTTTGTGCAGTTTCAGAGTAGCTCAATACTTACTCAGCGCTTGCGATTAATTCAGACTGTTCAGTTCCTGTTTTGACATCACGAACACGCCCTGTGTTCGCCCAGCCACACCTGCGTTTTTCCTGGCACGCCTGCGTTTTTTTGAACACACCCTAAAAATGGTCAGTTGACACCCAGAAACGCCCACTTCCTGTCAATCACTCTGCGGCCAGCAGTGCAACTGAAATGCTTCGCTAGACCTTGTGTGAAACTACATCGTCCATTGTGAAAGTACATTGCGCTTGCGCATTGCGCCGCATACGCATGCGCAGAAGTGCTACGCTAGTGAACATTTTCAGCTAGTGATCAACTCGGAATGACCCTCTTTGTACAGTATGTTTAATATACACAAGAACCTTTACTAGTCCCTTTAATGTACTATAATAGACAATGAAAGACAATCAGGAAATTACATCGCCCAATTTCCTATTACCGTTGCTATGCGCACTCCCGATTCTTGCATTATACAATTGAAAAAAATTGGTCACAATAATAAAAATAAACACATAGAAATATCTATAACAAAGGAAAAAATTTTTTGCCATTTAAAATGTATTAAAGGGGTTGTGAACCAAGGGCCTAATTCAGACCTGATTGCCGAAGCAAATTTGTTAGCTAATGGGCAAAACCATGGGCCTAATTCAGACCTGATCGTAGATGTGCTAAATTTAGCCCAGCAACGATCAGTCACACAGACATGTGGGGGAATGCCCAGCACAGGGCCAGTCCGCCCCGCATGTCAGGCCTGACCTACCCCCCCCCCCCCCTGCACAAGTACAAAAGCATCGCACAGCGGCGATGCTTTTGTACTTAGGGGTAGCTCCCTGCCAGTGCAGCTCCTGCACGCTGGCAGGCGCTACTCATCGCTGTAAGAGTCACATCGGCTTCATCTGATGTCACGCAGTAGCCGCAGTCCGCCCGCCCAACAGTCCGGGCACACCTGCGTTGCCCGGACCGCGCCCCCTAAACGGCGGCAAAACACCACCGGCCCGCCCCCTCCCACCCAGCGACCGCCTCTGCCTGAGGCAGAGGTGATTGCAGGGCTGAGACAGCCGTCGGCTGTCTGGCATGGGCCGGCGCACTGCGGCGCCGGCGCATGTACAGTTCAGATCTGATTGGCTGCTGTGCGAAAACGCACAGCACCGATCAGGTCTCAATTAGGCCCTATGTGCATTGCAGGGGAGGCAGATATAGCATGTGCAGAGAGAGTTAGATTTGGGTGAGGTGTGTTCAAACTGGAATTTAAATTGCAGTGTAAAAATAAAGCAGCCAGTATTTACACTGCACAGAAACAAAATAGCCCACCCAAATCTAACTCTCTCTGCACATGTTATATCTGCCCCCCCCCCCCCCCTGCAGTGCACATGGTTTTATCCATTAGCTAACAAATTTGCTGCTGCGATCAAGATCTGAATTAGGCCCCAAGTCCTGACATTTTTACCTTTAAAAAAACCCCACGTGAAATCCTATAGGAAATGACTGCAGCTGAAATTCCTCAAAGCAGAGCATTCTCCTACCGCAGTTTAGAAACCTGTCTCCTCTTGCTGGTAGTTCTCTTGTCCAGATTGAAGGCTTGATTCAGATTTGGAACTAAAGCAAAAAAAGTAACTGTGCGCATCAGCAAACCATGGGGGGTAATTCAGATCTGATCGCTGGGCTGCGTTTCTTGCTGCCCTGCGATCAGATATTTGCCGCCTACAGGGGGAGGGGGAAATTGCCGTGCAAGTGTGGATCACTTCGTTAGCAGAGCTGCACAAAAATCAGTTTGTGCAGTCTCTGCGCAGCCCAGGACTTACTCAGACGCTGGGATGTAATCCTGCTGATTGGGGCCTGAGCTGACATCAGACACCCTCCCTTAAAGCGCCTGAGCCCGCCTGCATTTTTACAGACACTCCTGGAAAACAGTCTGTTGCCACCCACAAATGGCCTCTTCCTGTAAATCTCCTTGCGATCCCCGTGTGTTCGGATTTTTTGCACCATCCCGTCGCTAGGCGCCGATGCCTGACGCTGTTGTGCGACATGCCAGCGCATAGCGGTGCATACGCATGCGCAGTTCAGATCTGATCGCCCGCTGAGTGAAAATGCACAGCAGTGATCAGATCTGAATTACCCCCCATGGGCAGTATTCAAATGATATATCACGCCCAATCTCCTTTCTAAAGTGATCCCCGTTATCGCGCATGTTGCGTCCATACTAATCAGGTTTAGCTGCGTAAAGGGTTGGGCACCCTCATTACCCCAGGGGTAGCCAGCTGAAATGATTATACCACACCCGTCAGCAGAAACAGAACGGGTGTGGAAGGGGGTGAAAATAATTGAATACAACCCCATGTTTAGGCAGATGGTAAATGTGCAGAGAGATTTAGATTTGGGTTGGGTGCGTACAAACTGAAATTGAAATTGCAGTGTAAAAATAAAGCTGTCTAACAGTTGCGAGCTACATACAAAAGCAGCCAGTATATACTCTGCACAGAAAAAAGTATAAATGTATTTGCTCCCCTTGCATTGCAACATGGTTTGCTCCAGACACAAAGTTACTTACTGTTTTTTTTGCTTTACTTTTAAATAAGAATCAGGCTCTGAGCCACACACACACAGCAGATGTTGAAGATGCTGCAACACTGGGTATAAGCAGCAGCTCCTTTCCATCCCTTAAACTGCATGTTGTGAGTGTTTACTAAAATCTTATTATAAACAACTGCTATTGTGTTCAAGCCTCAAGCCAAGTCAGAGAGGGAAAATTCTGGGCAACTGCAGGAGGGGTTTTCAGTTGCCCAGAATTGAAATGGGTTAACTGCTGACAGATCAATGGCTTACATGTTACCATAGTCAAGTTTTTGCAGTATTATTAGTATTTACTACTTTACACAAAAGTGACCTTGCACCTTGTAACAACTTTGAAACACACCATACATTAATAAGGATTGGATGAATCTAGGGATTTATATAAGTAAAATAATAATAATAATAATAATATATCTCACCTGACACATGAATTCAACAGGATTAGTGGCACTATCAAGTAAGTGGCAGATTTCTTCCATGTCGGTGAAATAAGTGATTTTGGCTTCACACATTACTAAATCGCCAGAAAAGACATTTAAAAATACCAGTCCAGATGGCAAGTCTGTGCAGAATAATATTATGTTTTGTTAATATCAAGGAAAAGTAAGGTAATTTGTGAAACAGATTGTAAAACTTATAAAATACCATTAAGTTATCTTACTGGTTTTAAAATGTATATTATACACGTTATATACTGTAGATGTATATATTAGCAGATGGCTCAGGTGCAGGAGTTTCATTTCTGTCTCCCGTATGCCTCTGGGTTCCGGTATGAAAGATAGATAGTGTCTAGTTAGACAGTCAATAGATAGACACCATATGTTAGACAGACATTAGGTCGACAGGGTCAAAAGGTCGACAGGGTCAAAAAGTCGACATGGAAAAGGTCGACAGGTCAAAAGGTCGACATGAAAATGGTCGACATTAAAAAGGTAGACACCATGTTTTTTGCATTTTTGTGGTTTGTGTGGATAGTTTTGTCATCTGGCACCCCAATTGCAGAAAGGCATAACCTCGCGGGGCTCGCTTCGCTCGCCACGCTTCGGGCACGGTGGCTCGCTGCGCTCGCCACAAGGTTTATAACCATCTCTATGCCGACATGGATAGAGAAAGTATGAAATAATCCAAAAACATGTTAAATTAAAAAAACACATTTGTCTATCTTTTTTATGTCGACCTTTTGACCTGTCGACCTTTTGACCCTGTCGACCTTTTGACCCTGTCGTCCTAATGTCTGTCTAATATATGGTGTCTATCTATTGACCGTCTAACTAGACACTGTCTATCTACTAAACGGATAGGATGCCTCTGATCCCCTATCCCTATGTATTGCCACACATTATGAGTGCTCATGGACATGTGTTATGGACAGAAATAGGATTAGTTGATGTCTGCATCCATTCCTTGTATATAATTGACCACAATTCTCTTATTTCACTGGCATTTTTATTTGTTTCTACAGAGTTATTTTTGGAGCACAACATGGGAAGCAACGGTTGTCTATCCCTTCCCTGCTGAGCCTATTTTGGCACTTTTTGACTGGTCACATTCCAACATCAATATCCGCAATATGTTACTGTATGCAGAACCCACATAAACTATACCTAGTTTTTTTTTTTTATTAAGAAGATGTTGAATTTCCCAAAAATTACATTAATTTGCTTATTTCTCCGTCAGCGGCAAAGGTAACTTACTCAAAATGGCCAAAAAAGTTTTTTTTTTTATTGCAATGAAAATAAATTAAACTAAGACAAATATGTGTATTTTAAAATAGGACAGCAGTGTCCTAATGGTAAATGATGCAAGTAATAAGCTTAAGGTGGGTACACACTTAGCGATAAATGAAATGACGTCGCTCATTCTGACCCTTCCTGAGCAATGTCATTTACTTTATCGCTAAGTGTGTATGCCGCCACTGAGCAAAGCGTGGCCCCGTGTGTTGTTAACAACCTTTGTTATCGGCCATGCATGCAGCTCAATTTAGACTCATCGTCTAAAACTGCATGCTCTGGCGGGCCGCGGCACAACGTCACTGTGCGATATCATTAGTGATATCGCACAGCGTGTATGCCCACCGTCGGGCAGCCCGGCCCAGGAGGGGAAACACTAGGCGACATTGCTCATAGAGCACATATCCTAGTGTGTCCCCTCCCTTAGACAACCAGTATATACGGGCCATACTGTAAGTCCAGAGCAAGTTGCAAATGTGTTATTCATTCTCCGTGTGCCCAAATAAGGAAAAGTCTATCTTATCCACTTAACTGGCTATTTGTTACCCAGAAAACGACTCAGAAATTGTTTTTTTATTACTAAAAAAAGTGTTTTTAATAAAATATGAAAATATTTTATATAAAAAAAAAATCTAGGGGGTGTTTGGCACATTCCGCCCCCACCCTACCCCTGTGTCCATATATCCCTATTAGAAAATAACTTCCCACCCCTCATTGGCCATAGACCCCCTAGTGGTCTTGAATTCTAACAATAGTAGCCCCCCCACACCTCCTTAATAATAAAACAAAAACTCAAGTTTTATAAACCCCACACCCCTCTGTTAAAATAAAACCTTTTTCTGTACCTCCCCCCCCAATACATGGAAAATACAAGGGGAGTGGCTCTAGACTGCACACCCTAGATCAGGCATTCCCAACCACGGTCCTCAAGGCACACCAACAGTGCAGGTTTTAGTGATATCCAGGCTGCAGCACAGATGATTAAATCAAAATAACTGAGCTACTAATTAAGTCACCTGTGCTGAAGACTGGATATCACTAAAACCTGCACTGTTAGTGTGCCTTGAGGACCGTGGTTGGGAATGCCTGCCCTAGATGCTTGTAAGAGAGGTGCTATCTGCTGAGATTAATAGTACTTGAGTATCCCATATCCAAAATGCTTGGGACCAGAGGTATTTTGGATATCGGATTTTTCCGTATTTTGGAATAATTGTATACCATAATGAGATATCATGGCGATGGGACCCAGGTCTAAGTACAGAATGCATTTATGTTTCATATACACCTTATACACACAGCCTGAAGGTCATTTTTGCCAATATTTTTACTAACTTTGTGCCTTAAAGTTTGTGTACATTCACACAATTCATTTATGTTTCATATATACCTTATACTCACAGCCTGAAGGTCATTAAATACAACAGTTAGAATATCTTTGTGTATTAAACAAAGTTTGTATACACTGAGCAATCAGAAAACAAAGGTTTTACTATTTCAGTCTCACTCAAAAAATTCAGTATTTCGGAATATGCCGTATTTCAGAATATTTCGGAAAATTTGTATATGGGATACTCAACCGGTACTACACATAGAGAAAATGTCTGCAGATGCACTATGCAATCACTGCTATAAATGTTATCTACGTAATTTTTCACATACTCTTTATTCTTATAACACTCTCTACACTGAGGAACTACCTTTGCACACCTGATATTATGTAACACATCACTGCTATCACTGGTGCGATGGCCTGGGAGGGTTTTGGGTGGGCTGGTTTGGGGGGTGCCCTGCCTCTGAGATGTGAACCTCAGAGTGTTAGGGACTTGTTCGACAGAGGTGACCTGGGCAGGCTCATATCTTTGGACGAATATATGCAAACAAACCTCTTATAATATTGAAATATAATAGACATTTACATGTATAGTAATGACTGCAGAGTACATCTGAGCCCATTTCCTCTATGTGTTATTTTTTGACAGCTGTTGATAATGCAAAACTTGCAATGTTATTTTACAAAACTTGAGCAGTTCTACAACAGGTTTGCATACTCATTTGCCAAACGTAAAAGAATAATCAGAAGAGATCGTGGTCATGCCAAGTTCAACACAAATTCATATAAAGGTTCACCTATGAAACAAAGAAGTTCTTAATATTTTGGGCCATCAGAAAATGCAGCACTAGATGCAACATTAGCACGGACAGCTTCAGACGGACTGGTGTTCAACATTTATTCTACATCACAGGATTTAAGGCTGTTCTTGAGGGTGTGGTATTGAAAGTCGACAGTAACTAGGTCGACAATGTCTAGGTCGACCACTATTGGTCGACAGTAACTAGGTCGACAGGGTGTCTAGGTCGACAGGGTCTTTAGGTCGACATGTTCTAGGTCGACAGGTCAAAAGGTCGACATGAGTTTTTCATGTTATTTTGGTGTCGTTTTCTTCGTAGAGTGACCGGGAACCCCAATTAGTGCTCCGCGTCCCCTTGCATGGCTCGCGAATGGTGCCTTCGCTCCGCTACCGCTTCGCTCGGCACAGATTACCGTTCCAATCGTAGTCCACGTGGATCGTTAAATATGAAAAGGTTCAAAAAAAGAAAAAAATTGTGAAAAACTCATGTCGACCTATTGACCTGTCGACCTAGAACATGTCGACCTAAAGACCCTGTCGACCTAGACACCCTGTCGACCTAGTTACTGTCGACCAATAGTGGTCGACCTAGACATTGTCGACCTAGTTACTGTCGACTTTCAGTCCGGATCCCGTTCTTGATTGCTAATACGTTGATTTATCTTCCCGGATGGGCATACAAAACAGAGTTGTGATTTATGTCCTGAAACTCAAATCAAAAGTCATCCCGGAAATAAGTAATTTTAAAATGGTTGAGGGAGGGTAGGATTTTCTGCTGCATTTGATGAATGGACAGTCACTTCTAATAAACGATATATGAATATTATTTTACATGGCCAAAACAAATTCTGGAATTTGGGTCTGGTCTGAGTTCATGGATTGATGACTGCAGAAAAAGGTCTTTGAAATTTTGAAGACACATTTTAGTGACTTTAATGTGACATTTGAAAATAATATTGTCGTAATCACAACAGATGATCCAACTGTAATGATACGAATGGAAAAACTTGTAGCTGCTGAACACCAGTTGTGTCATCTACTACACAGCCTTTGCAGTATGTGACATTCTCTACAAAAAGAGTGCTACTGAAATCTACAAAATCTTCTTTATCCATGACAATGTCTGATACGTCCTCCTCTTGTATAGACAACATCAACAATGATGATGATCATCATGTAACTCTGCCTAATATAGATGATGAGGAGTCTGATAGAGGTACAGCAGAATCAGCAAGCAATATCACAGCTGAAGATGTGGACATGAGTTTAGCAATAATTAGCATAAGGCATGAACATGCATTCTCTGCAGCTTGATATATAGGTAATGAAATCCAAAGATGGTTTAGTGATGACACCAAGAACGCCATGCTTTTTCATAGGGCGTACTTTCAGTAAATGAATAAAGACTCCAAGTTTTCTTTTTTTTTTAAATATTGCAGTTTGCATTATATCATCAGCGTCAAGAAGTGTGGTGGGGGGTCTCTTTACCTGGGCCTGGGGCCTGTTAGAGGGGCCCAGCAGGAGAGGGGGGTGGGTACTCTTTACTTGGGCCCGGGCCTGTTCGAGGGGCCCGGCAGGGCCCGGATTTAGCTCTCCTACCTCCACCCCATTGCAGACAGCAGAACTTTGGGCAGTGAGAGAGGAAGCTGCAGAGGCAGTCAGTCCCCTCTCCCTACGTGAATCGTGATGTGCCCCTGTGTGGCGTGCACGGACAGTTGGAACCAATAGAACTTTTTCTTTTGGTTACAGATGTCTGGATAGTGCTAACCAATACTAGTATATGTGAGAGATGCCCTAGGGCTAGTTGGTTGTCCCTATCTGAGTGATTTGTAGCCTTGTTAATAGTAAGTGACATGACTTCCAGTCCTTGACTGAGTTGTTTGGTGAGGAGTCACTAATTAAGGCATTGGGGATTTTTAGGGAGGCTCAGCACGCTGTGGTGTATGTCTTCCCTCTCCTGTCTATGGATATGTCTTGAGAAAGGTCACACTTAATGACCGAAACGTCAACAAAATATGGTGACTTGTGAGTAATAAAGCTACTTTTTTGCCTGCATTCAGAAGTTCCTGGTGATTGCACCTATATATACATATATATTTATATATATATATACTGTGTGTATATATATATATATATATATGTACACACACACACACACACACACACACACACACACACAACCAGCATGTCTTTAGACTTGTTTTGTCCAAATAAAGCTTCCACGACATGAGAATACCCCCTAAATGAATATAAATATTTTAGCCAATAATAGAATGTAATAGAAGATATACCATATTTAGTCTGCCTATTCCACCATCATAGTTTCCCCTTTCTAAGAATATAAGCAAAGGTCTCTTCTTTTCAGGGGCAAATACAGAAATGTTAGAACATAGAGACGTTACTGTACAAATTGGACAAACAATTTGTGCATTTTCCCCAATAAATTGCTCTTTTTTCCTTTCTGCAAATTCGTACCAGAATTATTATTATTATTATTATTATTTTATTTTTATTTGAGTAATGTGTATTAAAGTTTTTCAATGATAATGTAATAAACAATAGCAAAAACCAGACAATGTTTGAACTTATTTCTCATTGTTTAAGGACAATAGGTATGTAATATATGTATAGTCTAGGAGGAATTATATTTAAAAAACAAAACAGAGAAGCGATATCGTATTCACATAGAGAACAGATGTGACCTAGGCACTGACAACAAAAAATATAATACCAAGTACATGGAACAAGACAAAAAGGAAAACCAGGTGTGAGGTATGTCCTATGTACAGTAGGATAAACAGCTGCATTTGCTGACATCCGATGGAATTAGTAGAATCTCAAGAAAACGCCAATGCAAGACTCCAAGATTCATCGCTTAATGAGCCCACATCAACAACCAAATTATCTTTACGCCTAGGGAGGTCTTCTCAATCATGACTGTCTAAAAGGAAATTAGGCCTACACAAGAGTGTTCTATGCAAGCCAAGGGATTATTAGAAATTTTAAATAGAAGAAATATATATACAGGTTGAGTATCCCATATCCAAATATTCCGAAAATACGGAATATTCCGAAATACGGACTTTTTTGAGTGAGAGTGAGATTGTGAAACCTTTGTTTTTTGATGGCTCAATGTACACAAACTTTGTTTAATACACAAAGCTATTAAAAATATTGTATTAAATGACCTTCAGGCTGTGTGTATAAGGTGTATATGAAACATAAATGAATTGTGTGAATGTAGACACACTTTGTTTAATGCACAAAGTTATTAAAAATATTGTCTAAAATGACCTTCAGGCTGTGTGTATAAGGTGTATATGAAACATAAATGCATTCTGTGCTTAGACTTGGGTCCTATCGCCATGATATCTCACTATGGTATGCAATTATTCCAAAATACGGAAAAATCCCATATCCAAAATACCTCTGGTCCCAAGCATTTTGGATAAGGGAGACTCAACCTGTATATATATATACACACACACACACACACACATGGGGGGGTATTCAGAAAACTGAGTAGAAAGGGCATGTCTCAACTGGAGAAACCTGTAGAAATAGGAAGCAGGGAAAGTGCAACAGAAATTCTTAGACATCCAGATGTGTTCACCCACATACAGTATGTACCTGTTTAGAGGTGGAACATTTGCAGCTGGCCAAACCCTGCTGTGTATTGCGAACAGATGATGACACTAGGCACCCGCTGAATGCGTCTGCTGCACTCCAATTTATGCTAATACTTGAATAATATTGCTGCTACAATCTATTTGCAGTATTACAGCAATAAAGCAAATCTCCATCCTATCTTCTAAAGGAGAAGGCAGAGCATTTGTGTATTGATTTGAACTTAATGAAAACTTTGTCTTATGTCGTGATCAGATTTCCTTGTACTATGTAATTATGTATGACTTATGTACTGTGTAACACTGTAGGGGTGCAAGGCGCCTTTTCCTGGGGAATATGGCCGCACGCAGCAGCTGAGGAACAACACAAGTCCAGTTTCTGGTACAACTGACCCCGGCCAGTTTTATTGAAACAGAAAATAAAACAAACCCCAAAATAAAAATACCTTGCCTGTCCGGCACTAACTAAACATAAGATGTTCCTAACTGTCACTAAACAAAACACAGAGTTCTTCAGTACATACTGTATAGCTTACTTGCATCAGAAAGCGTGTCTCTCACACACAGATCCTGCAGCCTTCCCAGGCAGTCTGCCCATACTAATCAGGTTAGAAGCACTATATCACTCTTACACAGCTGAAACCCTGATTAGCCCTCTGTGAGGCCAAAGACCCGAACTGGGCCCAATGTCTAGAACTCGCCTTATCTCTCTCTCAGAGCCTTTACCCAGCTTTTACAGCAAACTGAAAAGGTTCAGACAAAACAAAAAGCATTTTTCCTAGAAGTTAACATTTTCTAAAACATGTAAGACAAGAACCTGGGACAAATATACCTGCCCTCAAACACTATCCCAGTGTTCTTGTCACATATCCCCCTCCCCTGTTTCGACCTAGGGGCCGGAACACTTGTAGCCCCCAAACAGAAGATGCGAGACAATGCATCTGCGTTGGCCAATTGTGTTCCCGGTCTATGTTCGACAGTAAACTTAAAGTCCTGCAATGCTAGAAACCATCTAGTTACACGAGCATTCTTGCCTCTATTTACATACATCCATTTTAAAGGGGCATGGTCTGTCACTAGTCTGAATTGTCTACCCAAGAGGTAATATCTCAAGGTATCTAGTGCCCACTTAATGGCCAAAGCCTCCTTTTCCACAATGGCATACCTTTTTTCATGCTCATTGAGTTTCCTACTCAAATAAATGATAGGGTGTTCGTCCCCATCTCTGGTTTGGGACAGCACAGCACCTATCCCTACCTCTGAGGCATCTGTCTGTACCACAAATTCTTTTGAAAAATCTGGTGTTATCAACACCGGTTGTGAACACAAAGCCACTTTTAACGCTTGGAACGCCTTTTCTGCATCAGGGTTCCATTTCACCACATTTGACTGCTTCCCTTTGGTAAGGTCTGACAACGGCACCGCTGTGGTCGCAAAATTAGGAATAAACCGTCTATAGTACCCAGTAATTCCCAAAAAAGCCCTTACCTGTTTTTTATTCACTGGACGAGGCCAGTTTTGAATAGCATCAACTTTATTCAATTGGGGCCTAATCAGACCTCTGCCTATGGTGAAGCCCAAGTATTTGACCTCCTCCATTGCGAGGCAGCACTTCTTTGGGTTAGCAGTTAACCCTGCCTCTCTGATTGAGTCCAGTACTGCTTGTACTTTAACCAAATGTGACCCCCAGTCTGTACTGTGAATTACCACATCATCCAAATAGGCAGCTGCATATTTTCTATGGGGCCTCAAAATTTTATCCATCGCCCGTTGAAAGGTTGCTGGAGCCCCATGCAACCCAAAGGGTAACATCTTATACTGGTACAGCCCCTCCGGAACCGAAAAGGCTGTTTTTTCTTTGGCGCTATCAGATAAAGGTATTTGCCAGTAACCTTTGGTCAGGTCCAATGTGGTGAGAAACCTGGCTGTTCCCAGCCTTTCTACAGGCTCATCCACACGGGGCATGGGGTATGCGTCAAACTTGGACACCTCATTTAACTTACGAAAGTCATTACAGAAGCGTATGCTACCGTCGGGCTTCGGGATGAGCACTATGGGACTGGACCACTCACTGTTAGACTCCTCTATGACTCCAAGTTCTAACATGGTTTTAACTTCCTTAGAAATAGCTTCTCGCTGAGCTTCAGGAATCCTATATGGCTTTAAATGAACCCTGACCCCTGGTTCTGTGACAATGTCATGTTTTATTATGGTCGTTCGGCCAGGCAGCTCTGAAAATACCTCCCTATTTTGGATGAGAAATTCTTTAACCTGATTGTTCTGATCAGCTGATAATGTCTCTGACACCTTCACTGCGGGAAGCAACCGGGGTGAAGACACCGAAGGGCAAGGCTCCGCTGACAGAGACAACCTATCTTTCCAGGGTTTGATTAAGTTAACATGGTAGATCTGTTCGGGTTTTCTCTTTCCCGGCTGGTATACTTTGTAATTAACCTCATTCACTTTTTCCCTAATCTCAAATGGACCCTGCCATTTAGCTAGGAATTTGCTTTCCACAGTGGGTACCAAAACAAGAACTCTATCTCCAGGAGCAAATTCCCGTATCTTGGCACTCCGGTTATAGACCCTCTGTTGAGCACTTTGGGCCTGTTCCATGTGCTCTCTGACAACAGGTACCACGGCTGCAATCCTATCCTGCATTTGTGTTACATGCTCAATAACGCTTCTATAAGGAGTGGGCTGTCCTTCCCACGTCTCTTTGGCAACATCCAACAGCCCTCTGGGGTGTCTACCATACAACAAATCAAATGGAGAAAACCCCGTAGAGGACTGAGGAACTTCTCTGATGGCCATTAACAAGTAGGGCAACAAACAATCCCAGTTTTTCCCATCTCTCTCAACAACCTTTTTTAACATACTTTTTAATGTTTTATTAAACCTTTCCACCAACCCGTCAGTTTGGGGATGGTAGATGGACGTCCTGAGGTGAGTGACCTTAAATAACTTGCACAATTCTTTCATGATCCTTGACATAAATGGAGTACCTTGGTCAGTCAAAATTTCTTTTGGTATTCCCACTCTACTAAATACCTGCACCAGCTCCCTAGCTATCGCCTTGGTTGTGATAGTGCGTAAAGGGACAGCCTCAGGATATCGAGTGGCATAGTCCATAATTACCAGGATATACTGATGGCCCCGAGCAGACTTTAACAAGGGCCCCACGAGATCCATGGCTATTCTGTCAAACGGGACCTCTATAATAGGCATGGGAACTAGTGGGCTCCTGAAATGGGGTCTAGGGGCATGATACTGGCATTCAGGACAGGAAGAACAATATTCAGACACTTCTTTATAAACCCCTGGCCAAAAGAACCTTTGTAAAACTCTTTCAGTGGTTTTTTCTGCCCCTAAATGTCCTGCGGTAACGTGACTATGAGCTAAATCTAGTACCGTTCTCCGATAAGGCTGGGGAACTACCAGCTGTTCCACCACATCCTCACCCCTTTTGACAATGTGGTACAAGAGCTCATTACAGATGGCCATGTGGGGATACGTAACCCTGTCACCTGGTACCACAGGTTCCCCATTAACAACCTTAACATTCTCTCTAGCCTTTATTAAGGTAGGATCCTTTAACTGTTCAGACGCAAACAGATCCTTCTTTACCTCCAGGTCAGGCACGCTTTCAGTTCTAACTACTATGTCTCTGTTCCCGGCAAGAGGGTCCTCACTGGACTCCCCATCTGTCACTTCCCCAGCCAAACTAGCAAAAGGCAAAGGGCCAGAAAGTTCCGAAGACCCACGTACATCCAAAAAATCACCGGTATTATCAACTGGCTTTTTACTTCTCACATCTGTTGATAACCGTGATTCCCACAGTTTCCAAAAATGAGGAAAATCCCTCCCTATTATGGCCTCATGCACCAAGGTAGGGACCAGTCCCACTTTAACCATTGCTGACCCACAACAAGTTTCTATATTCACCTCAGCAGTGGCATAATATTGGGTATCCCCATGTATGCAAGTTACCCCAATAGGTATTTGCTGGACCTTTAAGGGGTTCACTAACCCAGCTTTCACGAGGGTAACTAAACTTCCTGAATCTAGCAAGGCCTCTACCCGGTTACCTTCTAAGAACACATCACACATTTGTTTTTCCAGCTCAGGTGAAGGTACCACAGTACAGGCTAACCTAGCAAAGAAAGACATTCTGCGACATTCAAAGGCAGCATCACATTGCATGGGTTCTTGCGTGACTGGGCAATTGGCAATAACATGACCTGGCATACCACACCTAAAACATTTAACCACACGATTACCAACCCATTTGGGCAGCATAGACCGTTCTAGCCCCATTGGCCTGTTTCCAGGGCCAGTGTTTACAGTCTCTCCAGCCTTGCGTTCTCTTAACCGCCCAGCAACGTTTTCCCACGGAACAGTCTTACCAGTCTTTACTGAAGGGCGCTGTCGAGGATCTATGGGTTGCTGGGTGGTCATCAGTAGTTCCTCTGCTGCCAAATACCTCTCTACCATGTCCACTAATTGGTCAGCAGTACCCGGGTTTCCATGGCTCACCCACTTGCGCAGGACCATGGGCAAAGATCTCAAGTAGCGGTCCATGACGACTCTTTCCACCATCTGGGGACCAGTTAATGTCTCTGGCTGCAGCCATTTTTTTGTTAGCTGAATAAGGTCGTGCATCCGGGAGCGCGGAGGCTTCTCCATGGCGTACAGCCAACGGTGCACCCGTTGCGCTCGTACTGACAGCGTGACTCCCAGGCGGGTCAGGATCTCAGTCTTTAGTTTATCATAGTCCCGAGCCTCAGCAGGGCTTAAATCAAAGTAAGCTTTTTGGGGCTCACCTGACAGGAAAGGTGCCAGCAGACTGGCCCACTGTGCTTTCGGCCAGTTCTCACGCTCGGCAGTCCTTTCAAACGTGGTCAGATAGGCCTCCACATCATCAGCCTCTGTCATTTTCTGCAGGAAGTGACTGGCCCGTATAGAACTAGAGCTGGTTGGAGCACTGACGGCCACATCTCCAACCCGAGCTGCAAGTCTCTGCACCACTTCTGCTAAGGCCTCTCTATCCTGACGCTGTAGTCTCCAATTTTCCTCCACTGCCACCTGCTGCTGTCGGTTGGCCTCCTGCTGAGCCGCTGTAGCTTGCAGCAAGGCTTTAAGCAGATCCTCCATGTCAACAGATTTTTCAGGCGGCTTTGCAGCTGCTTTCACCCAGGACATATATCAAACCCTCAGGGGTGAGTCTCAGTAACTTCACACTGGGCTGTATCTGCATAAACCACCGTTTTCTGCAGGCCTCACAAAGCTGCTGCTTTCACTTATGCGCAGAACGGCCTGCTCGCATTCTCCACCAAGTTGTAACACTGTAGGGGTGCAAGGCGCCTTTTCCTGGGGAATATGGCCGCACGCAGCAGCTGAGGAACAACACAAGTCCAGTTTCTGGTACAACTGACCCCGGCCAGTTTTATTGAAACAGAAAATAAAACAAACCCCAAAATAAAAATACCTTGCCTGTCCGGCACTAACTAAACATAAGATGTTCCTAACTGTCACTAAACAAAACACAGAGTTCTTCAGTACATACTGTATAGCTTACTTGCATCAGAAGGCGTGTCTCTCACACACAGATCCTGCAGCCTTCCCAGGCAGTCTGCCCATACTAATCAGGTTAGAAGCACTATATCACTCTTACACAGCTGAAACCCTGATTAGCCCTCTGTGAGGCCAAAGACCCGAACTGGGCCCAATGTCTAGAACTCGCCTTATCTCTCTCTCAGAGCCTTTACCCAGCTTTTACAGCAAACTGAAAAGGTTCAGACAAAACAAAAAGCATTTTTCCTAGAAGTTAACATTTTCTAAAACATGTAAGACAAGAACCTGGGACAAATATACCTGCCCTCAAACACTATCCCAGTGTTCTTGTCACAACTGTTATTTAAGCATCTACTACTACCACTTTGAAGACACATTTGCTGGCATAAACAGACGTATATACTGCCAGGAGTAGATGAAACGCATGTGCTACCCTTGTTGTGTTGGGTTTATCTTGTGTATGTGACCAGCTCTGCAAGCTCAGCAAAAAGTAACCTTATTCAGAGTCGTATTTGCACCTCCAGTCTAGATGTGAATTCTGCCCAATGTAACATCAGCCCCTTCATTTTTTACAAAGACAAGCAGATCCCCTTTGTGTTTCTGCTGTTGCACATTTCAGAGACGATATGAGGTGAGGTGGATTACAGTACACAGCAGGAAGCACATTGATGTTAGACACCTTTAGTGTTCATTCACCGCAATGGATGGGGCCAGCGGAGTCTCAGTTCAGTTACTCAGTCTTGCATGTATAATTCTACCACTATAACCAGCTGCATTTGATATACATTCAAATAATAAGTCTTACCTGGAGAATCCACGGATAAAATGTATTCATTTTGCAAACTGGCAGGTAAACTTACAGAGGGACCAGTCAAAGGGTTAAAATAAACTGTATTTTTAATCTGACTATCAAGTTTGCACTTAAAAATTAGATATATTTGTGTTTTCACCTGAAATGCAAAAAAAGAAATAGTAATGATCAAATCAGAATAAAGAGCTAATATGCACATGGATACAATGAGAACTTATTTTATTTAAACCATTTAAGAAAGAGAATATGGTGTATGGCTTTCTGGTTGCATTATACAGTATATAACTTAAAATATTTGCTGTTTAAAGAATACCTGTGGGCTGCAGTGTTAGGGTACTAGGCTGCCTAGGCAAAGCCCAACATTCCCGGGACTGACCCCTTTCACACTGCACTAAGACCTGAGATCGACCCGGGACAGCCCCATTTACACTGATCCCGGGATATCCCTGCAAAGGCATATGTATGTCATTAGAAATGGCCTCATATTAGAAATGGACGCATATTACCACATAGGCTCGGTATATATTGCTTTATGCTCGTTTTAATTTATGTTTACAGAATTGTTTACGGTGCAATAAAACAGGTGATGCAGGCTCAGGATGTGTCCGCGCACTGTGTATGCTGAGTCCCCCGTAGTACATGCAGCTACAAGATCCTGCGTTCGGTGACCATGGCCGGCACTCCTATGATATGAGGTGAGCACCGCACCTACAGGTGGCACCATCCCAGGAGCGTCAAGGTTCTCGTGCGGCCTCCTGACCCCAACATGCCTCTGTTACGTCGCTTCTGTAGCAGGACCCTCGGGAGCAAGCGCGGTGACTGAAACAGCGTAGTGGAGGCCTTTCAACAGTCCCGAGTAGTGAATCCCGGGACGGGCCCTTTCACACTGCCCAGCTTCCCGGGACGGTCCCGGATTCAACCCAGGTCGATACCTGGGTTGAAATCCCGGGATGCTCGTCCCGAGAAATTGTCCCTGTACCCTTTCACACTGAGAAAAATCCCGGGATGATGCGCGTTCACGTGCAATATCCCGGGATTTTTCTGCAAATGTAAAAGGGGTATAATTGTAGAGGGCATAGACTTCCTCTACATATATATGCCTGTACATATCAGAACACTGCGCTGTGTGACCTTTGGTAAAAAAATCATGGGTTATAAATAAAAATAGAAATAATGAAAAAAAATGTATGTGTATTCCTTATTAATGAACATTTATACAACTATACAGCAACATTTCATATAGTGCAGTATCCAATTAGCCGCTGTCATTTTTTGCGGCTAATTGGTTCAGTGAAGATTATCCAATTAGCTCCAACAAGCCGGAGTTTATCCCCAGTGCTGGTACTTATTGGGGATTATGCTTTGCGAAGCATAAACTCATAATAAATTCCCCTTAGACCTACTATAAGTGCCATGAAAATACATAGGTCCGTGGCTTTTCGTGTATTTTGCCATGAAAAATGGGTGTTTATCATGGGAAATGGATAGGGTGATAAAAAAAAATGTGCTGTCGCAGGTAATTGCACTATCGCAGGTAAAAATACTTAGCACAAACCAAAAACAGAAATATTAAAATAAACAATTAAAACATGCAATAATATTGTTATTATTGTAAGTGTATCAAACTTGCTCTAGGCTCCAACTTGTGGTTAGATGAAATGAAACATTTGTATCAGCTCGCTGTCCATAGCAGATTGTATTGTCAGTTAAGGCGTCTCATTGGTTAATAGCACATACAAAGGGTTCATAGCAGTTAGTTAATAAGTGGTTACAAAGCAGCTAAAGCTCAAGGGGTATCTTTACTAACATTGTTTTTACTAAAAAAAATGTGCAAAAAGGGTGTTTTCACACCCTTTTCACATTATTTTAGTATCACTCAAATATATCAAAGGGCTTTTGGGGCAGTTTTCATGAAAAACTGCTCCAACCCCTTTAATTGTCATTTCTTTAGTAACCCACATCGCAGTTCCCATACTTATAATGGGAAATGATATATGGCCGAATTTACAAAAAAAAAAAAATGTGACAAAACACTGCAGTGTGCCCTGTGAGAATAATACCAGCTCCAGCTGGCATAACACAGGTCAGCACTGCGATAAGCAGGCTTTTGCACAGGTTTCTCTACCCCAAGCAGAGAAAGCTGTGCTGGACCGGGCTCCGGTGATCAGCTCTGTGTGTCCGATAGACACACAAGCTGATCCCCTTTAAAGAAGAAAAAAGTTCTTAAAATAAAATTCATACTTACCAGTCTCAGGAGCCAGGGATCGGTGCTCCGGTGAGTGCTGCCGGGCACTGCGTTCTCCATGTGCTGCGCTGTGACCCCTTTGCAGTAAAGTGACACTGCAAAGTGGCAGCTCACTTTACAGCACATGGGGGCACAGCACAGAAGCAAGATCCAGCGCCTGGCATCCTCCTGGAAGCAGCAGACACCAGCTCCTGGGAGGGATGTTTGCCGCACGGGGGTAGTCGCAATGGGGGAGATCCCGGCGGTGGCAATAATGATGGACGGCAACGCATGCGCAGCAGGACATTGGGGTATTTTTGTGAGAAAAGCTCTGTCCCTCAATGCTATGTACTCAATTATTGCATTGCAAGTTTGCCCGAAATTATCACCTGTAATCTGCACCATCAGATGCTTATGGTGATAAATCAGCCCCTATATGTTAAAAAGTTTCATGCGGACCAACAATTAGCAGTAGTAAGCCCATCACTGGCGTCCCAGCTCAGGTACAATCCCCAATACATTTCTTGTTAATCCTCTCCACTATAGGCAGTAATTAATAGTTTAGCCAATGTACTAATATTTACCCTCCAAATGTGTGGTCTTTTGGTGAATTAAGGTAGCGTGGCCACGCACCCACACCAGACCTTTAGGTAGGGTAAGCGCTTCTATCCCAAGAGATGCCAATAATCTTTCATCCAATGGGGAGGTATGGTTTAGGTTGCTTTGTTAGTCAATCTGCTAAATCGCTATGTGGCTCAATAGCAGCACTTTGCTCATGGGAGTCGGGGCAAGGCTGATATGTGCTGGGGAATGAAGTCAATGCATTTCATTCCATTTGATACCGGGAATTTCTAAAGACTGAGAGGTATATTTGCTAAGTTCCCGATTTTGACCGATTTGCTGTTTTTTCTTCAAAGTGTCATCTCGGGAATTTACTAAACTAAAATCTCGACAGTGATGAGGGCATTCTTATTTTTTTGGAAGTCAAAGAAAAAAAATATGAATGAATACACCATCGGTCAAATACGCCTGTTATTTCATACAACTCGGTAATTTACTAAAAATTCTATTTTACAAACACTGCCGGCAATAGCCAAACACTGCCGTGAAAAAATACAATTCGTTAAAAAAAGCAGTTTTAAAATAGACCTGCTTTTTTTTACCGTGTTCTGATAGTCATGCACGGATCCATGAGATCCGTGCATGTTTATCAGTGGCAAGGGGTGGGAAAGTGTTAAAAACAAAAAAATAAATATGTGTGGGGTCCCCCCTCCTAAGCAAAACCAGCCTCGGGCTCTTTGAGCCGGTCCTGGTTGTAAAAATATGGGGGGGGGGGAATGACAGGGGTTCCCCCATATTTGAACAACCAGCACCGGGCTCTGCGTCCGGTCCTGGTGCAAAAAATATGGGGGACAAAAAACGTATTTTTTGAACCAGCACCGGGCTCCACTAGTCAGAGAGATAATGCCACAGCCAGGGGACACTTTTATATCGGTCCCTGCGGCCCTGGCATTAAATCACTAACTAGACACCCCTGGCCGGGATACCCTGGAGGAGTGGGGACCCCTTAAATCAAGGGGTCCCCCCCTCCAGCCACCCAAGGGCCAGAGGTGAAGCCCGAGGCTGCCCCCCCCCCATCCAAGGGCTGCGGATGGGGGGCTGATAGCCATGTGTAAAAATAAGAATATTGTTTTTTGTAGCAGTACTACAAGTCCCAGCAAGCCTCCCCGGTAAGCTGGTACTTGGAGAACCACAAGTACCAGCATGCGGTGGAAAAACGGGCCCGCTGGTACCTGTAGTACTACTACAAAAAAAATACCCAAATAAAAACAGAACTCCCACACCTTGAAAGTAAAACTTTATTACATACAAGCACACCTACATTCACACATACTTACCTATGTTCAAACGAGGGTCGGTCCACTTCTCCAAGTAGAATCCATGGGGTACCTGTGAATAAAATTATACTCACACAATCCTGTGTAGATCGGTCCTCTTCTGATCTTGTAATCCACGTACTTGGCAAAAAAACAAACCGAAAAACCCGAACCATGCACTGAAAGGGGCCCCATGTTTACACATGGGACCCCTTTCCCCGACTGCCGAGACCCCCCGTGACTCCTGTCACAGAGGGTCCCTTCAGCCAATCAGGGAGCGCCACATCGTGGCACTCTCCTGATTGGCTGTGCGCTCCTGAGCTGTCAGGCAGCGCACGGCAGAGATACAATGTAGCGCATAGGCGCTCCATTGTATCCAATGGTGGGAACTTTGCGGTCAGCGGTTGACCGCAAGTAACCTCACCGCTGACCGCAAAGTTCCCACCATTGGATACAATGGAGCGCCTATGCGCTACATTGTATCTCTGCCGTGCGCTGCCTGACTGACAGCTCAGGAGCGCACAGCCAATCAGGAGAGTGCCACGACGTGGCGCTCCCTGATTGGCTGAAGGGACCCTCTGTGACAGGAGTCACGGGGGGGTCTCGGCAGTCGGGGAAAGGGGTCCCATGTGTAAACATGGGGCCCCTTTCAGTGCGTGGTTCAGGTTTTTCGGTTTGTTTTTTTGGCAAGTACGTGGATTACAAGCTCAGAAGAGGATCGATCTACATAGGATTGTGTGAGTATAATTTTATTCACAGGTACCCCCCATGGATTCTACTTGGAGAAGTGGACCGACCCTCGTGTGAACATAGGTAAGTATGTGTGAATGTAGGTGTGCTTGTATGTAATAAAGTTTTACTTTCAAGGTGTGTGAGTTCTGTTTTTATTTGGGTATTTTTTTGTAGTAGTACTATAGGTACCAGCGGGCCTGTTTTTCCACCGCATGCTGGTACTTGTGGTTCTCCAAGCACCAGCTTGCAGGGGAGGCTTGCTGGGACTTGTAGTACTGCTACAAAAAACAATATTCTTATTTTTACCCATGGCTATCAGCCCCCCATCCGCAGCCCTTGGATGGGGGGACAGCCTTGGGCTTCTCCCCTGGCCATTGGGTGGCTGGAGGGGGGGACCCCTTGATTTAAGGGGTCCCCACTCCTCCAGGGTACCCCGGCCAGGGGTGACTAGTTAGTGATTTAATGCCAGGGCCGCAGGGACCGATATAAAAGTGTCCCCCGGCTGTGGCATTATCTCTCTGACTAGTGGAGCCCAGTGCTGGTTCAAAAAATACGGGGGACCCCTACATTTTTTGTCCCCCGTATTTTTTGCACCAGGACCGGACGCAGAGCCCGGTGCTGGTTGTTCAAATATGGGGGAACCCCTGTCATTTCCCCCCCCCCCCCATATTTTTACAACCAGGACCGGCTCAAAGAGCCCGAGGCTGGTTTTGCTTAGGAGGGGGGACCCCACGCATTTTTTTTTTTTTTTTAACTCTTTAAACACTTTTTTAAGGTACACAATAAAGCCCTGCACGGATCTCACAGTTCCGGACGAGATTCATTGTGTTAATGTCGGCAGTGTTTTACTAATCACTCACGTAAAACACTGCCCGACATTACGAATGACATCGACATCGTAAAAAACGAAAATGCAGAATACGACAGCATAGTAAATGAGGCGTAAAAAAATTCAAAAAGTTGCAAATTCACACATTCGATGTCATTCGTGTTTGAACTTTAACCTCATTCTGAAAAATACGAATTTTAGTAAATATACCCCCGAGTCTTGATAAAATCCCGATATCGAACAGAACGAAACACGTTTTCATTATTTCTATTTTTATTTACAGTATATTCTGTGATTTTCTTACCAAAGGTCAAATAGTGCAGCCAGTGATTCCATATATGTATACTGTATATTCTCTTTGTTGTCATGATCTTGCTGCCCCAGCAAGGCCCTATCCAATTGCAGCTGGTGACACTCTATTATAATGTTATTGATCCAATAGTGCTAGGAGCTGTGGGGGTAATTCTGAGTTGATCGCAGCAGGAACTTTGGCCCTCATTCCGAGTTGTTCGCTCGCTAGCTGCTTTTAGCAGCATTGCACACGCTAAGCCGCCGCCCTCTGGGAGTGTATCTTAGCATAGCAGAATTGCGAACGAAAGATTAGCAGAATTGCGAATAGAAATTTCTTAGCAGTTTCTGAGTAGCTCGAGACTTACTCAGCCATTGCGATCAGTTCAGTCAGTTTCGTTCCTGGTTTGACGTCACAAACACACCTGCATGACATCACAAGCAGCCGCTGTGACCCGGGACGCGGCAATTAGCCCCTGCCAGCGCACAGGAGCTGCGCTGGAAGGGAGCTACTTGTCAGATACAAAAGCATTGCCGCCGTGCGATGCTTTTGTACCTGTGCGGGGGGAGGGGGGCAGAGCCAGACATGTGGGGTGGACTAGCTCTGTGCTGGGCGTCACCCCGCATGTCAGAGAAACTGATCGTAGATGTGCTAAATTTAGCACATCTATGATCAGGTCTGACTTACCCCCAATCTCCATTTATGATGCTTAATGCAATATATCCAACGTGACCATGGTGGTCATTCCGAGTTGTTCGCTCGGTAATTTTCTTCGCATCGCAGCGATTTTCCGCTAACTGCGCATGCGCAATGTTCGTACTGCGACTGCGCCAAGTAAATTTGCTATGCAGTTAGGTATTTTACTCACGGCATTACGAGGTTTTTTCTTCGTTCTGGTGATCGTAATGTGATTGACAGGAAGTGGGTGTTTCTGGGCGGAAACAGGCCGTTTTATGGGTGTGTGTGAAAAAACGCTACCGTTTCTGGGAAAAACGCGGGAGTGGCTGAAGAAATGGGGGAGTGTCTGGGCGAACGCTGGGTGTGTTTGTGACGTCAAACCAGGAATGACAAGCACTGAACTGATCGCACTGGAAGAGTAAGTCTCGAGCTACTCAGAAACTGCACAGAGATGTCTTATCGCAATATTGCGAATCTTTCGTTCGCTATTTTGATAAGCTAAGATTCACTCCCAGTAGGCGGCGGCTTAGCGTGTGCAAAGCTGCTAAAAGTAGCATGCGAGCGAACAACTCGGAATGAGGGCCCATATTCACATATGAACACAAGATTATGGTATATACAATAAAATAATAAAGCAATGTGATGTCTTACTGTGTCTGTTGTATCACAATTGCCCATTGCTAGCCTTAGATTAAACCTATTAACAAACTTGGCACATTTCAGTCTGAAATAATAAGATTTTACTTACCGATAAATCTATTTCTCGTAGTCCGTAGTGGATGCTGGGACTCCGTCAGGACCATGGGGATTAGCGGCTCCGCAGGAGACAGGGCACAAAAATAAAGCTTTAGGATCAGGTGGTGTGCACTGGCTCCTCCCCCTATGACCCTCCTCCAAGCCTCAGTTAGGATACTTTGCCCGGACGAGCGTACACAATAAGCAAGGATTTTGAATCCCGGGTAAGACTCATACCAGCCACACCAATCACACCGTACAACTTGTGATCTGAACACAGTTAACAGTATGACAAACGTAGGAGCCTCTGAACAGACGGCTCACAACAATAACAACCCGATTTTTTTGTAACAATAACTATGTACAAGTATTGCAGACAATCCGCACTTGGGATGGGCGCCCAGCATCCACTACGGACTACGAGAAATAGATTTATCGGTAAGTAAAATCTTATTTTCTCTGACGTCCTAGTGGATGCTGGGACTCCGTCAGGACCATGGGGATTATACCAAAGCTCCCAAACGGGCGGGAGAGTGCGGATGACTCTGCAGCACCGAATGAGAGAACTCCAGGTCCTCTTTAGCCAGGGTATCAAATTTGTAGAATTTTACAAACGTGTTCTCCCCCGACCACGTAGCTGCTCGGCAGAGTTGTAATGCCGAGACCCCTCGGGCAGCCGCCCAGGATGAGCCCACCTTCCTTGTGGAATGGGCCTTGACAGATTTAGGCTGTGGCAGGCCTGCCACAGAATGTGCAAGTTGAATTGTGCTACAAATCCAACGAGCAATCGTCTGCTTAGAAGCAGGAGCACCCAGCTTGTTGGGTGCATACAGTATAAACAGCGAGTCAGATTTTCTGACTCCAGCCGTCCTTGAAATATATATTTTCAATGCCCGGACAACGTCCAGCAACTTGGAATCCTCGAAATCGCTAGTAGCCGCAGGCACCACAATAGGCTGGTTCAGGTGAAACGCTGACACCACCTTAGGCAGAAACTGAGGACGCGTCCGCAGTTCTGCCCTGTCCGAATGGAAAATCAGATATGGGCTTTTATACGATAAAGCCGCCAATTCTGATACTCTCCTGGCTGAAGCCAGGGCCAGTAGCATGGTTACTTTCCACGTAAGATATTTCAAATCCACCGATTTGAGTGGCTCAAACCAATGGGATTTGAGAAAATCCAAAACTACATTAAGGTCCCACGGAGCCACTGGGGGCACAACCGGGGGCTGTATATGTAGTACTCCTTTTACAAAAGTCTGGACTTCAGGAACTGAAGCCAATTCTTTCTGGAAGAAAATCGACAGGGCCGAAATTTGAACCTTAATGGACCCCAATTTGGGGCCCATAGACAATCCTGTTTGCAGGAAATGTAGGAATCAACCCAGTTGAAATTCCTCCGTGGGGGCCTTCCTGGCCTCACACCACGCAACATATTTTCTCCAAATGCGGTGATAATGTTGTGCAGTCACCTCCTTCCTGGCTTTTACCAGTGTAGGAATGACCTCTTCCGGAATGCCTTTTTCCCTTAGAATTCGGCGTTCAACCGTCATGCCGTCAAACGCAGCCGCGGTAAGTCTTGGAATAGACACGGTCCCTGCTGAAGCAGGTCCCGTCTTAGAGGTAGAGGCCACGGATCTTCCGTGAGCATCTCCTGAAGTTCCGGGTACCAAGTTCTTCTTGGCCAATCCGGAGCCACGAGTATCGTTCTTACTCCCCTTTGCCGTATAATTCTCAGTACTTTTGGTATGAGAGGCAGAGGAGGAAACACATACACTGACTGGAACACCCACGGTGTTACCAGAGCGTCCACAGCTATTGCCTGAGGGTCTCTTGACCTGGCGCAATACCTGTCCAGTTTTTTGTTGAGGCGAGACGCCATCATATCCACCTTTGGTTTTTCCCAACGGTTCACAATCATGTGGAAGACTTCTGGATGAAGTCCCCACTCTCCCGGGTGTAGATCGTGTCTGCTGAGGAAGTCTGCTTCCCAGTTGTCCACTCCCGGAATGAACACTGCTGACAGTGCTATCACATGATCTTCCGCCCAGCGAAGAATCCTTGCAGCTTCTGCCATTGCTCTCCTGCTTCTTGTGCCGCCCTGTCTGTTTACGTGGGCGACTGCCGTGATGTTGTCCGACTGGATCAACACCGGCTGACCCTGAAGCAGGGGTTTTGCCAGGCTTAGAGCATTGTAAATCGCTCTTAGCTCCAGTATATTTATGTGAAGAGACATCTCCAGGCTTGACCATACTCCCTGGAAGTTTCTTCCCTGTGTGACCGCTCCCCAGCCTCTCAGACTGGCATCCGTGGTCACCAGGACCCAGTCCTGTATGCCGAATCTGCGGCCCTCTAACAGATGAGCACTCTGCAACCACCACAGAAGAGACACCCTTGTCCGTGGCGATAAGGTTATCCGCTGATGCATCTGCAGATGCGATCCGGACCATTTGTCCAGCAGATCCCACTGAAAAGTTCGTGCGTGGAATCTGCCGAATGGAATCGCTTCGTAAGAAGCCACCATCTTTCCCAGGACTCTTGTGCAATGATGCACAGACACTTTTCCTGGTTTTAGGAGGTTCCTGACAAGTTCGGATAACTCCCTGGCTTTCTCCTCCGGAAGAAACACCTTTTTCTGAACCGTGTCCAGAATCATTCCCAGGAACAGCAGACGTGTCGTCGGGTTCAATTGAGATTTTGGAAAATTCAGAATCCACCCGTGCTGTTGCAGCACTACTTGGGTTAGTGCTACTACGTCTTCCAGCTGTTCTCTGGACCTTGCCCTTATCAGGAGATCGTCCAAGTAAGGGATAATTAATACGCCTTTTCTTCGCAGAAAAAACATCATCTCGGCCATTACCTTGGTAAAGACCCGAGGTGCCGTGGACAATCCAAACGGCAGCGTCTGAAACTGATAATGACAGTTTTGCACCACGAACCTGAGGTACCCTTGGTGTGAAGGGCAAATTGGGACATGCAGGTAAGCATCCTTGATGTCCAGGGACACCATAAAGTCCCCTTCTTCCAGATTCGCTATCACTGCTCTGAGTGACTCCATCTTGAACTTGAATTTTTGTATGTACAGGTTCAAAGATTTCAGATTTAGAATAGGTCTTACCGAGCCGTCCGGCTTCGGTACCACAATAGCGTGGAGTAATACCCCTTTCCCTGTTGTAGGAGGGGTACCTTGACTATCACCTGCTGAGAAACCAGCTTGTGAATGGCTTCCAATACCGTCGCCCTGTCTGAGGGAGACGTTGGCAAAGCAGACTTTAGGAACCGGCGAGGGGGAGACTTCTCGAATTCCAACCTGTAACCCTGAGATACTACCTGCAGGATCCAGGGGTCCACCTGTGAGCAAGCCCACTGCGCGCTGAAATTCTTGAGTCGACCCCCCACCGCTCCTGAGTCCGCTTGTAAAGCCCCAGCGTCATGCTGAGGGCTTTGCAGAACCCGGGGAGGGCTTCTGTTCCTGGGAAGGAGCTGCTTGCTGCCTTCTCTTACCCTTTCCTCTGCCTCGGGGCAGATATGACTGTCCTTTTGCCCGCTTGTTCTTATAGGACCAAAAGGACTGCGGCTGAAAAGACGGTGTCTTTTTCTGTTGGGAGGGGGTCTGAGGTAAAAAGGTGGATTTCCCGGCAGTTGCCGTGGCCACCAGATCCGATAGACCCACGCCAAATAATTCCTCCCCTTTATACGGCAATACTTCCATATGCCGTTTGGAATCCGCATCACCTGACCACTGTCGCGTCCATAAACTTCTTCTGGCAGATATGGACATCGCACTTACTCTCGATGCCAGAGTGCAAATATCCCTCTGAGCATCTCGCATATAAAGAAAAGCATCCTTTAATTGCTCTAAAGTCAATAAAATACTGTCCCTATCCAGGGTATCAATATTTTCAGTCAGGGAATCCGACCAGACCACCCCAGCACTGCACATCCAGGCTGAGGCGATGGCTGGTCGCAGTATAACACCAGTATGTGTGTATATACTTTTTAGGGTAGTTTCCAGCCTCCTATCAGCTGGATCCTTGAGGGCGGCCGTATCAGGAGACGGTAACGCCACTTGTTTTGATAAGCGTGTGAGCGCCTTATCCACCCTAGGGGGTGTTTCCCAGCGCGCCCTAACCTCTGGCGGGAAAGGGTATAATGCCAATAACTTTTTTGAAATTAGCACTTTTCTATCTGGGTTAACCCACGCTTCATCACATACATCATTCAATTCCTCTGATTCAGGAAAAACTACAGGTAGTTTTTTCACACCCCACATAATACCCCTTTTTGTGGTACTTGCAGTATCAGAGATATGTAAAGCCTCCTTCATTGCCGTGATCATATAACGTGTGGCCCTACTGGAAAATACGTTTGTTTCTTCACCGTCGACACTAGATTCAGTGTCCGTGTCTGGGTCTGTGTCGACCGACTGAGGTAAAGGGCGTTTTACAGCCCCTGACGGTGTCTGAGACGCCTGGGCAGGTACTAACTGGTTTGCCGGCCGTCTCATGTCGTCAACTGATTTTTGTAATGTGCTGACATTATCACGTAATTCCATAAACAAAGCCATCCATTCCGGTGTCGACTCCCTGGGGGGCGACATCACCATTACCGGCAATTGCTCTGCCTCCACACCAACATCGTCCTCATACATGTCGACACACACGTACCGACACACAGCAGACACACAGGGAATGCTCTATTGAAGACAGGACCCCACTAGCCCTTTGGGGAGACAGAGGGAGAGTTTGCCAGCACACACCCAAGCGCTATAATATATATGGGAACAACCCTATATAAGTGTTGTATCCTTATAGCAGCTTAAATATAGTAATATCGCCAAAAAAAGTGCCCCCCCTCTCTGTTTTACCCTGTTTCTGTAGTGCAGTGCAGGGGAGAGTCCTGGGAGCCTTCCTCACAGCGGAGCTGAGCAGGAAAATGGCGCTGTGTGCTGAGGAGAATAAGCCCCGCCCCCTATTTCGGCGGGCTCTTCTCCCGGAGTTTGTAAGATCTGGCAGGGGTTAAATACATCCATATAGCCTCAAGGGCTATATGTGATGTATTTTTAGCCATAAGAAAGGTATTATACATTGCTGCCCAGGGCGCCCCCCCCAGCGCCCTGCACCCTCAGTGACCGCTGTGTGAAGTGTGCTGACAACAATGGCGCACAGCTGCAGTGCTGTGCGCTACCTCATGAAGACTGAAAAGTCTTCTGCCGCCTGTTTCTGGACCTCTTCAATCTTCGGCATCTGCAAGGGGGGTCGGCGGCGCGGCTCCGGGACCGGACTCCATGGCTGGGCCTGTGTTCGATCCCTCTGGAGCTAATGGTGTCCAGTAGCCTAAGAAGCCAATCCATCCTGCACGCAGGTGAGTTCACTTCTCTCCCCTAAGTCCCTCGATGCAGTGAGCCTGTTGCCAGCAGGACTCACTGAAAATAAAAAACCTAAAAACTTTTTCTAAGCAGCTCTTTAGGAGAGCCACCTAGATTGCACCCTGCTCGGACGGGCACAAAAACCTAACTGAGGCTTGGAGGAGGGTCATAGGGGGAGGAGCCAGTGCACACCACCTGATCCTAAAGCTTTATTTTTTGTGCCCTGTCTCCTGCGGAGCCGCTAATCCCCATGGTCCTGACGGAGTCCCAGCATCCACTAGGACGTCAGAGAAAAATAAAACATAAATAAGAGAAAATGCACACAAACCCCGCAGCGAATCCTTTCTGGCTGTATAGACAAGAGGTTTTCATAAGTAATCCCAGTATGGTGGAACCGCACTTCATCACATTCAGGGTCTGTATCAGTGACAGAATCACAGCCGGAATCTATAATAGATGAATTCAACAATATTAGTGTTTCCAGACATGTAAAATAGAAGCATGTAAAACAGGAGTGTAACACAGGTAATTGCAATAAGAATGTAAGTGTGAAGTTTGGAAGCAGAACTGGTTTATGCTGGATGATCAGCTAACTAATGTTTACTGCAAACTAATGAATGGAGTACTTATGAGAGAGTGAGTACAGTCAGTGGCACAAGTGCTGTATATCAAGGGAAAGACTGAGAGGGCATACACAGCAAAGACAGACTGTAGAAGACAAGGAGAGAAAAGCCATCCTACAGAGTTGCTAGAACCCCCTGATGGCACCCAAATTTGCCTCTCTTCCCCCGACCTCTCCTATTTTGTTCTCTGAGATCATCTCCTTACTGTCGCCCATTTCTTCATGAATATCTCACCACTTCTTAAAGCAATATCACTAAAACTGAACTGGTTGATTTTCCCACCACCAAGGCATCCACACTTTCTGTCTCTCCCCCTACATTGATCATACATCCCTCTGCATTATTGCAAAATTTCTGCTGTCTGGGTCTCAGTCTCAATTTTTCCCTTTCTTTCTTCTTCCACATTAAGACTTTCTCCCACTTACATAACAATTCAAGAATCTTGACCTGGAAATAACATACTCTGATCCACGACCTCATCATCTCTGGCCTAGACTATTGTAATCTACTCCTCTTTGGATCTCCCACCTTGACACCTACAGTCTATCCTCAATTCCATTGTCAGCCTCATTTTGCTCTCCTGATACTCCTCTTCTCCAGGTGCCATGTGCTAGTCACTCCACTGGCTCCATGTGCAGCTCAGAATTAAGTCCAGACTCCTCTCACTCACCTACAAAGCACAGAACCACTCTTCTCCTCCCTATATCTTCAACCTCATTCCCACACTCACCATCCCACCAGCTTTACTATGCTAAGGACTTCTCTCCTCTCCTATTCTCTAGATCAGTGGTTCTCAAACTCGGTCCTCAGGACCCCACACAGTGCATGTTTTGCAGGTAACCCAGCAGGTGCACAGGTGTATTAATTACTCACTGACACATTTTAAAAGGTCCACAGGTGGAGCTAATTATTTCACTTGTGATTCTGTGAGGAGACCTGCAAAACATGCACTGTGTGGGGTCCTGAGGACCGAGTTTGAGAACCTGTGCTCTAGATAGAATGTACTCCCAGCCTTCAAACAGCCTTCTGTCTTGCTTGTAATTTTTGCTGTATTTTCTATCATATGTGTGGCACTGTGGACCGATTGTAGCATCATATAAGTAAGATATTGGTAATAACCACTCACTTTTACAAGAGATTACATTCAGCTTCTCGTGACTACAAATAATTACACATTTCAGTACTTTGCTTGCATTTTCAATATTGACCAAAGTGCTTTCACTTCAACATTATATTACTTACAGATAAATATGGTTAATTGTAAGGGAATTTTTCTAACAGGTTCACACAACTGACTGACCACACCTTCAGATTCCAGTTGAGCTAAGTGGTTAAAGTTACAAATTGTACTTACCCCCAGAATAACATTTTCCCTGTGTAGAATCTCTATGTGTTGCCTGATGAGTGATTTTGATAATTCTACAGAGGATGTACAATTGTAAGTAGGGTAAGCCGTACCAATGGTGCGGAAGTCTGTCTACTGGTCCTTGTGAGTATCAGGCTTACGTGAATTCAAATAAGATTCTACAAAAATTGCCAAATGAGTGTATGTATTTGGAAAATCAGTGACCCAAAGTATACACTAATTAAAAAGGGACAGCTAACAATTATAATACAAACACAACATCTGATATTTCCATTCTGACAAACTATGGATCAGGTGAACAGTTTTTGATGTGCTACTGTAGGTGGGTAAAGCAGATGGAATATGCAGAGGATATGGTTAAGGTTTGTATCTCGCCTTACCCATTTCTCCATAATGAATAGGAATTGTTATAATTCCTGAACACCGTATTCTCTTTTGTATTTATATTTTTATATATAATAATTCTTATTTATGTTGGATTTATGTTACTCTTTGACCAATATCCCCAGTGTCATCATCTTCCACCAGTGTCCCCTAGTGGCTGAATGAGAAAGTATTCTGACTGCAAATAGGACGCACAAGCTGATTAAAATGATATGCGGCATGCCTATATTCTGAGTGCGGATGTGGCTGTATCGGCATATGACATGTTATGTTACAGTGTTTTCCTAAAAAACACTAACGTACCATTTATGCAGGTACAGCTGCAGATGCACACAGAATATAGGCAGGTTGCAAATCATTTTAATCATCAGAGTCTGCTTGTGTGTCCTATTCACATATCCATGCATGGGACCTGTCAGCTCACTCAAGCCAGTCGTCTCAAGCTACATGGCATATTGAGGCTAGATGTATGAGGACACATCTGTACTGTAGTATCTGAACTTGTGTGGGGAAGACGTGAACAAGATAATTTCATGTTGTTCATATCCATTATATCAGCAACTCAGGGGGTTTAGCTCCAGTGTGACCTCACTGCTTCTAATCTCTAGGGTCATTTACTAACATTGCATTATGCACTGTAAGGCTTGGGTTAGTTTGTGGGTTCGGTCTAGGAGTTGCCACGGGAGTGGAGTGTGGAAGGCTGGGTTCGAAACTAGACAACTTAAAATAACTTTTCTTCATACAGGATGGATGATCGATGAGAGAAGTAGCAGCTCTGTGGTTACTATAGTGCTGGAATGTGGAGCAGTACCAGTTATGTCAGGATTGCTGGGGTGCAGAGCAGTACCAGCTATATCAGGATCACTGGGATGGACGATACCAGCTACATAAGGATGGCTGGGATGGACAGTAATATCAAGAACACTGGGATGGACGGTACCAGCTAGGACAGGAACACAGGGATGGACAGTATCAGCTATGACAGAAATGGTGGGATGGACAGTACCAGCTATTGCAGGAACACTGGGATGTGCAGTACCAGCTACTGCAGGAAAACTGGGATGTTGCAGCACCATATACTTTTGGAAAGGCCTTAGCCTGTTTTGAGTATGCACAGAATAAAATATATAAAGGATAGTGTGATTTGAACCAACCTATAGTTTACATACTTGTGCAAATACATCATAGTCATTTTATATCAGTTGGAGGTGCACCAAAAAGCAGGTACAATATGAAATAGGAGAATTGGGGAGACTACTGAAAGGTCCCAACCACAGAAGGCTTTTTGTGTGGTGGACTCTTTTATTCCATAATTTTTTGGTAAAACATAACTTTTAATATTCCATCCATAAAAAGAGAAAAGACCATATGGGTCCTGTCTGCCTGAGGAAAATAGGAAAGGGGAAAGGGCTCAGTTTAAAAACATTATAGGGGACTTATTCCAAAATTGATTAGACTTAATGGCCCTCATTCCGAGTTGTTCGCTCGCAAGCTGCTTTTAGCAGCTTTGCACACGCTAAGCCGCCGCCTACTGGGAGTGAATCTTAGCATAGTAGATTTGCGAACGAAAGATTAGCAGATTTGCGAATAGACAGTTCTCAGCAGTTTCTGAGTAGCTCGAGACTTACTCTGCCACTGCGATCAGTTTAGTCAGTTTCGTTCCTGGTTTGACGTTACAAACACACCCAGCGTTCACCCAGACACTCCCCCGTTTCTCCAGCCACTCCCGCGTTTTTCCCAGAAACGGCAGCGTTTTTTCGCACACACCCATAAAACGGCCAGTTTCCGCCCAGAAACACCCACTTCCTGTCAATCACACTCCGATCACCAGAACGAAGAAAAAACCTCGTAATGCCGTGAGTAAAATACCTAACTTAATAGCAAATTTACTTGGCGCAGTCGCACTGCCGGCATTGCGCATGCGCATTAGCGACTAATCGCTCCGTTGCGGAAAAAAAATAACGAGCTATCAACTCGGAATGACCACCCATGTGTAATGTCCTTGTGATTCTCACAGGGTTTTAGATTATAACCCAGTGAGTATGTCTCTAAGAAATATTTAGTAATAAAATGGGCAGTGACTGCCTGGCTATTGCTATTAGTTCCTCTTCCCTATAATAGGCATATATGATATTAGCAGTCAAATGCCTGATACTGGGCCTAATTCAGCAAGGATCGCAAAGCAGCAAAAATCGCAGAAAATGAGGAAAATCGCTAAATCTGCACCATATACCACAAAAACTGAGAAAAAAAGCAACTTCTGAGATGAAGCAAAAACTGCGTATGCACTATGAAAAGTAGGCGTGTAGGGGGCATACTTGCCTACCTGACCCTCTCCATGAGGGAGAAAATGCTCTGTTCCTGGACTTTCCTGGTAATGTATGATTGCCATCACCTGTGGTGAGCTAGTTAATTGATAAGAAAGGTGTTTCACCACAGGTGATGGCAATCATACATTACCAGGAAAGTCCAGGAACAGAGCATTTTCTCCCTCATGGAGAGGGTCAGGTAGGCAAGTATGGTAGGGGGCATACTAAAGGGCTGGACTCGCAAAAACTACGAGCAGGGGCGTCTTGTGGGCATATGCTGATGATCGGTAGGTGGTGCATATGCAATTTTTGCAACTGATCGCACATTTATGGTGTGCAGTTTCTGAGTGACTACAGGTCTACCTTAAAATCTGCACAAGCTGACCACAGTTGTAGAATGTTCGATCTGTATGCTGCAATCATTGCTTCATTACACCTAGCTGAAGCAGCTCACACTGCTGACCATAATTCAGTTTATTCAGCTGCATTGAAACTTAACAACATGTAGGGTAAGTTTAAACTATTTAACACATGTATTACTCTAAAATATGTTAGTAGTAACCTAATAATTCTTTAAGTTAATAACAATGCAGGTTTGTCAAGAACACACTTGTTTTCCTACAAACATGTACAATAACATTTACAAGCAAGTTTTTTTTCTTTTTGGTTAATGGCTATTTGTATAAAAGCTGAGTTTTTTTTAATTTAAAGCAACAAACAATTATTATCTTCAAAAATCATACCCACATACATGTGTATGGAATTTCTTTTTCCCCTTGACAAAGAAACATATGTTTAATAACATCACCACAATAATTGTGATTTTGTGGACATTTTAATTATGCACCAGCACCACTATTTAAAAAAATATATATTTTCACATTAAACAATAACATACGGAATGTTAATAATAACAAAGAAACATTAATATGTCATGTATGTAAACTTTCAACATTAAAAAAAAATACTTTTTTTTTTCATTTTTCCGCCTGCGTTTGTGGATTCACCAGCGGAAGTAGCTCGTCTTGTTGTTCTTCGCATCCTGTCAGTAGGCATGGTTGGCTCAATGTTATGTGTGGCTGATGTTAAATTGTGACATCAGAAACCTTTAGGCAAAAAATGCGACTAAGTGTACGTTTTTATTAGCAAAAAATGAGACTAAGTGTACGTTTTTATTAGCAAAAAATGCGGTAATTTAAATCTCATCACAAAATTAGCAAATTTGACAAGTCCACCTTTTTTTGTAACAATAAATTAGCGTTGCAGATTTTCTATTTGGGCGTGCTTTCTCAATTTTGCGATTGGTCGCAGTTTTTGCTAATTTGTACTTTTTACAATCCTTACTGAATCGGTCCCATTGTCCACTAATTTCTGGTTATATCAACTAGAGTGAAAAAGAGATCAAGGACATCTATGATTTTGTAAGCAAGTGTGAAATATCTGATGAGAAAAAAACAAAATTTTTTTAACCGTCAAAATGGGTTATAATATATAGACACTCCATTGTCATACAGACAAGCGGTATCAACTCATGCACATTCTGAGGAGCTTTGTGTTCAACATACAACTGGTGTAATGAAACTTGTTGATACAGTTTGTAAAACAGTGTAGCAGGTAGGGCATAAGGCAGTGGTTTCCAAACTTTTTGGAATCACGGCGCCCTAGAATATCAGAATTTTTTTCACAGCACCCCTAGGCCAAAAGTTTCTTATTGAGAAATTTAGAAAGAAATATTACATTAAGTAGATCGTGTTTATATGTCATCCTTAAGGTCAGTTGTGTGGTGAGAGACAAGATTTGCTTCTGTTTGGCCACATATTTTATGACTGGCAGCCACCAGCACTGGTTTTGCCTATTATATTGACCATGAATAATTTGAAAAGGTCCTGGACCACCAACCCAGGGCACCCCTGCAAGTGTCCCGAGGCACCCCAGGGAGCCACGGCACACAGTTTGGGAACCTCTGGCATAAGGAATATAAAGAAACAATGTTGCAAAGATAAATATAGAGAGCTCTCATAATAGTATCCTTTTCCTAGTTGCACCTGTTGTCCTTTTCAATACACTATTAATTATTACTAAAGGTGCATACACACTGGGGGTAATTCCAAGTTGATCGCAGCAGGAAATTTTTTAGCAGTTGGGCAAAACCATGTGCAGTGCAGGGGAGGCAGATATAACATGTGCAGAGAGAGTTAGATTTGGGTTGGGTGTGTTTAATCTGCAATCTAATTTGCAGTGTAAAAATAAAGCAGCCAGTATTTACCCTGCACAGAAATAAAATAACCCACCCAAATCTAACTCTCTCTGCAAATGTTATATCTGCCTCCCCTGCAGTGCACATGGTTTTGCCCAACTGCTAAAAAATTTCCTGCTGCGATCAACTTGGAATTACCCCCACTGAGCGCTTTTCTCCCCTGCCCAGCGATGTCAGCGGGGGTGAGCGGCTTTCCATAGCAGGACACCATGGAAAGCCGCTCACCCCGCCGTTCATCTACTGGTAATACCAGTAGATGAATGTCGGCCACTGGCGATGAAGCAGGAGCGAGCATCAGCGCTCATCGTTTGGGCATACACACTGGGCGGTTTTGAGCTGAAAGCAGCTCAACACACCAAAAGTGAACTGCTTTCAGCTCAAAATCGCCCAGTGTGTATGGGCCTTTAGTAACTGGTGTCTTATAAGAACTAAATTGGAAGCATGTTCATCTGTATAAATATTAGAGATGAGCGCCTGAAATTTTTCGGGTTTTGTGTTTTGGTTTTGGGTTCGGTTCCGCGGTCGTGTTTTGGGTTCGACCGCGTTTTGGCAAAACCTCACCGAATTTTTTTTGTCGGATTCGGGTGTGTTTTGGATTCGGGTGTTTTTTTCAAAAAACCCTAAAAAACAGCTTAAATCATAGAATTTGGGGGTCATTTTGATCCCATATTATTATTAACCTCAAAAACCATAATTTCCACTCATTTTCAGTCTATTCTGAATACCTCACACCTCACAATATTATTTTTAGTCCTAAAATTTGCACCGAGGTCGCTGGATGACTAAGCTAAGCGACCCTAGTGGCCGACACAAACACCTGGCCCATCTAGGAGTGTCACTGCAGTGTCACGCAGGATGGCCCTTCCAAAAAACACTCCCCAAACAGCACATGACGCAAAGAAAAAAAGAGGTGCAATGAGGTAGCTGTGTGACTAAGCTCAGCGACCCAAGTGCCCGACACAAACACCTGGCCCATCTAGGAGTGGCACTGCAGTGTCACGCAGGATGTCCCTTCCAAAAAACCCTCCCCAAACAGCACATGACGCAAAGAAAAAAAGAGGCGCAATGAGGTAGCTGTGTGAGTAAGATTAGCGACCCTAGTGGCCGACACAAACACCGGGCCCATCTAGGAGTGGCACTGCAGTGTCACGCAGGATGTCCCTTCCAAAAAACCCTCCCCAAACAGCACATGACGCAAAGAAAAATAAAAGAAAAAAGAGGTGCAAGATGGAATTGTCCTTGGGCCCTCCCGCCCACCCTTATGTTGTATAAACAGGACATGCACACTTTAACCAACCCATCATTTCAGTGACAGGGTCTGCCACACGACTGTGACTGATATGACGGGTTGGTTTGGACCCCCACCAAAAAAGAAGCAATTAATCTCTCCTTGCACAAACTGGCTCTACAGAGGCAAGATGTCCACCTCATCATCATCCTCCGATATATCACCGTGTACATCCCCCTCCTCACAGATTATCAATTCGTCCCCACTGGAATCCACCATCTCAGCTCCCTGTGTACTTTGTGGAGGCAATTGCTGCTGGTCAATGTCTCCGCGGAGGAATTGATTATAATTCATTTTAATGAACATCATCTTCTCCACATTTTCTGGATGTAACCTCGTACGCCGATTGCTGACAAGGTGAGCGGCGGCACTAAACACTCTTTCGGAGTACACACTTGTGGGAGGGCAACTTAGGTAGAATAAAGCCAGTTTGTGCAAGGGCCTCCAAATTGCCTCTTTTTCCTGCCAGTATAAGTACGGACTGTGTGACGTGCCTACTTGGATGCGGTCACTCATATAATCCTCCACCATTCTTTCAATGTTGAGAGAATCATATGCAGTGACAGTAGACGACATGTCCGTAATCGTTGTCAGGTCCTTCAGTCCGGACCAGATGTCAGCATCAGCAGTCGCTCCAGACTGCCCTGCATCACCGCCAGCGGGTGGGCTCGGAATTCTGAGCCTTTTCCTCGCACCCCCATTTGCGGGAGAATGTGAAGGAGGAGATGTTGACAGGTCGCGTTCCGCTTGACTTGACAATTTTATCACCAGCAGGTCTTTGCACCCCAGCAGACTTGTGTCTGCCGGAAAGAGAGATCCAAGGTAGGTTTTAAATCTAGGATCGAGCACGGTGGCCAAAATGTAGTGCTCTGATTTCAACAGATTGACCACCCGTGAATCCTTGTTAAGCGAATTAAGGGCTGCATCCACAAGTCCCACATGCCTAGCGGAATCGCTCCCTTTTAGCTCCTTCTTCAATGCCTCCAGCTTCTTCTGCAAAAGCCTGATGAGGGGAATGACCTGACTCAGGCTGGCAGTGTCTGAACTGACTTCACGTGTGGCAAGTTCAAAGGGCATCAGAACCTTGCACAACGTTGAAATCATTCTCCACTGCGCTTGAGACAGGTGCATTCCACCTCCTATATCGTGCTCAATTGTATAGGCTTGAATGGCCTTTTGCTGCTCCTCCAACCTCTGAAGCATATAGAGGGTTGAATTCCACCTCGTTACCACTTCTTGCTTCAGATGATGGCAGGGCAGGTTCAGTAGTTTTTGGTGGTGCTCCAGTCTTCTGTACGTGGTGCCTGTACGCCGAAAGTGTCCCGCAATTCTTCTGGCCACCGACAGCATCTCTTGCACGCCCCTGTCGTTTTTTAAAAAATTCTGCACCACCAAATTCAAGGTATGTGCAAAACATGGGACGTGCTGGAATTTGCCCATATTTAATGCACACACAATATTGCTGGCGTTGTCCGATGCCACAAATCCACAGGAGAGTCCAATTGGGGTAAGCCATTCTGCGATGATCTTCCTCAGTTGCCGTAAGAGGTTTTCAGCTGTGTGCGTATTCTGGAAAGCGGTGATACAAAGCGTAGCCTGCCAAGGAAAGAGTTGGCGTTTGCGAGATGCTGCTACTGGTGCCGCCGCTGCTGTTCTTGCGGCGGGAGTCCATACATCTACCCAGTGGGCTGTCACAGTCATATAGTCCTGACCCTGCCCTGCTCCACTTGTCCACATGTCCGTGGTTAAGTGGACATTGGGTACAACTGCATTTTTTAGGACACTGGTGAGTCTTTTTCTGACGTCCGTGTACATTCTCGGTATCGCCTGCCTACAGAAGTGGAACCTAGATGGTATTTGGTAACGGGGGCACACTGCCTCAATAAATTGTCTAGTTCCCTGTGAACTAACGGCGGATACCGGACGCACGTCTAACACCAACATAGTTGTCAAGGACTCAGTTATCCGCTTTGCAACAGGATGACTGCTGTGATATTTCATCTTCCTCGCAAAGGACTGTTGGACAGTCAATTGCTTACTGGAAGTAGTACAAGTGGGCTTACGACTTCCCCTCTGGGATGACCATCGACTCCCAGCAGCAACAACAGCAGCGCCAGCAGCAGTAGGCGTTACACGCAAGGATGCATCGGAGGAATCCCAGGCAGGAGAGGACTCGTCAGAATTGCCAGTGACATGGCCTGCAGGACTATTGGCATTCCTGGGGAAGGAGGAAATTGACACTGAGGGAGTTGGTGGGGTGGTTTGCGTGAGCTTGGTTACAAGAGGAAGGGATTTACTGGTCAGTGGACTGCTTCCGCTGTCGGCCCAAGTTTTTGAACTTGTCACTGACTTATTATGAATGCGCTGCAGGTGACGTATAAGGGAGGATGTTCCGAGGTGGTTAACGTCCTTACCCCTACTTATTACAGCTTGACAAAGGGAACACACGGCTTGACACCTGTTGTCCGCATTTCTGGTGAAATACTTCCACACCGAAGAGCTGATTTTTTTGGTATTTTCACCAGGCATGTCAACGGCCCTATTCCTCCCACGGACAACAGGTGTCTCCCCGGGTGCCTGACTTAAACAAACCACCTCACCATCAGAATCCTCCTGGTCAATTTCCTCCCCAGCGCCAGCAACACCCATATCCTCCTCATCCTGGTGTACTTCAACACTGACATCTTCAATCTGACTATCAGGAACTGGACTGCGGGTGCTCCTTCCAGCACTTGCAGGGGGCGTGCAAATGGTGGAAGGCGCATGCTCTTCACGTCCAGTGTTGGGAAGGTCAGGCATCGCAACCGACACAATTGGACTCTCCTTGTGGATTTGGGATTTCGAAGAACGCACAGTTCTTTGCGGTGCTACTGCTTTTGCCAGCTTGAGTCTTTTCATTTTTCTAGCGAGAGGCTGAGTGCCTCCATCCTCATGTGAAGCTGAACCACTAGCCATGAACATAGGCCAGGGCCTCAGCCGTTCCTTGCCACTCCGTGTGGTAAATGGCATATTGGCAAGTTTACGCTTCTCCTCCGACAATTTTATTTTAGGTTTTGGAGTCCTTTTTTTACTGATATTTGGTGTTTTGGATTTGACATGCTCTGTACTATGACATTGGGCATCGGCCTTGGCAGACGACGTTGCTGGCATTTCATCGTCTCGGCCATGACTAGTGGCAGCAGCTTCAGCACGAGGTGGAAGTGGATCTTGATCTTTCCCTAATTTTGGAACCTCAACATTTTTGTTCTCCATATTTTAATAGGCACAACTAAAAGGCACCTCAGGTAAACAATGGAGATGGATGGATACTAGTATACAATTATGGATGGACTGCCGAGTGCCGACACAGAGGTAGCTACAGCCGTGGACTACCGTACTGTACTGTGTCTGCTGCTAATATAGACTGGTTGATAAAGAGATGTAGTAGTAGTATGTATGTATAAAGAAGAAAGAAAAAAAAACCACGGGTAGGTGGTATACAATTATGGACGGACTGCCGAGTGCCGACACAGAGGTAGCTACAGCCGTGGACTACCGTACTGTACTGTGTCTGCTGCTAATATAGACTGGTTGATAAAGAGATGTAGTAGTAGTATGTATGTATAAAGAAGAAAGAAAAAAAAAACCACGGGTAGGTGGTATACAATTATGGACGGACTGCCCAGTGCCGACACAGAGGTAGCTACAGCCGTGGACTACCGTACTGTACTGTGTCTGCTGCTAATATAGACTGGTTGATAAAGAGATGTAGTAGTAGTATGTATGTATAAAGAAGAAAGAAAAAAAAACCACGGGTAGGTGGTATACAATTATGGACGGACTGCCCAGTGCCGACACAGAGGTAGCTACAGCCGTGGACTACCGTACTGTACTGTGTCTGCTGCTAATATAGACTGGTTGATAAAGAGATGTAGTAGTAGTATGTATGTATAAAGAAGAAAGAAAAAAAAACCACGGGTAGGTGGTATACAATTATGGACGGACTGCCCAGTGCCGACACAGAGGTAGCTACAGCCGTGGACTACCGTACTGTACTGTGTCTGCTGCTAATATAGACTGGTTGATAAAGAGATGTAGTAGTAGTATGTATGTATAAAGAAGAAAGAAAAAAAAACCACGGGTAGGTGGTATACAATTATGGACGGACTGCCCAGTGCCGACACAGAGGTAGCTACAGCCGTGGACTACCGTACTGTACTGTGTCTGCTGCTAATATAGACTGGTTGATAAAGAGATGTAGTAGTAGTATGTATGTATAAAGAAGAAAGAAAAAAAAACCACGGGTAGGTGGTATACAATTATGGACGGACTGCCCAGTGCCGACACAGAGGTAGCTACAGCCGTGGACTACCGTACTGTACTGTGTCTGCTGCTAATATAGACTGGTTGATAAAGAGATGTAGTAGTAGTAGTATGTATGTATAAAGAAGAAAGAAAAAAAAACCACGGGTAGGTGGTATACAATTATGGACGGACTGCCCAGTGCCGACACAGAGGTAGCTACAGCCGTGGACTACCGTACTGTACTGTGTCTGCTGCTAATATAGACTGGTTGATAAAGAGATGTAGTAGTAGTATGTATGTATAAAGAAGAAAGAAAAAAAAACCACGGGTAGGTGGTATACAATTATGGACGGACTGCCCAGTGCCGACACAGAGGTAGCTACAGCCGTGGACTACCGTACTGTACTGTGTCTGCTGCTAATATAGACTGGTTGATAAAGAGATGTAGTAGTAGTAGTATGTATGTATAAAGAAGAAAGAAAAAAAAACCACGGGTAGGTGGTATACAATTATGGACGGACTGCCGAGTGCCGACACAGAGGTAGCTACAGCCGTGGACTACCGTACTGCACTGTGTCTGCTGCTAATATAGACTGGTTGATAAAGAGATGTAGTAGTAGTATGTATGTATAAAGAAGAAAAAAAAACCACGGGTAGGTGGTATACAATTATGGACGGACTGCCGAGTGCCGACACAGAGGTAGCTACAGCCGTGAACTACCGTACTGTGTCTGCTGCGACTGGATGATAAATAATTATATAAAAAATATATATATATCACTACTGCAGCCGGACAGGTATATATTATATAATGACGGACCTGCTGGACACTGTCTGTCAGCAGAATGAGTTTTTTATAGAATAAAAAAAAAACCACCACACAAGTGAAGTCACACGACGAGTGTTTAACTTTTTCAGGCAATCACAATATAGTATACTATACTACTAACTATACTGGTGGTCAGTGTGGTCAGGTCACTGGTCAGTCACACTGGCAGTGGCACTCCTGCAGCAAAAGTGTGCACTGTTTAATTTTAATAATAATATGTACTCCTGGCTCCTGCTATAACCTATAACTGGCACTGCAGTGCTCCCCAGTCTCCCCCACAATTATAAGATGTGTGAGCTGAGCACAGTCAGATACGAGTGTTTAACTTTTTCAGGCAATCACAATATAGTATACTATACTACTAACTATACTGGTGGTCAGTGTGGTCAGGTCACTGGTCAGTCACACTGGCAGTGGCACTCCTGCAGCAAAAGTGTGCACTGTTTAATTTTAATAATAATATGTACTCCTGGCTCCTGCTATAACCTATAACTGGCACTGCAGTGCTCCCCAGTCTCCCCCACAATTATAAGATGTGTGAGCTGAGCACAGTCAGATATATACATAGATGATGCAGCACACTGGGCTGAGCAGTGCACACAGATATGGTATGTGACTGAGTCACTGTGTATCGTTTTTTTCAGGCAGAGAACGGATATATTAAATAAAACTGCACTGTCTGGTGGTCACTGTGGTCAGTCACTAGTAAACTCTGCACTCTCTACAGTTCTACAGTACTCCTAAGCTCCAGTAAATCAGGTCAATCTCTCTCTCTCTCTCTTCTAATCTAAATGGAGAGGACGCCAGCCACGTCCTCTCCCTATCAATCTCAATGCACGTGTGAAAATGGCGGCGACGCGCGGCTCCTTATATAGAATCCGAGTCTCGCGAGAATCCGACAGCGTCATGATGACGTTCGGGCGCGCTCGGGTTAACCGAGCAAGGCGGGAAGATCCGAGTCGCTCGGACCCGTGAAAAAAAACATGAAGTTCGTGCGGGTTCGGATTCAGAGAAACCGAACCCGCTCATCTCTAATAAATATAGCTTGTGTAGCAATTGTATTTCAATTCAAGACATAACACCCAGAGGTACAGAGTCCTAGAGTGAAAACGGGGGCCCCATCTGCTGTCACCCCATGTGCTGTAATGTCAGTGAATGGGAGTAATGAAAATGGGTATTCCCTGCACGTTGGGAGGAAAAGGATAGAAAAGGTTGCGGCAGCTTCTGCTGTCCCGTCAGTCTGCGGCCCTACTCCCTGATATCAATGACATTGCAGGGAGAGCGGGCCGTGTTCAGGGATGAGAGAGCTTCCTGCAAATACCTTTAGCCCGGAGAGATGCTACGTGCAGAGTATTTAAGTTGATCTTGTATTGGATAAGCTGCAGAGCTGCTTGCTGCAGGGTGCCGGGTCTCGTGTGTGCTTCACAGGCCTGGACGTCTTGCCCTTTTCCGATGGCATACGTTTCACAGAGTGTTTGGTCACATCGGAGTGCCCGGCAGCAAGCAGGACCACACCACACAAAAGCCTTCTGTGGTTGGTACTTACTAGTAGTCTCTCCAATTCTCCTCAGTCATGTTGCAGTACCAGCTATTGTAGAAACACTGGGATGTTGCAGAACCAGTTATTGTAGAAACACTGGAATGTTGCAGAACCAGTTATTGTAGAAACACTGGAATGTTGCAGTACAAGCTATTGTAGGAATACTGGGATGTTGCAGTACCAGCTATTGTAGAAACACTGGGATGTTGCAGAACCACTTATTGTAGAAACACTGGGATGTTGCAGAACCAGTTATTGTAGAAACACTGGAATGTTGCAGTACCAGCTATTGTAGGAATACTGGGATGTTGCAGTACCAGCTATTGCAGGAACACTGGGGTGTTGCAGTACCAGCTATTATAGGAACACTGGGATGTTGCAGAACCAGCTATTGCAGGAACATTGGGATGTTGCAGTACCAGCTATTGTAGGAACACTGGGATGTTGCAGTACCAGCTATTGTAGGAATACTGGGATGTTGCAGTACCAGCTATTGTAGGAACACTGGGATGTTGCAGAACCAGTTATTGTAGAAATACTGGAATGTTGTTGCAGGAACATTGGGATGTTGCAGTACCAGCTATTGCAGGAACACTGGGATGTTGCAGTACCAGCTAAGTGTAGGAACACTGGGATGTTGCAGTACCAGCTATTGTAGGAACATTGGGATGTTGCAGTACCAGCTATTGTAGGAACACTGGGATGTTGCAGTACCAGCTATTGTAGGAACACTGGGATGTTGCAGTACCAGCTAATTGTAGGAACACTGGGATGTTGCAGTACCAGCTATTATAGGAACACTGGGATGTTGCAGAACCAGCTATTGCAGGAACACTGGGATGTTGCAGTACCAGCTATTGTAGGAACACTGGGATGTTGCAGAACCAGCTATTGCAGGAACACTGGGATGTTGCAGTACCAGCTATTGTAGGAACACTGGGATGTTGCAGTACCAGCTATTGTAGGAACACTGGGATGTTGCAGTACCAGCTATTGTAGGAACACTGGGATGTTGCAGTACCAGCTATTGTAGGAACACTGGGATGTTGCAGTACCAGCTATTGCAGGAACACTGGGGTGTTGCAGTGCCAGCTATTATAGGAACACTGGGATGTTGCAGAACCAGCTATTGCAGGAACACTGGGATGTTGCAGTACCAGTTATTGTAGGAACACTGGGATGTTGCAGTACCAGCTATTATAGGAACACTGGGGTGTTGCAGTACCAGCTATTATAGGAACACTGGGATGTTGCAGAACCAGCTATTGCAGGAACACTGGGATGTTGCAGTACCAGCTATTATAGGAACACTGGGATGTTGCAGAACCAGCTATTGCAGGAACACTGGGATGTTGCCGTACCAGCTATTGTAGGAACACTGGGATGTTGCAGTACCAGCTATTGCAGGAACACTGGGGTGTTGCAGTGCCAGCTATTATAGGAACACTGGGATGTTGCAGAACCAGCTATTGCAGGAACACTGGGATGTTGCAGTACCAGCTAATTGTAGGAACACTGGGATGTTGCAGTACCAGCTATTACAGGAACACTGGGGTGTTGCAGTACCAGCTATTATAGGAACACTGGGATGTTGCAGAACCAGCTACTGCAGGAACACTGGGATGTTGCAGTACCAGCTATTGTAGGAACACTGGGATGTTGCAGTACCAGCTATTGCAGGAACACTGGGGTGTTGCAGTACCAGCTATTATAGGTACACTGGGATGTTGCAGAACCAGCTATTGCAGGAACACTGGGATGTTGCAGTACCAGCTATTGCAGGAACACTGGGATGTTGCAGAACCAGCTATTACAGGAACACTGGGGTGTTGCAGTACCAGCTATTATAGGAACACTGGGATGTTGCAGAACCAGCTATTGCAGGAACACTGGGATGGTGCAGTACCAGCTATTGTAGGAACACTGGGATGTTGCAGTACCAGCTATTGCAGGAACACTGGGATGTTGCAGTACCAGCTATTGTAGGAACACTGGGATGTTGCAGTACCAGCTATTGCAGGAACACTGGGATGTTGCAGTGCCAGCTATTGCAGGAACACTGGGATGTTGCAGTACCAGCTAATTGTAGGAACACTGGGATGTTGCAGTACCAGCTATTGTAGGAACACTGGGATGTTGCAGTACCAGCTATTGTAGGAACACTGGGATGTTGCAGTACCAGCTATTGTAGGAACACTGGGATGTTGCAGTACCAGCTATTGCAGGAACACTGGGGTGTTGCAGTGCCAGCTATTACAGGAACACTGGGATGTTGCAGAACCAGCTATTGCAGGAACACTGGGATGTTGCAGTACCAGTTATTGTAGGAACACTGGGATGTTGCAGTACCAGCTATTACAGGAACACTGGGGTGTTGCAGTACCAGCTATTGTAGGAACACTGGGATGTTGCAGAACCAGCTACTGCAGGAACACTGGGATGTTGCAGTACCAGCTATTGCAGGAACACTGGGATGTTGCAGTACCAGCTATTGCAGGAACACTGGGATGTTGCAGAACCAGCTATTACAGGAACACTGGGGTGTTGCAGTACCAGCTATTATAGGAACACTGGGATGTTGCAGAACCAGCTATTGCAGGAACACTGGGATGGTGCAGTACCAGCTATTGTAGGAACACTGGGATGTTGCAGTACCAGCTATTGCAGGAACACTGGGATGTTGCAGTACCAGCTATTGTAGGAACACTGGGATGTTGCAGTACCAGCTATTGCAGGAACACTGGGATGTTGCAGTACCAGCTAATTGTAGGAACACTGGGATGTTGCAGTACCAGCTATTACAGGAACACTGGGGTGTTGCAGTACCAGCTATTATAGGAACACTGGGATGTTGCAGAACCAGCTACTGCAGGAACACTGGGATGTTGCAGTACCAGCTATTGCAGGAACACTGGGATGTTGCAGTACCAGCTATTGCAGCAACACTGGGATGTTGCAGAACCAGCTATTACAGGAACACTGGGGTGTTGCAGTACCAGCTATTATAGGAACACTGGGATGTTGCAGAACCAGCTATTGCAGGAACACTGGGATGGTGCAGTACCAGCTATTGTAGGAACACTGGGATGTTGCAGTACCAGCTATTGCAGGAACACTGGGATGTTGCAGTACCAGCTATTGTAGGAACACTGGGATGTTGCAGTACCAGCTATTGCAGGAACACTGGGATGTTGCAGTACCAGCTATTGCAGGAACACTGGGATGTTGCAGTACCAGCTAATTGTAGGAACACTGGGATGTTGCAGTACCAGCTATTACAGGAACACTGGGATGTTGCAGTACCAGCTATTGTAGGAACACTGGGATGTTGCAGTACCAGCTAATTGTAGGAACACTGGGATGTTGCAGTACCAGCTATTGTAGGAACACTGGGATGTTGCAGTACCAGCTAATTGCAGGAACACTGGGATGTTGCAGTACCAGCTATTGTAGGAACACTGGGATGTTGCAGTACCAGCTAATTGCAGGAACACTGGGATGTTGCAGTACCAGCTATTGCAGGAACACTGGGATGTTGCAGTACCAGCTAATTGTAGGAACACTGGGATGTTGCAGTACCAGCTATTACAGGAACACTGGGATGTTGCAGTACCAGCTATTGTAGGAACACTGGGATGTTGCAGTACCAGCTAATTGTAGGAACACTGGGATGTTGCAGTACCAGCTATTGTAGGAACACTGGGATGTTGCAGTACCAGCTAATTGCAGGAACACTGGGATGTTGCAGTACCAGCTATTGTAGGAACACTGGGATGTTGCAGTACCAGCTAATTGCAGGAACACTGGGATGTTGCAGTACCAGCTAATTGTAGGAACACTGGGATGTTGCAGTACCAGCTAATTGTAGGAACACTGGGATGTTGCAGTACCAGCTAATTGTAGGAACACTGGGATGTTGCAGTACCAGCTAATTGTAGGAACACTGGGATGTTGCAGTACCAGCTAATTGTAGGAACACTGGGATGTTGCAGTACCAGCTATTGTAGGAACACTGGGATGTTGCAGTACCAGCTAATTGTAGGAACACTGGGATGTTGCAGTACCAGCTAATTGTAGGAACACTGGGATGTTGCAGTACCAGCTAATTGTAGGAACACTGGGATGTTGCAGAACCAGCTATTGCAGGAACACTGGGATTGTGCAGTACCAGCTATTGTAGGAACACTGGGATGTTGCAGTACCAGCTATTGCAGGAACACTGGGATGTTGCAGTACCAGCTATTGTAGGAACACTGGGATGTTGCAGTACCAGCTATTGTAGGAACACTGGGATGTTGCAGTACCAGCTATTGCAGGAACACTGGGATGTTGCAGTACCAGCTATTGCAGGAACACTGGGATGTTGCAGTACCAGCTAATTGTAGGAACACTGGGATGTTGCAGTATCAGCTATTGTAGGAACACTGGGATGTTGCAGTACCAGCTATTGTAGGAACACTGGGATGTTGCAGTACCAGCTAATTGCAGGAACACTGGGATGTTGCAGTACCAGCTATTACAGGAACACTGGGATGTTGCAGTACCAGCTAATTGTAGGAACACTGGGATGTTGCAGTACCAGCTATTGTAGGAACACTGGGATGTTGCAGTACCAGCTAATTGCAGGAACACTGGGATGTTGCAGTACCAGCTATTACAGGAACACTGGGATGTTGCAGTACCAGCTAATTGTAGGAACACTGGGATGTTGCAGTACCAGCTAATTGTAGGAACACTGGGATGTTGCAGTACCAGCTATTGTAGGAACACTGGGACACGTTTTCTAAGTATAACCAACTTGTGTCACAAATATTCACAGCACCAAACTTAGCTAAGTTTAAAACAAATGTTTCCAGTAAGAGTTTTACACTAATTGGAAGTTATGTATTAACCATAATCTCTATCTTTTGTCTTGTTGTAGCAATTCATAAACTGCACAAACACAAAACCTTATATTACCTATATTTTACTAAGGAAATTGATAGCCTCAGTGAATAGCAGGTATAATCCAAAAACACTGGTGCTGTGAATACAGTATTTGTTACACAAATTGGTTATGTTTAGAAAATAAGATGGAGAGGATAATGAACTATGATATCTCAAAACTAAATTCTATGTGTGATTGGGAGTACAACCCCCAACACAATTGTATCCACCGTGCTATTTTGAACAGAAATACTTTACAAGCTGTGCAAGATTTAGGGAGGTTCTTAAGTCTATACAATTATTTATTGCACTGAATATAATAAAACCTTTTTGTCCTTGGGGCTGGTTGTATATGCAAACTTAGTGTATATATATATATATATATATATATATATATATATATATATATATATATATATATATATACACATACAATGAACAAAATCACCAGAAACCATTGTTTGTATTTACATCACTGTATGGGCGGTATTCTGTTCTTTTCACCCCCTTCCACACCCGTTCTGTTTCTGCTGATGGGCATGGTATTATCATTTCAGCTTGCTACCCCCTGGATAGCGAAGCACCCAAATCCTTTACGCAGCTAAACCTGATTAATATGGGCGCAATATGCTCTATAGCGGGGTTCACTTTAGAAAGATTAGGTGTGATATATCATTTGAATACCACGCTATGATTTTTATTTTTAATTGAAAAGCTTGGTACACAAAACTGCCATTATTTTGCCAGTAGAGAAAGATTTTTAATCCATAACCATTAAAGGTTATATTTTAATAAATCCCTGAACACATTTGACCTTGTACAAACTGAAGAGTGCCCCCAGAATAAAGCCTTCTCTTTCTCCAGTGTCCAAATGGGTCTGGGACTCCAGGTCGACAACAAAAAGGTCGACACGCCTTAGGTCACCGCCAATTGGTCGACACACCTTAGGTCAACATGGACAAAAGGTCGACATGGACAAAAGGTCGACAGGAACAAGGTCGACATGGAAAAAGGTCAACATGAGTTTTTTATGTTTTTTTGGTGTCGTTTTCTTCGTAGAGTGACCGGGAACCCCAATTAGTGCACAGCGTCCCCTCGAATGGCTCGCTTCGCTCACCATGCTTCGGGCATGGTGCCTTCGCTCGGCACAGATTACCGTTCCAATCGTAATCCACGTGGATCGTTAAGTATGAAAAGGTTCCATAAAAGAAAAAAATTGTGAAAAACTCATGTCGACCGTTTTCCATGTCGACCTTGTTCCTGTCGACCTTTTGCCCACGTCGACCTTTTGCCCACGTCGACCTAAGGTGTGTCGACCAATTGGCGTCGGCCTAAGGTGTCGACATTTTTGTTGTCGACCTGGAGTCTGGATACCGTCCAAATACATCCTTCTGACTCAAAATCAGACCCTATGTGAGCATTGCTAAAAGCTGATATGATGCAACACTGCAATAATTATAATCAATATTATTATCATACCTGTAAATACTGTATCTCTTTATGGGAAAATCTCTGTACCCAACACATTCATATTTCTAAAAAATGACCCTAACAATGTAATAAATGAATTTAATCCTAGATCATTGACTAAAATATCATGATTTCCCTTGTCCACATGTGGTACCCCAAACTGTTGTGTGACTTTTGTGCCCCTTCCCCTGCAAAATGCAGTCCTGACTGGCATGGCCGGATTAACAATGGGGCGGAGGGAGCTGCTTCTCCAGGCCGCCCCATCAAAATAGGCCCTCAAGATTTGCTGCGCTGCTGTACACAGGAATATTTTTGTTTCCTGTTACAGTGGCTGACTAAGGCCCCGCCCACTGGAGCCGCAAACCCCCCCCTTACCCACTTTCCCGAGGTTGAAAAATCGGACATGAGAATTTTGGTAATAGAGGCGCAGCGGAAGGTTTCACAGCCCTCCCTGTGCCACACAGTACCTCTCTATCCAGTGGGGCAGTGCCGTGATGTCACATCAAACCCCAATGTGTGACACGAAACCAAGCGCCGCCCCACCACATGTACTACAACTGCAGCAGCCAGCTCAGCCTCAGCTCCGTGAAGGAGGCCTTGATTACTGTGACCGAGCTACCCAGGCTGCAGCTGTCAGGGAAGGGGTATCAGCATCCAGCAGTGCTTCCGTGAAAGGTATGCACTGCTGCTGACTGGACATGTGAGTAATTATATTTTGTTACGCTTATATATATATATATATATATATAGTTCAGGGGTATTGCGGCGGCACTCAATCAGACTTACACGACTGCGATGTAAACAAGTGGTTTATTGGGCCAACATGTTTCGGGGATTTGACCCCGTCCTCAGGGCCAGACAATCCTCAAAATGCCTTACAGTCACACATTTATAGACAGCTCAACAAACATTAACACAAACCCTACTCACCTGCTCCACGGCGCGACCGCCTGCCAGTCCTTCCAGCCACACTTCCGCATCGCCGTCATCTGACGTCACGGTGCGCCGCTTCGCAGGAGATTTCCCATGGCAACCAGCCGAAGCTGGACGGGAGCTAAAGAGACACAAACAATTACAATACACATGTAATACCTTAATTAAGTGAAAAATATTCAAAATGTTACGTGTATCTAAAAAGCCACCCCAAAAGGAAGCCACAAAAGAAATTGCAATAATAGCTAGTTAATACACAGAATGTCGTTGTCTTAGTTATAAATAAAATATCACACAAAGAGGTAATAGAACTGCTAGAGACATAATCTAATCTGTCACCACTATGTTACCATCCCTATCTGGTAGCCTCCTAACATTATTACATATAAACAATATTACATGTAAACAATCTAGGGTGATTCTATAACATAGGGCTTTTTACAGAAAGCATTGTATACCAAGGTTTTCATTCAATCGCCTGGGTGACAATGTCCCCAGAGTGTATATCCACCTGGCTTCTTTCTGTAACAATCTCCTATCACGATTTCCGCCCCGTAACGAGGTGGGAACATGATCAATGAGTATAGCCCTAATGCTTGCCACATTGTGACCAGCAGTGAGGCAATGCCGTGCAAATGGTTGATCACTAAAGCCCTTTTCATGTGCTTTCTTAATGGCACTCCGATGCAGTGCCATGCTTTCCCGAAATTGACGTATGGTCTTGCCCACATAGGCAAGACCGCATGGACAAGACAACATGTATATAACATGTGTTGTAGTGCACGTTAACCGATGCTGAATTTTTATTTTCTTACCCGTTTGGGGGTGGTTGAAGGTGACACCCGTGATTAGTGTGTTACACGTGGCGCACCCCAAACACCTATAACAACCATTCTTGGTCCGCAGAAAATGGGATTCCTGGTGCTTAGTAAGGTTAGTGATATCCAGCTTAATTACATAATCACCTATATTCCGACCTCGGGTGTGGCTGGGTAATAAAGTGGTATCAGACAAGGATGATAAGGCCTGATCTGACTGAATGATCGGCCATAATTGTTTTGCCTTTTTAACTATCCTATCTGTACCTGTAGTATACTTATTAACCCAGGGAAGCCTATTGTGTCCTGACTCATTATTTTTATGGCAAGGACATAAGGTTTGTTCTCTGGTCATGTTCAACACTTGAGTCTTGGTCTTCTCTAATTCCCTCATAGGGTACCCTCGTTCTGCAAATTTCAAAAGCATCCGATCCATGGCTACTTTCGTCTCCTCTGGATCTGAGGTGATGCGACGTACCCTTAAGAATTGCGAATAAGGCAATCCTTTACGTAAAGAAATGGTGTGAAAACTCTGATGATTTAATAAAGTGTTTCTATCAGTGGCTTTGACAAAAATGGATGTGGCCAGGGCACGTTCTTTAACTGTAATAGTGACATCAAGATAATTAACAGTAGTATCATCCACCACATAGGTGAACTGAACCTCATCGCGTGTATCATTATGGTTCTCCCACAGAGCCACTAACTGCTCTCTTGAACCACGCCACAGGACCAGTAAGTCATCTATAAATCGTCTGTAGTAAATCACATTCTGAGATACCTGGGGATTTATGTAAAACATCTGGGTTTCTACCTGATGCATAAATGCATTGGCGTACGACGGGGCCACTGCTGACCCCATCGCACACCCGGCTAGTTGTAACCAAAACCCCCCATTAAATACAAAGTAATTTCTCTTCAACACCTTATCCAGGAGTGACAGAAAGAAGGAAACCTCCGGCCCCTGGTATGTAGAATTATTTTCAATAAGCAGCCTCACCGCCTCTATACCTGCATCATGAGGGATGCAGGTATAGAGGCTCGTGACATCCGCGCTACATAGCAGTACCCCCTCTGGTAAGGGTCCTAACGTCTACAATTGAAGCAATAATGACGTAGTGTCCTTAATATACGAGGGCAAGGATTGAATACAGGGATTTAAGAAAGCATCCAAATAAATGGATATGGGATGGTACAAAGACCCTCTGGCCGACACAATTGGTCGGCCAGGAGGGTCAATCATGGTCTTATGAACTTTCGGCACCGTATAGAACAATGGTGCTCTAGGGTGATCTACAGTGAGCGCTGTTGCAACCTCTGGCGGGATAATACCCTGTTCTCTAGCATTCTTCAGTAATGAGTCTATCTCAATCTTATACTCTTTAGTAGGATCTTTACTGAGTCGCTTGTATACTTCTGCATCACTAAGCTGCCGTCTACACTCCTTAACATAGTCATCCAAGTTCTGAATGACTATAGACCCCCCCTTATCCGCCTTGCGGATAACTATGTCAGTCCGTTGTGATAACTCTTTCAATGTTGTCATCTCTTGCTTAGTCATATTGGGACGAGCTGACTGGATGTGTTCTTGATTGCCTTCCCTTTCCAGCATTCGTATGAACGTGCGGATAGAGGGGTTCAAACTGGGAGGATCAAATTGAGAGCCAGGCAGTACTCTCTGTAATTGTGGAGGAACAACAGGGGCTGGCCGCTCCTGGATACGGTCATTGAAATGTTCCTTTCTGTTTAACGTCCTGTTAAGTCGATAAACCTCCACTTTCCATTCTAGTGGGTCAGGAAAAGTTGTGGGGACATATGACAATCCTTTGGTTAATGTCCAATATTCCAAATCAGTAAGCGGGGTAGAAGATAAATTAAACACCAGGTCCTTTAATGTCGAGGCGGTTTGCGAGCGTAGGATCCTCTGGTTTTGCCTCGACCTCCGCGTCCTCTGCCGCGACCTGGGGTTGGAGTGCGGTTGGATCGGGTTTGTATTCCCTGCGGTTGTTGGCCTAAAGGGAGCAGGCCCTCTTGTGTAGAGGTGTTACCAGTGGCATATTCAGAATCGCTAGCCGATGTGCTGGCACCCTGCTGCTGTTCTCTACGTGGGCGGGTTTGTTGTCGGCGATTCGGATATCTCTGATCCTGAGATGGGCGTGTGCAGCCCAACCACGGGTAGACTTGCCGCTGCTCATAATCCCTCTGTACCGTCTTCAGTTTATCCTTTTTAAAACGGATTAAATCTTGACGGTATGTTTCCATCTGGCCACTGAGCTTGGCAATCCAGTCAGTCTGGGTGTCAGTAGTAAGGCTCGGCTTATGCTCAACTTCAAAAGATTGTAATTGTTCTTTGATGGCATTAAGCTCCCTCGTGGATTCCTCCACTACTAGCAACATGAGGTCCATGGAGCATTTGTTAAGCACCGCAACCCACCGGCGGCAGAATTGTGTGTTATATCTACCAATCGTTGGTGAGTTGCGGATCCTGAACCCCCGTGGTATCAAATTACTCCTATAATAATCTGACAAGGAGATGGCATGATACATGAAGTCACACTCTCTTTGCTTCATTTTTAGCCACTTATTATACAGCTCATCATTGGTATTAACCACAGGTTCATCCTCCAAACGTCTTTCCACCAGGATGGCCTTTGCCTCCGCATCGGAGAAGCTCAAACGTTCATGGGCATCCCGGTGTATTAAATCCAGTGCCGCCTCTAAATCAGCATTTATTTCTGCCATATTCAGATGAGTAGACAAGAGTGTTATGTCACTGCTATTAATGCAAAGTCCCGTAAGTGACAAACTCAGGGGTGGATGGTTTAAAAATATACAGCTAGTGAAAGGGCTGTAGCAAATGTCCTGATCCTGCTGGTCATATTATTATTCATATGTGGTTAATACCAATGATGAGCTGTATAATAAGTGGCTAAAATGAAGCAAAGAGAGTGTGACTTCATGTATCATGCCATCTCCTTGTCAGATTATTATAGGAGTAATTTGATACCACGGGGGTTCAGGATCCGCAACTCACCAACGATTGGTAGATATAACACACAATTCTGCCGCCGGTGGGTTGCGGTGCTTAACAAATGCTCCATGGACCTCATGTTGCTAGTAGTGGAGGAATCCACGAGGGAGCTTAATGCCATCAAAGAACAATTACAATCTTTTGAAGTTGAGCATAAGCCGAGCCTTACTACTGACACCCAGACTGACTGGATTGCCAAGCTCAGTGGCCAGATGGAAACATATCGTCAAGATTTAATCCGTTTTAAAAAGGATAAACTGAAGACGGTACAGAGGGATTATGAGCAGCGGCAAGTCTACCCGTGGTTTGGCTGCACACGCCCATCTCAGGATCAGAGATATCCGAATCGCCGACAACAAACCCGCCCACGTAGAGAACAGCAGCAGGGTGCCAGCACATCGGCTAGCGATTCTGAATATGCCACTGGTAACACCTCTACACAAGAGGGCCTGCTCCCTTTAGGCCAACAACCGCAGGGAATACAAACCCGATCCAACCGCACTCCAACCCCAGGTCGCGGCAGAGGACGCGGAGGTCGAGGCAAAACCAGAGGATCCTACGCTCGCAAACCGCCTCGACATTAAAGGACCTGGTGTTTAATTTATCTTCTACCCCGCTTAGTGATTTGGAATATCGGACATTAACCAAAGGATTGTCATATGTCCCCACAACTTTTCCTGACCCACTAGAATGGAAGGTGGAGGTTTATCGACTTAACAGGACGTTAAAAAGAAAGGAACATTTCAATGACCGTATCCAGGAGCGGCCAGCCCCTGTTATTCCTCCACAATTACAGAGAGTACTGCCTGGCTCTCAATTTGATCCTCTCAGTTTGAACCCCTCTATCCGCACGTTCATACGAATGCTGGAAAGGGAAGGCAATCAAGAACACATCCAGTCAGCTCGTCCCAATATGACTAAGCAAGAGATGACAACATTGAAAGAGTTATCACAACGGACTGACATAGTTATCCGCAAGGCGGATAAGGGGGGGTCTATAGTCATTCAGAACTTGGATGACTATGTTAAGGAGTGTAGACGGCAGCTTAGCAATGCAGAAGTATACAAGCGACTCAGTAAAGATCCTACTAAAGAGTATAAGATTGAGATAGACTCATTACTGAAGAATGCTAGAGAACAGGGTATTATCCCGCCAGAGGTTGCAACAGCGCTCACTGTAGATCACCCTAGAGCACCATTGTTCTATACGGTGCCGAAAGTTCATAAGACCATGATTGACCCTCCTGGCCGACCAATTGTGTCGGCCAAAGGGTTTTTGTACCATCCCATATCCATTTATTTGGATGCTTTCTTAAATCCCTGTATTCAATCCTTGCCCTCGTATATTAAGGACACTACGTCATTATTGCTTCAATTGCAGACGTTAGGACCCTTACCAGAGGGGGTACTGCTATGTAGCGCGGATGTCATGAGCCTCTATACCTGCATCCCTCATGATGCAGGTATAGAGGCGGTGAGGCTGCTTATTGAAAATAATTCTACATACCAGGGGCCGGAGGTTTCCTTCTTTCTGTCACTCCTGGATAAGGTGTTGAAGAGAAATTACTTTGTATTTAATGGGGGGTTTTGGTTACAACTAGCCGGGTGTGCGATGGGGTCAGCAGTGGCCCCGTCGTACGCCAATGCATTTATGCACCAGGTAGAAACCCAGATGTTTTACATAAATCCCCAGGTATCTCAGAATGTGATTTACTACAGAAGATTTATAGATGACTTACTGGTCCTGTGGCGTGGTTCAAGAGAGCAGTTAGTGGCTCTGTGGGAGAACCATAATGATACACGCGATGAGGTTCAGTTCACCTATGTGGTGGATGATACTACTGTTAATTATCTTGATGTCACTATTACAGTTAAAGAAGGTGCCCTGGCCACATCCATTTTTGTCAAAGCCACTGATAGAAACACTTTATTAAATCATCAGAGTTTTCACCCCATTTCTTTAAGTAAAGGATTGCCTTATTCGCAATTCTTAAGGGTCGCATCACCTCAGATCCAGAGGAGACGAAAGTAGCCATGGCTTTTGAAATTTGCAGAACGAGGGTACCCTATGAGGGAATTAGAGAAGACCAAGACTCAAGTGTTGAACATGACCAGAGAACAAACCTTATGTCCTGGCCATAAAAATAATGAGTCAGGACACAATAGGCTTCCCTGGGTTAATAAGTATACTACAGGTACAGATAGGATAGTTAAAAAGGCAAAACAATTATGGCCGATCATTCAGTCAGATCAGGCCTTATCATCTTTGTCTGATACCACTTTATTACCCAGCCACACCCGAGGTCGGAATATAGGTGATTATGTAATTAAGCTGGATATCACTAACCTTACTAAGCACCAGGAATCCCATTTTCTGCGGACCAAGAATGGTTGTTATAGGTGTTTGGGGTGCACCACGTGTAACACACTAATTACGGGTGTCACCTTCAACCACCCCCAAATGGGTAAGAAAATAAAAATTCAGTATCAGTTAACGTGCACTACAACACATGTTATATACATGTTGTCTTGTCCATGCGGTCTTGCCTATGTGGGCAAGACCATACGTCAATTTCGGGAAAGGATGGCACTGCATCGGAGTGCCATTAAGAAAGCACATGAAAAGGGCTTTAGTGATCAACCATTTGCACGGCATTGCCTCACTGCTGGTCACAATGTGGCAAGCATTAGGGCTATACTCATTGATCATGTTCCCACCTCGTTACGGGGTGGAAATCGTGATAGGAGATTGTTACAGAAAGAATCCAGGTGGATATACACTCTGGGGACATTGTCACCCAGGGGATTGAATGAAAACCTTGGTATACAATGCTTTCTGTAAAAAGCCCTATGTTATAGAATCACCCTAGATTGTTTACATGTAATATTGTTTATATGTAATAATGTTAGGAGGCTACCAGATAGGGATGGTAACATAGTGGTGACAGATTAGATTATGTCTCTAGCAGTTCTATTACCTCTTTGTGTGATATTTTATTTATAACTAAGACAACGACATTCTGTGTATTAACTAGCTATTATTGCAATTTCTTTTGTGGCTTCCTTTTGGGGTGGCTTTTTAGATACACGTAACATTTTGAATATTTTTCACTTAATTAAGGTATTACATGTGTATTGTAATTGTTTGTGTCTCTTTAGCTCCCGTCCAGCTTCGGCTGGTTGCCATGGGAACTCTCCTGCGATGCGGTGCACCGTGACGTCAGATGACGGCGATGCGGAAGTGTGGCTGGAAGGACTGGCGGGCGGTCGCGCCGTGGAGCAGGTGAGTAGGGTTTGTGTTAATGTATTTTGAGCTGTCTATAAATGTGTGACTGTAAGGCATTTTGAGGATTGTCTGGCCCTGAGGACGGGGTCAAATCCCCGAAACATGTTGGCCCAATAAACCACTTGTTTACATCGCAGTCGTGTAAGTCTGATTGAGTGCCGCCGCAATACCCCTGAACTACATAGTGGAACTGAGTTTTCACCAGGAGGGCACCGCAGCAGCTGTATCCATAGAAGGGGAGTGCCGGGCCGATTTGCAACCTATATATATATATATATATATATATATATAGATGGATGGCTAGATAGATGGATAGATAGATAGATAGATAGATAGATATAGTAACATAATGCTGCCCAGCTTGTCATTTTTTGCCAAATCTTAGCATATATCTATCTATCTATCTATCTCTATATATATATATATATATATATATATATAGAAGACTAAACAAACCCTTAATGCGCTCTAAATTTGGACTTTAAAATTGGAACTCTTGTTTTTTTAGTGAAAAAAATAAAATAAATGAAAATATATAGATACCAATTAACGATGGGCAAGCTTCTACACTGAGATGATCCCCTGTCGAAAGAGACCGATATTAAATAGTAAACCAAAGAAGTATATATCTGTGGAGCGCACTTATTGAAGTATTGTTCGATATAATTATACTTAGTTAAGAATGTGATTTAGTATTTGGTTACTGATGAAGAGAGGATGACTTAACAGACACACCCTTTTGCTTTAAAACACTTGTTTCTTTTTATTGCTAAAAACAATTTTAAATTCTCTTTTCCATTAAAAGAAGTTGATGAACATTTTTACAATGTATTATTGTTCATTACAGACACAAAAATGACTTTCAACCTTTCCAAACAATAAAGTATTTTCACCCCTATATATATATATATGTATATATTTAATGCTCAATGACCATGATGGAGACCGATGGAGTGCCGCCTCATCTGTACGCACGGACATGGACATATGTGTATATATATATATATATATATATATATAATGTAGGTAGGTGCATATGTACATATATTATGAGTGTGTGTGGTTATATAAATATATATTTATGTATATACACTAGAGTAACAGTCCCCTCTGTATCCGCCCCTGCTGTGGCTGGCGCCATTCCCTTTCCTCTATAGCCCACTACTCCTTTCCGAGCCTTCCCGCAACAGCTTGATCCTGCATATCCATTGCAAATCTTGGTTGATTCGCGTCATCCCGGCCCCGCCCCCTGCCTTGCAATGCCAATATTATCAATATTATTATTATGCAATGCCAATATTATTGCGTTGCTAGACAGAGGGTGGGGCCAAGATGACGTGGACATGTGGTTACGCCCCCCAATCCCGCCCCTAAACGTCATCAGCCATCCTCACAACGCCCTTGCTGCTCCGACCTGGCTGCCTCCTCCCGGAGGGGGCAGCAAGATTGTCGGAAAGTATGGTACAGTCTCACAGACTGCGTCTAACTCACTGACATGAGCTGAGGTGGCGGATTTTACTGGGGGCGCATATTTAGTAACCAATTCTGCCCTTAAAATATGCGGAAGCTGCTATTTCCACATGATTAAAGAATGGACTGGAGGGGGGGAGTTGTGGCTTTTGAAGGTAGGTGCTAGTCACACCCTTTGGCACAGGCCACAACCCCTATGCAGACCACACCTCCACAACATTGGTTACAACCCCCGTATCACTAGTAACAGCCCTGCAGTGCTGCTCACACTCACTGCGGTGGCACACAATATGCCCTTCATAAATTACAGCTCCATGTGGACCTTAATCTGGCACTGCTGACTGGACACTATTAAACTTGTAGCAGGGAAAGGGTCAACTGTGCCCTGGGTGCTGTATCTGGCATGGGGACACTGACCAGTCAGCAAGAGGTGTAAGGATTCCAGGGAGAGAGACGGCTTGTGCTGTGGCAGTTACAGCCGTATTCTGGGACAGTTGGCAGTTGGGGGACGGCCATCTTAGGAGGACACAGAGCAGCAACTTGGAGCAGAGGAAGCTGTGGAGTAATTTACCCAATTCCAGGGACATATTAACAGTGGAGGAGACTCGTGTCCATCCTCCTCCGTCTGGGCCCCCTCCCCTGAAGCCAGCACCCATCAGTTCAATAGAGTCTGAGCACTAGAATGGTACAGACTCTATTGCGCATGCGTAAATCTCTGGGAAAATGGCATGCCTGCCATTTTCCCAGAGATCTCCTTACAGCGCATGCGTAAATCTCTGGAAAAATGGCCGCTGCACTATTTACTGGAGATTTGGACAGAGATGCTGTTGCCGGCAGGGAACTACTTATATATTTTCTACTGTGGATTTTTCCTTTAATTATAATGAGTTTCCAGTTATTGTATAAGGTTCTGAAAATCTTTAATATACATATAAGCTCTCAGCACCTATAGCGTGCATTGATAATTACAGCTGGGATAAGCGTCAGAACATATTATATCAGTATCGCTCTCTGTGTCTATGACACTTTATTTTATTTATGTATTTATGTGTTAGCTCCGCCACTGTTTTTTAATATATTTCATTCTATTAGGTTCTATTTTTCAAGGTACATAATCAGATATATTATTATCCAAACAGCCAAGGAATCTATATGTAAGTGTATGCGTTATCATTGGTGTATTATTATATTGATCAATTACATCTGTGTAGGCTTAATTAAGAGCCCTTTAAATAGCACACACTTTGAAAAAGGAGTCATCTTTGAAAAAGTCACGGGTCACGTGACGAAACGCTTCAGGACTCCTCCCCCTTTGGTCTTTCACTGAACACCTTCTTCCAGGACGTTTTCAGACCACAGCCTTTTTACCCGGCTTTCACCTACGGCAGTTGCGGACGGCTTCTATTTGGCTCCACATCCAGCCGCAGGCGTTGTGCGGCTACAACGACCGTCTCCAGTATCTTCCACCTCGTTGTCTACCGGCGGACGGTGCACGTCCAGGTAGTCTGGAAGGAAGCTTCCTCATACAGCTGGACACTCCAGACGGCGTATGATTCAACAGCCACACACCTGCCGCCCACTACTATCTGCACAGCACTTACAAGGTGACACCAGCAGGTTAATCGAATAAACCTAGCGGCCGGTTGTTTTATCCAGATACCCTACGTACCCTCCAGCTTTTCCACCTACTGGGCAAATCTCAGGACTTACCCGGGGACGCTCGGGTTCACCAGCCCTTATGGAGAGGTAATTTCATATACCAATTCCAATACTAATTCATGCTGGCAAATTTCTATTGAAGCTTAATCCTCAATACGTGCAGTTACTGTGATATATTCAGGAATCACATCTAGCAGCTGTGGCAACAGTGTTTCTAAAGGACTGCAACACTCTGTTACATATTTTTTGAACTTTTAAATTATTCAGTTCAGTGAAATTTCAATGATACTTAGTACAGTAATCAAAGCTTAGATAATTCATGTGTTTTTTAAACCTTTGTATTTGACAAATCAAGTAAAGTTACAAGTAATACCACTTGTGAATTGTCTATTATGAAATAGTATTTTTATTCTTATTAGAGTATTGTCATTAATAAATACATATACTTTATATTAACACGTCTGATTCCTTGGTTGTTACTGAACCTGTGAAAATCTGGTGTGTGGCCTTCATGAGCGCCTCTATTAATTTCTGTAACTACGGAGAGGTGATTATTTTAAAAATTGGTGCAGGGTATGTGCTGTGTGCCCCCCTGGACCCCAGATGCCCAATTACACTACATACACCGCACCCAATATGGATATGCCATTCCACAAAAAATGGTGTTCCTGGTGACCGGAGAGAAGGAAGTGCAACAGTCACAGATACTCTCCAAAGACCACAAAGTGGGAAATCACAGATACACACACAGCAAGAAGTTTTTGTCCAGGGTTCGCAGGACCCAAGGACTGGTCTATTAAGTACTATAGGTGTGCAAGTCACTGAACTGACTCATGGGATAACTGAAATGTCACAGCAATTGAGGCATTTCATGCAGCAACCAGCAAAATGTAAAGGAGAGAAAGACTGGAGCATTGATGAAGGACAGCCCAGAGGTGTGACATTTGTCCTGTAGTCCAGGACCGAATTGAAGTGATTGCCACACCAGCTACAGACCCAGTGCCTGAAGTCAGTTCAAGTAAAGTTATGAGGAAAGTAACTTGGTTTAATGTGCAATATGGCTATGGCTTCATAAATCAGCATGACACCAAGAAAGATGTGTTTGTACATTATACTGACATAAAAAAATGTACAGCCCCAAGAAGAACTTCCAGAGCCTGGATGGAAGAGAAACAGTTGAGTTTGATATTGTGATCGGGAAAAAAGCTCTGCAGGCAGTTAATGTAACTCATCCTGGTGGTGTTCTGGTGCAAGGCAGCAAATTTGCAGATGCACTATCTAAGTTGCAGAGGACATCCATGTAACTACCAGCAAAATTGCAGATGTTACAAAGATGGAGAGGAGCCCATAGAACTTGAAGGTGTGACAGAGAGTAAAAATCAGCAATGACTTTAACGCAGATATCGCTTACCCACAATACTATCTAAGGAGTCCATATGGATGCAGGTAACAATATACTGATGTCCCAGAGCAAAGAGAACTATTGAGAAGAACAAACAAACAAATTGTGAAAGAATAGACTGACACAGTGCACAACTTCCTCCATAGCCAGTATGTAAGGTTGAGCCTAGAGTGGAGGTCATTAATTCCAATATGACCTACCCGTGTCAGGCAGATTCAAGTTCAGCTGACCAGGAAAAGGACATCGAGGAAGTGGTCCCCTGAACCCAACACTGACCAGGCATTTGGGCGGTGGCCATCTTAGGAGGACACAGCAACTTGGAGCTTGATTTGGTGGGGTCCCTGGTGACCGGAGGGAAAGAAATGCAACACTGATAGTTTAATGGTTAGCAGTGCCACCTCACAGCACTGAGGTCATGGGTTCAATTTCCACCATTGCCCTTACTGTGTGTAGTTTGTATATTCTCACCATACTTGGGTAGGTTTTCTTTTGGTACACCAGTTTCCTACCACAGTCCAAAAATATACTGGTAGGCTAATTGGCTTCAAACAAAATAAATTAACCGTAGCGTGAATGTGTGTGCATGTGCTGTACATGTGGTAGGGAATATAGATTTCTAAGCTCCACTGAGGCAGGGACTGATGTGAATGGCCAAATATTCCTTGTAAAGCGCTGCGGAATCTGTGTGCACTATATAAATAATGTAATAAATGAATAATCATGCAGTAGTGCATGAGTCTTTTTTGTGGTACCTGTCCCTTACATGGGTAATGGACGGGTACCACAAAAAATACTCATGCACTACTGCTCACAGCCGCTTATTACAAACAGTGTTAAGGTGCCCATACACGAGTGCGATTTGGGGCCTTTTATTCCAATTCCGACACATCAGGCTAAGAAATTGGATGGAAAGAGGCAAATCGCATGTGAATCCGATCCAATGCTAGGTCCCGTGCTCATCGGATCGGAGTCTGTAGATCGCGAATGCTGCACTATAGATTTCACGGATCTGGCAGCTTTGGCTGGGGTTGCATACGATACATCGTATGCAAAAGCACTGCATACGATGTATCGTATGTGATCCTGCCACCCGGGAAGCTACCGGGCAGTTCAAGGGAGACGTCAGTAGTGGGGACATGTAGCCCCAGTTATCGTTCCTCACTTGGCAAGATCGAACTATAGACTCCCCAGAGTATTTACTAAACAATTTTACAAAGGCATAGGGCCCAATGTAGTAAGGATTGCAAACTGCAAAGAATGTGCAGTCCTTGTGATCACATGTCCCCCCCCCCCCTTGATCAAGCAGAAATTGCAATTGCACCGCAACTTCTGCTTGAACGCAGAAATTAGGGTTGCCTCCTGCTAAGCTGTGCCCGCAGGAGGCCCACCAACATCTTTCTGATTGCGGCGGCTGTGTGACATCACGATCACGCCCATGCCACGCCCCCATTTTCATGATGCCTCCCCCGTTTCCCCGCCCCCCGCAATGCTCTGTCTCTGCCTAGGAAATGGAGCGTTGCCACCCCTCTGCCCCACGAACGCCTCTGCCTGATTGACAGACAGAGGCGTTCGCATTTTCTGCAGGATTCCGCAGAAAATGCAGACGCATGCGCAGGACAGGCCATGTGTATGCGCCCACATTCTCATCGTAGTTTTTGTGGTTGGATCACCTGAAACAGCCCCATAGTCCCCTTAGGCAGTCCTCTTAGGAGTCCTGAAGAGTCTTTAAGCACCACTAATCCATAGCGCGCAGAAAGAGTATATAGCTTCAGCATCACAGGGAGCATATTACTACAGGATTCAGCACTTCGGAGACCTGCAGCTCATGTTTGTTATTGCTGAACAGAAAAGGAGTGAATTTGCCAGCTATGGAAAGATGCATATTTGGAGTCTAGCAAAACATACTTTTGTTGCAGAAATTATTGGGAAAGTAAAAAATAAAATAAAAATGTTGTCTTGCTGCTAGCAGTAAACCATTTATATTCAAGGAAAGGAAATTCCTCCCCCATCCTTTGAACAGTGCAGGCTTATCCTTGCAAAGTTTTTATTTCTAGCGTAAAGGGGGTTACTCACGGAGCGATCGCTGCTTAAAATCTAAGACTGCTGCTGTTGCACCTATTTATTATTTATTAATCTGATTAGATTGCTTAGATTTTAAGCAGCAATCACTCCGTGTGTACCCCTCACAGCGATAGCGATGCGCAGCCCCGCGCATCGCTATCGCTGGTACTAGATTGGCCTGCATGCAGGCCAATCTAGCAGGTCACTCACCTCACCCGCTGGGTAAAATGAGCGTCCCCCTTCCCGCTCCCCTCGCACGCTCAGCACACATCGCGCTGTGCTGACCGGGGGGAGAGATGTGTGCTGAGCGGTTCGCTCAGCACACATCTCTCCCTATATCTGCCCGTGAATACGGGCCTTAAGACTCTGAACTTGACCGGGCAGTATACTAAGGAAGTCGATTTTAAAGAGTACTCCAATGAGAACTGTTTATGGAACTTAAACTATGGGGCCCCATCATTAATGCAATTTAGATGGGATTATTTTTAATTGCCTTTATTAGTTTAATAAGATTGTCCACTGTTGATTGTAAACTCTGTGATTTTTTTTTTGTTCAGTTTAAATGCTAGATTCCATTGCCTAAGCTTAGGGATACGATTAGTTATCAATGAAAGTTTGTTGGTTAAAGACCATCAATGCTCAGATTCCAAATATACGTCCTCTTGGTAATTCTTAGATTTTCTCAAATAGTTTTGACTTAATGTTTGTAGTTTGATGGAATTCAACTGACCAGGACTTATGTCATTTTATTACAGGCAGCTTTGTGTGTTCAAAAATGAGTAACTCCATGGTACCACTGCTCTGCACATGATGAGGTCCAGAATTCACAGACTGAAGATATTGGTCCTCCTGGTTCAGTAAGGAGTCAGATGGAAACAGTTATGGACTCTCAGTTATTGCAGAAGTTCCTCTTGTTGCCACAGTTATTTGCTGCAGTGCTCTGGATCTCCTTACGTTAATTTCTTTTCCTGCCTACACTTCCACTTTCTGTTGCTTATATTTGTTCTCAAAGTCACTGATGTCTCTGGTGTTTTCCCTTTCCAGCTCAAATTCCTACCTTGCGTTACTTCCCTTTATGCTGTTTGACTCTAACTGTCTCTATCAGCTCACGCTAGACCTTCTCATGCAACATCTCTCTGTTCCCACTATTGTCAATCTTTTCACTTGTTGGAATATTTTGCTGTCTGTACTAATCTTCTGTTCTGTTTTTTTTCTACAGGAGTTCTTTTCTGCTTTATTAAAAAAATACATAATTAAATAACACAATTATAATGATCTGAATCTCCCCCTGACCATTTCCCCTGTACTGTATGCCTCCCTCTTTCTTTCCTGTATCATAATTTACATTTCCCATTTTAGTATCTCTCTCCTGTTTCTATTTCTCAATGACTCATCTCCCTTCTTCCTCTCTCTGTGTCATTCTTCAGTCTCCAATCATTGTTCATTACCTCCTCCTGCCAGTTTCTCCTGCTCTAATTTTGCCTTATTCTTGACCATGATCTCATTAAGAGGCCTATGTATCATTATGGCAGGTGGACAGCATAAACTGTCATTTCTTATTTCCATATATCGCAGTAATAAGAAGTAACATGCCGGGGCAATAAGAAATCCTCTTGTCGTGGCAGAGGCTAAGCATTCTGGAGCTTAATAAATGGACTATATTGCTGTTTCCATAGAGAGCTACTAGAATATTGGTGTTCTGTGGCTCGTTTGATATCAACTGTAATAGATTGCCCTAATGTGCAGTTGTGTATTTGGCTTTTCGCCTCCAGAATGCCAATTTGCCAGGCATTCTGGGGCACACAATGAACACATGATGTCGGCGATCACAGACGACTGATGTCACGGCACAGTCCCTTAAATTAAGTAACATTATTCCCTCTGTCTCTGAGACTAAAGAAAATGCAGAGGAAGAAGAAGAACCTGCAATCACATGGGATGCTACTGTGCCAGGGAAAGCCCTCCTGCCTATCGTGGCATCACGTGGAACCATGCCAGGCAAGTGGTTAATGAATATGTACAACAGTGTGGGGTCAACCACAATAATAGCAGCCAGCTCTGGGCTATGCCAGGCTGGGTGGGTCATAAAAATAACAGGCAGATCTGGAGTGTGAGGTCACTCTGTCATGCTACAACCCAGCCCCAGAACAGTCACCACAAGACTCAATTCCCTAGTAGGTGTTATCTAGGATGTGAAAATATACTTACCTCTTCTAGGGAAAGTAGCCCAATACTGACAAGCTCTGGGGTTCTTTCCAAAACCCCTAGGTTTAAGAGGTTGAAGCAATGAGTTGCAAATAAATAAATAAAATTAGTATGGTGTGGGACTACAATTCTCATCAAGCCTGTCTGCTGTAATATGCTGACACCTGAAATACTAAGAGAGCCAGCCATGAGTTGTTTTTAAGGTACATGCTCAGTAAGACACTGTTAAATTTTGTGGCCAAGACTTGGACTTAGGCCTACAATACGTTAAACTTTAATCATGCCCAAAGGATTGTAAATTCATTTACTCACAATGACTGAGCACTGGACCTTCCACATCCACTAACCAGGGTCTACTGAGATTTAAATGTCAGTGGTAAATGCAAATAAGTTTGGAATTAGGGTAGTACCAAGGAATTTGTTGGCATTGTGCATTTGACCTGTAATAATCAGAGGAAACTTCAGCCTGAAGCTTAAAGTGGGTCTGTCCTCAACACATGTCCCCACAGTAGTTGCTGTCATTCTTTGATCTGCATCTACATCATCCAGTCAGAATGTCAACACCTGAATGTCAGCATGTTCTGAACGATGACAGTCAGAATGTGGACATGGATGCTATGTTGACATACAGAAATGCCGACATTGTCATAATGTCTACATGTTCATTATTTCGACAGTCAAAATGCTGACATAACATTTTAATGCTACATGTTAGGAGGAGGTTTAGGGTTAAGTTTAGGATAAAATAGTGAAAAATGCTATGGTGACATTTTGACTATTGAAATAATGAACATGTTGACAGTACGACCATGTCAATAGTTCTGTACTATATGTCGGCACATTACACATCAACATAACATCTCTGGGTGGCACATAAGGTGTAATGGTTAGCATTTCTGCCTCACAGCACTGAGGTCGTGGGTTCCCACTATGACCCTAACTATGTTTAGTTTGTATATTCTCCCCGTACTTGTGTGGGTTTCCTCCGGGTACTCCAGTATCCTACCACAATCCAAAAATATACTGGTAGGTTAATTGACTCCCAACAAAAATTAACTCTAGTGTGAATGTGTGAGCATGTACATGTGGAAGGGAACATAGACTGTAAGCTTCACTGGGACAGGCACTGATGTTAATGGTCAAATATTCTCTGTAAAGCGCTGCAGAATATGTGTGCACTATATAAATAACTGGTAATAAATAAATAATAAATATGTTGACATTCTGACTGCTGACGTTCAGCTCATGTCGATATGATGTTGACATTCTGACTGTTGACATATCGAAGTCTGTAGATTCTAATGACAGGTATTAATGTAGTATATTTAATTTTGTATTTTAATAAAATGAAGGTTGTGCTGTTCAGTTCATTTTTTTTCTCTCACAATCCCCCCTATTATTTTCTTTGTTCATCACCAATGACACCATATTGGCCCTTAAATATATGTGATATTGTAGAAAACTAGTGATATGCTCACCAGGGCCGTCAAGGCATTGGGTGAGCCTGGGTAGTGGGGAGGCGTGGCCACTGTAGGGGGTACAGATGCATGGATACGCCTCCCCTGCACCCCCTGACCCCCTAGAGAGGCCCAGGGCTGGGTACTATATACCCACTCCTATACCCTCTTTGTGCTTTCGGTTCTCTTGTTATAAAAGAAGATCTACACTATGGGTCTATAGTTTTGTAAATAAGCCTATTGGCCACTCATGGGTCAAGAGAGAGGCAGAGTTGTGACCAATAGTAGAATTTTCTGGGTGGATTAAATTTGGGTGGTTTGGGAAAGAGTTTGGGCTGATCAGGGCAGGGCCTATTTTCTTCCCATTTGGGAAGTATATATTGACTGTGATAGAGAAAGGGGGAAGTATAGTAATGAAATAATAATTTTCCATATATTGCAGGACAAAAGGGAGTGCCTTACAGGAAAGCACAGGTACTATCTAGCACAGTATGACACTTGTAAAGTAACCAGTGGCATTATTTGCAGCTGGTCTCAATAACTCCTAATAACTAAATCATTTCCAAGTGATTCAGCCGAGTGAGTCAAATCTCCTGTAACTTTTATATATATATATATATATATATGCAGTGTTTTATTGTGTACAGTCATACTAATACTGAATATGTAAATACATAGACTTTCACATATGTGCTGCTCAGTTTCGAGAAGTGCAGCACTTCCCAATTTTTCTTTCCCAAGCATATAATACAGTATATAGCGTTCATTTGTCAGAGCCTCACAAGTAAAGTGGAAGTTATTTGTATAATCATTGTTCCATATATCAAAATTCTTACACAGTATTGATCATATAAGCAGCACTTTTATGATGTCCCTATAAACCCAGGTACACAATATCCTATTGTATTGCTTTATGCTATATTCCAACTCATTCATATATAAGATGTGCACCATGCATATGTACATCACCATACACATGCCCAGCTGCACACACTTCTTCTTACATAAGACAGCGTGTCATGAGGAGGGGATGTAGTTGTGTGTTTTATACTTCATGAAAGCCATAAAGGTAATCATGCAGGCCACCTGTGAACGGATGACCGGCTGCCTTAGTGCTGTATTTTGTTTTTCTTTCTTAGCTACACCCTGTTCACATCCTGTCTTAGAAAATACTGAATGACAGAAACATACTGTAGTCTAAAGTATTTCACTTACCTATTTTGCAGTCATAGGAAGAGTCCATTTATAGTGGAAAATAAAAAAGTTTAGGAGGGTAAAGGAGAGGCAGCGCTAAAGTGATGTGATCCAACCGTATATACCATAGGAACAAAGTGGCAAATGCAGTCTTCAGAAGGAATTAGCTATGGAGGTCTAGCTCTATAAAAGCGACTCTTTTTGGAGCTTGATAGAGCTAAGCAGCAGTCCATTAATGCTGCTTTCACATCGCAAAACCTGCTTTTGAAATGGTATTTGAAACGGTTCTTAAAACGGGTCTGAGCAGTTAAACCCCTTTCACATCTCATGTTGTAACCAGTAAATTACCATTTCATTACCGTTTTGGTACCTTTCACACTGAACCCGTTTCACCCATAGAAAACAGTGGTTGTCATTATAAATGGACTTTTCTGGCCCACACATTATTAATAATTATTAATTAATTCATTATTAAAAATTTGGATAGTCGTACGATGGAACCCAGCAGCTTGAAGCATTTTTGCTATGTTTTTATATATGAGGGTATCCTTGACTGTCCCAGTAATTTGGCAGCAGATTTCCTCATCCCCTCTGATCCTAAAGCAGCTCCCTCACCTCTTCATCACTCCAATTAGACATTTTATAATGGCTTTGCAGTCTAAACGTTTATAAAGCCACTCTCACATGTGTCTCCTGTGTTTTCCAAGCTGTTTCCTGGTTGTGGCTGCTGACATCACACATGGAGACAGCCTATGACCTGCTGGGGCTTGCAAATACTGTTTCAGACCCTTTCACACTGCACAGCGAAATGGGACTGAAACGGGTAGGACCCTTCTTTTTTACCGTTTCAAAATACCGGTATTTTGAAAACGGTAAATTGAAGGGGACCCTTTCACATCGCAGCTTGACCCGTTTAGGAAGCCAGTTAAAACGGCAAAATACCGGGTATAAGCTGCGGTGTGAAAGGGGTATAAGATTGATGAGGAATGCAATATAACCAGTCAGTTAGCCTAACGCAGGAGATAGCTCCAATACCACTTGGTTAGGCTCTTGTTTGATAACCCTGAAACCTAAATCATGTAGAAATGGTAGTTTATGTCCTAAAAGTGTGCAATGAGATTAATGAGCTATTAAGAGATATGGCTACTTTTTTGTAGCTTTTTTCAAAGAATCAGACCTTGCATTGTAAATAATACTATACATAATCAATAAATTGTTTATGTAGGAACCAGAATGCCACTTACCTTCTAAGACAATATCCTTAACGGCAGTAATGTAGAGTTCAGGGTCATCTTCAGAAGACAACTGTTTCCATTGTAGCCAGTCTTGAAAGACATTCGTGAAGTCCTCTTTCTCTATTACTCCACAAAATAAGACAATCACCTTGTTAGGTGGCCTCAAAATTGTCCTCAAGCTATCCAAAACTTCTGGATAGTCAAAATTGCCTTCTAGATCTCCAGACAAAAGGATGAGAATGCATTTACTCCTCTGCAACATTTCCAGCTGTTTATTTGGTATAGGTTCATACTTGAGTTCATATGTCTGGATAGCAAAATCTTTAACTTGATGATTTCTTTCAAATAGACTGACAAGATATTGGCACCACTCACTTGCATCAGGTCCGTGAAGTATTAATAAGTCATAAAAACCTGTAAAATAACAACAGTAATGTTTTAATACATCTAGGAGCAATGGAATTCATGAGTCGCTAATAAGTCACAATGGAAATAAGATATACTGAATGGGGTAGAATGTAACACTGTTTTCAATATGAAATGATACATTATTAAATTACAACTGGGGAACATTTGTAAAACACCTGCTTTGTGCAAAATGGGGATTTTTGTTTACTTACCGTAAAATCTCTTTCTCTGAGTCCATCTGGGGGACGCTGCGCCGTTACTTGTGGGTTAGAGGTGTGTGGTAGTGGAGATTGGCACAGAACTATCAAAAGCTGACTCCTCCCCCCTCTAACCCCTCCCATCTCCTTCCTGCTCAGCCCTGTTCAGTTAACGTTTAGCCAAGCCAAAGGAGATAGACCAGAATAAAAAATTAACCAATTAAACCAGACAAACTATGGGAGGGATCGCAGCGTCCCCCAGATGGACTCAGAGAAAGAGATTTTACGGTAAGTAAACAAAAATCCCCATTTCTCTGTCCTCCATCTGGGGGACGCTGCGCCGTTACTTGTGGGATTTCCCAAAGCAAGCTAATGAGAGGAGGGAGACGTTGACGGCATAGCCGTCTGTAAAATACGACGCCCAACAGAGGCAGTCTCCAAACTAAAAGTATGAAACCGGTAAAACTTTGTGAACGTATGGACTGACGACCAGGTCGCCGCCCTGCATAGTTGCTCAACAGATGCACCACCGCGAACAGCCCAAGACGCTCCAACTGCTCTAGTCGAATGAGCCCTAATTGAGTCAGGAACCGAAACGTTTGAGGACACGTAAGCCTGTCTGATGGCCGAAGTTACCCAACGGGCCACAGTGTTCTTAGAGGCAGGCCAACCTCGTTTGGGAGCATCAATCAATACCAGCAAGGAATCCGTACGACGGAAAGACTCCGTGCGAGACAAATAAATACGTAAGACCCGAACAACATCCAAGAGAGCCAAATGGGAATCCTCCCCCTGAGAAGATGACGGATTAAAAGCTGGAAGAACGATGTCCTGATTTAAATGGAATGCTGAAACAACCTTTGGAAGAAATGAAGGTTTTGTCCGCAGCACCACCCGATTTTCATGAAACACTAACAAGGGTGGCCTGCAAGAAAGAGCCGCCAACTCAGACACTCGTCTAGCTGAGGCAATCGCCAAAAGAAAAACAACTTTTTGTGTTAGATAACGTAGTTCCACAGATTCTAGAGGTTCAAATGGAGACTTTTGAAGAGCCTTAAGTACCAAGTTTAAATCCCAGGGAGGAATCGGAGGAACAAAAGGTGGTTGAATTCGAAGTACCCCCTGCAGGAATGTTTGAACCTCTGGAATGATTGCTAATTTCTTTTGAAAAAGGACCGACAAGGCCGAAACCTGACCCTTCAGGGAAGAAAGTTTTAAACCTTTGTCAAGACCCTCCTGGAGAAAGGAGAGCAGGCGAGGAAGTCTAAACAAATGCGGAGTCAAGTTCCTTTTCTCGCACCAAGCAATGTAAATACGCCATACTCTATGGTAAATGCCAGAAGTCACCGGCTTTCTAGCCCGAATCATTGTCTGAACAACCGCACAAGAAAGGCCCTTTGCCTTCAGAATGTTGGATTCAAGAACCAAGCCGTCAAAGCCAGCCGATTTAAATCTGGGTGGCGACAAGGTCCTTGAAGAAGAAGATCTGGTCGCAGAGGGAGGCGCAAGGGATCTCCGACGACCATGCTGCTTAGAAGAGTGTACCACTGTCGGCGCGGCCAATCCGGAGCCACCAGAATTACTGCAAGGCCTTCTCGCCGAATGCGTTGGAGTAGACGTGGGAGCAGTGGAATTGGTGGGAACACGTAACCCAGCTGAAATTGCCACGGAGCTGTTAGTGCATCGATCAGAAATGCTTGAGGATCCTGAGTTCTTGATCCGTAAACCGGAAGTTTTTTGTTGAGGCGTGACGCCATCAGGTCTATGTCTGGCATTCCCCAGCGATCCACTAGAGAAAGAAACACTTCCTGGTGAAGTTCCCATTCTCCCGGATGAATCGTGTGACGACTCAAAAAATCTGCTTCCCAGTTTTCGACTCCCGGAATGTGAATTGCTGAAATCACGGGAATCCAATGCTCCGCCCACGTGAGAATCTGAGCAACCTCTCTCATTGCGGACCAGCTGCGAGTTCCTCCCTGTTTGTTGATGTAAGCCACTGCCGTGGCATTGTCGGATTGCACCCGAACTGGATGGCCCTGCACCATGGTCTGAATCCGAATGAGAGCATACCGGATCGCTCTCAATTCCAGAATGTTGATTTGTAGTTTTGACTCTTGATTGCTCCAGCGCCCCTGTAAATGATGAGTCTGGAACACTGCTCCCCAACCGCTGAGGCTTGCGTCCGTGGTTACCATCATCCAAGACCAGACCGTGAACGGCGCACCCTTCCTCAGATTGTGACTGTGAAGCCACCAGTAGAGCGACTGACGAGTTCTTATCGACAAGCGTATCAACTGCCGTTCGAGACGTGAATCCGTCCGAGTCCAACAGTGGAGAATCTGAGCTTGAAGAGGTCGGGCGTGGAATCTGGCGTATGGAACTGCCTCGAATGAGGATACCATCTTGCCCAGTACCTGCATGCATCTGAGGACTGATACTGCCGGCAATTTTAACAGGGTTCTGATTCTGGCTTGTAAGTCCTGAATCTTGTCTGTAGGAAGAAACACCTTCTGGCTGTTGGTGTCGAATAGAAGACCCAGAAAAACCATTTTCTGTGACGGGAGTAAAGACGACTTTGGAAAATTGATTATCCACCCGAACGACTGTAGAGTCTCTATCGTTAGACGCAGGTTCTGATTGAGAATCTCCGGTGACGGGGCCTTGATCAACAGGTCGTCCAAGTATGGGGTGATGTTGACCCCTTTGCAACGGAGAACTGCGACGACATGACCCAGGACCTTCGTAAACACCCGGGGAGCCGTGGAGAGACCAAAGGGAAGGGCCCGAAACTGAAAATGCCACGGACCTACTGCAAATCTCAGAAGGGATTGATGTCCTGTCCAAATTGGAACATGTAGGTATGCGTCCTTTATGTCTATTGAAGCCAAATATTCCCCTGGCTCCATGGCTGCGATAATGGAGCGAATGGATTCCATCCTGAATTTTTGGGATGAAAGGTACGGATTGAGAGCTTTTAGATTTAGAATGGGTCGAAACGAACCGTCCGGTTTGTCTACGAGAAAAAGACCCGAGTAAAAGCCCCGACCTCTCTGAGGAGCTGGGACCGGAAGGATTACTCCATTTTGTAATAATGTTGCTGTTGCCTGAAGGAGAGCTTGACGTCTGGAGGGGTCGTCTGGGAGAGGTGTGACAAATAGTCGGGCTGGGACTGCCTCTTCGAAATCCAACATATATCCTCTGGAAATGACCCCTATTATCCACCGATCTGGTTTCGATAGGAGCCACACTTCCCTGAAGCGAAGTAAACGAGCCCCAACCTGTATTGATCCCTCCAGAGGGCCCGAAGCGTCATGCCTCAGGCTTGTCGGCAGGCTTACTGGCCGGTCTGCGAGTAGCCTGAGCTCCTCTACCTCTGAATGATCCCCTCCGTGGAAATCTGGAGAAGGGTCGAAAGGACTGGAAGTTACCTCTGCCCTGCGTACGAAAGGACCGAAATCTTGTAGGCTTTGGTTTGTTAGGAGCAGACGGAAGGAAAGGGCTCTTTCCTCCCGTAGTATCTGAAATTATCTTCTTTAACTCTGATCCAAAGAGAAATTCGCCTTCAAAAGGAACTGCCGTCAAGGTCTGCTTTGAGTCCGAATCAGCATTCCAAACCCTAAGCCAAAGAGATCGTCTTGCGGATACTGTTAAGGCAGAAACACGGGACTGTAGCGCCACCGAATCCAATAAGGCTTCACCCACGTAAGTAAGGGCCTCAGAAATCTGATCTGCTAATTGAATGGCCTCCGACGGATCGTCTGACTGCATCCCAGATACAACCTGTGCAAGCCACTCATCAACGGCTTTAAGCACCCAGGCACTCGCCAGAACTGGACGGAGAGAGACACCTGATAAGGAAAACATAGATTGAACAGGGCTGAGCAGGAAGGAGATGGGAGGGGTTAGAGGGGGGAGGAGTCAGCTTTTGATAGTTCTGTGCCAATCTCCACTACCACACACCTCTAACCCACAAGTAACGGCGCAGCGTCCCCCAGATGGAGGACAGAGAAATTAGCTTTTTCCAGAGTGAGCTCAGTGCTGGCTTAGGCCGAGTGCACGCAAGAATGACGTTCTGCTGGTGCGATGGTGGGGACGAATTCCCTTTAGCCTAGACCAAGCAAGATTGGCCGAACACTACGCAATTCTATGAAAAATGGAAAGATATCTTTTTTGGCCTTCATTTAAATGCACCACATCGTACACAATATCTATGGATTGGCCGTGCAGCTCAGTACATTGGCGTTTCTATAATGGGTGCAATGGGTGCAATGCACACGGGCCCCTAGGTCCAGAGGGGGTTGGGGGGCACATACCACACGCTGCACCCATGTTTTAATACCTAACTTTCTGGAGTCCCACGTTGGGCTCTGCAGCCGCAGCAAAATGGCTGCAGCACATGCACAGCAGCCATTTCCGGTGAAGGATCCAGGAGAAGCTTCTGCCGGCTGCAAATAAGAAGTGTAGTGACAATAGGCTACAATGGGCAATCGCCATCTTCAGATGGTGGTAGCTGTGGGAGCCGATATTGGAAATACTTCAGTTTCTGGATATTGGTAAATCAGGCAGCATTGCATTCCTCATAGAAACTTGTGGGGGATGTGGCTGCCAGTGGGAATAGAAGAATTCCCTCCTACATACAGTACATTCAGGGTGCAGCTAACCCCCGAAAATGTGTTTTCTGGGAAATAGATACAAATATTGTTTGATAAATGAGCTCCATAGTCTCTTATAAAAAAGTTACCATTGTTTACCACTGCATTGGTCAGCAAATACCTAACCCTGCTCACACTAGGGCTAATTAGCTCTCTAACAACATCAGAGTATATTAGTGCTCATATGACAGAAACTCAGTATTTAGACATCATACTGTATGCATGCAAATATGGTATATTCATGTGTCTAGGATTCAAGTACATCCCATCAGGTCTTGTGGGGCTCTCCATGTCTGAGATACACAGGGGCCTGTCCGTATATTTAGGATGCTGGAGAGATAAGACACACTGGGGTGCACCACATGGACAAAAAGCAAATGACAGAGGCATGCTTCCATGATTAGCTGCTGGGTCCTAGTGCCTGGTGACTAAAGGTCCAGTAACAGAGGCAGAGCAGAGTGGGGCCTGTGGGGCAGACAGACTTCCCCACAGGTGCATCAGACCAACAGAAATCTCCCTGGTGGGTCCTTTGGCTAATACACCCCTCTCTTAGCACCTTCACTGCTTAATGCCTAACTTTAAAAAAAAAAATAGCATTCGGTTAATCCTAATAGAGCACTTATCAGCCGAAAGGAAAAAAAAGACTCCCATTGTTCTACATGGTCACAGCCCTCCTAGACTGCATGTGCTGCATCCTTCGTTTGTCAGGCCATTATGCGGCAAACAGTAAGGTCATACATCCCAGCCTGGGAGGCCAAAGTAGCGGTAATATCAGGGCCTGAGGTTACTCTAGGTGGCATTGATACCACAGAGCATTCACTGTATTTAATTACAGTGTAACCTTCTATCACTGTGTAGCTGGTATGAAGAGTATGAGTAGATGACTCACCTCATCACTGCAGCATCCCCATACCCTGGCTAGCTTATGGGTATTGGCAATTACTGGATTAAGGGTCCCTGCTCATGGGAGGTGGTTGATAAATAGACAGTTAAAAGATAGACAATCAGTAGGTCAACACCATATGGTCGAGAGTCAAAAGTCTGACAGGGTCAAATGTTGTCAGTCAAAAAGTCGACAGGGTCAAACGTCTGAAGGTCAATGGGGACAAAAGTTCGACAGGGTCAAAAGGTTGACAGGGTCGACACATGTTTTTTTTATGTGGGGGGTTTTCGTGATTTTATAACTTTTTTTTTTCCATTTACTATCCATGTCGCAAACTATTACCTTTAGTAATCTTGTGGTGAGCAAAGTGGAGCTGAGCGAGCCACCGAGCCCGAGGCATGGCGAGCATAGCGAGCCCAAAAAAGGACGAATTTTAACAAATTTGGGCTAAATATATTTAAAAACACAAACTTTTTTTGGGGTGTGTTGACCTTTAGACTGTCGGACTATTGACCCTGCGGGCTTTTGACTGTCGACCAAATGCTGTTGACCTAATAACCGTCTATCTTTTAACTGTCCAGCTTGTACACAACATTCCTGCTCTTACAGGCTTTACAGAAATGTTTTCCTCCTTGTGTGAACCCAGGTGATGCTACCTCATAGGCAGGGGATGAGGATGCAGATGTGATGTGATAAAATCCTCAGTGCAATAAGTTATTACATTACAGTACATGGATGAATTCATTATTGCATGCACGGATAGAGCTTGCGAGAAAGCTCTGTCCTTGTGATGCCACTCCGCAGCCTTGTCGGGATATGTTTTAGGAAAAATACCCTGAGTATGCGCGGCACATGCATCGCTGTCGCCAACATTGCTGCTAATGCTGCCAATGGGTAAATCCCCTTTGCATACCTCCCAACATTGCAGCGTAGCATGGAGGGACACTTTCGCGCGCCGCAGATGCGCACCCGAAATTAGGGGGCATGGCCTATCGCAAAGAGGGCATGGCCTCACGGGAAGTGCCGCGATCGCAAGCCATGCCCCCGTTTTTATCATTATGGGGGCATGAACAGCGCTCAGAGAGCTGCTGGGCACGCCCCTTTTCCCTCTCTGCCGTGAATAGACACTGTGCGCATGCGCACAGCGTCTATTCACCGCTGCTCTGCTCATAGCAGCGAGTGGCAGGGAAGGCTCTCCCAACTGCCCCCCCCACCCGCGGGACTGTTGGGAGGTATGCCTTTGCAACTACCACCATTCGCGCCGGGACCCACCAACCGCTGCTCAAACTCATCAGACCCAGGGACCGGTGATTGGAGGGCTGCCGGTCTTTGGATCCTCTTCCTGCTGTAAACTCCAATGCTGTAAAGTGAGCTGTTGCTTTGCAGCACCACTTTACTGCACTGGGGGTCACAGCGGCAGCAGGAGGATCCGATGACCAGCAGCCCTCATCAGAGTATCAATCACAGGTCCCTTGGTGTAGGTAAGCATGACCTTTTTCTTTTTTAATTTTCATAATGATTAGCTTGTGTACCTCTGGACACACATAGCTGATCACACTGGCCGGGTCCCTGCACAGCTTTCACTGGCAGCGGGCAGATAAAGCTGTGTAGGGGTACAGGATTCACAGTGAGTCCTGTGGTAACGTTATCTGAAGATAGCGTAATTATCACAAGTATGAGAAATGCGATCAGGTTACAAAAAAAGATGAGAATTAAAGGGTTTAGAGCAATTTTTCCATGAAAACTGCTCCAAAAGCCCTTTAATACATTTCAGTTATACAAAAAATAAGAATTTACTCACCGGTAATTCTATTTCTCGTAGTCCGTAGTGGATGCTGGGAACTCCGTAAGGACCATGGGGAATAGCGGGCTCCGAAGGAGGCTAGGCACTCTAGAAAGATTTATGACTACCTGGTGTGCACTGGCTCCTCCCACTATGACCCTCCTCCAAGCCTCAGTTAGGACACTGTGCCCAGACGAGCAGACATAATAAGGAAGGATTTCGAATCCCGGGTAAGACTCTTACCAGCCACACCAATCACACCGTACAACTCGTGATACTATATCCAGTTTGACAGTATGAAAACAACTGAGCCTCTCAACAGATGGCTCAACAATAACCCTTTAGTTAACAATAACTATTTACAAGTATTGCAGACAATCCGCACTTGGGATGGGCGCCCAGCATCCACTACGGACTACGAGAAATAGAATTACCGGTGAGTAAATTCTTATTTTCTCTAACGTCCTAGTGGATGCTGGGAACTCCGTAAGGACCATGGGGAATATACCAAAGCTCCCAAACGGGCGGGAGAGTGCGGATGACTCTGTAGCACCGAATGAGAGAACTCCAGGTCCTCCTCAGCCAGGGTATCAAATTTGTAGAATTTTGCAAACGTGTTTGCCCCTGACCAAGTAGCTGCTCGGCAAAGTTGTAAAGCCGAGACCCCTCGGGCAGCCGCCCAAGATGAGCCCACCTTCCTTGTGGAATGGGCATTTACAGATTTTGGCTGTGGTATGCCTGCCACAGAATGTGCAAGCTGAATTGTACTAAAATCCAGCGAGCAATAGACTGCTTAGAAGCAGGAGCACCCAGCTTGTTGGGTGCATACAGGATAAACAGCGAGTCAGAGTTTCTGACTCCAGCCGTCCTGGAAACATATATTTTCAGGGCCCTGACAACGTCTAGCAACTTGGAGTCCTCCAATTCACTAGTAGCCGCCGGCACCACAATAGGCTGGTTCAGGTGAAACGCTGACACCACCTTAGGAAGAAATTGGGGACGAGTCCTCAATTCTGCCCTATCCATATGGAAAATCAGATAAGGGCTTTTACATGATAAAGCCGCCAATTCTGACACTCGCCTGGCTGAAGCCCAGGCCAATAACATGACCACTTTCCACGTGAGATATTTTAGATCCACGGTTTTTAGTGGCTCAAACCAATGTGATTTTAAGAAAACTCAACACCACGTTGAGATCCCAAGGTGCCACAGGGGGCACAAACGGGGGCTGAATATGCAGCACTCCTTTCACAATGCCTGAACTTCAGGTACTGAAGCTAATTTTTTTTGAAAGAAAATCGACAGAGCCGAGATCTGTACTTTAATGGAGCCTAGACTTAGGCCCATATTCACTCCTGCTTGCAGGAAATGTAGAAATCGACCTAGTGGAAATTCCTCTGTTGGGGCCTTTTTGGCCTCGCACCATGCAACATATTTCCGCCACATGCGGTGATAATGCTTTGCCGTAACATCTTTCCTGGCTTTAATAAGCGCAGGAATGACTTCTTCCGGAATACCCTTTTCCTTCAGGATCCGGCGCTCAATCGCCATGCCGTCAAACGCAGCCATGGTAAGTCTTGGAACAGACAGGGCCCCTGCTGAAGCAGGTCCTGTCTGAGCGGCAGAGGCCATGGGTCCTCTGATATCATTTCCTGAAGTTCCGGGTACCAAGCCCTTCTTGGCCAATCCGGAACCACGAGTATCGTTCTTACTCCTCGCCATCTTATTATTCTCAGTACCTTTGGTATGAGAGGCAGAGTAGGGAACACATAAACCGACTGGTACACCCACGGTGTCACTAGAGCGTCCACAGCTATCGCCTGAGGGTCCCTTGACCTGGCGCAATATCTCTTTAGCTTTTTGTTGAGGCGGGACGCCATCATGTCCACCTGTGGCCTTTCCCAACGGTTTACCAACAGCAGGAAGACTTCTGGATGAAGTCCCCACTCTCCCGGGTGGAGGTCGTGTCTGCTGAGGAAGTCTGCTTCCCAGTTGTCCACTCCCGGAATGAACACTGCTGACAGTGCTAGTACGTGATTTTCCGCCCATCGGAGAATCCTTGTGGCTTCTGCCATTGCCATCCTGCTTCTTGTGCCGCCCTGTCGGGTCACATGGGCGACTGCCGTGATGTTGTCTGACTGTATCAGTACCGGCTGGTTTTGAAGCAGGGGTCTTGCCTGACTTAGGGCATTGTAAATGGCCCTCAGTTCCAGAATTTATATGTAGGGAAGTCTCCTGACTTGACCATAGGCCCTGGAAGTTTCTTCCCTGTGTGACTGCTCCCCAGCCTTGAAGGCTGGCATCCGTGGTCACCAGGACCCAGTCCTGTATGCCGAAACTGCGTCCCTCTAGAAGATGAGCACCCTGCATCCACCACAGTAGAGACACCCTGGTCCTTGGAGACAGGGTTATCATTTGATGCATTTGAAGATGCGATCCCGACCACTTATCTAAGAGGTCTCACGGGAAGGTCCTCGCATGGAACCTGCCGAATGGAATTGCTTCGTATGAAGCCACCATTTTTCCCAGGACTCGTGTGCAACGATGCACCGATAATACCCTTTTTGGTTTTAGGAGGTCTCTGACTAGAGATGACAGCTCCTTGGCTTTCTCCTGCGGGAGAAACACTTTTTTCTGTTCTGTGTCCAAAATCATCCCCAGGAACAGTAAGCGAGTGGAAGGAACCAGCTGTGACTTTGGAATGTTCAGAATCCAGCCATGCTGTTGTAGCACCTCCTGAGATAGTGCTACTCCGACCAGTAACTGCTCCCTGGACCTTGCCTTTATAAGGAGATAATCCAAGTATGGGATAAATAAAAACTCCCTTTTTTTTGAAGGAGTATCATCATTTCTGCCATTACCTTGGTAAACACCCTCGGTGCCGTGGACAGTCCAAATGGTAGTGTCTGGAATTGGTAATGGCAATCCTGTACCACAATCTGAGGTACTCCTGGTGAGGAAGGTAAATAGGGACATGCAGGTAAGCATCCTTGATGTCCAGGGATACCATGTAATCCCCCTCGTCCAGGCTTGCAATAACCGCCCTGAGCGATTCCATCTTGAACTTTGTTATGTAAGTGTTCAAGGATTTCCATTTTAAAATGGGTCTCACCGAACCGGCTGGTTTCGGTACCACAAACAGTGTGGAATAGTAACCCCGTCCTTGTTGAAGTAGGGGCACCTTGACTATCACCTGCTGGGAATACAGCTTGTGAATTGCCTCTAGCACAGCCTCCCTGCCTGAGGGAGTTGTCGGCAAGGCAGATTTGAGTAAACGGCGGGGGGGAGACGCCTCGACTTCCAGCTTGTACCCCTGAGATACTACTTGAAGGATCCAGGGATCCACCTGTGAGCGAGCCCACTGATCGCTGAAATTTTTGAGGCGGCCCCCCACCGTACCTGGCTACGCCTGTGGAGCCCCCGCGTCATGCGGTGGACTCAGAGGAAGCAGGGGAAGAATTTTGATTCTGGGGACTGGCTGCTGGTGCAGCTTTTTCCCTCTTCCCTCGTTTGACCCGCCTGCTTTTTTGAAGCCGAAAGGACTGTACCTGATAATACAGTGCGCTTCTTAGGCTGTGAGGAAACCTGAGGTAAAATATTTTCATCCCAGCTGTTGCTGTGGATACGAGGTCCCAGAGACCATCCCCAACCAATTCCTCACCCTTATAAGGCTCTATGTGCCTTTTAAAGTCAGCATCACCTGTCCAGTGTCAGGTCTCCAATACCCTCCTGACAGAATGGACATTACAATAATTCAGGATGCCAGCCGGCAAAATATTCCTCTGTGCATCCCTCATATATAAGACGACGTCTTATGTTCGCAAAATAGTATCCCTGTTTGAAAGGGGTACAGACCACGCTGCAGCAGTCTGCAGGTCTCAGTCTAGTACCTGAGTGTGTAATTACAGACTTCAGGATAGCCTCCTGCTATTTATCAGCAGGTACCTTCAAAGTGGCCGTATCCTAAGACGGCAGTGCCACCTTGACAAATGTGTGAGCGCCTTATCCACCCTAGGGGATATCTCCCAGCGTAACTTATCCTCTGGCGGGAAAGGGTACGCCATCAGTAACTTGTTAGAAATTACCAGTTTCTTATCGGGGAAACCCACGCTTTTTCACACTTCATTCACTCATTTGATGGGGGAACAAAACACTGCCTGCTTTTTCTCCCCACACATAAAACCCTTTGTTTTTAGTGGTACTTGGGTTAATGTCAGAAATGTGTAACACATTTTATATTGCCGGGATCATGTAACGGATGTTCCTAGTGGATTGTGTATATGTCTCAACCTCGTCGACACTGGAGTCAGACTCCGTGTCGACATCTGTGTCTGCCATCTGAGGGAGCGTTGATGGCCTTTGAGACGTCTGGGCAGGCGCGGGCTGAGAAGCCGGCTGTCCCATAGCTGTTACGTCATCCAGCCTTTTATGTAAGGAGTTGACACTGTCGGTTAATACCTTCCACCTATCCATCCACTCTGGTGTCGGCCCACAGGGGCAACATCTCATTTATCGGCATCTGCTCCGCCTCCACATAAGTCTCCTCATCAAACATCTCGACACAGCCGTACAGACACACCGCACACACACAAGGAATGCTCCAATGAGGACAGGACCCACAAAAGCCCTTTGGGGGGACAGAGTGAGAGTATGCCAGCACACACCAGAGCGCTATATAATGCAGGGACTAACTGAGTTATGTCCCCTATAGCTGCTTTTATATAATTTATACTGCGCCTAAATTTAGTGCCCCCCCTCTCTGTTTTAACCCTGTTCTGTAGTGTAGACTGCAGGGGAGAGCCAGGGAGCTTCCCTCCAACGGAGCTGTGAGGGAAAAATGGCGCCAGTGTGCTGAGGAGATAGGCTCCGCCCCTTTTTCGCTGACTTTTCTCCCGCATTTTTATGGAATCTGGCAGGGGTTAATATACATCCATATAGCCCTGGGGGTTATATGTGATGTATTTTTGCCAGCCAAGGTGTTTATATTGCTGCTCAGGGCGCCCCCCCCCAGCGCCCTGCACCCATCAGTGACCGGAGTGTGTGGTGTGCATGAGGAGCAATGGCGCACAGCTGCAGTGCTGTGCGCTACCTTGGTGAAGACTGATGTCTTCTGCCGCCGTTTTTCCGGACCTCTTCTTGCTTCTGGCTCTGTAAGGGGGACGGCGGCGCGGCTCCGGGACCGAACACCAAGGACTGGGCCTGCGGTCGATCCCTCTGGAGCTAATGGTATCCAGTAGCCTAAGAAGCCCAATCCGGCTGCAAGCAGGCGAGTTCGCTTCTTCTCCCCTTAGTCCCTCGCTGCAGTGAGCCTGTTGCCAGCAGGTCTCACTGAAAATAAAAAACCTAAATCTATACTTTCTTTCTAAGGGCTCAGGAGAGCCCCTAGTGTGCATCCAACCTCGGCCGGGCACAAGATCTAACTGAGGCTTGGAGGAGGGTCATAGTGGGAGGAGCCAGTGCACACCAGGTAGTCATAAATCTTTCTAGAGTGCCCAGCCTCCTTCGGAGCCCGCTATTCCCCATGGTCCTTACGGAGTTCCCAGCATCCACTAGGACGTTAGAGAAATAATGTGAAAAAGGTGTGATAACACCCCTTTTCACATTATTTTAGTAAAACAGTTAATAAATCTGCCCCTTAAAAATCACTGCTATGCAGGGCTAATTCAGACTGGATCGCTGCAGCGGCAGCGATCGCAGTCTGAATCTTTTTGTGGAGTGCGCGTGCGTAGTGGCTGCACTGTGTGTGTGCACCCCGGAAGCCCAGTGATATGCTATGAGCATCTATAGGCTGCGATCACCTCTGCCTGATTGACAGGCAGAGTCAGTCGCTGGGCAGGAGGGGGCATGCCAACGGCGTTAGAATGCCGTTGGCGGGGCGCAGTCCGGACAACAGAGGGATGTCCAGACAGTTGGAGAGTGGGCCGTGAGTCACGTCACATGCAGCTACTGCGACCTGGAACGCGGCGGGAAGCTCCCTGCCAGCGCGCTTGAGCTGCGCTGGAGCTGCGCTGGCAGAGAGCTACTCATCAGGTACAAAAGCGTCGCCGCTGTGCAATGCTTTTCTACCTGTACGGGGGTTAGGACCTGACATGCGGGCGGACTAGCCCTGTGCTGCTCCCCCCCCCCCCCCCCCGCATGTTAGAGTAACTGATTGTAGATGTGCTAAATTTAGCACATCTACGATCAACTCTGAATTACCCCCTGCATCTCTATCACAGCACTGCATCAGTATCATCTCTCTGCATCTCTTCCTCTGACAGAATAAATCACACCCTCCGTCCTTCTCTTTACTGACAATACTGACAAAGCACACACATGTAACAGTATCATTCCACTTAGAGTGTTACGTAAGGAAATTGGTGGTTTCCATCGATGACAGATAAACTTTTGAGAAACATTGACGGTTTGAAGCATCGATGAGCATCCCTTCTGTTGACCACATGTTTGTGGCAGACTAATCTATGAAGGGGCAGGGCTAATTGGCACAATGGGAAGGTGTGGCTAACTTGTCCTGGTGAAAAATGTTTGAAAAATCATGGTATCTCTGCCGGGATGTAGCTATGCGACCGGCAGTCAGGAGACCGTCGGTCACAATACCTACGCCAGGATCCCACCCTCTCAAAATCCCGACAGTTGGCATGCCGACTGACAGGGTCTAGTCCCACTTGTGGATGTCCACGACACCCATAGAGTGGGAATAGAACCTGTGGCGAGCGCAGCTTGCCACTGAGCCCGCAGTGTAGCGAACACCACGCCGGGCATCTAAAAGCCGAGATCCCAGCATCAGTATGGTGACCGGCCGTCTCCTGACCGCCATTCACACAAACCCAACCCATGTCTGCCATTGATGGCGGAGAACCATTGGACTGCTATCATCAGTAGTAACCATTGATGGTCGATTCCCATTACCAACAGGAGATATATCAAGCTTTGGAAAGAAATAAAGAGGAGAACTTGCCTAAAGAAATTAGCTTCTGTCACGTCATAGACTGTGCTAGATAAATGACAGCTAGAAGTTTTACAGTGGTACTAGTTGTCTTATAATACCAGGCTACAACTTCATTTTGGCCTTTTCAACTGCATGTCTAATAAGTCTGTATTATTAATTAAGTCAATATACAGATCAGCAAATACATGCCAATGCTTGCTTTACTAGTGCTTATATAAGCCTTCAGGGTTTGAAAGTTGTCATGGTCACAATGCAACAAAACATTGTTTATATAACTGTGTATATAACTGCGATAAAAAAAAAAAAAAAAACAGCAACCAGTGAATGACCTGGAACAGCAACCAGTAAGTGACCTGGAACAGCAACCAGTGAGTGACCCGGGGGGGTCATTCCGAGTTGTTAATTCGCTAGCAGTTTTTAGCAGTCGTGCAAACGCTAAGCCGCCACCCTCTGGGAGTGTATTTTAGCTTAGCAGAAGTGCGAACGAAAGGATCGCAGAGCGGCTACAAAAAAAATTGTGCAGTTTCAGAGTAGCTCCAGACCTACTCCTAGCTTGCGATCACTTCAGACTGTTCAGTTCCGGATTTGACGTCACAAACACGCCCTGCGTTCTCCAAGCCACGCCTGCATTTTTCCTGGCACGCCTGCGTTTTTTCAAACACTCCTTGAAAACGGTCAGTTGACACCCAGAAATGCCCACTTCATGTCAATCACTCTGCGGTCAGCAGTGCGACTGAAAAGCTTCGCCAGACCTTGTGTGAAACTGCATCGGCCGTTGTGAAAGTACGTCACCAGTGCGCATTGCGCCGCATGCGCATAAGTGCCGTTTTTTTTTTGCTTAATCGCTGCGCAGCGAACTTTTTAGCTAGCGATCAACTCAGAATGACCCCCCCCAACCCAGGAACCAGTGAGTGACCTGGTGTATACTCAATAAAAGTAATTTAGAATTGTGGAAGCGCCAGTAGCAAATTCTGTTTTGTGATGGATCACCACTATTTTATGCAAATACACCTGTTTTTATGGGAAAGCACATCAATTTGCAAGCTAAGGTGCCAGGGTCTGCGTGGGTGCAAAACAATGTGTAATTGTGGTTTTAAATACAACACAGTAAAGGTGTGTATTAAACAGGATGTTATGGGGTCTCATGTGTAATAAGACTTGTCTCACTATCAGAGTTTAGTTTCTCCAAGGCCTTTGAATGCTGTATATCCAAAGTGAACCTAATATATGCACAAACAATAACACTGATGTCCATTGGAAGTGGGTCATTACCTCCTGACAAACTTTATTTTGAGAAACCTGACCACACAAATATCCACATAATAAGAATGTCTAGTTGTGTGTTAATACTAAATAAAATAGTAATTCCGTTTCATTCCTTTCTCCAAAGTTAATATCAGGGACAACTATAGTCGAATTAAAAGTCTCTTGAAACTTGCTGGCTTTTTAAATGTCTAGTTAGGGGTCTATTCATGAAGCAGTGAAAAGTATGGAGAAGTGAGCTACTGGAGAAGTTGCCCATGGCATCCAATCAGCTGCTACGTATAATTTTATAGAATGTACTTTATAAATGTTACCTCAACAATGATTGGTCACCACTCTTTTCACTGCTTCATGAATAGGCCCAAACTTGCCTACTCTCCCATAATGGCCAGAAAGCTCTCGAAAACCGGAAGAGTGGTCAAGTCCCCCAGCGGGGCACTGTCAGCCCGCAAACCCTGCATTGCCCAGCAACCCCCCCACGCGGCTGTCCAAAGTGGCGGTCCGCGTTTGTCAGATGACGCAATTATTACATGGCCATGCCCTGCTCCACCCCTATGCAGCATCATTTACCCCAGCCATGTCCCCTGACACCGCACCACGCTCCTACTTGTGCTGACCTGGCTGCCCCCTCCCACATGGGGCAGCCAGTATATCGGCAAGCATTAATAGACCCCTAAGTGAGAGTGAGAAGGGAAAGCAAATATTAGATAACAAAAATTGCATTTGAGGTCCAAATAGCTAACAGGATCTATAGGTAGGGTTTCCATTTCTTGGGAATATTTCCAGTTTTTTCACTGAAAGGATTTAAGTGATAATGCTTTTTTTCAGTTCAGCCTTCTGACGATCCCATCATCCCAGGTAAACGTGAAAAATAAATATGATCAGGGACAACTGTTTAAACTAGTTAGTACATACTTACCTATCCTATAAAGGAAGAAAGCAGCAGGGCTGGATATGTTTTTTTTCAGGGCCCCAGGGCAACTAACATGATAAGGTCCCACCTGATACAACTGTCAAAATTATATTAAAAAATAACCACCATACATTCCAGTGAGTATAATACAGTACACATTGCATTCCAATGAGCAGAATACAGCACACATAGCATCCCAGTGACCACACAATACACAGAGATTCCCATTGTACACAGAGTATCCCAGTGACCGCCATACTCAATTAATTTTGTTTAATTAATTAACTTTTCAAGTCTATTTAAAAAGTGGGAGATTGTTGAAGAGGAAAGTAAATCAGTGAATCTAGTATATCTGGGAAACCATATCATATAAATAATTTTGTCATGACTCACATTACCCTTTAAGTTATATTATATTCTTTCATGACAAACTCATTTTATATTTATTTCAAATTCCATACCCATACAAAAAAGTGGTGAAAGTAAAGGAATTATGCATAAGTATTTAAAAAGTGATAGTTTACCTAATTTATAGTTGGTGAGATTTTGGCCATGGTGGGGAGCTCCAGCAGAAACATTACACACTTGGCGATATTCTGAAAGATATGAACGATCTCGTTCATAAATGAACGAGAACTCGTTCATATCTTTCAGTGTGGAGACTTAAGCGATGAACGATGCGCGTCCCCGCGCTCGTTCATCGCTGGTCTCCCGTCGGCTGTGCATGCAGGCCAATATGGACGATCTCGTCCATATTTGCCTGCACTTCAATGCAGCCGGGTGACGGGGGGAGTGAAGAAACTTCACTCCCCCCGTCACTGCCCCCCCGCCGCCGGGTCGCTCGTCGGCCGTATCGGCCGTCGGGCACCTCGGCGGCACATCGCCAAGTGAGTAGGGCCCAACTAGTTTTGCAATAAGTGAAGAAAAGACTCCTAGCGTTCCACAAGTATGAAATTCCCATCGCACAGTGGCGTCACAAGGGGATGCAGGGGGTGTGGCCCGCTCCCGGGTGTCACCCGCCGAGGGGTGACACCAAAATGCCGGCTCCTGCTCAGTGACAGGAGCGGAGTGCTGCACTGTTATATTATGTGTAGCACTCGGCTCCTGTCACTGTGTAGGAGCCAGCACTACAGGCACAGCACTCCCTGGGAGTCAGCCCACACCTCCCGAGTGACTAAAAAACGGGTGTCCGGACACTAAGCCCCGCCCCTCCATTAAAGCCTTACACCTTCCAGCAAAACTCTGCACCCATTTTGGACAAACCCCCCCAGTGTCAAAAAACGAGTGCCGGGCTGCGAGGCCCCCCACCCCTCCAATGAAGCACCGCCCCTTCCCGTGAAGCCCCACTCCTTTTTTGCCGCCGCACAGGGTGTACAGGAGGTAAGTGATGCTTCTGCTATCGCATAAATGGTTCGGGATACTTGTACATGTGCAGTAGACTCTAGCACAGCGCTAGTTTTCTAGTGCTCAGCGCTGCTAGCAGCCAGCTAGAGAGGAGGCGACCTGGACAAAGGCTACATGTGGGCCCCTTCCTCTCTTAATACACCTTTTTTTCCTAAGCATAGTAAGTATTCAGGCTTAGTAGGTCTACAATTTCCTAGGCAAAGTAGGCAATTTATATTCCACACTGCCTAACATACTGTACATTAGTCATTGCTAGCAATTTCTAGGCAAAGTAGGTAATGAATATAATTTCCTTTGTCTAACACATTTCAGGCATTGTGTACGGGATCCAGTCTGAAGATCGACACTGTCTAGGTCGACAATGTTTAGGTCGACCACTGTAGGTTGACAGTCACTAGGTCGACAGGGTTGGAAGGTAAACAGGGTTTCCAGGTCGACATGTGCTAGGTCGACAGGTCAAAAGGTCGACATGAGTTTTTCACATTGTTTTTCTTTTTTGAACTGTTTCATGCTTAACGATCTACGTGGACTACAATTGGAACGGTAATCTGCCCGAACCATGGCGAGCGAAGCGAAGCGAGCCATGTGAGGGGACACGGTGCACTAACTGGGGTTCCCGGTCACTCTATGAAGAAAACGACACAAAAAAACCCTTAAAAAAACTCGTGTCGACCTTTTGACCTGTCGACATAGACCATGTCGACCTAGAAACCCTGTCGACCTATTGACTGTCGACCTATAGTGGTCGACCTAAACATTGTCGACCTAGACACGGTTGATCTAATGATCCACACCCTTGTGTACAATGTCTAGGCATTCTTACAAGTCGGATATGAGCTGTCATATATGTGTATCTAAGATAGATTTAGTTTTTATCCTTTATGTTAAAGAACCAGTCCTATGGCTGCAGTGCTGATTGAAACTGATCAAGTGTATCATCATGGTTTTCCTTTTCTTAAAGTTATAAAGCTACATCTTTTTTCATATATTTTGTTTTTATTCCTGATGTTTTATTGCTCTGCTATTATGCATTAGATTAGCTCTAAAATAAGATAAATTATGTGGTCAGACAGCTCATGGGCACGATTGGTTGAACGTGTCCTTTGCTAAATTTGACTACTGTTACCAATATTACTCACTAGCTGTTCTATCCGTTCTTTGCACGGGAGTTTCTGATTTTCACGATTTTAAATATAAATGAGGGTTAAAACTTTGGGAAATCTATAGAGGTGTAAATTTGAGACTCTTAATGTAAGTAAATATTAATATATGGTTCTTGGCGTTACCAGAGGAGCACCCGTAGCAGAGATGGTAACAAGTGACAGGACCATTTTTGTAGTTTATTCTACACACTGGATGTGCAATAGAAAAATTTTGATCCGATTGTCCATTTGGGCATTATCGTTCACACAGCGCAAGCCATGCATTGGTAATAACGTCATTAGGTCAACCGCCTTTTCATCCACTTATGGTAGGTTTATTAAAATTCTAATTACGTAGTTTTCCTGTTTCCCACCTGAAAAATACATATGTTAAATTTCAGCTTCCTAACATATCGAGAAGTAAGAGAATTAGTGATGAGTCTGTCAGTCAGTCAGTCATTGAGGGCTTACGCATTTATATATACTGTATAGATTTAAAGGAGATAGGTAGAGATTAAAGTGTAAGGGCGGGATGTACTAATGCACATCGCCGCCCAGCGCCACAATGCTGATCGCATATGTACTTATATATGCGATCAGCATTGCGGAGGACAGCTCTTCCGATAAGAGCTGTCTTACACAATGCACAGCGGCAGCCTGACTTCCGGGATTCGGCCCCGGGAGTCAGTCTGCGCAGGTGGACGTGGTTGGGTGCGAGCCATGCTGGGAGGGATCCAATTGGATCGCTCACACAGCGCTGTGGAGAGAAGCCCATAGGCTTCTATGGGGTATCGCCAGCAAAAGCTGGCGAACCCCGCCGCAGCGCTGACCTGCCGGCCAGGGCTTAGTACATTAGGAAAATGTTTAGTATATCCTGCTCTAAGAGTCCCAGTAGATTAAACTGTGATTTAGTAAAAATCTATACTAATTTAGCAATGTTTAGGTGCAGGATTCAGTTTGGTAAATTTACATAATTTTCCCCATGCTTATTCCAGTACCAGGTCTCCACAGTGCTCTGCTCACTTTCCCAGCATTCAGGCATACTTCTTCCACACCAGAGTTCCTTCCAAAACACTGATATGGGCACTTGCAATCAGCTGACCACTGATTCCCCAACCACAGGCTCTGCAGCTGTCACCTGTCTCTGCACACCAATCCGCTGCTGTTCTCTGTTTTACCAATCCCTAACTTAGCAGCGGTCATCTGACCAGTTCCTCCTATCACCGCTCTCCAGGGGGGATGTAAGGATTGCACAGACAGACTGCAGGTGCCTTCAACAATATTGCTTCAATGAGCTACGTCCCTGGGTTTCGGACTCCTGCAGCTAGTAGTTGTCATCCAGTCTGTACCATCTGTTCCAGTCCTGTACCCTGTGCCGTTGGTTCCAGTCCAATATCCTGTGCCATCGGTTCCAGCACGATTCATTGTATCATCGGTTCCAGACAGATATCCTGTACCATCGGTTCCAGCCCAGTATTCTGTACCGTCGATCCCAGTACTATCTGAGGTATACTAACAGCGTTACTGGGAAACCCATCCAGAGGGCCCCAACCTGCACGTCATGTGCAGCAAAACCCATACTCCCTTGTAGGAGTCCCTGGAGAAGACCAGCGACGTGTTAGACTCCGCGCCTCTGGTCTGGGTATCTGCTAATTCCTGCATAGCTTTTCTAGACCTCAACTTCCTGTAATCCTTTCTGCACCTCGGCCTCAGTTCTCTCCACACCTGCTCATGCGCATGAATTACATCAGATCTCCTAGTTTCCAACTCCCAGTTTCCAGTCACAACTGGGAACATTGAACACCTCAGACCTGACTGAGATGAGTTCAATTATCAAGTAGGTTTCCTTTACAAAAAGGTGGCGCACTTATTCAATATTTGACAAATGAATTTTTTGATATTGTGTAGAGTATAACAGAGATTTTTTTTCTACCTAAAAAATAAGCCTAGTTAGGCATTTTGATATTAATCCATATTTTAACTTCCTTGTGTTAAGTATTAACAGAAATTGATATGTTAACACTTGAAAAAATGTCCTGTACGTGACAGAGTTAATGCTCTACTATAGATTTACTTTACTATTAAAAAAGTATTTACAAAAAATGTACTTCATCTAGAGTTATATACTGGAATATGGAGCTAATTAAGTGTAATGGGTTCTCTATGTTTTGTTGACATTCATAATGTCAACCAAAGAATGATGACATGAGAATGCAGATATGTAACTTGCAGATATGTCTAGCGTGTCTACATTCAGCATGTCTACACTGATGAAATGTTGACAAAACAGTGGGTCCCGGGGGTGCGGTGATCACTTACTTCCGTTCAGCACCGACAGTGCAGAGGTGTCCCCCAGGTCCGGCGATACAGAGTTCCGGTACACTAACCCCTATTCCTAATTTAAACCCTCAGCCCACAGAGTAACCCTAACCCTACCCCGCAGCCTAACCTTATGCTGCCTCCGTAGCCTAACCCTAATGTCAGCGTTCTGCAGAATGTTGGCACTCCACGTGTTGACGTTACAACAATGTGGACAACATAACTGCCTACATTCATAATTTTGAATGTCAACATGGTGACATTATTCCAAGTGTAATCACTTTTATTTCGAGTGAATTCTATGGGGCCGATTCAATGGTTGCGCACCGCTCCTGCTGGACGACTATGCTAATGGCCATCTATGCTAATGGGTGTCTATTGGAGCAATTCAATTGTTGCTCTGATCAGACGTCCATTATCATTTTACGCGGCTGACAGCTCCAAGTTTAGCCAAGCAAAGCAGCTAAACCCGTCTAAAGTTGCAGTTTGGCCATCTAAAAGTCCGGGCTTGGGCACCCAAATGATGAACTTTAAACACATTTTTTTCTCACATCTCCAGAGGCTGCGAGCAAAAAAATAAGATTTTACTCACCGGTAAATCTATTTCTCGTAGTCCGTAGTGGATGCTGGGACTCCGTAAGGACCATGGGGAATAGCGGCTCCACAGGAGACTGGGCACAACTATAAAGAAAGCTTTAGGTCTAACTTGTGTGCACTGGCTCCTCCCACTATGACCCTCTTCCAGACTTCAGTTAGGATACTGTGCCCGGAAGAGCTGACACAATAAGGAAGGATTTTGAATCCCGGGTAAGACTCATACCAGCCACACCAATCACACCGTATAACTCGTGATACAATACCCAGTCAACAGTATGACAACAACTGAGCCTCTCAACAGATGGCTCAACAATAACCCTTTAGTTAAACAATAACTATATACAAGTATTGCAGACAATCCGCACTTGGGATGGGCGCCCAGCATCCACTACGGACTACGAGAAATAGATTTACCGGTGAGTAAAATCTTATTTTCTCTGACGTCCTAAGTGGATGCTGGGACTCCGTAAGGACCATGGGGATTATACCAAAGCTCCCAAACGGGCGGGAGAGTGCGGATGACTCTGCAGCACCGAATGGGCAAACTCTAGGTCCTCCTCAGCCAGGGTGTCAAACTTGTAGAATTTAGCAAATGTGTTCAACCCCGACCAAGTAGCTGCTCGGCAAAGTTGTAAAGCCGAGACCCCTCGGGCAGCCGCCCAAGAAGAGCCCTCCTTCCTTGTGGAATGGGCTTTCACTGATTTAGGATGCGGCAGTCCAGCCGCAGAATGTGCAAGCTGAATCGTACTACAGATCCAGTGAGCAATAGTCTGCTTTGAAGCAGGTGCACCCAACTTGTTGGGCGCATACAGGATAAATAGCGAGTTAGTCTTTCTGACTCCAGCTGTCCTGGAAACATAGATTTTCAGGGCCCTAACTACGTCCAACAACTTGGAAGCCTCCAAGTCTTTAGTAGCCGCAGGCACCACAATAGGTTGGTTCAGATGAAAAGCTGATACCACTTTAGGGAGAAACTGGGGACGAGTCCTCAATTCTGCCCTATCCATATGAAAAATCAGATAAGGGCTTTTACATGACAAAGCCGCCAATTCTGATACACGCCTGGCCGAAGCCAAGGCCAACAACATGACCACTTTCCACGTGAGATATTTTAATTCCACGGTTTTTAGTGGCTCAAACCAATGTGACTTTAGGAAATCCAACACCACGTTGAGATCCCAAGGTGCCACTGGAGGCACAAAAGGGGGCTGAATATGCAGCACTCCCTTAACAAAAGTCTGAACTTCAGGTAGTGAAGCCAGTTCTCTCTGGAAGAAAATCAATAGAGCTGAAATCTGGACCTTAATGGAACCCAATTTTAGGCCCATAATCACCCCTGACTGTAGGAAGTGCAGAAAACGGCCCAGCTGAAATTCCTCCGTTGGGGCCTTCCTGGCCTCACACCACGCAACATATTTTCGCCAAATGCGGTGATAATGGTTTGCGGTAACTTCTATCCTAGCTTTAATCAGCGTAGGAATGACTTCCTCCGGAATGCCCTTTTCCTTCAGGATCCGGTGTTCAACCGACATGCCGTCAAACGCAGCCGCGGTAAGTCTTGGAACAGACAGGGCCCCTGCTGCAGCAGGTCCTGTCTGAGCGGCAGAGGCCATGGGCCCTCTGAGATCATTTCTTGAAGTTCCGGGTACCAAGCTCTTCTTGGCCAATCCGGAACAATGAGTATAGTTCTTACTTCTCTTCTCCTTATTATCCTCAGTACCTTTGGTATGAGAGGAAGAGGAGGGAACACATAAACCGACCGGTACACCCACGGTGTCACTAGAGCATCCACAGCTATCGCCTGAGGGTCTCTCGACCTGGCGCAATATCTTTCTAGCTTTTTGTTTAGGTGGGACACCATCATGTCCACCTGTGGCCTTTCCCAACGGTTTACAATCAGTTGGAAGACTTCCGGATGAAGTCCCCACTCTCCCGGGTGGAGGTCGTGTCTGCTGAGGAAGTCTGCTTCCCAGTTGTCCACTCCCGGAATGAACACTGCTGACAGTGCTAACACGTGATTTTCCGCCCATCGGAGAATCCTTGTGGCTTCTGCCATCGCCGTCCTGCTTCTTGTGCCGCCCTGTCGGTTTACATGGGCGACTGCCGTGATGTTGTCTGACTGGATCAGTACCGGCTGGTTTTGAAGCAGGGGTTTTGCCTGACTTAGGGCATTGTAAATGGCCCTCAGTTCCAGAATATTTATGTGTAGGGAAGTCTCCTGACTTGACCATAGTCCTTGGAAGTTTCTTCCCTGTGTGACTGCCCCCCAGCCCCGAAGGCTGGCATCCGTGGTCACCAGGACCCAGTCCTGTATGCCGAATCTGCGGCCCTCTTGAAGATGAGCACTTTGCAGCCACCACAGCAGAGACACCCTGGTCCTCGGAGACAGGGTTATCAGCCGATGCATCTGTAGATGCGATCCGGACCACTTGTCCAACAGGTCCCACTGAAAGGTTCTTGCATGGAACCTGCCGAATGGAATTGCTTCGTAGGAAGCTACCATCTTTCCCAGGATCCGCGTGCAGTGATGCACCGACACCTGTTTTGGTTTTAGGAGGCCTCTGACTAGAGATGACAGCTCCTTGGCCTTCTCCTCCGGGAGAAACACTTTTTTCTGTTCTGTGTCCAGAACCATCCCCAGGAACAGTAGACGTGTCGTAGGGACCAGCTGTGACTTTGGAATATTTAGAATCCAGCCGTGCTGTTGTAGCACCTCCCGAGATAGTGCTACCCCGACCAACAACTGCTCCCTGGACCTCGCCTTTATCAGGAGATCGTCCAAGTACGGGATAATTATAACCCCCTTTTTTCGAAGGAGTATCATCATTTCGGCCATTACCTTGGTAAATACCCTCGGAGCCGTGGATAGACCAAACGGCAACGTCTGGAATTGGTAATGACAATCCTGTACCACAAATCTGAGGTACTCCTGGTGAGGATGGTAAATGGGGACATGCAGGTAAGCATCCTTGATGTCCAGTGATACCATGTAATCCCCTTCGTCCAGGCTTGCAATAACCGCCCTGAGCGATTCCATCTTGAACTTGAATTTTTTTATATATGTGTTCAAGGATTTCAAATTTAAAATGGGTCTCACCGAACCGTCCGGTTTCGGTACCACAAACATTGTGGAATAGTAACCCCGTCCTTGTTGAAGTAGGGGCACCTTTACTATCACCTGCTGGGAATACAGCTTGTGAATTGCCTCCAACACTGCCTCCCTGCCTGAGGGATTTGTTGGCAAGGCAGACTTGAGGAAACGGCGGGGGGGAGACGTCTCGAATTCCAGCTTGTACCCCTGAGATACTACTTGAAAGATCCAGGGATCCACCCGTGAGCGAGCCCACTGATTGCTGAAATTTTTGAGACGGGCCCCCACCGTACCTGGCTCCGCCTGTGGAGCCCCAGCGTCATGCTGTGGACTTAGAGGAAACGGGGGAGGACTTTTGCTCCTGGGAACTGGCTGTATGCTGCAGCTTTTTCCCTCTACCTCTGCCTCTGGGCAGAAAGGACGCGCCTTTAACACGCTTGCCCTTATTGGGCCGAAAGGACTGTACCTGATAATACGGTGCTTTCTTTGGCTGTGAGGGAACATGGGGTAAAAATGTAGACTTCCCAGCTGTTGCTGTGGAAACGAGGTCCGAGAGACCATCCCCGAACAACTCCTCACCCTTATAAGGCAAAACTTCCATGTGCCTTTTAGAATCTGCATCTCCTGTCCACTGCCGAGTCCTGGCAGAAATGGACATTGCACTTATTTTAGATGCCAGCCGGCAAATATCCCTCTGTGCATCCCTCATGTATAAGAGTGCGTCTTTAATATGCTCTACGGTTAGCAATATAGTGTCCCTGTCTAGGGTATCAATATTTTCCGACAGGGAATCTGACCACGCAGCTGCAGCACTGCACATCCATGCTGAAGCAATAGCTGGTCTCAGTATAACACCTGTGTGTGTATATATAGACTTCAGGATAGCCTCCTGCTTTCTATCAGCAGATTCCTTCAGGGCGGCCGTATCCGGAGACGGTAGTGCCACCTTCTTTGACAAGAGTGTGAGTGCTTTATCCACCCTAGGGGATGTTTCCCAACGTGACTTATCCTCTGGCGGGAAAGGGTACGCCATTAGTAACCTCTTAGAAATTACCAGTTTCTTATCGGGGGAAGCCCACGCTTCTTCACACACTTCATTTAATTCCTCAGATGGAGGAAAAACAACTGGTAGTTTTTTCTCTCCAAACATAATACCCTTTTTTGTGGTACCCGGGGTAACATCAGAAATATGCAACACATTTTTCATTGCCTCAATCATATAACGTGTGGCCCTATTGGAAGATACATTAGTCTCATCGTCGTCGACACTGGAGTCAGTATCCGTGTCGACATCTGTGTCTGCCATCTGAGGTAGCGGGCGTTTTAAAGCCCCTGATGGCTTTTGAGACGCCTGGGCAGGCACAGGCTGAGAAGCCGGCTGTCCCATATTTGGTATGTCGTCAAACCTTTTATGCAAGGAGTCGACACTGTCGCGTAATTCCTTCCACATAACCATCCACTCAGGTGTCGACCCCGCAGGGGGTGACATCACATTTATTGTCATTTGCTCCGCCTCCACATAAGCCTCTTCATCAAACATGTCGACACAGCCGTACCGACACACCGCAAACACACAGGGAATGCTCTGACAGAGGACAGGACCCCACAAAGCCCTTTGGGGAGACAGAGAGAGAGTATGCCAGCACACACCAGAGCGCTATATAACACAGGGATCCCACTATAAATGAGTGTTTTTTCCCTTATAGCTGCTTATATTATATATATACTGCGCCTAAATTTAGTGCCCCCCCTCTCTTTTTTACCCTTATGTAGCTTGACACTGCAGGGGAGAGCCAGGGAGCGTCCTTCCAGCGGAGCTGTGAGGGAAAAATGGCGCCAGTGTGCTTAAGGAAGATAGCCCCGCCCCTTTTCCGGCGGACTTCTCCCGCTTTTTCTGGAATTCTGGCAGGGGTATTTTTACACCTATATAGCCTTCCTGACTATATATGGTGTAGATTTGCCAGCCAAGGTGTATTATATTGCCCTCAGGGCGCCCCCCAGCGCCCTGCACCCATCAGTGACCGGAGTGTAAGGTGTGCATGAGGAGCAATGGCGCACAGCTGCAGTGCTGTGCGCTACCTTGTTGTAGACAGAAGTCTTCTGCCGCCGATTTTCCGGAACACTTCTTGCTTCTGGCTCTGTAAGGGGGCCGGCGGCGCGGCTCCGGGACCGAACATCAAGGTCGGGTCCTGCGGTCGATCCCTCTGGAGCTAATGGTGTCCAGTAGCCTAAGAAGCCCAAGCTACCACCAGTTAGGTAGGTTCGCTTCTTCTCCCCTTAGTCCCACGCTGCAGTGAGTCTGTTGCCAGCAGATCTCACTGTAAAATAAAAAACCTAAAATATACTGAGCCCCTAGTGTGCATCCAGCTCAGCCGGGAACAAGATTCTAACTTAAGTCTGGAAGAGGGTCATAGTGGGAGGAGCCAGTGCACACCAGTTACACCTAAAGCTTTCTTTATAGTTGTGCCCAGTCTCCTGCGGAGCCGCTATTCCCCATGGTCCTTACGGAGTCCCAGCATCCACTTAGGACATCAGAGAAATCTGTGTGCCGCAGGAAATGGATATCTCTCGGAGCAAAAATTGAATAGCTCTGTTAGACGCCCATTCCTTTAGATGGCCAACAGGTTGAATAGGCCCCTATATTTTCCAATGTGCAGTGAGTTTATCAACCAAAGAATAAAAAAATGGCTTGAGTTGTAAATACATGATGACACATTTGAGTAACATAAATGCAGTAGCAGGTGCTCAAAAGCAAATGTCACCTATGACCCCATAGCCTCTTCTCCAAATGAACATGAGAAAAATGACTGCTAATAGCTGCAGGCAAAGAACTCAAGTGCCAGCGATTTCTGCAATCTTGTCAATCCATTGTGAGGAAATGAGTTTAGTGAAACTGTAGATGTCTTGAAACTCATATCATAGAAGGGGAAACCATGGGGAAATTTACTGGCATTCCCTTACAATGTTATATGTGTATGATAATAATAATAATAATAATGATAATCATCATCATCATCATCATCATCGCTCTTACAAACTCCAACAGTTCTTGAATTTATTTATTACTAGATATGTTAAACTAAACCTAACCATTATATAACTTCAAGTCCAGTGTTAGCTGCAATCTAGTGCCATCTACATGTTCATGTTTTCCTTCCATTGCTCTTTATCTGTTCGCTGTGGTAGTGATATAAAAATAGAGTACCAGAGTTTTTTTCACGGCACCCTTTGACCAAACATTTCTTATTGTGAAATTTAGAAACAAATTTTAAATTATTTTAATTGTATTTATATTAGAGATGAGCGGGTTCGGTTCCTCGGAATCCGAACCCCCCCGAACTTCAGCCTTTTTACACGGGTCCGAGGCAGACTCGGATCTTCCCGCCTTGCTCGGTTAACCCGAGCGCGCCTGAACGTCATCATCCCGCTGTCGGATTCTCGCGAGGCTCGTATTCTATCGCGAGACTCGGATTCTATATAAGGAGCCGCGCGTCGCCGCCATTTTCACACGTGCATTGAGATTGATAGGGAGAGGACGTGGCTGGCGTCCTCTCCGTTAGAATAGATAGAGACACTTGAGTTGATTTACTACTAACTTAGTAATTTTGGGGAGCATTAGGAGTACTCAGAGTGCAGAGTTTTGCGCGATAGTTACTAGTGACCACCACCAGTTTTATTTATTATTTAATATAATCCGTTCTCTGCCTGAAAAAAAACGATACACAGTCACATACCATATCTGTGCTCAGCCTCAGTGTGCTGCATGATAATATCATCTATGTATATCTGACTGTGCTGAGTGCTCACTGCTCACACAGCTGAATTGTGGGGGAGACTGGGGAGCAGTTATAGCAGGAGTACAGTGCACACTTTTGCTGCCAGTGTGACTGACCAGTGACCACCAGTATATTGTCTGCCTGAAAAAGTTAAACACTCCTGTGGTGTTTTTTTTTTTTATTCTATAAACGCATTCTGCTGACAGTGTCCAGCAGGTCCGTCATTCATTATATTATATAAATATTTACCTGCAGTAGTGTTATATTTTTTTTGTTCATCTCTATCATCTTTATCATCTCTATATTAGCAGACGCAGTACGGTAGTCCACGGCTGTGGCTACCTCTGTGTCGTCAGTGCTCGTCCATAATTGTATACCTACCTGTGGTGGGGTTTATTTTTCTATCTTCTTCATACTAGTAGTTTAGGAGTCTGCTGACAGTGTCCAGCAGGTCCATCATTATATTATATATACCTGCAGTAGTGATATATATATATTTCTCTAACGTCCTAAGCTAGAAATGCATCTTTTAAATGCTCTATAGGCAATAATATACTGTCCCTATCTAGGGTATCAATATTTTTAGTCAGGGAATCCGACCACGCCAACCCAGCACTGCACATCCAGGCTGAGGCGATTGCTGGTCGCAGTATAACACCAGTATGTGTGTAAATACATTTTAGGATACCCTCCTGCTTTCTATCAGCAGGATCCTTAAGGGCGGCCATCTCAGGAGAGGGTAGAGCCCTTGTTCTTACAAGCGTGTGAGCGCTTTATCCACCCTAGGGGGTGTTTCCCAACGCACCCTAACCTCTGGCGGGAAAGGATATAATGCCAATAACATTTTAGAAATTATCAGTTGTTATCGGGGGAAACCCACGCATCATCACACACCTCATTTAATTTCTCAGATTCAGGAAAACTACAGGTAGTTTTTCCTCACCGAACATAATACCCCTTTTTGGTGGTACTCGTATTATCAGAAATGTGTAAAAACATTTTTCATTGCCTCAATCATGTAACGTGTGGCCCTACTGGAAGTCACATTTGTCTCTTCACCGTCGACACTGGAGTCAGTATCCGTGTCGGCGTCTATATCTGCCATCTGAGGTAACGGGCGCTTTAGAGCCCCTGACGGCCTATGAGACGTCTGGACAGGCACAAGCTGAGTGTTTTTCCCCTTATAGCTGCTGTATTTTTAATACTGCGCGTAATTAGTGCCCCCCTCTCTTTTTTAACCCTTTCTGTAGTGTAGTGACTGCAGGGGAGAGCCAGGGAGCTTCCCTCCAACGGAGCTGTGAGGGAAAATGGCGCCAGTGTGCTGAGGAGATAGGCTCCGCCCCCTTCTCGGCGGCCTTATCACCCGTTTTTCTGTGTATTCTGGCAGGGGTTAAATTCATCCATATAGCCCAGGAGCTATATGTGATGCATTTCTTTTGCCATCCAAGGTGTTTTTATTGCGTCTCAGGGCGCCCCCCCCAGCGCCCTGCACCCTCAGTGACCGGAGTGTGAAGTGTGCTGAGAGCAATGGCGCACAGCTGCAGTGCTGTGCGCTACCTTGTTGAAGACAGGACGTCTTCTGCCGCCGATTTTCCGGACCTCTTCTGTCTTCTGGCTCTGTAAGGGGGCCGGCGGCGCGGCTCTGGGACCTATCCATGGCTGGGCCTGTGATCGGTCCCTCTGGAGCTAATGTCCAGTAGCCTAAGAAGCCCAATCCACTCTGCACGCAGGTGAGTTTGCTTCTTCTCCCCTTAGTCCCTCGATGCAGTGAGCCTGTTGCCAGCAGGTCTCACTGAACATAAAAAAACCTAAAACTAAACTTTTCACTAAGCAGCTCAGGAGAGCCACCTAGTGTGCACCCTTCTCGTTCGGGCACAGTATCCTAACTGAGGCTTGGAGGAGGGTCATAGGGGGAGGAGCCAGTGCACACCAGGTAGTTCTAAAGCTTTACTTTTGTGCCCAGTCTCCTGCGGAGCCGCTATTCCCCATGGTCCTTACGGAGTCCCCAGCATCCACTACGGACTACGAGAAATAGAATTATCGGTAAGTAAATTCTTATTTTTTTATATCATTATCATCTCTATACTAGCAGACGCAGTACGGTAGTCCACGGCTGTAGCTACCTCTGTGTCGTCAGTGCTCGTCCATAATTGTATACCTACCTGTGGTGGGGGTTTTTTTTCTATCTTCTTCATACTAGTAGTTTAGGAGTCTGCTGACAGTGTCCAGCAGGTCCGTCATTATATTATATATACCTGCAGTAGTGATATATATATTTTTTTTATATCATTATCATCTCTATACTAGCAGACGCAGTACGGTAGTCCACGGCTGTAGCTACCTCTGTGTCGTCAGTCACTCGTCATCCATAAGTATACTAGTATCCATCCATCTCCATTGTTTACCTGAGGTGCCTTTTAGTTGTGCCTATTAAAAATGGAGAACAAAAATGTTGAGGTTCCAAAAATAGGGAAAGATCAAGATCCACTTCCACCTCGTGCTGAAGCTGCTGCCACTAGTCATGGCCAAGACGATGAAATTCCATCAACGTCGTCTGCCAAGGCCGATGCCCAATGTCATAGTACAGAGCATGTAAAATCCAAAACACAAAATATCAGTAAAAAAAGGACTAAAAAATCTAAAATAAAATCGTCGGAGGAGAAGCGTAAACTTGCCAATATGCCATTTACCACACGGAGTGGCAAGGAACGGCTGAGGCCCTGGCCTATGTTCATGGATAGTGGTTCAGCTTCACATGAGGATGGAAGCACTCAGCCTCTCGCTAGAAAAATGAAAAGACTTAAGCTGGCAAAAGCACAGCAAAGAACTGTGCGTTCTTCGAAATCACAAATCCACAAGGAGAGTCCAATTGTGTCGGTTGCGATGCCTGACCTTCCCAACACTGGACGTGAAGAGCATGCGCCTTCCACCATTTGCACGCCCCCTGCAAGTGCTGGAAGGAGCACCCGCAGTCCAGTTCCTGATAGTCAGATTGAAGATGTCAGTGTTGAAGTACACCAGGATGAGGAGGATATGGGTGTTGCTGGCGCTGGGGAGGAAATTGACAAGGAGGATTCTGATGGTGAGGTGGTTTGTTTAAGTCAGGCACCCGGGGAGACACCTGTTGTCCGTGGGAGGAATATGGCCATTGACATGCCTGGTGAAAATACCAAAAAAATCAGCTCTTCGGTGTGGAAGTATTTCAACAGAAATGCGGACAACAGGTGTCAAGCCGTGTGTTGCCTTTGTCAAACTGTAATAAGTAGGGGTAAGGACGTTAACCACCTCGGAACATCCTCCCTTATACGTCACCTGCAGCGCATTCATCATAAGTCAGTGACAAGTTCAAAAACTTTGGGCGACAGCGGAAGCAGTCCACTGACCAGTAAATCCCTTCCTCTTGTAACCAAGCTCACGCAAACCACCCCACCAACTCCCTCAGTGTCAATTTCCTCCTTCCCCAGGAATGCCAATAGTCCTGCAGGCCATGTCACTGGCAATTCTGACGAGTCCTCTCCTGCCTGGAATTCCTCCGATGCATCCTTGCGTGTAACGCCTACTGCTGCTGGCGCTGCTGTTGTTGCTGCTGGGAGTCGATGGTCATCCCAGAGGGGAAGTCGTAAGACGACTTTTACTACTTCCACCAAGCAATTGACTGTCCAACAGTCCTTTGCGAGGAAGATGAAATATCACAGCAGTCATCCTGCTGCAAAGCGGATAACTGAGGCCTTGGCATCCTGGGCGGTGAGAAACGTGGTTCCGGTATCCATCATTACTGCAGAGCCAACTATAGACTTGTTTGAGGTACTGTGTCCCCGGTACCAAATACCATCTAGGTTCCATTTCTCTAGGCAGGCGATACCGAAAATGTACACAGACCTCAGAAAAAGACTCACCAGTGTCCTAAAAAATGCAGTTGTACCCAATGTCCACTTAACCACGGACATGTGGACAAGTGGAGCAGGGCAGACTCAGGACTATATGACTGTGACAGCCCACTGGGTAGATGTATTGACTCCCGCCGCAAGAACAGCAGCGGCGGCACCAGTAGCAGCATCTCGCAAACGCCAACTCTTTCCTAGGCAGGCTACGCTTTGTATCACCGCTTTCCAGAATACGCACACAGCTGAAAACCTCTTACGGCAACTGAGGAAGATCATCGCAGAATGGCTTACCCCAATTGGACTCTCCTGTGGATTTGTGGCATCGGACAACGCCAGCAATATTGTGTGTGCATTAAATCTGGGCAAATTCCAGCACGTCCCATGTTTTGCACATACCTTGAATTTGGTGGTGCAGAATTATTTAAAAAACGACAGGGGCGTGCAAGAGATGCTGTCGGTGGCCAGAAGAATTGCGGGACACTTTCGGCGTACAGGCACCACGTACAGAAGACTGGAGCAACACCAAAAACGCCTGAACCTGCCCTGCCATCATCTGAAGCAAGAAGTGGTAACGAGGTGGAATTCAACCCTCTATATGCTTCAGAGGTTGGAGGAGCAGCAAAAGGCCATTCAAGCCTATACAACTGACCACGATATAGGAGGTGGAATGCACCTGTCTCAAGCGCAGTGGAGAATGATTTCAACGTTGTGCAAGGTTCTGCAACCTTTTGAACTTGCCACACGTGAAGTCAGTTCAGACACTGCCAGCCTGAGTCAGGTCATTCCCCTCATCAGGCTTTTGCAGAAGAAGCTGGAGACATTGAAGGAGGAGCTAACACTGAGCGATTCCGCTAGGCATGTGGGACTTGTGGATGGAGCCCTTAATTCGCTCAACAAGGATTCACGGGTGGTCAATCAGTTGAAATCAGAGCACTACATTTTGGCCACCGTGTTAGATCCTAGATTTAAAACCTACCTTGGATCTCTCTTTCTGGCAGACACAAGTCTGCAGGGGTTCAAAGAACTGCTGGTGAGAAAATTGTCAAGTCAAGCGGAACGCGACCTGTCAACATCTCCTCCTTCACATTCTCCCGCAACTGGGGGTGCGAGGAAAAGGCTCAGAATTCTGAGCCCACCCGCTGGCGGTGATGCAGGGCAGTCTGGAGCGACTGCTGATGCTGACATCTGGTCCGGACTGAAGGACCTGCCAACGATTACGGACATGTCGTCTACTGGCACTGCATATGATTCTCTCTCCATTGAAAGAATGGTGGAGGATTATATGAGTGACCGCATCCAAGTAGGCACGTCAGACAGTCCGTACGTATACTGGCAGGAAAAAGAGGCAATTTGGAGGCCCTTGCACAAACTGGCTTTATTCTACCTAAGTTGCCCTCCCACAAGTGTGTACTCCGAAAGAGTGTTTAGTGCCGCCGCTCACCTTGTCAGCAATCGGCGTACGAGGTTACTTCCAGAAAATGTGGAGAAGATGATGTTCATTAAAATGAATTATAATCAATTCCTCCATGGAGACATTCACCAGCAGCAATTGCCTCCACAAAGTACACAGGGAGCTGTGATGGTGGATTCCAGTGGGGACGAATTGATAATCTGTGAGGAGGGGGATGTACACGGTGATGAATCGGAGGATGATGATGAGGTGGACATCTTGCCTCTGTAGAGCCAGTTTGTGCAAGGAGAGATTAATTGCTTCTTTTTTGGTGGGGGTCCAAACTAACCCGTCATTTTAGTCACAGTCGTGTGGCAGACCCTGTCACTGAAATGATGGGTTGGTTAAAGTGTGCATGTCCTGTTTATACAACATAAGGGTGGGTGGGAGGGCCCAAGGACAATTCCATCTTGCACCTCTTTTTTCTTTCATTTTTCTTTGCGTCATGTGCTGTTTGGGGAGTGTTTTTTGGAAGGGCCATCCTGCGTGACACTGCAGTGCCACTCCTAGATGGGCCAGGTGTTTGTGTCGGCCACTTGGGTCGCTGAGCTTAGTCATCCAGCGACCTCGGTGCAAATTTTAGGACTAAAAATAATATTGTGAGGTGTGAGGTGTTCAGAATAGACTGAAAATGAGTGGAAATTATGGTTATTGAGGTTAATAATACTTTGGGATCAAAATGACCCCCAGATTCTATGATTTAAGCTGTTTTTTAGGGTTTTTTGAAAAAAAACACCTGAATCCGACAAAAAAAATTCGGTGAGGTTTTGCCAAAACGCGTTCGAACCCAAAACACGGCCACGGAACCGAACCCAAAACCAAAACACAAAACCCGAAAAATTTCCGGTGCACATCTCTAATTTATATGCCATCCTTAGGTTCAGTTATGTGGTGAAGTACAGGATTTGTTTCTGTTTGTTCACATATATGATAGCCAGCCACCAGCACTGGTTTTGCCTGTTACACTAACCATAAATAATTCAACTGGTCCTGAACCACCAATCCAAGGCACCCCTGCAAGTGTCCAGAGGCATCCCAGGGTGCCATGGCACACAGTTTGAGAACCACTGCCCTAGGGGTTTTCAGAATCATTTCCGCATATGCAATAGTAAATAATTGCTCAACTGCGCCAACACCGGCATTGCGGTCAGCCTGCATCCACCTCTGACCCAGGCCCTATATTTGCATTCTTTACATATCACTCTGGCCAGCCTACTGAGTGTCCAATATAAAGCTGACATGGTTTCATGCATATCTGGCTCATACTTCTACAGCACTACTTGTTATTCATATCTTACTTTACAAAGTCATTAAGTGGTTTAAGAAAACCCTCACTCTCTGCCTTAAGCTGGCTACACACTAGATGACCGGTAATCTTGCTGATAGGACAATTTTATCCTCGTCCCGGACCAGGCAGGATAGCCGGTATACACTAACTGATATAATAAACAACAGAACGATCCCTCATTCCATCTTTAATTACACAGCATCATACCCTCCAAAACGGCTGAGCAGAAAATGGCACAAATTAGGAAAGGGGCGTGGCCACTGGTAAAGGGGAGGTGGCCCTCAGTACTCCCACAGGAATCAATAGGAATGGGAGATGGTGAAACCCGTTACAGAGCCCTTTATGTCTGGTGCAGACCATAAAAAAAGACGGTACTATACTGGCCAAAAAGGTACAGTTAGAGGTTATGCTGCAGATTGACCTGCATGCACAGCTAATCTGAAAATGTGACGTAGCAGAAGCGCATAGTGCATACACACTGGACGATTTCAGCGATTTGTTGTTCCGATCCATCGGAATCGGGCAAATCATTCAAAATATTCTCTAGTGTGTACCCAGCTTTAGACTGTGTACTTTGCTGTGGAAGCGGACCTCTGCCATTACAACAGTTTATGTTTCTTACTTACAGTACAAGTAGTGGGCAAAGTGGTAGTGAAGTTACGGTATAGAAAATGCAAGTATATGTAAAGTGACAGCTTGACAATGAAAGCAGTAGGAGACATGGTGGTATGGCATGCTGCATTACAGGCCTACACATACCACTGTATACTATCATTACTGGATGTTAGAGCCTATATGGTCTTATGCACTGCTGCAAGTATGGCGGTATGGGGCGGTACTGCCGGCCCAACCTCCATGCTTGCAGCCACTGCTCTGCTGTGTGTGAGGGGAGGAGAGCACAGGGCACCTCTCCTGCCCCTCAGTGTTCAGTTCGGTCTCCGGTGGTGGCATGTATCTCTAATGAGGCGCTAGTTTGTTAGCCAATAAGAGCTTGAGGACCAGGAGCTGCTGATTCTGATTGGCTGCCATAACACAAGTTTTGATTGGCTCACGAACCGGCGCCTCATTAGAGATACACGGCGCCGCTGCTGGAGAATGGATGGAACACTGACGGCAGGAGAGGCGTGCACTGCGCTCTCCTCCCCTAACACACAGCAGCCAGCAGCTGTGAGCAGAACTCGGGGGGGAAGGGGGGGCGGGGTTACCTGGCACTGTGGGGCATATGTGTAACTGGCACTGGGGGGTGTACATGGCACTGTGAGGCAGTGGGGGCCTATGTGTAACTGGCACTGGGGGGTGTACATGGCACTGTGGGGCAGTGGGGGCATATTTGTAACTGGCACAGTAGGGGCATATCTGGGACTGTGGGGGCATATGTATACCTGGCACTGTAGAGGCATATGTGTATATGGCCCTGTGGGGCATATGTGTACTTGGCATTGTGAGGGCATATGTGTATCTGGCACTGTTGGAGCATGTGTGTATCTGCCACTGTCGGGGCATATGTGTATCTAGCACTGTGGGGCATATGTGTATCTGGCACTATGGGCATATGTGTATCTGGCACTGTGGGGGCATATGTGTAACTGGCACTGTAGGGGCATATCTGACACTGTGGGGGGCATATGTGTGCCTGGCACTGTGGGGACATTTGTGTACCTGGCATTGTGGGGACATATGTGTATCTGACACTGTGGGGGCATATGTGTATCTGGCACTGTGGGGGCATATGTGTATCTGGGACTGTGGGACATATGTGTATCTGGCACCGTGGGGCATATGTGTATCTGGCACTGTGGGGGTATATGTGTATCTGGCACTCTAGGGGCATATGTGTAACTGGCACTGTGGGGTCATATGTGTATATGCACTGTGGGGGCATATGTGTATGTAGCAATGTGTGTGCATATTTGTATCTGGCACTGTGGGGGCGTATGTGTATCTGGCACTGTGAGGGCATATCTGGCACCATAGGTGCATATGTGTATCTGGTACTGTGAGGCATATGTGTATCTGGCATTGTTGGAGGCATATGTGTATCTGGCCCCCCATATGTGTATCACGCCCCCATTTTTTGCCATGCGCGCCTTCGGCACGCGCACACTGTACCACTAATATTTTTTCTCATACGTCCTAGAGGATGCTAGGGTCACATTAGAACCATGGGGTATAGACGGTATCCGCAGGAGACATGGGCACTTTAAGACTTTGAAAGGGTGTGAACTGGCTCCTCCCTCTATGCTCCTCCTACAGACTCCAGTTTTAGAATTGTGCCCAGTAAGACTGGATGCACTACAGGGGAGCTCTACTGAGTTTCTCTGAAAAGACATAGGTTAAATTTTTTATTTTCAGGGAAGCTGCTGGCAACAGTCTCCCTGCTTCGTGGGACTTAGGGGAGAGAGGTATGACCTACTTCTAGTGAGTTCAAAGGCTCTGCTTCTGGCTGACAGGACACCATTAGCTCCTGAGGGTGATGATCGCTGGGTGCGCCTAGATGCTCACTCCCGCAGCCTGCCGTCACCCCCTTACAGAGCCAGAAGTCAGAAGATAGGTGAGTAGCAGAAGAAAGAAGACTTCTCTTCAGTGACGGCTTTATGAGGAACCGCGTGGCGGGCGAGACGCTGCGCTCCATGCTCCCACACAAATCACAGGCACTGCAGGGTGCAGGGCACGGGGGGGGGGGGGGGGGATGGGGCACCATGGGCAGCATAAAATCCTCAATCTGACCTGGCAAGAGAGGACATTAGTCCGAACCCCTGCCAGTATAATTGTTTATTTATTTAGGAGCGGGCAGAAGCGCGCCATTACAGACTGCTTCCTCACTCCCTCAGCTCACTGCTCGGCGCCATTTCCTCTCACAAGGCTGCAGAGACGCTGGTCCTCCCTTCCACTGTCTGACAACTATCGGGGTGCAAAACGAGGGGGGGGGGGCGCAGTAAGTTTTGGTGCAATATATTGGCAGAAAAGCGCTACAACTTCTGAGGCATTATTTAGTGTTTTCAGGGTTGTTTGGCGCTGGGTTGTGAGCTGGCAAATCCTCTCTGTGTCCCTCTAACAGACTTTACTGTGGGTCTGTCCCCTTATAAGCCCGGTGTGTCTGTGAGTGTTTGGTACACGTGTGTCGACATGTCTGAGGCTGAGTGCTCTTCCCAGAAGGAGACTGTATTGGGGACACAGATAAATGTGGGTGAGACCCTGTCGGCACCGCCGACTCCTGACTGGGTGAATGTCTTGAATGCGAATAGGACTCGTATCAGTAAGTGGTTGGATAAGTCTGAGTCTCAGACCCAGGCATAAAAAAAAAAAAGAAAATCTGTGGAGGATGTGTTATCGCAGGTCCAGGACCCCTCCGGGTCACAAAGACGTTCGTTTGCCCAGTTGGTTAACACTGATACCGACACGGACACTGATTCCAGTGTCGACTATAGTGATTCCAGATTAGATCTGAAATTGGCTAAGAGCATTCAGTACATGATTGTGGCTATAAAAGATGTATGGCGTATCACTGAGGACCTTGTTGTTACTGATAAACGGGTCTGTATGTATAAAGAAAAGAAACCGGAGGTGACGTTTCCTCCCTCTCATGAACTGAACGCTCTATTTGAAAAAGTCTGGGAAAATCCTGACAGAAAGTTTCAAATCCCTAAAAGGATTCCGGTTGCTTATCCTTTTCCCACTGAGGCCAGGAAAAAGTGGGAGTCACCCCCCATTTTGGACAAGGCCCTGTCTAAAAAGGTGGCTCTCCCAGCACCGGGCACGACGGCCCTTAAGGACCCAGCAGATCGTAAGCAAGAAACTACGTTAAAATCCATTTATGCGACCACAGGTACGCTACTCAGACCTGCCATTGCATCTGCGTGGGTGAGTAGTGCTATTGAAAAGTGGGCAGATAACTTGTCATCTGACATAGATACACTGGATAGGGATAGCATCCTCTTGACAAGGGGTTATATCATGGACGCTGCAGCATACCTAAAGGAAACTGTGAGAGATATTGGCCTTTTTGGATCAAAATCCAATGCCATGGTGGTCTCGGCTAGGCGAGCATGGTGGATTCACCAATGCAATGCTGATGCAGACTCCAAGAAAAATATGGATGATTTGGTATCTATGGCTACCGCGGGTAAGTCATCTTTTTTGCCTTATGTTCCTCAGCAACAAAAGAAAACGCACCACTATCAAATGCAGTCATTTCGGCCCAATAAATACAGAAGAGGGCGAGGCTCTTCCGTCCTTGCTAGTAGTGGGAGGGGAAGAGGTAAAGGATCAACAACCTTGTCGAGTTCGCAGGAGCAGAAGTCTTCCCCTGCTTCTGCCAAATCCACCACATGACGCTAGGGCTCTCTTGCGGGAGTACGCACCGGTGGGGGCACGTCTAAAACTCTTCAGTCAGTTCTGGATTCATTCGGGCCTAGACCCGTGGGTTTTACAAATAGTGTTCCAAGGGTACAAACTAGAATTTCAAGACGTTCCCCCTTGCCGATTTTTCAAATCGGCCTTACCAGTTTCTCCTCCGGACAGGGAGGTAGTAAGCGAGGCTATACAAAAGTTGTGTCCGAATCAAGTCATTATCCTGGTTCCCCGTCACAACAGGGAGAAGGCATTTATTCAAGCCTTTACGTGGTTCAGAAGCCGGACGGCTCGGTCAGGCCAATCCTAAACCTGAAATCCCTAAATTTCTACCTGAAGAAGATTAAATTCAGAATGGAATCTCTCAGGGCAGTGATCTCCAGTCTGGAGGAAGAAGATTTCATGGTTTCGGTGGACATAAAGGATGCCTATTCACATGTTCCCATTTATCCTCCGCATCAGGCTTACCTGAGATTTGTGATTCAGGATTGTCATTACCAATTTCAGACGTTGCCGTTTGGTCTATCCACGGCTCCGAGGATTTTCACCAAGGTTATGGCGGAAATGATGGTTCTTCTTCGCAAACAATATAATCTATTATCCCTTACTTGGACGATCTCCTGATAAAGGCGAGATCCAGGGACCAGTTGGTGCGAAACATTGCACTCTCCCTGACAGTTCTTTAACAACATGGTTGGCTCCTAAACTTGCCAAAGTCGCAGTTGCTTCCAACAACGCGATTGTCGTTTTTGGGAATGATACTGGACACAGAACTTCAGAGAGTTTTTCTTCCAGTGGAAAAGGCTCTGGAGATCCAGAGTCTGGTCAAACAAGTTCTGAAACCAGCAAGAGTGTCAATCCATCAATGCATTCGGTTGCTGGGGAAGATGGTTGCAGTCTACGAGGCCATTCAGTTTGGCAGGTTCCATGCCAGAGTGTTCCAGTGGGACCTGTTGGACAAGTGGTCCGGGTCCTGCCTACAAGGATAATCCTGTCTTCCAAGACCAGGGTCTCACTCCTGTGGTGGCTGCACAGCTCTCACCTCCTAGAGGGGTGCAGGTTCGGGATCCAGGACTGGATCCTAGTAACCACGGATGCAAGCCTCCGAGGCTGGGGGGCAGTCACGCTGGGAGAAAACTTCCAAGGAAGATGGTCAAGTCAGGAAACTTGTCTCCACATAAACGTTCTGGTGTTAAGGGCCATTTACAACGGCCTTCTGCAAGCGGAACATCTTCTTCGAGATCTATCCATACTGATCCAGTCGGACAATGTAACAGCAGTAGCGTACATAAACCGTCAAGGCGGAACGAAAAGCAGAGCGGTGATGGCAGAAGCCACAAGGATTTTCCGCTGGGCGGAAAAGCATACAAGCGCTCTGTCAGTGATCTTCATTCCAGGAGTGGACAACTGGGAAGCAGACTTCCTCAGAAGACACAATCTCCATCCAGGAGAGTGGGGCCTTCACCAAGAAGTCTTCGCAGAGGTGACAAGTCGTTGGGGAGTTCCTCAAGTAGACATGGTGGCATCTCGTCTCAACAAGAAGCTTCAGAGATATTGTTCCAGGTCAAGAGACCCTCAAGCAAAAGCAGTGGATGCACTGGTGACACCGGGGGTGTTTCAGTCGGTGTATGTATTCCCTCCACTTCCTCTCTTTCCAAAAGTTCTATAGATCATAAGAAGAACAAAGAGTTGGGCGATCCTCGTTGTCCCAGGCTCGCCAAGGAGGGCTTGGTATCCAGATCTTCAGGAATTACTCATAGGAGATCCCTGGCCTCTTCCTCTGCGCGAGGACCTGCTACAACAGGGGCCGTGCGTGTATCAGGACTTACCGCGGCTACTTTTGACGGCATGGCGGTTGAGCGCAAAATCCTAGCCCGTAAGGGTATTCCCAGTGAAGTCATTCCCACACTTATTCAGGACAGAAAAGGGGTAATGTCTAAACATTACCACCGTATTTGGAGAAAATATATTTCTTGGTGTGATTCCAAGACGGCTCCTACGGAAGAGTTTCAGCTACGACGTTTTCTCCATTTTCTACAAGCAGGTGTGGATGCGGGCCTAAAATTGGGCTCAATTAAGGTACAGATTTCAGCCTTATCGGTTTTCTTTCAGAAACAATTGGCCTCCCTTCCAGAAGTTCAGACTTTCGTGAAAGGCGTGTTGCACATCCATCTCCATTTGTGCCTCCTGTGGCACCATGGGATCTTAATGTGGTGTTGCAGTTCCTTCAATCACATTGGTTTGAACCTTTACAGAAGGTTGAGTTGAAGTTCCTTACTTGGAAAGTGGTCATCCTGTTGGCCTTGGCATCTGCAAGGCGGGTGTCTGAGTTAGCGGTCTTGTCTCACAAGAGCCCTTATTTGATCTTCCATGAAGATAGAGCTGAATTGAGGACACGTCAGCAATTTCTACCGAAGGTGGTTTCCTCTTTCCACATAAACCAACCTATTGTGGTGCCTGTGGCTACTGACGCTTTCGCTGAGTCAAAGTCTCTGGATGTGGTCAGAGCTTTGAAGATTTATGTCACCAGAATGGCTCAGATTAGGAAAACAGAGGCTCTGTTTGTCCTGTATGCTCCCAACAAGATTGGGTGTCCTGCTTCCAAGCAGACCATTGCGCGCTGGATCTGTGGTACGATTCAGCGTGCTCATTCCATGGCAGGATTGCCATTGTCGAAATCGGTGAAGGCCCATTCTACTAGAAAGGTGGGCTCGTCCTGGCCGGCTGCCCGGAGGGTCTCGGCGTTACAGATTTGCCAAGCAGCTACTTGGTCGGGATCAAACACTTTTGCTAAGTTTTACCAGTTTGATACCTTGGTCGATGACCTCAAGTTTGGTCAATCGGTGCTGCAGAGTCATCCGCACTCTCCCGCCCGTTCTGGAGCTTTGGTATAACCCCATGGTTCTAATGTGACCCCAGCATCCTCTAGGACGTATGAGAAAATAGGATTTTAATACCTACCGGTAAATCATTTTCTCTTAGTCCGTAGAGGATGCTGGGCGCCCGTCCCGGTGCGTACTGTATCTGCAGTAGTTATTAGTTGTGGTTACACACATGTTGTGTTACATTTGTCAGCATGTTGCTGCAATTGTTCATGCCGTTGGCTTGTGTTCTGTTAAATGCCACGTTGTGCGGCATGCTTGAGGTGTGAGCTGGTATGAATCTCACCTTAGTTTAACAATAAATCCTTTCCTCGAAATGTCCGTCTCCCTGGGCACAGTTCCTATAACTGGAGTCTGGAGGAGGGGCATAGAGGGAGGAGCCAGTTCACACCCTTTGAAAGTCTTAAAGTGCCCATGTCTCCTGCGGATCCCGTCTATACCCCATGGTTCTAATGTGACCCCAGCATCCTCTACGGACTAAGGGAAAAGGATTTACCAGTAGGTATTAAAATCCTATTTTTTCTACTTGCACCACTGGTCTTATGTGCTTACTAAAACCTTGCACTGAAGAGGCACTGACTGTGACAGTGTTACTGTTACATTCAGGGCTATAACTAGGGGTGTGAGAGTGGTGTCATCGCCCAGAGGTAAATAACCATGGGAGACTTTTATAGTCATCTGAAAGATATCCTGTGTAGCTTGTTCTGCTCCGCAAACCAGCATATTTTGTGTGGCTGGTGCTGCACCGCATTCCAGCATTTTCTGTGTAGTTGGTACTGCTACGCATTACAGCATTCCCTGTGTAGCTGATACTGCTTTGCATTCCAGCATAATCTTCTCTCTGGGTTCAGATCAGTACACCAAGTATTCCAAGCATAATCTGCTCTCTTGGTTAGCCCTGTACCCCAAGTAATCCAAGTACGTTCCGCTCACTGGGTATCAGCCAGTGGCGTGCGGTGAGGTCAGTGGCTGGTGATGCACTGACTGGTGTGTGTACAAAATGTGTAGGGGTCGCCGTGGGTGCGGCGCTAAGTGAATGGAAGAGCTGGACAACAAAATAACCATGGTGTTGTGTGTGTAACCATGGGCGGATTGGGATGGAAAACCAGCCCGGTAAATGGATGGAAGCAGCCTTAATGGGGGCAGAGTCTGTTGAGGGGTGGGGGTCTGTCAAGGGTGCGGGATCCCTCCTTATAGGGCCGAATTCTGAGTTGGACGCAGTTGCGGCCTTCTTTGCGTCTTTTGCTGCAGTTGCGTCTGTGACTTTACACTAATACTGCTATAATGCACTTCCCTGGTGTACATCCATGCTTCTGAATATTCAAGGATTGAGACTCCCACTGTCAGTGTCTACAGATGCTGACACTGGCAGTTTCACCGTCCAATGATTTGTGTCCCTTGCGTCCCCACATGCAGCCGCCGGGTGGTAGTGCAGAGGGGGGTGAGGGTAGTGATAGTGCAAGCCACAGCCATCAGGTGGTGTAGCAAGGGGGCACAGTGTAAGCCACTGCTGCCAGATGCGTGTGTGTGTGGTGGGGGGGGGGGGGGGGGAGGGTACACAGTGCAAGCCACAGCCTGTTCACGCCGGGACTAAAGGAGGTGCATTTGACTGCTGCTAGGTCCTAGTGCCTGTCGACTGCTGCGGCGATGGCTTCCCTTCCATATGGAGGCAGTGCAAAGAGGGAGGAATGTGGCACCTAGTACCCGCTGGCCTTCCGATGGGTCCTAGTGCCCAGTCGCAGCGCTGTAGGGAGGACTGGGGCACCTCTAAGCTGGCCTAGTTAACTTACCATATATGGTGTGTGTGTGTGTGTGGGGGGGGGGAGGGACAGGATGATGATTTGAGTAGTGGGTAGAAGGTGGCTGTAAAACATGATAGGGGCAGTGGTGGTGGAGAGCAGGGGCAGGATGGAAGTAATGGGGCAGAAGGTAGGATGAGTTAAGTATTTAGGAGCAAGGTGCAGGATGGGTGTATTAGTGGACAGCAGGGGGCAGGATGGGCATAATGGTGGACAACAGGGGTCAGGATGGGAGTAGTAATGGACAGCAGGGGTCAGGATGGGAGTAGTGGTGGGCTGCAGGGGTCAGGATGGGAGTAGTGGTGGACAGCAGGGGTTAGGATGGGTGTAGTGATGGACAGCAGGGGTCAGGATGGGAGTAGTGGTGGAAAGCAGGGGTCAGGATGGGAGTAGTGGTGGACAGCAGGGGTCAGGATGGGAGTAGTGGTGGACTGCCGGGGTCAGGATAGGAGTAGTGGTGGGCTGCAGGGGTCAGGATGGGAGTAGTGGTGGGCTGCAGGGGTCAGGGTGGGAGTAGTGGTGGACTGCAGGGGTCAGGGTGGGAATAGTGGTGGGCTGCAGGGGTCAGGATGGGAGTAGTGGTGGGCTGCAGGGGTCAGGATGGGTGGTGGGCTGCAGGGGTCAGGATGGGAGTAGTGGTGGACAGCAGGGGTCAGGATGGGTGGTGGGCTGCAGGGGTCAGGATGGGAGTAGTGGTGGGCTGCAGGGGTCAGGATGGGTGGTGGGCTGCAGGGGTCAGGATGAGAGTAGAGGTGGGCTGCAGGGGTCAGGATGGGTGGTGGGCTGCAGGGGTCAGGATGGGAGTAGAGGTGGGCTGCAGGGGTCAGGATGGGTGGTGGGCTGCAGGGGTCAGGATGGGAGTAGAGGTGGGCTGCAGGGGTCAGGATGGGTGGTGGGCTGCAGGGGTCAGGATGAAGTGGAAGAGACTTACCCTTAACGCTGCAGTCTGTCATCCCACTCTTCTGCATTCACCAGCTGTACGTGTTCAGGACGGTGCAGGGTATTAAAAGCAGGCGGCGGCTATCTGACTTCAGTCAGATGCCTTCGTGCCTATGCTGCTGGGGGTCACCTTCTGTCTGCTGCTGCCGGGTCCCGGACGCTCTGCCTTCCTCCTTGGACACACGGCCGCTAACTGCAGCCTCACACAACACAGGAAGACGCCGGCCGGGCAAGTAAGCTTCGGCGTCCCCCTCCTCCTGCTCCCATTCACTTTGCAACAGAGGCTCCAGACAGCAGCCACAGGGGACGGGGCATCCCGGAGACAGGCAGTGGAGGCTGAGGGCCAGCGGCGGAGGGGGGTGGGGGGAGGGTGTTGGGCGCACAGCCAGTAACTAGAGGACGGGGACTGGACTGCTGTGTTTTTTTTAAAAAAGTACCAGAAATGACGGGGACGGGGGGGGGGGGGGGGGGGGGGAGTACCAGAAATGACGGGGGGGGGGGGGGGGTCCCGTCACGTCCTTCCTCCCATCGGATCCGCATGTGATAAAGTTAGAGCTGACACTGTGGCTTTCTCCCTCCCTGTACAGCTCTAACAGTGACTGGATACAATCACTGTCAGTGCTGAATCTGGTGTCCGATCACATTGGCTTCAGTGACAGGGGCGTGCTTTCATATGGGCTGAAAGCACGTCCCTGCACTGAGGCACTTGTATAGGTGCCGCTTACACTGTTTTTTTCAATGGGCTTTTACAGCCCTCTGCTTGGTCCCGCCCCCTACTTCCGGACATTTACAATTGGCAGCGGGAGGCACCGCTCTCGGTGCCTCCGAAATCAATTTAAACACATATGTACAGTGAAAATTATTACCACAATATAAAGACGATAGTTATGATACAGAATATGTGTCATATGTATCTTCTTTGTATTATTTTAGTCATTAATGACGGGAGGCATTGCCTCCCCTGACTGCACGTCCCTGGTATCAGCCCAGTCCCCTTACATTCAAAGAATACCTCAGCTTTACCTCAGCTCCCGTTCACACCGCACAGTGAGCCGGGTTGAACATGAGTTCAACCCTGCTCAAGAGCAGGGTTGAAATACCGGGTCACTGGACCCAGTGTTTCAACCCTGGCACCCTTTCATACTGCACATGAACACGGGTTATGCGCGTTTATGTGCCAAAAACCCGTGTTCAGAAGTTCTGGTGTGAAAGGGGTATTAGGAATGTTAATACTGGCTGATAGCTGGGTGTGGGAGGGGGAATGTGAGTGGGAGCACCTTATACCACTTTTCCTCCTAAATTCTGGATCCAACCTTGTTTTTGGAGCACAGTTACAACCCGGGTGAGATCTGGGTCAGAGCACGTTTTCACTGCACTTTCAGCCCGTTATTCCTGGGTCGGCCCCCTTTACACTGCACCCGTGTGAAGTGTTTCTGTTCTGCCAGAGATCCGGCTTTCCCTATGCTTTTAAAGGGACCCTTTTCCACTGAGCCATGACCTGGGTACCCAGCAATAACCCGGGTTATTGTGGCAGTGGAAAAGAAAAGGGGTATTAGTAAGAAAAAATAAACATAATTACCTAGTAAGAAGCACATCTTTAAGCAAAACGTATTTAAATAGGAAATAAAACCAAAAATTTGGCATTAACAAATATCAAAGGCTGAATAATATACATGAAAGTGTCCCTTAAATACACACCAAATTCCAAAGCAGACCTGGGTTCAGCGTGAATGCCTGTGACCCGGGAATTTCTCGGTTTTTTAGCGGGTCTTTCCAAGGTGAGCTGCAGTGGAAACGGGTTACCCGGATCATTCGACCAGGATAACACGTTTACAGCCTGTTGATGAGCTAAAAACCCTCCGAACGCGCTGCACCAACCCCGCCGCACGCCGTCAGTCTCCGGTCTGCTGTCTGCGGCGCTTGGAGACCAAATACCACAGCCTCTGGTCTCCTGGCACTCCTCCCACCACCGGTCTCCATCCGCCCATCTGTTTGCAGCGCCTGGAGATGATGTAATCTCCAAGCACTGCCAAATACCGGGTGCTGTGGAAACGGGGTAAATCCCGGGTCTGACCCGGCTTGGAATCGTGTTCCAAATACCAGGCCAGACCTGGGATTTTGGAAGAAAAGCAGCATTATTCAGCTTTTGATATTTGTTAATAGCAAATTTGTGATTTTATTTGCTGATTAAATACATTTTGCTTTAAAGCTGTGCTACTTAGTAGCCAATTATTTTTATTTTTACTTACTAAAGTGCTCCCACTCACATTCCACTCACATAAGGCAATTATTTTTATTTTTACTTACTAAAGTGCTCCCACTCACATAAGGCAATTATTTTTATTTTTACTTACTAAAGTGCTCCCACTGACATTCCACTCACATAAGTCAGTACTATCATTCCTCACTTTCAGATCTGCCCTTCTTGTGTGTGACTTCCTGTAAGTATACAACATTTGCATATTGTATACTGCTGTGTAATTTTCTAAACTTAGCTGGGTTATGTTATAGCTATTAGTCGAACAATCAGACACTTTTTTTCCAACCCGGGTATAAATGTGCTCACACTAGAGGCGACCTGGGTCGTACTTGGGAAAAATCCTGGTATACTGATTTTATATCTAAATGCCAAGTCGCACCATGGATTTGTACACGGCTTCTTCCCGGGTGCAACTCGGATGAGACCCCTTTCAGACAGACAGCCCAACCCAATATGCCGGGTTGGTGACATCACCGCAGCTTCTTCCTATTCAGTGAACGGATGTGATACGGCTTACCCGTTTACTCTGCACCGCAACCCAGGGCCGTAACTACGCGTGTGCCAAGTGGGCCTGGCACACAGCGCAGTTGCCCTGAGGGCACACGGCCAGTGGCATGTAATGAGTCAAATTGGCTCATTACATGCCGCCTCTGCTGTGGGCGCCGTGCGCCGCCGCCGCACTGTGGAGGAGAGAGCAGCGCCGGGCAGCGGAGAAGGAGGAGGAGGGAGGGGGACTGGAGCCACAGCAGCGCTATTTCATTGGTAGTAAGCGCCGCTGCAGCAGTCCCCTCTCCTTCCGTATTGGCTGCCCGGCGCTGCTGTGGATGCTGGGATGCGGTTCCTCCATCCCAGCATCCACAGCAGCGCCGGGCAGCCAATACGGAAGGAGAGGGGAAAGCTGCAGCGGCACTTACTACCAATGAAATAGCGCTGCTGTGGCTCCAGTCCCCCTCCCTCCTCCTTGTCCGATGCCTGCACCAAGGGAGCTGCCAGCACGAGGAGCCTGTCAGCGGGGAGATGGTAAGTATATATATCTCTCTCTCTCTCTCTCTCTTTCTATCTCTCTCTCTCTCTTTCTCTCTCTCTCTCTCTCGGGGACACCGTCTGCCGTAATATGTAAAAAGGGGGCCTGGCTGCTGCAATGTGTAAAAAGGGGGCCTGGCTGCGGCAATGTGTAAAAAGGGGGACACCGTCTGCCGTAATCTGTAAAAACGGGGACGCTGTCTGCTGTAATGTGTAAAAAGGGGATGCTGTCTGCCGTAATGTGTAAAAATGGGGACGCTGTCTGCCGTAATGTGTAAAAAAGGGGACGCTGTCTGCCGCAATGTGTAAAAAAGGGGACGCTGTCTGCCGTAATGTGTAAAAAAGGGGACTCTGTCTGCCGTAATGTGTAAAAAAGGGGGACGCTGTCTGCCGTAATGTGTAAAAAGGGGGACTGGCTGCCGTAATGTGTAAAAGGGACTCTACCTGGTGTAGTGGCACTACTGTGCAGCGTAATTTGAATAATGAAGACTACTGTGCACCGTAGTATGAATTGCTATTATTTTGTGGCCACGCCCCTTCCCCATGAAGCCACGCCCCTATATATTTTTTGCACGCCTGCTGCTCGCATTGCCCCTATCTTACATGGGGGGGGCGCCAATGTCGCTCCATTGTAACCAATGGTGGGAACTTTGTGGTCAGCGGTTGACCGAAAGTAACCTCACCGCTAACCACAAAGTTCCCACCATTGGTTACAATGGAGCGCATAGGCGCTACATTGTAACACTGCCATGTGCTGCCTGTCATACAGTACAGGAGCACACAGCCAATCAGGAGGATGCCACAACGTGGCGTTCCCTGATTGGCTGATGGAACCGTCTTAGACATAAGTCAGAGGGGGTTCCTGGCATTCGGGGAAAGGGGTCCCATGTGAAAACATGGGGCCCCTTTCAGTGCGAGGTCGGGTGTCCGTTTTGTTATTTTGCAAAGTACCTGGATTACAAATGGATTAAAAGAGGAGCCATCTACCCTGGATTATGTGAGTATAATTTTTTCAACAGGTACACCATGGATTCTACATGGAGAAGAGGACCGACCCTCGTGTGAACATAGGTAAGTATGTGTATATGGAGGTGTGGATGTATGTATTAAAGTTTTACTTTCAAGGTGTGTGTCTTATGTTTTTATTGGGGTATTTTTTTAGTAGTAGTACTACAGGTACCAGCGGGCCCGGTTTTCCACCGCATGCTGGTACTTGTGGTTCTCCAAGTACCAGCTTGCGGGGGAGGCTTGCTGGGACTTGTAGTACTGCTACTAAAAACAATATTCATTTTTTGACAAAAAGGCTATCAGCCTCCCATCCGCAGCCCTTGGATGGGGGGGGACAGCCTCGGGCTTCACCCCTGGCCCTTGGGTGGCTGGAGGGGGGGACCCCTTGATTGAAGGGGTCCCCACTCCTCCAGGGTACCCCGGCCAGGGGTGACTAGTTGGTTATGTAATGCCAGGGCCGCAGGGACCTAGATAAAAGTGTCCCCCAGCTGTGGCATTATGTATCTGGCTAGTGGAGCCCGGTGCTGGTTTCAGAAATACGGGGGACCCCTACGCTTTTTGTCCCCCGTATTTTCGGAACCAGGACCAGGCGCAGAGCCCGGTGCTGGTTGTTTAAATATGGGGGAACCCCTATTATTTTTTCCCCCATATTTTTTCAACCAGGGCCGGCTCAAAGAGCCCGAGGCTGGTTTTGCTTAGGAGGGGGGACCCCACGCATTTAAAAAAACAAAAAATGAACACTTTCCCATCCCTTCCCACTGAAAAACCTGCACGGATCTCATGGATCCGTGCATGCCTATCCAAACACGGGGAAAAAAAGCAGGTCTGTTTATTTTTAGCACTTTTTCACGAATTATATTTCAGCACGGCAGTGTTTGGCTATTGTCGGCAGTGTTTGTGATTTGCACTTTTTAGTAAATTACCGATTTCTACCAAATTGCAGGCGTATTTGACCGATGGTGTATTGATTCGTAATTTTTTCCTAGGACTTCCAAAATATTACGAATGCCCTCATCACTGCCGAGATTTTTGCTTAGTAAATTCCCGAGATGACACTTTGAAGAAAAAACGTCATCTCGGTCAAAATCGGGACCTTAGTAAATATACCCCATAGAGCTCCATTTTAATTTTGGGAATTTTAAACTGCACATGCCAAGAGGTAACAAACATGTCCTCTGCTAAATAAGCATTATGTGGCCTATTTAGCAAGCCCTTCGCCCCCCATAATTGATGAGGAAACAACGTTTCTATATTATGTAAGTAAAGTAACTGCTTATATCAAAAGCAAGTGATATCACAGATATTTGGCACTGAAATCGCAGCATACCACCATCCCCACACAAGATATGGGGACATTGCAGTAGTATAATTTAACAATCTCTGAAACACAAACATTACAGACTTTGTCAGCTTACAGGAAAGCTACCTCTATGGAGCAGACTGCCAGAGAGGGATCTAGTGGGCCATAGTTAAACACAGTACCCATCGCAACTACATTGCACTGCACATGTACGGCGGAAAGCCATTTATGCAAAATTGGGTTATCAGCAGGGGAGTAGACAGCCACGCTGGGCCCGGTAATGTAAAGGGTGTGTGACCTAAATAGGGGCGTGTCTATGCCCTTTACACATGGGCCCTCATTCCGAGTTGATCGCTAGCTGCCGTTGTTCGCAGCACAGCGATCAGGCTAAAAATCGGCACTTCTGCGCATGCGTATGGTGCGCACTGCGCACACGCGACATACTTTCACAAAAGCTGATGCAGTTTTACACAAGTTCTAGCGACGTTTTTCAGTCGCACTGCTGGCCGCAGAGTGATTGACAGGAAGTGGGTGTTTCTGGGTGGTAACTGACCATTTTCGGGGAGTGTGTGAAAAAACGCAGGCGTGCCAGATAAAAATGCAGGAGTGGCTGGAAAAACGTAGGCGTGGCTGGCCGATTGCAGGGCGTGTTTGTGACGTCAAAACAAGAACTAAATAGTCTGAAGTGATTGCAAGGTAGGAGTGGGTCTGGAGCTTCTCTGAAACTGCACAATTTTTTTTTTGTAGCAGCGCTGCGATCCTTTCATTCGCACTTCTGCTAAGCTAAGATACACTCCCAGAGGGCGGCGGCTTAGCGTTTGCACTGATGCTAAAAGCAGCTAGTGAGCGATCAACTCGGAATGAGGGCCATAGTTGCCTACCCTCCATCATTCTGCAGGAGACTCCCTGAAATAGCAGCAATCTCCCTGTCTCCCTGAATTGAACCTTACCCCCATTATGCAGCTGTTACATTCTTGGGGGGGGGGAATAAATCAGCGATATATACATTCAAAATTCAAATGGGCTCATCAGTGCTATTTCCCTGTATTGGTTATATGGCACAATTATCTCTATGGCTACATGCATTTTAAATAAGGTTTGTCATGGCCACTTACAGTGGGATGCAGTCAATTTACCTCCAATCAAAATCCCGACGGTCAAAATACCGACACCAATTGACCGACGGTCAAAATCCCGACAAAGTCAAAATCCCGACATGGACAAAATACCGACATTTAAAATACAGACAAGGTCAAAATACCGACATGTAAAATGCCAACAGGTGAAAATACCGACATGAGTTTTTCATGATTTTTTTCATTGAAACCGACTTGTTCATACTTTACCATCCTAGTGGACCCGGAGGGGGAATATAATAGTGTGCCGAGCGCAGCGAGGCACCGTGCCCGAAGCATGGCGAGCGCAGCGAGCCATGCGAGGGGACGCGGTACACTTATATGGTGTCCATGTCGACCTATGTCGACATACACACACAAAAACAACGAAAAACGCATGTCGGTATTTTGACCTGTCTGTATTTTAAATGTCGGTATTTTGTCCATGTCGGGATTTTGACCTTGTCGGGATCTTGACCGTCGGTCAATTGGTGTCGGGATTTTGACCTTGTCGGGATTTTGATTGGAGGTATTTCATACCGATCCCCTTACAGTATATGGAAGCTCTTGTAAAACACAATACACAAACACATCCTGAAAAATATGAGTGTCTTTTCTTCAACAAGTAGATCTTACTAACTTTGGGGCTCATTTACATTTGGATGTAAGTCATTTTCATGACGCGCCTCTCAGATGTAGCAGCACACGTCCGCACTGATAGGTGTTACTTTCACAATGTCCCTGAAATGCTTTTTTAAAAGTAGATAAGTATGCCTTTACAAAATGTTTAAATAAATGATGAATTGCGGGTCACTAAGCTGCCCCGCGCGCTCCACAGGATGACCTTTTGCTAAAATATTCCTTATTTCTGCAGTATGAAGCAATCATTTTCAGAGGCAAATCGTAATTTTTAATAAATATTCCCTTAAGCCTTAAGTGAATACCTATCAACCATGGGTGTATCTATAATAGGTGCAGGATGTACTGTGCACACGGGGTCCCGGGTCCAGGGGGGCTCACACCACACACCATACTTGCCTACCTGACCCTCTCCATGAGGGAGAAAATGCTCTGTTCCTGGACTTTCCTGGTAATGTATGATTGCCATCACCTGTGGTGAAACACCTTTCTTATCAATTACCTAGCTCACCACAGGTGATGGCAATCATACATTACCAGGAAAGTCCAGGAACAGAGCATTTTCTCCCTCATGGAGAGGCAGGGACGTGCAGTCAGGGGAGGCAGTGCCTCCCCTGTCATTACTGATTAAAATAATTTAAAGAAGATACTTATGACACATATTTATATTATCCTAATCATTCGAGTCCTGTGTAAAAGTGTTTGGGAGGCACCGATCTTGGTGCCTCCCTGTCAGATAGGGAAAGGTATGGGGAGCGGGGGGCGGGCGCGGGCGGGGCCTAGCAATGGGCATTAAAAGCCCATTGAAAAATCATGACAGGCGGCACACGGCAGTGTTACAATGTAGCGCCTATGCGCTCCATTGTAACTAATGGTGGGAACTTTGAGGTCAGCGGTGAGGTCACTTTCGGTCAACCGCTGACCTGAAAGTTCCCACCATTGGTTACAATGGAGCGCATAGGCGCTACATTGTAACACTGCCGTGTGCCGCCTGTCAGACAGTACAGGAGCACACAGACGATCAGGAGGGTGCCACAACGTAGCGCTCCCTGATTGGCTGAAGAAACCCACTTAGACATCAGTCAGAGTGGGTTTCTGGCATTCGGGGAAAGGGGACCCATGTGAAAACATGGGTCCCCTTTCAGTTCGTGGTCGGGTATCCGTTTTTTTATTTTTTCAAGTACGTGGATTACAAAAGGATTTACCGAGGAGCCGAAAACACTGGATTATGTGAGTATAATTTTTTCTACAGGTACACCATGGATTCTACTGGAGAAGAGGACCGACCTGCGTGGGAACATAAGGTAAGTATGTGTATATGGAGGTGTGGATGGATGTATTAAAGTTATACTTTCAAGGTGTGTGTGTGTTGTCTTTATTGGGGTATTTTTTTAGTAGTAGTACTACAGGTACCAGCGGGCCCGTTTTTCCACCGCATGCTGGTACTTGTGGTTCTCCAAGTACCAGCTTGCGGGGGAGGCTTGCTGGGCCTTGTAGTACTGCTACTAAAAACAATATCAATCACTTTTCACAAAGGCTATCAGCCCCCCATCCGCAGCCTATTGGATGGGGGGGACAGCCTCGGGCTTCACCCCTGGCCCTTGGGTGGCTGGGGGGGGGACCCCTTGATTGAAGGGGTCCCCACTCCCCCAGGGTACCCCGGCCAGGGGTGACTAGTTGGATATTTGATGCCACGGCCGCAAGGCACTGTATAAAAGTGACCCCCGGCTGTGGCATTATCTGTCCAGCTAGTGGAGCCCGGTGCTGGTTTCAAAAATACGGGGGACCCCTACTCTTTTTGTCCCCCGTATTTTTGGAACCAGGACCAGGCGCAGAGCCCGATGCTGGTTGCTTAAATATGGGGGAACCCCTGTCCATTTTTTTCCCATATTTCTGCAACCAGGATCGGCTCAAAGAGCCCGAGGCTGGTTTGCCTTAGGAGGGGGGACCCCACGCAATTTTTTTTTACATTTAAACTTTATTTTTTTGTTAAACAAAGTGCACAATGAAGCCCAGCACGGATCTCTCAGATCCGGCCGAGATTCATTGTATTAAAGTCGGCAGTGTTTTACAAGTCACTCACGTAAAACACTGCCAAAAAAACCGAATGACATCGACATCGGAAAACCCGAAAATGCAGAATACGGCAGCTTAGTAAATTAGTCGTAATCAATTCAAAAAGTTGCATATTTACACTTTCGATGTCATTCGTGATTGAACTTTGACCTCAAACGGGAAAACACGAATCTTAGTAAATTTACCCCATGGTGTCATGTTTCCAGAGATCTTCACACACACAATACAGAAAGCACAGGGACGGTCTAAAAAGGACATGGGCCAGTGAGAGTGTTGTGGGCCTGCACAGAGGCTGCACAAGTGCCATCCCCTCTCTTGATCATCCCCTATTGTCACCCCAAGAGAAGTCATGGATTTAAAGGGACAATGGGCCTAATTCAGACCTGATCATTGGGCCACTAATTTTGCTGTCCTGCGATCAGATAGTCACCGCCTACAGTGGGAGTGTAAATTTGCCGTGGAAGTGTGCGATCACGTGTAGCTGAGCTGCAAACATCCACTTTGTGCAGTCTGCGCGCAACCCAGGACTTACTCCTCCAATGCAATGAGAACGGGCTGATTGGGGCCAGAGTTGACGTCAGACACCCTCCCTGTAAACGCTTAGTAACGCCTGCGTTTTCCAGAACACTCTCAGTAAATGCTCAGTTGCCACCCACAAATGGCCTCTTCCTGTCAATCACCTTGTGAATGCCCGTGCAATCGTATTTTTCACACCATCCAGTCGCACGTGCTGTCCAACGTGCATGCGCATTGTGGTACATACGCGCGAGCAGTTAGGAAATGCAGAGCAGCTATCAGATCTGATTTACCCCCAATGTAATGAGTAGGGTGGCCAATCCCGGGATCGTGGGATCCCGGAATTTAGGGCAAAAATCGGCCGGGATTCAATCCCGGGATTGGAAGCTCCAATCCCAGGGATTTTGGGATCAGACAGTCCTTTGTTTTTTTAATGCCAGGCAGCGTTGAGCATCCTCAGGAGGCTCAGACGCTGCCTGGCTCCCTCGTCCCAGCTCCCCCTTCACTGTGTAACATGAAATCGGAGGTCACGCTGCGCAGCCAGCCATCTGCCACCCACCGCACCGAACCGGAGGAAGGTACTCACCCTCCCTCTCAGGTACCATGGTGGTGCGTTATGTGTGTGGGGTGGGGGGCGTTGACACAGGAAACAAACCAATCCCGGGTATCCTGGGAATCCCGGGATTGACCATTTTTCAATCCCAATACCTGAGATTGGAAAAATGGCCCGGGATTGGCTACCCTAGTAATGAGGCTTTACACGGCTAAACTTGCTGCATTTGGGTGCGACAAGTGTGATAAGTAAAGGGTGCCTATTACTTACGGGTGGGAAAAAAACAATTGAATTCCTCCAATGGGATCCCTATTTTTAAACACTAAAGCAGCCCCACATAGGTTTCCTTGGAGGGTGCTAAACCATCCTATTCACCACCCTCTGGACTGCAAAGTAGAGATGAGCGCCTGAAATTTTTCGGGTTTTGTGTTTTGGTTTTGGGTTCGGTTCCGCGGCCGTGTTTTGGGTTCGACCGCGTTTTGGCAAAACCTCACCGAATTTTTTTTGTCGGATTCGGGTGTGTTTTGGATTCGGGTGTTTTTTTCAAAAAACCCTAAAAAACAGCTTAAATCATAGAATTTGGGGGTCATTTTGATCCCATATTATTATTAACCTCAAAAACCATAATTTCCACTCATTTTCAGTCTATTCTGAATACCTCACACCTCACAATATTATTTTTAGTCCTAAAATTTGCACCGAGGTCGCTGGATGACTAAGCTAAGCGACCCTAGTGGCCGACACAAACACCTGGCCCATCTAGGAGTGGCACTGCAGTGTCACGCAGGATGTCCCTTCCAAAAAACCCTCCCCAAACAGCACATGACGCAAAGAAAAAAAGAAAAAAAGAGGCGCAATGAGGTAGCTGACTGTGTGAGTAAGATAAGCGACCCTAGTGGCCGACACAAACACCGGGCCCATTTAGGAGTGGCACTGCAGTGTCACGCAGGATGTCCCTTCCAAAAAACCCTCCCCAAACAGCACATGACGCAAAGAAAAAAAGAGGCGCAATGAGGTAGCTGACTGTGTGAGTAAGATAAGCGACCCTAGTGGCCGACACAAACACCGGGCCCATTTAGGAGTGGCACTGCAGTGTCACGCAGGATGTCCCTTCCAAAAAACCCTCCCCAAACAGCACATGACGCAAAGAAAAAAAGAGGCGCAATGAGGTAGCTGACTGTGTGAGTAAGATAAGCGACCCTAGTGGCCGACACAAACACCGGGCCCATTTAGGAGTGGCACTGCAGTGTCACGCAGGATGTCCCTTCCAAAAAACCCTCCCCAAACAGCACATGACGCAAAGAAAAAAACAGGCGCAATGAGGTAGCTGACTGTGTGAGTAAGATAAGCGACCCTAGTGGCCGACACAAACACCGGGCCCATTTAGGAGTGGCACTGCAGTGTCACGCAGGATGTCCCTTCCAAAAAACCCTCCCCAATCAGCACATGACGCAAAGAAAAAAAGAGGCGCAATGAGGTAGCTGTGTGAGTAAGATTAGCGACCCTAGTGGCCGACACAAACACCGGGCCCATTTAGGAGTGGCACTGCAGTGTCACGCAGGATGTCTCTTCCAAAAAACCCTCCCCAAACAGCACATGACGCAAAGAAAAATAAAAGAAAAAAGAGGTGCAAGATGGAATTGTCCTTGGGCCCTCCCACCCACCCTTATGTTGTATAAACAGGACATGCACACTTTAACCAACCCATCATTTCAGTGACAGGGTCTGCCACACGACTGTGACTGAAATGACGGGATGGTTTGGACCCCCACCAAAAAAGAAGCAATTAATCTCTCCTTGCACAAACTGGCTCTACAGAGGCAAGATGTCCACCTCATCATCATCCTCCGATATATCACCGTGTACATCCCCCTCCTCACAGATTATCAATTCGTCCCCACTGGAATCCACCATCTCAGCTCCCTGTGTACTTTGTGGAGGCAATTGCTGCTGGTCAATGTCTCCGCGGAGGAATTGATTATAATTCATTTTAATGAACATCATCTTCTCCACATTTTCTGGATGTAACCTCGTACGCCGATTGCTGACAAGGTGAGCGGCGGCACTAAACACTCTTTCGGAGTACACACTTGTGGGAGGGCAACTTAGGTAGAATAAAGCCAGTTTGTGCAAGGGCCTCCAAATTGCCTCTTTTTCCTGCCAGTATAAGTACGGACTGTGTGACGTGCCTACTTGGATGCGGTCACTCATATAATCCTCCACCATTCTTTCAATGGGGAGAGAATCATATGCAGTGCCAGTAGACGACATGTCCGTATCCGTAATCGTTGTCAGGTCCTTCAGTCCGGACCAGATGTCAGCATCAGCAGTCGCTCCAGACTGCCCTGCATCACCGCCAGCGGGTGGGCTCGGAATTCTGATCCTTTTCCTCGCACCCCCAGTTGCGGGAGAATGTGAAGGAGGAGATGTTGACAGGTCGCGTTCCGCTTGACTTGACAATTTTCTCACCAGCAGGTCTTTCAACCCCAGCAGACTTGTGTCTGCCGGAAAGAGAGATCCAAGGTAGGCTTTAAATCTAGGATCGAGCACGGTGGCCAAAATGTAGTGCTCTGATTTCAACAGATTGACCACCCGTGAATCCTTGTTAAGCGAATTAAGGGCTCCATCCACAAGTCCCACATGCCTAGCGGAATCGCTCCGTGTTAGCTCCTCCTTCAATGTCTCCAGCTTCTTCTGCAAAAGCCTGATGAGGGGAATGACCTGACTCAGGCTGGCAGTGTCTGAACTGACTTCACGTGTGGCAAGTTCAAAGGGCATCAGAACCTTGCACAACGTTGAAATCATTCTCCACTGCGCTTGAGACAGGTGCATTCCACCTCCTATATCGTGCTCAATTGTATAGGCTTGAATGGCCTTTTGCTGCTCCTCCAACCTCTGAAGCATATAGAGGGTTGAATTCCACCTCGTTACCACTTCTTGCTTCAGATGATGGCAGGGCAGGTTCAGTAGTTTTTGGTGGTGCTCCAGTCTTCTGTACGTGGTGCCTGTACGCCGAAAGTGTCCCGCAATTCTTCTGGCCACCGACAGCATCTCTTGCACGCCCCTGTCGTTTTTTAAAAAATTCTGCACCACCAAATTCAAGGTATGTGCAAAACATGGGACGTGCTGGAATTTGCCCATATTTAATGCACACACAATATTGCTGGCGTTGTCCGATGCCACAAATCCACAGGAGAGTCCAATTGGGGTAAGCCATTCCGCGATGATCTTCCTCAGTTGCCGTAAGAGGTTTTCAGCTGTGTGCGTATTCTGGAATCCGGTGATACAAAGCGTAGCCTGCCTAGGAAAGAGTTGGCGTTTGCGAGATGCTGCTACTGGTGCCGCCGCTGCTGTTCTTGCGGCGGGAGTCCATACATCTACCCAGTGGGCTGTCACAGTCATATAGTCCTGACCCTGCCCTGCTCCACTTGTCCACATGTCCGTGGTTAAGTGGACATTGGGTACAACTGCATTTTTTAGGACACTGGTGAGTCTTTTTCTGACGTCCGTGTACATTCTCGGTATCGCCTGCCTAGAGAAGTGGAACCTAGATGGTATTTGGTAACGGGGGCACACTGCCTCAATAAATTGTCTAGTTCCCTGTGAACTAACGGCGGATACCGGACGCACGTCTAACACCAACATAGTTGTCAAGGCCTCAGTTATCCGCTTTGCAGCAGGATGACTGCTGTGATATTTCATCTTCCTTGCAAAGGACTGTTGAACAGTCAATTGCTTACTGGAAGTAGTACAAGTGGGCTTACGACTTCCCCTCTGGGATGACCATCGACTCCCAGCAGCAACAACAGCAGCGCCAGCAGCAGTAGGCGTTACACGCAAGGATGCATCGGAGGAATCCCAGGCAGGAGAGGAATCATCAGAATTGCCAGTGACATGGCCTGCAGGACTATTGGCATTCCTGGGGAAGGAGGAAATTGACACTGAGGGAGTTGGTGGGGTGGTTTGCGTGAGCTTGGTTACAAGAGGAAGGGATTTACTGGTCAGTGGACTGCTTCCGCTGTCACCCAAAGTTTTTGAACTTGTCACTGACTTATTATGAATGCGCTGCAGGTGACGTATAAGGGAGGATGTTCCGAGGTGGTTAACGTCCTTACCCCTACTTATTACAGCTTGACAAAGGGAACACACGGCTTGACACCTGTTGTCCGCATTTCTGTTGAAATACCTCCACACCGAAGAGCTGATTTTTTTGGTATTTTCACCTGGCATGTCAACGGCCATATTCCTCCCACGGACAACAGGTGTCTCCCCGGGTGCCTGACTTAAACAAACCACCTCACCATCAGAATCCTCCTGGTCAATTTCCTCCCCAGCGCCAGCAACACCCATATCCTCCTCATCCTGGTGTACTTCAACACTGACATCTTCAATCTGACTATCAGGAACTGGACTGCGGGTGCTCCTTCCAGCACTTGCAGGGGGCGTGCAAATGGTGGAAGGCGCATGCTCTTCACGTCCAGTGTTGGGAAGGTCAGGCATCGCAACCGACACAATTGGACTCTCCTTGTGGATTTGGGATTTCGAAGAATGCACAGTTCTTTGCTGTGCTTTTGCCAGCTTGAGTCTTTTCATTTTTCTAGCGAGAGGCTGATTGCTTCCATCCTCATGTGAAGCTGAACCACTAGCCATGAACATAGGCCAGGGCCTCAGCCGTTCCTTGCCACTCCGTGTGGTAAATGGCATATTGGCAAGTTTACGCTTCTCCTCCGACAATTTTATTTTAGGTTTTGGAGTCCTTTTTTTACTGATATTTGGTGTTTTGGATTTGACATGCTCTGTACTATGACATTGGGCATCGGCCTTGGCAGACGACGTTGCTGGCATTTCATCGTCTCGGCCATGACTAGTGGCAGCAGCTTCAGCACGAGGTGGAAGTGGATCTTGATCTTTCCCTAATTTTGGAACCTCAACATTTTTGTTCTCCATATTTTAATAGGCACAACTAAAAGGCACCTCAGGTAAACAATGGAGATGGATGGATACTAGTATACAATTATGGACGGACTGCCGAGTGCCGACACAGAGGTAGCCACAGCCGTGAACTACCGTACTGTACTGTGTCTGCTGCTAATATAGACTGGTTGATAAAGAGATGTCGTAGTATGTATGTATAAAGAAGAAAGAAAAAAAAACCACGGGTAGGTGGTATACAATTATGGACGGACTGCCGAGTGCCGACACAGAGGTAGCCACAGCCGTGAACTACCGTACTGTACTGTGTCTGCTGCTAATATAGACTGGTTGATAAAGAGATGTCGTAGTATGTATGTATAAAGAAGAAAGAAAAAAAAACCACGGGTAGGTGGTATACAATTATGGACGGACTGCCGAGTGCCGACACAGAGGTAGCCACAGCCGTGAACTACCGTACTGTACTGTGTCTGCTGCTAATATAGACTGGTTGATAAAGAGATGTCGTAGTATGTACGTATAAAGAAGAAAGAAAAACAAACCACGGTTAGGTGGTATACAATTATGGACGGACTGCCGAGTGCCGACACAGAGGTAGCCACAGCCGTGAACTACCGTACTGTACTGTGTCTGCTGCTAATATAGACTGGTTGATAAAGAGATGTCGTAGTATGTATGTATAAAGAAGAAAGAAAAAAAAACCACGGTTAGGTGGTATACAATTATGGACGGACTGCCGAGTGCCGACACAGAGGTAGCCACAGCCGTGAACTACCGTACTGTACTGTGTCTGCTGCTAATATAGACTGGTTGATAAAGAGATGTCGTAGTATGTATGTATAAAGAAGAAAGAAAAAAAAACCACGGTTAGGTGGTATACAATTATGGACGGACTGCCGAGTGCCGACACAGAGGTAGCTACAGCCGTGAACTACCGTACTGTGTCTGCTGCGACTGGATGATAAATAATGATATAAAAAATATATATATATCACTACTGCAGCCGGACAGGTATATATATTATATAATGACGGACCTGCTGGACACTGTCTGTCAGCAGAATGAGTTTTTTATAGAATTAAAAAAAAAACACCACACAAGTGAAGTCACACGACGAGTGTTTAACTTTTTCAGGCAATCACAATATAGTATACTACTAACTATACTGGTGGTCAGTGTGGTCAGGTCACTGGTCAGTCACACTGGCAGTGGCACTCCTGCAGCAAAAGTGTGCACTGTTTAATTTTAATATAATATGTACTCCTGGCTCCTGCTATAACCTATAACTGGCACTGCAGTGCTCCCCAGTCTCCCCCACAATTATAAGCTGTGTGAGCTGAGCACAGTCAGATATATAATATATACATAGATGATGCAGCACACTGGGCTGAGCAGTGCACACAGATATGGTATGTGACTGTCTTGTACTCCTGGCTCCTGCTATAACCTATAACTGGCACTGCAGTGCTCCCCAGTCTCCCCCACAATTATAAGCTGTGTGAGCTGAGCACAGTCAGATATATAATATATACATAGATGATGCAGCACACTGGGCTGAGCAGTGCACACAGATATAGTATGTGACTGAGTCACTGTGTGTATCGTTTTTTTCAGGCAGAGAACGGATATATTAAATAAAACTGCACTGTCTGGTGGTCACTGTGGTCAGTCACTAGTAAACTCTGCACTCTCTTCTACAGTACTCCTAAGCTCCAGTAAATCAGGTCAATCTCTCTCTCTCTCTCTCTCCTAATCTAAATCACTGTACTCCCTAACAGCTGCTCCCCGTCCCCAATCCTCCCCACAATTATAACTAAGTCACTCAGTCTTTACTCTTTTCTACTATAACGGAGAGGACGCCAGCCACGTCCTCTCCCTATCAATCTCAATGCACGTGTGAAAATGGCGGCGACGCGCGGCTCCTTATATAGAATCCGAGTCTCGCGAGAATCCGACAGCGTCATGATGACGTTCGGGCGCGCTCGGGTTAACCGAGCAAGGCGGGAAGATCCGAGTCGCTCGGACCCGTGAAAAAAAACATGAAGTTCGTGCGGGTTCGGATTCAGAGAAACCGAACCCGCTCATCTCTACTGCAAAGCCCTGGTAGCCAATGGGCTACACATCGCAAAGGTATCTGGGAGAGGGATGCAAAGTGACCGTGTGCACAGCAGCTCGACAAGGGTCCCAACCTGGAAATAATGTGATCGCAATAGCGATCATTGTACTTCTTAAACATTGCATGAATAGGCTCCTCCGTGTCCTTGCATGTGAGTATTGGTAAATTCTGCTGATAATTCATTTCTTATTGCTGCTACATGCGGCAATAAGAAATTATAATTATCGGTACCAAGTCACGAAAATTATTAAATATGCACCATAGAGAGTATGTTTGTTTTGGGAGCGCACAGGGAGTGATGCCCTACGGAATCCTAAATATAATATCAGGACTATTTGAACTGGTCTCTATGAATATCCATCTTAAATTCCCCAGTGCACTATCCATAACTGACTTAAATCCAAAAAATCATGTACTGAATTTTAGAATTTGCTGTATGGGTGGACCATGGATTCATCCTCACACCTATATATGATATGCCTGTGCTCCACCTCTCAGCAAACATAATACTTGATTAACTCACCTATTTGCACAGGTTCATATGACTCTGCTTGGATGCAAGTGTTATCGTATATGTATGGGAAATTCTATTAAATCCATTCTCAAACACAACCTTAAGGAATGCAATGATATTTACAATTTCAATAGATTTAAAAAAAAAAAATCTGTAAAAAAAGAAGTTAGCTGCAGTATAGATTAGGAGACCAGCGGATTCTGTGTGATTTGTATTCAAATAATAATAATAATAATAATAATAATTATTATTATTATTATTATTATTATTATTATTTTCAATGGCCCTCATCCCGAGTTGATCGCTCGCTAGCTGCTTTTAGCAGCAGTGCAAATGCTAAGCCGCCGCCCTCTGGGAGTGTATCTTAGCTTAGCAGAAGTGCGAACAAAAGGATCGCAGCGCTGCAACAAAAAAAAATAGTGCCGTTTCAGAATAGCTCCAGACCTACTCCTACCTTGCGATCACTTCAGACTATTTAGTTCCTGTTTTGACGTCACAAACATGCCCTGCGTCCGGCCAGCCACGCCTACGTTTTTCCAGCCACTCCTGCGTTTTTATCTGGCACGCCTGCGTTTTTTCACACACTCCCCGAAAACGGTTAGTTACCACCCAGAAACACCCATTTCCTGTCAATCACTCTGCGGCCAGCAGTGCGACTGAAAAGCGTCGCTAGAGCTTGTGTAAAAATGCATCGGCTTTTGTGAAAGTACGAAGCGCGTGCGCAGTGCGACCCATACGCATGCGCAGATTTGCCATTTTTTTGCCTGATTGCTGCACTGCGAACGAAAGCAGCTAGCGATCAACTCGGAATGAGGGCCAATCTCCTGTAGGACTCAGGGAGCTTAACAGACAGAATGAAAATAATACAGCACGGAAACAATGAAGTACAAACAAGCTTTTCATAAAATACAGAGAGCATTGAGATGCTAAAGAGAAAATTAAGGAAATGATTGATTACTCAGGAAAGTCTTAAGTCTATTTTGAAGGATTCTAGATTGGGGGCCTCTCAAACTGTGCAGGGAAATGAGTACCATAGAATTTGAGCCACATGGCTCAAAGCTCAACCCCCAGATGAACTATGGGAGATTCTAGGTACTGCTAAAAGTCCTTCATCTACAGATCGCAGTAAGCAAGTGGGCCAGTATGGGGTCAGAAGCTGCTTCAGGTGCTTTGGCCCTGGTCATATAGGACTTTGAAAGTCAGTAAGCCAATCTTGAAGACAATTCACTTTTTTACATGCAGGTAGTGGAGGGAGTAGAGAATGAGGGTTATGTGGCTGGAACGGGACTGGTTGGTTAACATGCTGAATTGGATATAGGGCCTTATTCAGGTTTGTTAGCAAACCAAAAAAGCACACTAAAGGGCAAAACCATGTGCACTGCAGGTGGGGCAGAGATGTAACATGTGCTGAGAGAGTTAGATTTGGGTGGGGTGTGTTCAAACTATCATCTAAATTGCAGTGTAAAAATAAGGCAGCCAGTATTTACCATGCACAGAAACAATATAACCCACCCAAATCTGAATCTCTCTGCACATGTTACATCTGCCACACCTGCAGTGCAACATGGTTTTGCCCATTAGTGTGCTTCTTTGGTTTGCTAACAGACCTGAATAACCCCCATAATCTCATATTAATGCAAAACCTGCATTTTTACATCAGGCATGTGTATGCCTTTTCTTTTTAACTCTACCTTTTTATTGCATAATTTTACAATACAGCTTTTACTATCATGTAACAATCATGATAACAAGTAAATAAAGGTGAAACTGTGGATAACAAACAACTGGGGATTTCCCACGCATTTTACGCATTTTGCTTTTTGAATGAGATGAGACGTGTTTACCATTTGCTACTCCATGTGCTAAGGGGGTCGGTATGAATTGCATCCCATGCTCAGTGACAATGTTGGAGGCGGATTATTTGCTGGTGCTCAACACTAATGCAAGGTGCACCCCCCCTAAGCTTTCACCTCACAGCAGTAATGATAACCGATGTCCCTGCGAGTTACTTCCCTGGAATTTTGGAGGTGCCTTAAGGCCAATACACATTAGACGAGAAAATAAAAGATATCGCTCAGAAGGGCCAATCTGAGCGATATCTTTTTCAATCTCGTCCAGTGTGTACACTCAATATCGTTAACGATGCACGCTTCCGCGCATCATTAATGACCCCCTCCCTCATCTGAACATGTACAGATGAGGCAGGTCCTCGTTAACGACAGCCATGCTGCAACTGCAGCATGGGCGCTGCACCCCCCCCCCCCCCCCTCCCCCCTGCCGTTGCTCCCTTCCGCCCTGGCATCAGCAAGTGTGTATGCACTTGCCGATGCCGGCAACCCGCCAGGTCCCCGCCGCTGCCAATATCGGTGTCGGTGGGGGCTCATCTAGTGTGGATGGGCCTTTACACATTTGTGAAAACTCCTCCAGGGGAATCCGACTCTGTGTGTGCGGCTGCGCGCAGTGTTAGTTTACGCCTCTGGATGGAGGCTACAGGGGAGGGGTTGGAAGATCTCTCTCCTTCGAGTAAGCCTCAATAGGCTTCGAGCAGTTTACACAATCTAAAAATGGTGTAAACTAAAGTGGGCAAACTTCGGAAATCTTAAGCCTTTCAGAGTTTGGTGCATTGATAAAAATGGGGACTGCAGTCCGCAGCGCTAAGTAGCCATCTGCAGGAAATTCTCCTGTATTAGGCTATTAGTACATACAGAATTAATCAGGTTTGTTAGCAAACCAAAACAGTTAGTAACTGGGCAAAACCATGTTGCATTGCAGGTGGGGCAGATGTAACAAGTGCAGAGAGAGTTGGATTTTGGTCGGTTATTTTGTTTCTGGTCATGGTAAATACTGGCTGCTTTATTTTCACACTGCAATTTAGATTTCATCTGACTCTCTCTGCACAGGATACATCTGCCCCACCTGCAGTGCAGCATGGTTTTGCCCAATTGCTAACTTTTCTGTTTTGCTTACAAACCTGAATATGGCCCATAGCCACCATTCATACAATTATGCAGAAATGCCAGTTTCTACATAAATTTAGGAATAAAAAGCTTGATAAATATGCCCCTTAACTATATATATTTTGTATCTGGGGAAAAAAAGACAAATACTGTAGAATACAACACAGTCCTGCATTTGTGTTTTTGTTTTCTAGGCTTTAGAAGCAACTCTCCCAATTTAAAACTCTTAGCACAAAAAGGATCTATTACTTTAGTATTATCTTCTATATATCGCCACCTATACCGTCCTGCTGCACTGAGAATATTTACTAATTTCCATCAGTCCTTTCACCATTGTAGCTTACAGTCTACATTCTCTTACACAAACACTCACTAGGGTCATTCTGTCAGAAATCAGTTTATCTACCGGTATGTTTTCCTATATGTGGCATAAAGGTAACATTTACCGTTCACGTGCACTTTACACACATTGAAGTGAAGATGTTGCACATAGCAGTCAATCAGATTCTACTTTATTATCTAGCACCTTCTAGAAGATAATAGCTAGAATCTGACTGGTTGCTAAGGGCAACAACTCCACTTCTACAAACCCACTCATTAGTGAATATACCCCTTACAGTATAACAAAATACATGAGAGGTTATATGACACTGATTGTAAAATATAAGCTCACAACAGGCAGCCTTATTGTAGAGTGAAGCACGCATGCATGACTGCTCAGTGTTCACTTTAAAAACCAAGAGAATAGCTAGAAAAATATATTTTTGTTTCAATTACGGCTTTTTAAATAATTATGTGCTAATTAGAACCAAATTCTTTACAAAGAATTATCTTCTAAATTATGGCAAACAAGAAAATGCAGTCTTGTAATCAGAGGCAAGAGATGTAGGTTTCAGTAAAAGCTGAAAAAGAGGAACTTTCAAAGGAGGAAATATCTTTTTTTTTTTTTTTTAGAAAAGAAAAATACATTAAAATAAGCAAAGTACATACCTCTGGTTTCCATTTTTATAATAGCAAAGTCTGTTTTTCTTTTTCTATGTTGAATAGTCTTCACAGTAACATGCTAGCTGTTCTGGTCATAACTCCAAGCCTTTTCTTCATTTTCATTTTATTTCTATTAATAGTCCACCCATTGCTTGTACTTTGTCCCTTGTGTTGTCTCGCAAACGTCAAGTTGATAAGATGTCCAGAACCAAGAACCCGATAAGGCAGAGGCCAAGGAATGTAGTATTGAAATGAGCAAGTGCAGACACCTGTGTGTATCAGCATGAGCAGATAGTTATTACTGTAACACTGTAAATATTTCACTTCCTGATTTCTACTTGTCCTATATACTTCCTGCATTCAGCCTGCCAGACCCGCGCGACAACAGCACGGTCAGCACAGCTACAGTCCCCTCACTAACATAACTGAATGGAAAACTAGAGTTTCACAAAATGGGACATTCTAAAGGAATATAAAACTACATGGCTGCTCAATACATTTCCAGTTTGTGAATACACAGATGAAAGGAAAGGAGGAATGCCTGCCAAATAGGAATGATCGTGAAAAGTCTCTCTCTCTCTCTCTCTCTCTCTATATATATACATATATATATATTTCTTTATATCTTTATAAGATATTAATTACAACAGAGGTGTTACTTTCCTCAAAGTGACATGACCACGGTACATAATCACAAAACATCTCTTTTATATTTAGGACCCCTAAAGCCATAAGGTATGAGATACAGTAATAACTCAGTAATATAATTTATAATATAATAATAATAATTCAGTAATAACCTGGTATTTCAATCAACTCTGTTAGCGTAAAACTTAAGAGCAAGGGCGTAGCTACCATAGGTGCAGGGAGTGCAGCTGCTATGGGCCCCAGAGCTGAGAGGGGCCCACTTTCCCTGTCACAGTTACATGTGTTATACTGTATATAGTTTTCACCATTGGGTGGTACACAGGGGCCCTTACAAACTTTTGCCCTGGGATATACATTATATCTAGTTACGCCTCTCGACCTGCTTATTGCAATGTGATATAAAATGAACTAGAAGGCATTATAATGTTACATAATATAAACTGGGGCATTGTAATGTGGTATAATATGAACTAGGGGCACTGTAATGTGGCATAATATGAACTAGATGCACTGTATGTAATAATGTGAATAGGGGTTACTTTGTTGCATAATGTGTACTGGTAGCCCTACAGTGTGATGTAATGTGAACTAGGGCACTGATATGGTTCATATAATAAACTAGGGCACTACTATGGGGCATAACATTAACTATGGCATTACTATGGTTCAGAAAATAAACTAAGACACTATTATGGGGCATAAAATTAACAACTGCTGCGGAGAGTCGGCTCTCTAGAAGCATTGGGACAGGGGCCCCTTCAAATTGTTGCTATAGGGCCAACAAAGTTCTGCCTACACCCCTGCTTAAGGGGTAATGCTATGTTAATCATACCTCCCAACTTTAGAAAGTTGGGAGGAGGGACACAAATGTGATCTGACATTAGGGGTCAAGGCCTTTCAGAGGGTGCCGCGATCGCAGGCCACGCCCCTGCTGCTGTGAGGGTATGCCCAGCGCTCTGTGAGCAGCTGGCATGCCCCCTGTTCCTCTCTTCCAGTAAACAGATGCTTGCGCATCTATTCACAGCTGCTCTGCGAGTGAGAGAGGGTCTCCCAACTGCCTCCCTCCCCACCACTGCGGGACACTGCAACCCGCGGGTGGGACAGCGGGACAGTCCCGTTTTTCTGGGACAGTTGGGAGGTATGTGGTAATCAGAGCACTATCTCTCCACTGCCTTGCAGAAAGGTGGAACCTCTTGCGGAGAGATCTGTACCGGATGTATCTTCAGTACTAACGCCACGGGGCACTGTACCTATCCTCCTCTGTGGCATAGGATATTTTAACACATTTAATCAAAAGTGCTTGATGCTTTCCAATTAGCAAAGCAGGAGCTGAAATAATCGTGTTGATAGGTGCTATCTTAGTGCATATACCACAAAAATGGAAAAGAGGAAATGGGCTAGTGCACACACATAAATTATCTCAATATCACATTGAAATAGTATCAAAATTCAAAGGTGGTGTTATAACATAGATATGTATGCAGGGGCGTATCTAGAGAGGAGGAGGCTAGCCAGCAACCTATCTAAAATAATCACACGGACAACTGTAATTGCTGTGAAAGGGGTCAGCTTTTTATTGAGAGGGTTTAAACCAGTTATATTTAAATTTAAAGCTAAATTAAAGTATGGTGGCAGGATAAGAATGGCCTAGCTTAAGCGTAAGCATTAGCAATAAACATATAAACAGGGCCAACTGCCCGATGGGCAAGGATGAGCCAACTGCCACCATCCTTGCCCATCTGGCTCACAAAAACTGGGCCGACCACCCCAGCCTTGCAGGGACAATGAAAAAATAATGATGGCGACAGGCCAGCTATGGAGAAGGAAAGGGGCTCACCTGGTCCGTTGGTGCCCATTGTCCTACAAACAATTAAACATAAGTTGTTCCGAGACTGGCCACCATTACAAAACAAGCTGACACATGAGATTATTATAACCAACAATAAGGGAGGGACGGGAGGCTAATGCCCAGAAGAAAGAGACCGCCTATTTTCCAACACACTAGCTTAAACAGCCAGAGTACCTCCTATTCCCACTCTAAACCAATTAAATACCCTGACAACTCTTCCAACAAAATCCTTAACCCCTAGTATGCCTGTCAGAAGTGTGACCACACACAGCCAGGAGGTTTATGACACTACTGCCATATGTGAATGCCCTCCGTGTTCTTTCTAGGAGATAGGTGTTGTCACAACTGAGGGCTGGTGTTGGTCTGAGACAGCCTCAGTTGTAAGGGCTGGTGTAAAGGTGAATCTAGGTGGCAGAATAGGACTCCTAGACATAGATGACTTCTACCACCAATGCCCGAAGATGTGATTTGACAACAAAGATAAAATGAATGTTTGTTTATTGAACACAGTTCTGGTGGTACACCGGCAGTTGAACAGTTATGATATGAGTAATGATTAAAAAAAGTATATAGTTTCACAAGAAGTAGCAGTTGTAGTATTCCCTTAGGTGTGGTATCCGCACAAGGCTAGCTTGGGAGATTAGGAGATGGAAAGTCCTTTTACCTACACCTAGGTGCTGCAGAGTAGATGAAAGCTGGAACTGGTCAGCAGATGTAGTACAGAGGCTGAGCGTACTGCGGAATGAGTGATGCTTGTAGACTGCCGGTTTTGCCGGATGAAACGGATAATGAAGAACTGTGAATGATGTGCGGATGAACCAGTGTTAGTAGCAGAGTTGAATGACACTGGTGATGCTAGAGATCGATGAATTGGGAAAAACAGATGACTTGAATACTGTACATATCAGGAACACCGATGATGGAGCACCGATGACAATAGGTAGCTGAACACCACTGGAAACCCAATGCTGGAAGCTGGTGTTTTTGGAGCACTGCCAATAGCAGAAGGCAATGAGGATACTATGGTGTCAGGCAGGCACCGCAAGATGGTGATTGGTGCAGGTCTCTGCAGAACTGGAGACTTCAGGATCTGGAATACCCGGAACACAGTTAAAATCACAGAGAGCAGAGACAGGATACACTGGAGATGACAACCAAAGCACTGACAACCTCCAGGTCTAGGATCAGTCCCTTTATACCCCCAGCAGTGCAGGGATTGGATCAGCAATTAGGCAGAGCTCAGTGAGACTGTAGATTGGTGGAATTATCATCATGTGATCAGAACCAACATGGCTGCGCCCATACTGGTTCTTGGAGGGAAACCTGGTTTGTAATTCCATGTGGAGCTTTCACAGTAATGGCAGCAGCGGCCGCAGGACACAGTGAATGTTAAACTGCACAGCAACCTCCCAGAGCCGGCGGCGGAAGCTACAGCGGGTGAGAGGCGCCGCACAGACCTGTAGTGCTTTACAGTAGTAATCGCGGCAAAGGCCGCAGCTGACAGGAGATGCCACACAGATCCGTCCACGCACTGAGAGCGCAGCAATGGCGGCGGAGGCCCCAACTGATAGGAGACGCTATGCAGAGCCGTCCAAAGTGCTGAGAGTACAGTAATGGCGGCGGAGGCCGCGATGAGCTAGAAACGCCATTCCATTTAAGAGTTCCCTGTGACAGCACCTACAGACTGGCAGAGAGGAAATATGAAGTAAGGACATTTAACAACATGATTGAGACCCGGCCCTGGAACGCTGAGCCAGCCTCAGAGACACCTAAAAGGTAAAAAATAATGTCCAGTAGTCCGGATCGTGACAGGTGTCTGCCTAGAATTAATTGGTATTGAGAGAATTTACTTTTATTTGCTGGTCCATTTTCCTCAGTTTTATTATATATGGGGGAATGTAATAGGGTGTGAGAATCAGAAAGTGAGAGAGTTTGGAAGAGTTCTCCTGTTTTTTTTTCAAGTGGCAATCATTTACATGGCAAGCCAAGGTAGATTCTGCCATGCACATGATTGCCACATAAAAAAAAAACAGGAGAATTCTCACACAATCTCTCAATATCTGATGCTCACACCCTATTACATTCCCTCCCATATTCTAGATATACTGTTCACAATATCTGACCATCAGCAAATACTGTACACTGCTTTACTAATCTTCTGGTAACACCACCCTTATGACAGCAGTGTTATACCCCTTTTACACCGCCAGCTAGTAACACGGGTTATTGCACATGAACATGCATAACCCGTGTTGCTGCTCGGTGTAAAAGGGTCGAGTTGGAATAGTCCGGGTCAAGTAACCCGGTATTCCAACTCGGGAAGTTTGCGGGGTTGAACACGTGTTCAACCCGGCAAACTGTGCAGTGTAAACGGTAGCTGGGTCGATGCGACCCGGCTTCCCGTTTACACTCTATGTGCGGGCGGCGCTTGGAGATCATGTGATCTCCAAGCGCCGTCCCCGTCGTGTTACTGGCAAAGTCACCAACCCGGCAATATGCCGGGCTGGTGACTCCGGTCTGAAAGGGGGCTGACGCGGGTCGCAGCCGGGTAGCTCCCGTGTGGGGCTCCCGGCTGCGACCCGCAATTTCAGGTGTAAAAGCGGTTTACGTGAGCAGAGTGGGCTGGAGTGATACAGCTCTGTGTGATGTAATACAGTGCAGCACACGGTTCCTGTTACTGAGGAGGAGAAGTCCATTTGGTGTCACCCCTCGGTGCGGCTCGTACGCCCCTAGTAATGACACAGCTGTTGGAATTCCTGTCAGTAAGGACAGAGGGAACATCTTAGCACAGGTTGGAGGTAAGCAGGTGCCACTTACCTAATTGGGAACTATATTCAGCACTCTCCGGACCAACCTTCTGCAATTGGACATTTATTCTTTGGAGTACAAATACCGGTTCCGTGGACTGTATCAATTTTTGTCACAGCTCTGGTGAGGACTCGGGATTAAAATCAACCCAGTGCAAAGAACCCTTAAGTGACTTAGGTACTTACATCCTCGGACACATATAACAAACCGGGACTGTTTACCAAAATGTACAAGGAGGTATTAAATCAGAAACGGAGGATTTGCATTTGTGCTGTTTTAAACACCCTATGGGGTACATTTACTAAGCAGTGATAAGAGCGGAGAAGTGAGCCAGTGGAGAAGTTGCCCATGGCAACCAATCAGCACTGAAGTAACATCTATAATTTGCATACTATAAAATGATACAGAGCTGCTGATTGGTTGATGGGGAAATTTCTCCACTGGCTCACTTCTCCACTCTTATCACTGCTTAGTAAATGTCCCCCTTAATGTGAGGTTTTATATGTTTTGCGAGATTTTATATAAGTTCATTTATACCTAATTAAACCTGATATTATCTAATTATTAACATTGTGTATACAAACATTCATCAATTAGCGCTGCTATTTTTATACATATTTTGTTCTGGTATAAAGGGACTAACTACCCATTTTTTAGCAGCTGCTTTAGTTGTCAAAGCAGGTTATGACCTAAGCGCCGGTTTATATACCACGGTATATTATAATATATTTTTTTAGAGGGTCCCTGTTGCCCTATAGTGATAGAAAGGATAAATCAACAATGTTGTTGTGAGAGGCATGCTCAGACTGGCCCATGGGGAAGTTGATGAATTCCCCAATAGTCCCTAGTGACTCTAAGCCCCTCCCCCTACCATAGGTGTGCAGGCCCAGTGTCCGCAAGGTTATCCTTTTTTATACTGCAAGAATGCAATGTGTGTGTGTGTGTGGGGGGGGGGGGGTGCAACTGTAAGTGGGTACCGTGCTGGGGAGGGAATGGAGGATCCTTACCTCCGTTCCCCTCTGGCGGGTGTCGGCTCACGGCAGGGTGTCGGCTCACGGCAGGATGCGGCGCAGCGTCAGGTTCCCAGTACGGAGGGACTTGCATCCATTAGGATTTAAGCCCCTCCAATCAGTTCGCGACCGTTTGAATGGCGTGCCAGTCGTGAGCCAATCGGGGCCCGCGCCTGGGCAGCCAACAGAGACGGGCCGCGACGAGCCAATCAGGGCTCGCCGTGTCATAGCTCCGCTTCCTCCCGGCATCACATAACAGGCATTGCGATGCGGGAGAGCTCAGTCGGGTGCCAGGCGCTGAAGCAAGAAGAGCTCCAGAGGAAGAAGACAGACGAGACGGTGGTGGCAGCGGTGACAGCTGCGGAGGCTGAGAAGACAGAAGAAGCGGCGGCTGAGCAGGCGGAGGAGGCCAAGCAAGGAGTCCAGCGGCGGAGGACTGGCGGAGAGTGCTGCGGTGTGTGGGAAGTAAAAGAGTTAAAGAGGCTCCCCTCTGCAGCCTCTCCCACTGAGTCTGGTTGGCGGCCTTGGGCCCTCACTACTTACATATAGTCCTGCCTAGACCACCGGGTCGTCATGCATTAGGCCTGTGGGCACGTGCAGGCATTAGGCCTGAGGGGTAGTTAGGAGAAAGGGGGCTGTACTTGCATTAGTAATCTTGGCATTAGGCCAAGGTTACACTTCTTCTGCTAGGCAGGCACTAGATCTGTGGGACCAATACAGGCACTAGGCCTGTGGGTAAGTTAGGAGAAATAAGTTTTCTGGCTGTGATCTTGGCATTAGGCCAAAGTCACTGGGAGAATCTGGTAGGCGGCCATTAGGCCCGTGGGTGATCATAGGCATTAGGCCTGAGTCTCCAGTAGAGGGCGCTAGGCCCCTGAGTGTATACAGGCGTTAGGTCCGTGCCCATATAGTCAGGCCCCCCAGGGCCTGTGTCCACATAAACAGACCCCTCTCCGGCTGGGTCTCCACAGCAAGTGGGCAGTGAGACAGCTTGCTCGAGGCCTACTGCTAGTTGGGTGTGAAGGGCTGGCTGGCCCTCACTTTCTGTACACTGTTTGGGATTGGGGAGGCTGTGGAGAGTCAATCCCGCCTCACACGCCCTACCATCCCGTGAACCTGAAGTGGATGGCTGTCCACGACACGGAGCTAGTTTGCGCAGGCGTTTATTAGTCGGCACGAAGCAGCTAGACCATTCACCAAACCAGACTCAAAGGTAACTCATACTTCGTTGTATATCATTACTGTTGTCAACTTGTATGTGTATGTACTGTTAGTTGGAGACAGGTGTACCAGTTTGCCCAAGTTGTATTGATGTTTAGAGTTTGTAGTAAAATAGGCCAGTTTAGTTGTTAGCCTATTTACTAGTTTGTAGGGAGGCTGCAGTCATTTTCTCTCCAGGAGCAAAGACCCGCAACAGGCAAGGTGACAAGAGTGGCTGTGTGAGTATTCCCCTCTGTGTGTGTCTTGGTCCGTGTTGGGCGCCGGTTCGTGAGACCTCGCTAGGCCGAGTGAGGCTCGCCTCCACCTGGTGCACAAGTGCCAATAGGTGACGATTGGGTGGCTGAGGCCTTAGGGCCAGTGATGACATTCACCTAACCGGTGAAGGTCGCTGCCACCCCTGTTGTGTCCTCTTCCTTGCCGCGGAGAGTGTTCATACTCGGTGACTAGTGTTTCTCTTCTCCTAGCCGTCTGGTCCCCAAGGCCGAATTGCAGCGTTGAGGTTCCAGGAAAGCTCCCCGGTCTGAAGAGGTTCCGTGGCCGGAAGGTGAGAAGGACAACCGGCGGTAAGAAGCGAGTTACACCTGCACGGCAGCAGGCACTATACCGCACCGCCACTCTCACACAACAGGTAACATGCTTTTTTACTAAACCCCCGGACTCTCACTCACTCTTCAGCACTTGGAGGGAGGGACAGAGCCTTCAGTGTCAGGGGTTATGGGCCTCTGTGCACTTCTGCCTCTGTGACAATCCATGTTGGCTACAGTGCTTGCTAAGACAAGATGTCACAGAGAAGTGACGGCGGGCTTTGACTGTGAGTGACCAGTGTGGGAGAGATCTAAATAGAGAGAGCAGCAGCAGCAAAATCAGTACTGCAGTTATATAGGAGCATCCTGGATGAGCATGCTATCAGTCGGGGAAAAGAAATTTGAGTTCCAGGCCAGGTGAGTGCAGGTGTGCATACTGTACCTGCGGCTGATCCTATTCACCCCTCTGATTTGCAGTTGGCGTAAGTAAATGCCACAGCATCCCATCTTACGCAAGCAATACAAGCCTAACCTTTACATGCAATACACTGGACCCACTCCTGAGCAGGTTTTGACAGATTTTAACTCTAATAGGCCCTACACACTTAAAGATTTTACTGAACGATATGAACGTTCTCGCTCATTAATGAACAAGAACTTGTTCATATCGTTCAGTGTGTAGGCACCAACGATGAACGATGCGCAGCCCCGTTCATTGTTGGTGCCGGCTCGTTCATACCTGCAGGCCAATATGGACAATCTCCTCCATATTAGCATGCAGGGCTATGGAGCCGGGTGACGGGGGGAGTGAAGAAAGTTCACTCCCCCCGTCACCCCACCTTCCTCCCCGATGGCGGGTCGTCAATATTTAGCTACAATATTTTGTCTACTTTCTTTTTTTTATTTTGATGTCCTTTTCTTAGTCTTTTTAGATATGCCTTCATTACAGGGGGTATATTTACTAAGATTCGTGTTTCTGCCGAATTGGTGGGAGTTCGAACTCGAAGTTTATCGTTTGTATTTTTATGCAACTCTTTGATATCATTTTCGGGAATTTACTAAGCTGACGAGTTTTGCTTTTTCGTATTTTCCGATGTCTATGTTATTCGTATTGTCGGGCAGTGTTTTACAGGAGTGATGAGTAAAACACTGCCGGACATAACACAATGAAGCCCGGCCGGATCAGTGAGATCCGTGCAGGGCTTCATTGTGTACTGTATTAAAAGAGTTAAAATTGTTTAAAAAATTGCGTGGGGTCCCCTCTCCTAAGCATATCCAGCCTCGGGCTCCTTGAGCCGGCCCTGGTTGTTTAAATACCGGGGGAAAATTGACTGGGGTCCCCAGTATTTAGACAACCAGCACCGGGCTCTTGGGTCGGCCCTGGTTCCAAAAATATGGGGGACAAAAGACATAGGGGTCGCCTGTAATTTTAAAATCAGCACCGGGCTCCACTAGCCAAGAAGATAATGCCACAGCCGGGGGACACTTTTGTACTAGTCCCTGCGGCCGTGGCATTACCCCCCCAACTAGTCACCCCTGGCCGGGGTACCCTGGAGGAGTGGGGACCCCAATTAACTTTGCGGTTAACCGCAGACTGCAAGGTTCCCATCATAGGCCAGAATGGAGGAGCGTGATCCCCCATTCTAGCCGGATCACTACTCCTGATTGACAGGCTAGTAGCGCACAGCCAATCAGGAGAGGGCCATGATGTGGCACTCCCTGATTGACTGCTGGGATCTCCAGTGACAGGAGTCACGGGGATTCACGGCATTCAGGGAAAGGGGTTCCATGTGTAAACATGGAACCCCTTTAGTGGTGTGGATCGGACTTTCGTTTTTTTTTTTTGTTTGTTTTTTACAAGGCTGTGGATTACTTCTGGAAAGAAGAGGACTGATCATCACTGGATAATAGGTGAATATATTGGAATTTTGTATTTACAGGTAAACGTTTGTATTCTACATGGAGAAGGGGACGTGATTGCCCGCCGTGGGATGTAGGTAAGTATGTATGAGTGTGTAAGTGTGTTTTAAGAAATTTGTACTATCACGGTGTGTGTGTGTGTATTGTTTTTATTTGGGTATTTCTTTTGTTGTAGAACTACAGGTACCAGCGGGCCCATTATTTCCCCGCATGCTGGTACTTATGGTTCTCCAAGTACCAGCAAGCGGGGGAGGCTTGCTGGGCTTTGTAGTTCTACAACAAAAGACAATATTCTTTTTTTACACATAAAAAGGCTATCAGCCCCACATCCACCGCCTCGGGCTTCACCCCTGGCCCTTGGGTGCCTGGAGGGGGGGACATCTTGATTTAAGGGGTTCCCACTCCTCCAGGGTTCCCCGGCCAGTGGTGACTAGTTGGGGGGGTAATGCCACGGCTGCAGGGACCAGTATAAAGGTGTCCCCCAGCTGTGGCATTGGTTGTCTAAATACGTAAATTTTTCCCCGGTATTTAAACAATCAGGGCCGGCTCACAGACCCCTTTCCACAGATAAGCATGCATGGATCTCACTGATCCGTGCATGACTATCTGAACACGCCAGCAAAAAGCAGGTCTATTTGAAAGCTTCTTTTTTTTACGAATTCTATGCTTTCCCAGCAGTGTTTGGCTATTGTCGGCAGTGATTGAGAATACAAATTCTTAGTAAATTACCGAGTTGTATCAAATAACAGCTGTGTTTGACCGATGGTCTATTCATTCATATTTGTGAACTCTGCCGGGAAAAACAATACGAATAGCCCCAACACTGCCGAGATCTGTGTTTAGCAAATTCCCGTGATCACACTTAGAAGAAAAATACAAACTCAAATTAAATCAGGACCTTAGTAAATAAACCCCCAGGTTTTGTCTAATTTTTTTTCCATTTCTTATATTTGCCTCTAGTTCTAGCTGGTCTTTAAAGGGAGTGTCAGTGATTATTGCAGCTTTACATTTATGCCTGCTTGTGCAAACTTTTCTCTCTTTTGACTTTGCAAATGGGCGAATTCTCTCTGGTGTTGTATGGTGCCTTTTATTGGTTCCACTTGTAGATGGCTGGGGCTGTAGCTCAGAATATTGTTGCTCTTCATCCTTGCCTAATGGCAGAGGCGAATTTAGGGGTCATGGCTCCTCTAGGCACAACAGTAACAGCTGCCCCCCTCTGTGTAATTTTATTCTTTTCATTGCTTGGTTATAAGCCCTCATTACACAATTGGAAATTTAATATAATAAAAGCCATTAAGTATGACATTACATTTTATTTTTAATTATGTATGCATATTTACTAAGTAGGACAGCTTACAGGGGCAGTCCTACTATTTACAATCCACGCAAGATGCCGTATGGTACAGTACAGTGGAAATATTTTGCAGTTACTGGTAAATTTCAGTCTTACCAGAGCTGGCCCTAACCGATATGAAGCCCTAGGCAAGTTTTTGGCTGGTGCCAAGAGTAAAAAGAGTATTTACAAGTGTGCTGTCAACAGCAGCTGGTATGGGGATGGTCAAAACCCCGAACTACAATAGCAAATAAAATAATGAGAACCAGTGCTAGCTGTATGAAAATTATATCTAGAAAATTATATTTATAAAACGGCTTGTTATGATAAACAATCATCTCCCCCATTGCCCAACTCCGCTGCAGGGGCGTCACTCTTGACTCCTCCCTCTCCTTTGCGCCCTACATCCAAGCTCTTGCGCAATCTTGTCGGTTCCAGCAACGCAACATTGCTTGCATCAGGCCATTTCTCTCCCAGAGTGCAACTAAACTTATCATCCACTCACTGGTCATCTCACGACTCGACTACTGCAATGGTCTCCTCACTGGCCTCACTTGCTCCCACCTCGCTCCCCTCCAATCTGTCCTCAACTCTGCAGTTAGGCCCATCTTCCTCTCCTGCCGCTCCACTTCTGCCACTCCCCTTCAACAAAATCTACACTGGCTCCCATTCCCCTACAGAATCCTCTTCAAACCCCTCACCCTCGCATACAAGGCCATCTCTAATTCCACTGCTCCCTACATCTCCAACCTCCTCTCCCTTCATACTCCCTCCCACCCACTACGGTCGGCCGATGACCGCCGCCTCTCCTCTGCCTTGGTCACTGCTTCCCATGCACAAGTTCAATATTTTGCCCATGCTGCACCCCTTCAGTGGAACGCATTCCCCCGCTTCATTAGACTCTCCCCGACCTTGCAAAGCTTCAAACGGGCACTGAAAACCCACCTATTTATCAAAGCGTACCCCTTCAATGCATAACCTAGTCCTTAGGCTGATCCTCCACCCCCCTGCCCCATGCCTTGAACATCTCTGCTTTGCTTGCATACTGCAATCAGGCTTCCTCCTGCTTGCTTGCACCTCATGTCATCTGTCTGTCACCCCTCCCCACTAGATTGTTAGCTCTTCAGAGCAGGGCCCTCTTTCCTCTTGTTGTCTAAGCCCTCTTCTCGACACATTTCACTCAGCGACCATCTTTACCTGCTTTTTCTCCCACTGATAAAGGCTCCTCTCTATCTATGGCCGCCAGCCCCAAGTAGTACAATGATTACTCCCTCGCTACTTACATCTAAGCTGCATTATGTTTTGAGAATTGTGGCACTCTTTGTTACCTGCACTCTATTTTTGTTATTTATTTACTGTTATGCTAATTTTTGTCTCCCTGTACTGTCCTCTGTACGGCGCTGCGAAACACTTGTGGCACCCTATAAATAAAATATTATAATAATAATAATAATAAACACATTTATTAAAAAGACATATTCAGTTAAAAAAAAGATGTGTGTATATATATATATATATATATATATCTCCTATATAATTGCCCAGATCTGTGACTTTGTGCTTCATTTGCTAACGCTGGGCAGAGTCAAAACACTGGGCGGAGTTAGTCAAATGAGTCACAGATCTGGGCAAATCTATAGATCTCCTATATAATTGCCCAGATCTGTGACTTTGTGCTTCATTTGCTAACGCTGGGCGGAGTCAAAACACTGGGCGGAGTTAGTCAAATGAGTCACAGATCTGGGCAAATCTACAGGAGACTTGGAGCAGGAGCAGATGGTATGGGCATGGCACAGTCAGGGGTGCATACCTCCCAACTTTCTTCAGGCAGGAGGGACACACGCACAGCAAAAAGGGGCAAGGCCAACGAGAAAGGGGGCGTGGCTTCGCAAGTGGACCCGCGATTGCGAGCCACGCCCCTGTTTTCGTCAGTGAGGGGGCATGCCCAGCGCTCTGTGAGCTGCTGGCATGCCCCCAGCGGCGGATTATGAGTCCGGGGGGCCCAGGGCACTTGAGACAGGAACCCTATCTCATTGCTGTGCCTGCTGTGGGTTTGAGGGTGTGGCCTAATTGCGGCCCTCGTGGCCACGCCCCCTTATGCAAATTCCGGGATTTTTTTAATGGGATTTTGGCCCCTCAGCTAGGGGTAAATCCAGAGGGGGTGGTTACTCCCCCCTACACACCCACACAGGCAGAAGACAGCAGGGATGCTGCTGCCTCCCTGCAACACCACAGAGCTGCCTACACGCAGCAGCGTGTGCTGACTAAAGCACAATGCTGCTGCTGTTGCTGGCAGGATGGGGGAGCTTCAGAGCTGGGGCAGAGCCACTCCAGCCGGGGGGGGCCCCTAAAACTGTGAGGCCCGGGGTACGTACCCCCTGGGCCCACCCTTAATCCGTATCCCCTGATGCCCCCTCTCCCTCTGTCTCCACTAAATAGACGCTGTGTGCATGCTAAGCAGAAAGGCGAGTACAGGAGCTTCCCAACTGCCCCCCCCACCGCGGGACACTGCGGCCCGCGGGTGGGACAGTGGGACAGACCAAAAAAAATGGGACTGTCCCGCGAAAATCGGGACAGTTGGGAGGTATGGGGGTGTGTGAGGGGGTATGCCATACAGACAGACGGGCACCGGCTCACTGTGTACTTGACCCCCCACATCAGCATACTCAGCAGGATCTCTCTGACGCGGAGTAGCGTCACTTTCTGGCACACTCCACGCTTCTTAGCTGCAGTTTTGTGGGGCACCTGCGGCTGTGCAGGTTCCGTACTGCCTCTGTTATCTCCAGCCCCGGCAACCCCACCGCTAGCTGCAGCGCTGCCGCCCGCAGTGAGGTGTGCCCAGCTCCTTCACACACTTTAGCCGGCGGGCAGCGCTGCAGAAGTCTGCGCTGCTTGCAGGCTCCGACCCCCTCCTCCCTCCAGCCGCAGCGTCTCCTGGGGGCTAACCAGTCACTCCCAGTCTGCCCTTACCACAGTGCCTGGCAGCCGCGAGGTCCGCGCCGCGTACATGCTATTACCCCCTCCTCCCTCCAGCCGCAGCGTCTCCTGGGGGCTAACCAGTCACTCCCAGTCTCCCCTTACCACAGTGCCCGGCAGCCGCGCGAGGTCCGCGGTGTGTGACTGAGGAGTGGGGGAGAGGGATGCGGACGGGCAGAGGAAGCAGGACTCCAGCCTGAGAGAGTCAACCATGCCAAGTCTCCACCAGCAGCAGATCCAAACAGGTTGGAGTGGAACAGCAGCAGCAGCCAGCAGCAGTGACTCCGGTAAGACACATCTGTCTGTCACCACTGTTTTGTCCCTAATACCAATCTCTCCCGTGCCCTGTGTTCTGTCATGTCCCTGTCACCCCTATCCTGGCCCTGTCAACCAAATCCTGGTCCTGCCACCCCTACCCTGGCCCCGTCGCTCCTGGTCCCGTCGCCCCTATCCTGGTCCCGTCGCCCCTATCCTGGCCCCGATGCCCCTGTCCTGGCCCCGTCACCCCTGTCCTGGCCCCGTCACCCCTGTCCTGGCCCTGTTACTGCATACCCTCCAACTACCTTTTTGGCAGGTACAGTATCCGCAGCGCCTCCAGACCCCTCCCCAATGCACCACACCTCCGCACCTTCCCCTCCACCACATGCGACACTCCACCCCTCCCCCACACGCTGTGCCTCCAGACCCCTGGCACCACCAGCAGGTCCCACTCCCCCACCACCCACAGCACCTCCAGACCCCCTCCACCATCCACCCCCCATATATGTCTCCCCCCACACCTGCCCCCCTCCATCCACAGCAACTGCAGACACCCTCCTCCATTCGCGGTCCCCCCCTCACCCACCCACGGCACCTCTGCACCTGCCCCTCCACCATCTGCAGCGCCTCCGGACCCCCTTCCCCGTCTGCCGCACCTGCCTCTCCCCCACCGCGGTGCCTCTGGACCCCCTACCCCACCCCCGGCACCCCCGCCCCTTCCCATCCCACAGCACCTCCGGAACCCTTCACCCATCCACAACATCCCTGCACCTGCCCCTCCCCCGTGGCACCCCTGCCCCTCCCCCACCTGCAGTGCCTCCGGACCCCTCCCCCATCTACAGCCCCCACTCTTCTGTCTCTCCCCCACCCGCAGCATGTCCCAACCCTTCCCCATCAGGGCCCCCCCGCATCTGCCCCCCCTCCACCTGCAGCATCTACAGACACCCTCCCCCATCCGCAGTCCCCCCCGCACCCGCTCATTCTGTACATCATGCCCAGCAGGTGCTGTTTACGCCGCCGCAAGGGGCTGCACCTCCTTCACCATCGCACGCCCTTTCATTGTGCAATATTTAACTACTAACAAAGGAATGCAGGTAATACTCCATATAATACAAATATTGAACCCCATATAGGCATGCAAGGGTTAAAGGGGCGTAGCCCCTTTGCGACGGTGTGAAGAGCGCCCGCAGGGTGCGATGAAGCACCTAGTATATATATATATATATATGTAAGGTATAATATCACATACCGGCAGTGTAAATAAATGATTGAAATGAATATATACCACTCAGGATGTCCCTAGATTTTGACTTGCTGGGGTTTGCAAAATTTAGGACGTTGTACTAAATAGGGATATTGGTTACCAATATCCCTATTGAGTACAACGTCCTAAATTTCAATTCAATCATTTATTTATTTACACTGCCGGTATGTGATATTATGCCTTACTGTACATATATATATATATATATATATATATATATATATATATATATATTGTATTTTTATTTTTTTTAACTGAATATGTCTTTTTAATAAATGTGTTTATTATAACAAGGCGTTTTAAAAATATAATTTTCTATATATAATTTTCATACAGCCAGCACTAGTTCTCATTATTTTTTATTTTTTTGGGCTGGTACCCCCTAGCACCACCGCTAGTTCCACCTCTGACCTTGCACCCCTTTCCCTGCACCATCACCCCTGACCCATAGCAGTCCTAATTTTGGTGCTTCTAACTCCTATATATTAAATAGGAACAGTGTGCACATTTGGCGCACAGCCCAAAAAGGGGCATGTTCTTGCTGGGAAGGGGCATGGCCACACAATAGTACTCCCAATTCAAATTAGGCCACACAGTAATGCAACTTTATTCACATTTTATCATGCGATAGTGTCCCTTATTCATGTTACATCACACAGTAGTACCACTTTATCTTATATTCGTTATACCTCACAGTAGTGTCCCTTATATACACTTTACATCACACTGAATGCTCCTTATTCACATTACACCATACCATATTGCTCTTTATTCACATTCGACCACACAGTAGTGCCCTTTCTATACATTATGCCACACAGTAAAGCACCTTATACACATAATGCCACACATTAGTAATGCATTTATACATATAATAACACACAGTAATGCCCCTTACACATATGACACACATTATTAATGTCCTTATAAACATAAAGCACCTTACACATTATGCCAACCTTTATTAATGTCCTTGTACACATAATGACACACATAATATCCCTTACACTTATGCCACACATTATTGATGCATTTATACACATGACACACATAATGCCCCTTAAACATATGCCGAAGACTATTGCACAACCAACCCACCCGCACACAGAACTCACACGGCCGCTAATGCTGTGACCTCTGCCTCTGCTTGTATACAGATGCGTCCTCATACATATTGCCTCAATACGCCATGCAGCAAGAGATGCCTTTTTTTGCTGAAAAGTTGGACGCATTTTTTGATGAAAATGCATCTTACTTGCATTGCTATATGACTAGGATGCACAAGCAGCTTCTGCTGATTAAAATGATATGTAGCATGTCTATATTCTGTGTGCGACTGTGGCTGTATCTGCATATGAAATGCTACATTACAGTGATTTCCAGGAATACTCTGTAACGTAGCATTTCGTATGCAGATATAGTCACACACAGAATATAGGCATGTCACATGTCATTTTAATCAGCAGAATCTACTTGTGTCCCTAGGCATTCCAAATGCCCTAGACACTTGCCTAGTTTGCCTATGCCTAGCGTCGGCTCTGGGTCTGACAGTACTAAAGCAAGCACTTGGATAGTGCCGCCCCTAGGCACGTGCCTAATGGGAAATTCACCACTGCCTAATGGTTGGGTTATGGGGATATCTGTAACCACTGATGGTTGAACATCTTAATCACTGATTACGTCACGGTTAAATGGCCAAATGCCGGAGACTTGGAAGCCTGCCATTATATTTTTAGGTGTTACAGCGAGCGGCAAAGTTTGTTTGATAACAGTCAATATGTTTTAGATTCCCATTGTTATTAAAGAATTGTTCTTCATCCATCCATCTGTAGCATTGTTCACATATTGTTTGAAAAGGCCATAAACTAACCTAACCAGTGGCTGCAGTTTATGTGATGTGTGTGGAGGAAATGAAAGCAGAATTATGCAATTGACTTTTGCTAAATTTATGACTGCAATTGAAAGATTGCATGATTGTTGAGAAGAAGAAGAGTTTGTTTTTCTGGAGGGCATTTTATGTGTTTCATGAAGTGTGTCATGAAAGGTAAAAATGCCTCATCATTTACCTATCTGATTGGATTTGTGGTTCCGATACACCCTGGTGGACCATCGGATATAAAATATGGCTTAAAATATTTGTACGGAAATATAAAAAGTGGAGGAACTGAATTTCCATTATCACTGACCGCCAAAATCATTGTCTCCAGTGTTCCCCTCTTCGCAGATGTAACGACTCCAATTTGCTGCTCTCCTTTAATTGTAATCATTTTTGACAGCTTCTGAACAGTCGGAACTCCCGTTTCGTTGACGATCCATACGTCTTGACACTCAAAATTAATCTTTCATATACTTTAGTGAGGTTGTTATAAAACTCGCCCAAGTTATGTTTATTAAAGCTTGTGGTGGCTCTACTCAAGCTGGTTACTTTAGATGTGCGGATGGATCGAATTGGATTTCGATTCATAAAACCTTTCAACCAATCTTGGTAGCACTACTTTTAATTTCCCAGTTGCCAGGAGTTTGGATATTATTAACAAAGCAATATTCATATGCCAGTGTTTAGGCATCAGTCGTAGTCAGTCCATAAAATATTTTACAGCATTTCTGTATGTATAATGCCAGTTCCTGTCCATTCAAGAATATGTGCTTACAGTTTAGTATATCCTAACAATTTCGTTGTGTGACTAGCCTTCTCTTTTTGCTTCAAATACCGTTGTAGTGTAATATAATTAATTTTATGAAAATGTATTTATTTATTATTTATTAACAGTTTCTCATATAGCGCAGCAAGTTCCGTTGCGCTTTACAAATGGACACAATGATAAGACAAAACTGGGTAATAACAAACAGTCATAGAGGTAGGAAGGCCCTGCTCACAAGCTCACAATCTATGGGGAAACAGGCATTGATACACAAGGATAGGTGGTATCTATTGTATAGCTGTCAACCAGATTGCAAAGGTTCTTGGTTCGCTGCATGATATCACATCACAGCAATGATGAACCAGGGTCAAGAGGAAGGGAAAGTGAAGAAAGAGGAAATATGTGGAGGATATGTGTGGAATCTACAGTGGGGATATCATTGGATAGGAAAGGTTATGAAGGTAATGTGAGCGGTTCTGGAATTTGATAAGCTTGTCTGAATAGGTGAGTTTTCAGGGAACGCTTGAAGGTTTGGAGACTAGAGGAGAGTCTTATTTTGCATGATAGGGCATTCCACAGAGTGGGTGTAACCCAAAGAAAGTCCTGCAATCGTGCATGGAAGCAAGTCATGAGTGTGGTTGAGAGATGTAGATCTTGTAAAGAGAGAAGGGGCCGGGTTGGGAGATATTTTGAGATAAGCGAAGAGATATATGTTGGTGTAGTATGGTTAATAGCCTTGTGTGTAAGTAACAGTATTTTATATTGAATACGGTAGAATACGGGTAACCAATGGAGGGACTGACAGAGTGGGTCTGCAGATGAACGTCTAGCAAGATTAGTCTCACAGCTGCATTGAGAATGGATTGTAATGGGGAAAGTCTCTTCTTGGTAAGACCAGTAAGAAGACTATTGCAATAATCCAGGGACGTGCGGTGAGGTAAATGGCTCAGGAGGCACTGGCTAGTACCAGAGCCAGATTTACACGCAATCTATGAGCCAAAGGGTACATCTGGGCATTAAATACAGGTGCAGCAGTATAAACTCCTGGAAATTTGGTGAGTTTTGATCAGAGATGTGCAGAAAAGATAGACAGGTGAGCCACTGCCTCAACTGCCATAGACTTTGTACTCCAGAGTTTTGGCTATAAAAATGATTAGAATAATACAAAGAAGATATTTCAAACAAATTCTTTGTATTTTTCATATACTTTATACAGTCAAAACTCTGGAATAAACATTAGTATGACAGGAAAGGCTCTGCCTCACCTGCCTCACCCCACCGCACATTCACTGCAATAATCAATGCGGGAGATAATGAGAGCATGGATTAGTTTTAGCAGTGTCGTGCGTAAGGTATGATCGTATTTTGGATATGTTTTTTAGATGCATGTAACATGATTTTGAGACATATTGAATTGGGGAACAAAGGACAGTTTTGAGTCAAGGTTGACACCTAGGCAGCGAGCTTGTGGGGTAGGATTGATTGTCGAGTTCTCAACAGCAGGGCCGTAACTACGTATGTGCCAGGTGTGCCTGGCACACAGGGCAGTTGCCCTGAGGGCGCAACTGCCAGCGGCTTATAATTAGTCAAATTGACTCATTACAAGCCGCCTCTGCTGTGTGCGCCGCACTGGTGAGGAGAGCAGCAGCGCCGGAGGCAGCGGAGAAGGAGGGAGGGGGACTGGAGCCGCAGCAGCGCTATGTAATTGGTAGAGGCGCCGCTGCAGCAGTCCTCTCTCCTTCCGTATTAGCTGCCCGGCGCTGCTGTGAATGCTGGAATGCGGTTCCTTCATCCCAGCATACACAGAGGTGGCGGGCAGCCAATACGGAAGGAGAGGGGACTGCTGCAGCGGTGCCTCTACCAATTACATAGCGCTGCTGCGGTTCCAGTCCCCCTCCCTCCTCCTCCTCCTCCCTGCACCGAGGGATCTGCCAGCACGAGGAGCCTGACTGCCAGCGGGGAGAGATGGTAAGTATATCTCTCTCTCTCTATTTCTCTATCTATTCTGTCTGCCGCAATGTGTAAAAAGGGGACGCTGTCTGCCGTAATGTGTATAAAGGGGACGCTGTCTGCCGTAATGTGTAAATGGGGCTCTACCTGGTGTAGTGGCGCTACTGTGCAGCGTAATTTGAATAATGGAGACTACTGTGCACCGTAGTATGAATTGGTATTATTTTGTGGCCATGCCCCTTCCCCATGAAGCCACGGCGAGCACTGCCCTTATTTTGCATGGGGAGGGGGGGGGGGCGCCAATGCCGTTTCTTGCACACAGCGCTAAAATGCCTAGTTACGGCACTGCTCAACAGTGATAGAAATAGTAGTTTGGTAACTGCTACTGGCCAGTGAAAATATAATTAACTCTGTTTTGTGAATATTAAGTTCGAGGTGTCGAGATGACATCCAAAATGAAACAGCAGAAAGGCATTCAGTTACACGGCCTAATAGAGATAGAGACAAATCTGGGGAGGATAGGTAGATTTGAGTATCATTTGCGCACAGATGATACTGAAATCCAAAAGAGATGATTAGTTTACCAAGAGATGAGGTATAGATTGAGAAAAGCAGAGGACCTAAAACAGAGAAAATTAGCTGCATTTCTTAAAGAAAATTTTCCATTAATGACATAATTTGCATCTGTCTCATAGGTAGTTTCAGGTATTGGACCTGACAAAGCTTATTATTTATCTTATAACCTTCACTATATACAGGTAAGAGACTCAGTACGCAATTGGCGTATGGGGTACCGTAAGGGTACGCACTTAGCGTAGCATACGCTCGGCCGTGATCGAGACGCACATGCGACACGCTCGCTCACAGCTTAATGCGTAGTGTCGAGCACGCTATAGGCGGCCGACTACCGTAATGCTACGCTACCAGCGTAGCGGACGCTCGAGACCACGAGGGGAACACGAGCGGCGCAGACGCTCACGGAATGACACTCAGTAAACCTTGAATGTAACACACAGAAAGGATACTCTTATACTGTAAACCTTGTACTGAAATACTGTAGCGATGTAACGCTGCTTAACCTTGTAAATACTAAAGCTGCTTGAGCTATGGAGACGCTCCTATTACCCTCTGCAATGTAATAAACACACGATACCTTGCTAAGGTTCCAACACCTTTACTAACAATATTTAGCTAAGTAAAAGGGAAAAAAACAGTTAACAGTTCATACACTACAGGCTAACATCAATATCTAACAGTATAACTAAACAGAAATATACACAATAGCGAAACGATCGCAAACACAAATACATAGACTAATGAATGGCTAACGTTAAAACGGGTAACAAAGTGGCCACAGAGAAACATACCATACGGGGAACACTCGCTAGCGCAACCGGATCCAGTCCTCCAATTATCAGAGATAAATGTTGATGAGAGAGAGTACTGGCCGGTCTGGGGACAGTGACCCTTATATACACAACATACAGTGTACTACAAAGGGCCCTACAATAATATTGTTCATTGGACACAGGAATGTCTCCTCGCATTATAACAAAAGGTCATAGGTTAGTTTGAACAGGTGGGCTGTGACTATATCAAACTGCTCAGGTGGGAGGGAATCTCAGAATTCCCGCCGCATGGGTAATGAGTCGCAAATATAGTAAATGTCCAGAAACTACTAATGGCCATAACTATACGCAGGAGCGATTAATCTTTACCTAACCAGCACCGGATTGTTTCTAATAAAATGTTCTTTAGTTAGGTACCAGACACCACTGCTCAAACCCTGTCTGACTCTTCGTATCATGCAAAGAGGAATTTCTCTGTCCAGCGACCAGTTACATTAAACAAACTTACAGTCATTATTAAGGGGAACATTATCTATAAAACATACTATTTGGTTTTATTATTTAACGATTGAGTCGCCCGCTAGACGCACACAAACTCTACCGTAAATGCACATACCACGCGCTCGAGCGCATGGCCGAGGAGGCGCCATCACGCAGCTGCGAGTATCCGCACGCACGGGAGAGAATGTGCACGTGCAGCAGGCACACGCATGAGGTGAATATATGGCAACGTGTAGTATGATATTTTTCCGACTTTGACAGTCCACCCTTGGCAGTCATCAATAACTGCCACTTCCTAAAACAGTTCAAAAGAAAAATATATGTTATAATGCAAATACAATTTTATGATTGGGTAAAGGGAGGAGAGGAGCAGGTGGGAAAAAGGTATGACTTAGTGGGATAGTAGAAGCATGTGTGTATGAATCCATGTTTGCGGGGTCATGTATCATCGTGCCGTACGTGTTTTAAATCAAGCTTCGAGGTATTGCGAAGTATACATTTGAATTCCTTCTTATCCCGTATTACGGGTCTGTGGATGGGCTGTCAAACTTTACCGAGCTCTTTTCGGCTTTTAGTTGTAACAAAATGGGGGAGCACATTTTAGTTGATGATACATGAATGGGGGGATATGTGAGTGCTGATATCTGTGCCTATATTCCCTATTGACTATGTGTGTCATTACCTGAAGGTTGTAGAAATGAAGATAAGAAGCAATTATGGTAAATGCAGTCATAAACTATGTGAGTTTAATATACATTTGCTGATTGAGGTCTTGTCTTGTGTCTTGTCTCGATGTACATGTTGACTGTAGTCTCCTGATGCTTTTGCTATAAATGACGGCAAAAGTTTTTCTATTGTCCAGAAAGTTAGTCACTAAAATATTTGGGCTATCGTAAAATTTAAAGTCACTAGGGAAATTGGGGCTTGTAGCATAGTTCATCAATGGTCTGTATAAAAGAGGTTGTCAAATTCTTCGTACCTTGGAGGAAAACAAAGGAGAAACGGGTGAAAGAAACGGACCGTGGAATCACATTTTCATCACAACATTGTCTCTATCGTTGGGTCATAAATCAGATTAGTTGTTGTTAGTACAGTGTCCTCGCTCCTCAGACTCATCACCCTGGTACTACCTTTACACTTCGCTAAAACCCGAACGCATCTAAATATCAGGCCAACCAATATGACGATTTCCAGAATACACAAAAGAAATTTCCCTACATCCATAATAATACCTTGGGCCCATTCTCCTAAGCCCGAGAACCAATTTCGTGGGTTCAACCATGACACCCAACTGGTCAGCTCATTACCCACAGCAGCGAGTGTGAGATTGTGTTTCCTTCGAAACTCCCACTTTAATTGTAAAATGTCATCCATCTTTTGGTCTATGACCTCGGCTGGGTCTTCCGTGCTGTTTGTAATGTACGTGCAGCACTTTATTCCATATTGAGTTGCCAGGGTAACACAATACCCGCCTGTCACAGCTGTGAGGTAATTAAGAATCATCCTATGCTGAACCAGTTCTGTTTTGTAGGCTTGTAACTCTTTCCCAGTGTACCTGAATGTGTCGTCATACATTTCGGTGATATTGTCTAATAAATTTGCAAGCGCAGATATATATTTATAATTTATCACTCCTCTGGCGGTACGAGTGATATCTAACGCGAGTAGGAATTGAATCCCGGTGGATTCATGGATCAGATCAGAGGCCGAGTGCTCTGTCCTCTCTATCAGGTGCCTTTTATCGATGTGCTCGTAATGAGTGTGAGTATAAGGAGCTTGGGCACTGCGGTGAATATCTTTCATTTTGTTATGGGTTACAGTCATTACTTCAGGCAGTACTTTTCCAATATAGCACAATCCCTCTGAGTTTGGGGCAAGCCACTTATACGCCTTCCTCCCGCATATGAAATATGCATCATCGGGGAGAACATATGGGACGGAGTGTGACATTATCATGTTACAAATTTTCCATGTGAAATCTCCTAACCCTAATTCTCCCATCTGTTTAGTACACGTATCAGGTTGTACGATATGTGCACAGTATCCTGGTGATACTTCTCCAACTCGCATGGTCCTACTTCCTAGAGTGTATCTATACCGGAAATATTTTCCATGGTCGGCTATCTGGCGTATAAGCTCTGTGTCTATGGGCATTCGGTCGGCTCTATGTGAAAATGTCATGGTTTGATTACTCCATGACACTTCCCAATTTCCCGGCTTTCGGGGATTGGAAATGTTAAAGCATACTAAGGACCTATCCACATGATATTGGTGGAGCTTCAAACTAGGAGGACTAGAGATATTAAACCTCTTGTCCACCGGCCTCCCACCCCTTAGCTCAAGTAACTCTCCTACAGTTAAAGGGAATGGTACTAGTCCTGATTTGCTATGACCTTGAGGTACTAGAGAGCATACCCAACAGTCTGTCTGGTTTAACACTTTACCCACTAAGGAGTGATAGTCACTCAATGGATGCCGGTCCATGTGAACATTAAAACTGGACTGACATTTCTTGATGCACCCATCCTCAACTATATTGTCACAATGCCTACAGATGCAGTTCTCTTCAGCTAACAATCCTTCACAATTCCTTCTATTGTCAATGCTACCAGATCGTTTTCTGATACTCGCCTTTACTCTGAGATTATGTTGCTCTTGGAAATTTACGCCTCCATCCTGGTCATCAGAACCCATTCCCGATCCTCCCTCGACCTCCATGGTACTCTCGCCGAAACAGACTGCTCTGGTCAACATCATGGTCAACAGGAAAATCTGGATCACAGTCTCTTGGGGCAAGTCCATCTTAGAGGAGTAAAAGGAGAAAAATAAGAAGGGGGAAAGGAAATAGGAGGGAGGTGGGAACTGGAGAAAATAACAAATGGGAAAAAGAAATCTGGCTCGACAAGCTTCTGGTCTTATTATTCTCAGCGCTCAGGTGTCGTCTCAATCCTCCCTGAACAGACACTCTAGTGATACAACCTCTACCGTCTGTTCTTTATCACGGGACCTCTCTGGGTCAGTGACCTTTTTACAATGCGACGAATGGACCCAAGTCTCTCTCTCGGCAACCTTCAATGCTGTTGTGCTGGTCAATAAGACTTGATATGGTCCTTCCCATCTGTCAATAAGGCAACCTGAGCGTAGAAAATTCCGTATCATTACATAATCCCCAGGTTCAATGTCATGACAATTACTGTCTGGCAAATCAGGAATTACCAACTTTAGATTATCATTCTGATTCCTCAATTGCTTACTCATCTTAACCAAGTACTTTACGGTTACTTCATTGTTACATTTCAAATCATCCTGGGGGTTAATCATAACATGGGGTTGTCGACCAAACAGAATTTCAAAAGGAGACAGATTAAGAGGGGACCTGGGAGTGGTTCTGATGCTGTATAGTACAATTGGCAAAGCTTCGGGCCATAACAGTCCTGTTTCAGTCATTACCTTGCTCAATTTATTTTTATTAGTGCTGTTTACTCTTTCCACCTTCGCACTCGCCTGGGGGCGATATGGAGTGTGCAGCTTACTATTAATTCCCATCAACTTACACATTGTTTGAAAGACTTCACCTGTAAAATGGGTACCCCTATCACTTTCAATGGTTCTAGGGATACCATACCTACACACAAATTCCTGCACAATTTTCTTTGCAGTAAATACAGCGGTATTTGTGGCCGCGGGAAATGCTTCAACCCAATTTGAGAACACATCAATACAGACCAATACATATTTTAAATTTCTACAAGGTGGCAATTGTATGAAATCAATTTGTATTACCTGGAAAGGACCATCTGTCGGAGGGATATGGGATGGCTCTGTCGGTATTGCCTTTCCGATGTTCTTCCTCAAGCAGGTGAGACATGTCATCGCTCTTTTACCCGCATGGGAAGAAAATCCTGGGGCGCACCAATAAGCTCTTACCAACTTACACATTCCTTCTTTGCCCAGATGAGTCAGCCCATGTGCCGCTTCCGCTAGACTTGGAAGGTATGCTCTGGGTGCCACTGGCTTACCCTGTCCATCTGTCCAGAGTCCTGAGGACTCCTGGCCATATCCTTTTGACCTCCAGACTGCCTTTTCTTGTGGTGAACACAAATTTTGCATTTCACACAATTTCTGTGTGTTTACAGTATTAAATACCATCAGTTGTGTACTGTCTGTTTGTATGGGGTTACTAGCTGCTGATTTAGCAGCTTCGTCTGCTCGGCTGTTACCAAGTGATACCGGGTCTTGGCTATATGTGTGAGCTTTACACTTGATAACAGCCACTCTGTCGGGTTCCTGTATCGCTGTTAGAAGTCTTTTGATGTGGGCTGCATGCGCTACGGGTGTGCCAGCTGCCGTCATGAAATTTCTGAGGCGCCATAGGGCTCCGAAATCATGGACTACTCCGAAGGCGTACCTAGAATCTGTGTAAATATTGGCTGATTTGCCCTTAGCCAATTCACATGCTCTGGTTAGGGCAACCAGTTCAGCAACTTGTGCTGAGTGTGGTGGGCCTAGCGGTTCCGCTTCTATGGTACCTTGGTCATCTACGACTGCGTATCCAGTACACAAGTCTCCCGAGTCCGTCTGTCTGTGACAACTACCGTCAGTGTAGAAAGTAAAATCTACATCTTCCAGTGGGTTGTCACTGATGTCAGGCCTTGCCGTGAAATTTTGGGTCAAATATTCCATACAATCATGCGTGTCAAGTCCTGTATTAAATCCTCCTTCACCATCACTCTCATCCTCCACCCTTTGTGCCTGTCCAGGCACACCTGGGAGATACGTTGCAGGATTTAATGCGCTGCATCTCCTTATGGTGATGTTAACGGGGGCCATCAATGCCAATTCCCATCTTGTAAACCGCGCTGATGAGACGTGTCTGGTTTGGGCCGAATTCAGTAAGGCTGACACTGCATGTGGTGTATGAATTGTGAGGTTGTGTCCTAGCACTACATCTTCGCTCTTTGTGACTAGCAATGCTATTGCTGCAACGCTTCGCAAGCATGTGGGGAGGGATCGCGCTACCGTATCTAGCTGAGCGCTATAGTAGGCTACCGGCCTGCTGGCATCACCATGCTTCTGGGTTAAGACACCTGCTGCGCACCCAGCACTCTCTGTTCCGTACAGCTCAAAGGGTTTCCCATAGTCAGGCATACCTAATGCCGGTGCCTGCGTTAGGCACTGTTTAAGTCTCTCAAATGCCATCACGGATTCGTCTGTGTGCGAAATCCGATCAGGTTTGCTTGATGAGACCATCTCCTGCAAAGGTAGGGCTAGTATGGAAAAACCTGGGATCCAGTTACGGCAATACCCACACATTCCTAAAAATGTTCTAATCTGTTGCTGGGTTTGTGGCAGGGTCATGTCACGAATTGCTTGAATTCTATCAGCGGTAAGGTGTCTCAGTCCTTGTGTTAGACAGTGTCCCAAATACTTCACACGGGTCTGGCATAATTGTAACTTGTCCTTGGAAACCTTGTGTCCTGTGTCTGAAAGATGAAACAGGAGTTGTTTCGTATCTCTCAGGGACGCTTCCAGTGAATCTGAACACAGCAGTAAATCATCCACATACTGTATCAATATTGATCCACTCTCTGGTTGGAAAGACTGTAAACAATCATGCAGGGCCTGTGAGAAAATACTTGGACTGTCTATGAAACCTTGTGGTAATCGAGTCAAAGTGTACTGAACTCCTCTGTATGTGAATGCGAATAAGTATTGACTGTCAGGGTGCAGAGGTACCGAGAAGAAGGCGGAGCAGAGGTCAATCACAGTGAAAAATTTGGCAGTGGGAGGGATTTGCATAAGGATGACAGCTGGGTTTGGCACTACAGGGAATTGACTCTCAACTATTTTGTTGATCCCTCTTAGATCCTGCACTAATCTGTAACCCCTCCCCCCACTCTTTTTAACAGGGAAGATGGGACTATTGGCAGTGCTGGACGTTTTTACCAGAATGTCCTGTTGTAGCAAGCGCTCTATTACAGGGTAAACTCCTAACTCCACCTCTGGCTTCAGAGGGTATTGTGGGATTTTTGGAGCTATCCTACCATCTTTTACTTGCACAACTACTGGGGCTACTTTTGCCATCAATCCAGTGTCTTGTCCATCCTTGGTCCAAAGTGATTCCGGTATTTGGGAAATCATTTCCTCTACCTTGGACGGACACCTATTTACAACAACAGTGTGTGACATTAATCTTGTTGGAAAGTCTAGCATATCCTGCGCTTCCTGAGCGTGGTTTTTGGGTATGTCCAAGAACACACCTTCAGGAGTACAGTATATGACGCATCCCATTTTGCACAGTAAATCTCTCCCTAGGAGATTAGTCGGAGCCGATGCAGCCAGCAGAAAAGAATGCTTGGTATGCAAAGGCCCTATCGTAATCTCTGCTGGTTTGCTTAAAGGGTATTGTCGAACTACTCCTGTTACTCCCATGGCTGGAATTGTTTTACCAGTGGTTCTCATGCCCACGGTCGAATTTATCACTGACTTGGCCGCCCCCGTATCTACAAGGAAATTTAGAGATTTACCAGCTACATCAATTGTGACCTCAGGTTCATTTCCGAGGCTCGCAATTAATTTCACTGGCTGCAGACTACAGGTGTGGCCCCACCCCTATGGTGCGTGGTGACCTCCCTGCATTGCGCTGGCAGCTATTACCTGTGAAGGAGGTAAATGGGAATTATCAGAGACTTGCCAGTCTCTTCTTGGGGGATACCTTCTCGTTTTCCCTGCGTGTGGCTCATATCTCCGTCTTTGCGGTCCTTGATCCCAATCTCGTATGTCATGTCGTTGTCTAGGGTTTTTATATGCATTGTGTGGATTACTGGTGCAGTTACGTGCAAAATGACCTTCCCTATTACAATTGTAACATTTTACCATATGCGGCTTACCACCAGGGGTCTGAGATTTAGACTGAGGCGGCCTTGTTGTAAGGGCTTGGATACTTATAGCCATCAGTTTATCAATCTGTGACTCCCTGCGTCTTGTGATGTTCCTGTCGTGCCCAACAGCAGTCTCTCTTAAGGCAGCCACCGACATACCTCTCCAGTTAGGTTGAGTGGTTTGCACCCTATTCCTTAATACCTCCTTTAAACCGTCCATCAAGACGGACACGGCTACCTCTCTATGGTGTACATTTGCCTCAATTTCCACGATCCCAGTATATTTAGCCATTTCCTCCAGTGCCCGGTGGAAATATTCAGAGGCAGTTTCTCCTTCCGTTTGTTTGATGGAGAAAATATTGTTCCATTTTACCACAGCTGGGAAGTATATTCCCAGCTGCAGATTGATTCTGGTTACATTATCTTGATTATACTCATCTGTAAGGGGTACTTCTTCATCTAATTTACAGTCAGCTATAAATTTCACAAGGTCAATACTAGAGGGCAGATATGCCCTCAGTAGTGTCCGCCAATCTTTGTTGTTAGGTTCAGTGGAGTTACCCAGGTCCTTAATGAACCTCTGACATGCGGCTAAATCTTTTCTGGGATCAGGAAATTCAGACAAAATTGTTCTTAATTCTGCTCGGGACCAGGGACAGTGCATTGCAATATTCCTGATGGGTGTGACCCCATTTGTGTCGGTCTTCCCATTGGGGACCGCTATCACTCTAACAGGATTAATATTAATTACTTCACTCTGGGTTGATTCTACAGTGGGTGGTGCAACAGTTTCAGCATATTGTACAGTGCCGTACTTACCTCTAGATACAACCTCACCTGTCCCTGAACTATGTGCCTTTGATACCACTCTTACTGGTTGGGCGATGCCCACTGAAGTATCATTTATGGTGGCCGCTAGAGAGAGAGCTGAAATCGTAGTGGGCTCATCTTCCTGCTCGTATTCCTGGGGGAAGTTTAAAATGGGATACAACTTGCATGGGTTAGCGTTAGTATCAACATTTGCATTAACTTTCATTTTATCCTTATCACTACTACATTGATTTAGTGCAACCTTATCGTACACCCGCATGTCATTCTCTGCAGCCACTTCTTCCCCTACTATATACGGTGGTGGTGCCGTTGCTATCAGACTCCTACCAGGATTTGAATTTGTTTTCTGAGCTAATTCCTGTTGTATTTCACTTTCCTGTTGCCATACCTGTAAACAATCATAATGTCTAATCCTCTGCTTTGCAGATTTTATTTGTCCTATCCTTTTTTTTAGATTTTGCAATACCTCAGGGTTCAAACTGCCTACCCGGGGAAACTGCTCCCCATCATCCTCTGTCATTCGTTCCCATTCTTTGCAAAATACCTGTGTGTGAGTTCCGTATTTTTCACACATTATATACCGTGCTGACCCTTTGGGCCAACAAATACCAACGTGAACCCTTGTTGGACGTCCCTTCTTTGAACAACTGACCCCCATTGTTTGCAGATATTGCTGTCTCAGCGAATTCTTACAAACAAACCAAGTTGCCCGCGGTAAGGCGACGGATGAAAGTTCAACTAGTGCCTTCACTCACTTTATTTGTAACCTCTATTTACTGGGGCGTGTGGGAGTATGCTACCCTCCCCAGTAAGTATTGGTTGTTGGACATTTCCTGAGTGAACAGCGAAACTCCTTTAAAATAACAAAAACCTACACAAATCACGTTAGAATGTACAAATAGCGTTTATGATCCCACAGTAAATTTTAATGGGTATCAAGGTAACAAACTAATGCACACAATTACGTGCGGTCCAGTCGCACTGCGCATAAGTAACTTAATATTTATACGCTGTACGACCAACGGAATCAGTTGTTTAGGCTGCAAAACCTTCAGCCGGAGCTCAATCTATATGGGTAATACGCAAAACCCCCCGGGCTGCGCTTAAACCTTTGCAATCCTTTTGTCTGCGGATACTACTTGTGTTAGGTTCCTGGTGCTCAGAACAAGGGAGATGTTATGAAGCGAGTCCAGAGCACCAGGACGTAATGCTGGGAAAGGGGAATGGAAAGGGAATAGCCCCTGGCGCCCTATCTCCGTTGTCTCACCCGTGCTGTCAGTACACTCTTGCGAGACTATGGTTGCTTGAGCCCATGGCAGCCGCGTTTGAAGGGCGGATTACGTCTGCCCAACTTCGATGCCCCCTCAGGTCTTAATGAGAGACAAAGAGTGAACCGAGACAGGGTGATAACAAGGGGCCCTCTGACTAAACAACAAGGCCAGGGGCTACTAACAAACCTAAAACCAAAGTATGTGCGGCTTGCCGCCAAAGGAAAAGAACAACAAAGGAAATGCTGACCACACAATACTTTTGTGTACTGGCGGTGACAGCATAAGCAGAACCCTCTGCAAAACACCAGTGACAGAAATAATAAGGGAATACAGCGGCCTAAGCCAACGGACGCGGCCGTGCCGCTACTCACGGAACCGGTACGAATACTGGCAAACGGACAGGAACTCCCAATGCTGCTGACACAGACTCTCAGAACTGGAGGACAGGCAGAATCCCAAACGACAGACCGGTGGACACCAAGAAGCCAGAAACTTGCACAGGCAAAGGTACTGGACCTCAGGACAGGAACGCCTCACGGCAGGACACGGGATCAGACATAGGAATCGACACAGGGACTGACACAGGAATCGACACAGGAAGCTCAGGAACTAGCAGGAACCAAGCTCAGAACTCAAGCAGACTGAAAACCCAGGAATATCACCAGCATCTGTGAATTGCAAACAGCCAGCATATAACAGAGAGCAGTGGCGTAAGTTCGTCCTAGACGCCCGGAGGCAATATAAATACAGGTGCCCCCCTATATAGAGGCAAAAAAATAAAATTATATATATATATATATATATATATATATATACACACCACACCAATATTGATCCTGCAGGCTATATATATATTTATATATATATCCTGCCATTCTTTGCAAGCATAATGGCGTATGCATGAAGAAATTTCCAAAGGACAGCTCTTGCGGTGAGAGCTATTCTTTGCCATGATACAGTAGAACTTCCCGGTGTATGATCCGGAGTCCTATCTGTGCATGCGTGGGCTGATGCGCCCCACTGGGGGGTGCTGGGAGGGGTCCAATGGGAAATGTGATAGAAGCCCATCTAAAGATGGTGTTGCCCACCGCATCCAAGCCCTGGGGTCTAGGCTTGGTGGATAAGTAGTAAGCCGCCAAACCTCTGAAAACTGCATTTTTGGAGGTTTGGCTGCATTTTTAACCTTGTGCTAATGATACATCCCAGCAGACCAGTGCCAGTTTAGGGTCCACATGGGCCTGGAGCTGAAAGTGAGTCTATTATGTGACCGATACTGCGGGAGGGGAGGCAATCATTTTGCTGGCTGTCGGGATTCCTAGCGGTCAGGATACCAACACCAGAATACCGTCTCACAGGTCTTATTCCCATTCGTGGGTGTCCACAACACCAATAGAGTGGGATGGGAACCACCGAGACCACTGCGTTGCGAGCGCAACAAGCAAGGGCCTTCATTGCGCACGCTCCCTGCCAGCATTCTGACGGATGGGATGCTGCTGTCAGGATGCTGACAGACGGCATCCCGTCTGTCGGTAAAACATATGTATTCCCTGCAGGAGGACAATTAATTATGGGAGGAAGATGGGGAGGGATGGTCGCGGGCGGGCAGAAGGACTTGGCAAATGGGGGGGGGCAGATGGAGTAACAGAGGTCTGGAGGACGGGATGAGGCAGAATGGGGGTCATTGTATATATGACAAAAATGCAGATTCATTAAACGGGCATTGAAACGTTGCACTACTTCAATTGGTGTCAGTGTGCAAATCATTGGAGTGCCGCACCACCTCTATTTTGCTAAACTACTTTGCTGTGAGGACACCCAATGTATTAGTCTATTATGTGGCTGTGCCAGACCCCTACCTCTATCTATATATACAAACATACATACAATATACTGGCAGTGCACTTATACAGGGAGAAAGGGAGCATAGATGGATACCTTGTGTAGTGAAAGAAGGCTCTTCTCTCCTCCCCAATTACCGGAGGCAGAGCGCAATTAGGAAGTGGAATCCAAGGCAAGCGTGGTACCAGCTCTTAAACACCGCCTCGCACGTGTGTCCATCCATCCCGTCCCCCCCTTCCCCACAGCAGCGGGGCAACGGTAGCAGCAGCTCCTCTCCTACCTCCCACAGCAGGCGCGCACCAGCGTACTCTCCTGGGGTTTGCGCTGTAGTGGCGGCTTACAGGAATGAGTCAGTTCAGTGACGTAACTAGAAATTTTTCTCCCCCAAGCCAAAAAATTATTCGCCCCCCCCCCTCCATAATTGGCAGTATAGGGTGTGTGGCTTCGTTGGGATGGGCGTGGCTTACCATAAAGGGGCGTGACATTGCAGGAAAAGACTGCGTTATACCCCAGTTTTCCAACCTGCACGCCCAGACGGGAAAGAAAAATAATCCTGATTCATGCCCCTTACATTATTTGTAATTTTCCCTCCTTATAGTAATGCCCAGTATACATTATGCCACATACTGCAGTGGCCCTTAGACATTATGCCACACACAATAATGCACATGACACAATATGCACACACCATAATGCCCCTGACACATTATGCCACACACCGTAATGCCCCCGACACATTATGACAGGAATCGCAATGCCCGTTATACATTATGCTACACACTGCAATGCCCCTGATACATTATACCACACACCGTAATGCCTGTGACACATTATGACAGGAATCACAATGCCCGTTATACATTATGCTACACACTGCAATGCCCTTGATACATTATAGCACATACAATGTCTTTGACACAGTATAACACACACCACAATGAGCCTGAGACATTATACCACATATCACAATGCCCGCGATATAGTATACCATACACCGTAATGCCCGACACATTATGACACACACCGCAATGTCCATGATACATTATGCCACACACCGTAATGCCCATTATACATTAAGTTCTACAGTAAGGCTTCTAATTACTTTTAAATTACCTGCTCGTTGCCAGGGGTTTCATGCTCTTGGTTCCATGCACGGTGCCAGGGGTTTTCATGCTCAGGGTGTCATGCTCGTTGCCAGGGGTTTCATGCACTGGGTGTCATGTTCGTTGCCAGCGGTTTCATGCTCTTGGTTCCATGCACGGTGCCAGGGGTTTTCATGCTCAGGGTGTCATGCTCGTTGCCAGGGGTTTCATGCACTGGGTGTCATGCTCGTTGCCAGCGGTTCCATGCACGGTGCCAGGGGTTTTCATGCTCAGGGTGTCATGCTCGTTGCCAGGGGGTTCATGCACTGGGTGTCATGCTCGTTGCTAGGGGGTAGTGCTTGTTGCTAGGGCCGTGCCCCCAGTGCCACATATGCCCCCAGTGCCAGATATTCCCCCACAGTGTCAGGTATATGCCTCCAGTGCCAGGTACATGCCCCCAGTGCCAAATATACCCCCCCCCAGTGCCACATATGCCCCCTCAGTGCCTGCTCCCCCCAGTGCCAAATATTCCACCACAGTGCCACATATGCCCCCTCAGTGCCTACTCCCCCACAGTGCCAGCTATATGCCCCCAGTGCCAGATATTCCTCCACAGTGCCAGGCATATGCCCCCAGTGCCAGATATTCCCCCACAGGGCCAGGTATATGCCCCCAGTGCCAGATATTCCCCCACAGGGCCAGGTGTATGCCCCCAGTGCCAGATATTCCCCCACAGGGCCAGGTATATGCCCCCAGTGCCAGATCTTCCCCCACAGTGCCAGGTATATGCCCCCAGTGCCAGATATTCCCCCACAGGGCCAGGTATATGCGCCCAGTGCCAGGTATATGCCCCCAGTGCCAGATATTCCCCCACAGGGCCAGGTATATGCCCCCAGTGCCAGATCTTCCCCCACAGTGCCAGGTATATGCCCCCAGTGCCAAATATACCCCCCTCCCCAGTGCCACATATGCCCCCCGCCCCAGTGCCAGGTCTTTCCCCCCAGTGCCAGGTATATGCCCCCCAGTGCCAGGTATATGCCCCCAGTGCCAGATATTCCCCCACAGGGCCAGGTATATGCGCCCAGTGCCAGGTATATGCCCCCAGTGCCAGATATTCCCCCACAGGGCCAGGTATATGCCCCCAGTGCCAGATCTTCCCCCACAGTGCCAGGTATATGCCCCCAGTGCCAAATATACCCCCCTCCCCAGTGCCACATATGCCCCCCGCCCCAGTGCCAGGTCTTTCCCCCCAGTGCCAGGTATATGCCCCCCAGTGCCAGGTATATGCCCCCCAGTGCCAGGTCTTCCCCCACAGTGCCAGGTATATGCCCCCCAGTGCCAGGTATATGCCCCCCAGTGCCAGGTCTTCCCCCCCAGTGCCAGGTATATGCCCCCCAGTGCCAGGTCTTCCCCCACAGTGCCAGGTATATGCCCCCCCAGTGCCAGGTATATGCCCCCCCAGTGCCAGGTCTTCCCCCCCAGTGCCAGGTATATCCCCCCCAGTGCCAGGTATATGCCCCCAGTGCCTGCTCCCCCCCCTTGTGTTGGAGAGACACGGAGCGCATAGAGCGTCTCTCCTGTGTCCCTCCCTGGCTCTCTCCCCCGGCCGGTCTAATACAGGAAGTGCCGGTTCGTGAGCTCACGAACGGCACTTCCTGTATTAGACCGGCCGGGGGAGAGAGCCAGGGAGGGACACAGGAGAGACGCTGTATGCGCTCCGTGTCCCTCCAACACAGCAGGGAGGGAGACCGCAGATTGACATGCGGACGCTCGTCCGCATGTCAATCTGTGTAAAGTCAGTGGCGCCACTGCGAGGCGCCCTCTTCAGGTTAGGAGCCCGGCGGCAGCCGACTCCGCTGCCTCCCGGACTTCCGCCCCTGACAGAGAGGCCTAATTAATAATCCCATGCAGCTGCCTTGTTGCATGATTCCAAACTGACCAGATGCAATTAGCAGCCAGGTGAGGCTGAACACAAGGGAACAAGCTGCAATTACACAGACTCACCAGCGGCAGCAGACAAGAGTATTCTAAAACAGAGCAACAGGAAATTCTGGCATGCAAGACAACTTTATAAACATAAAATAGGAATGAACCACTACCTGTGGTTCATAACAGTATCCCCTCCTTAAGGGTGAGCTCCGAGCACCCCATGACACCTACGGGGAACATAAACAGAAGTATAACATGAAATACAAAACAAAACTGCAAAACAGGAATGAGCCACAGCCGTGGCTCATAACATCACCCCCCCCCTTGAGGAGGGGTCAAAAGACCCCAAAATTCAGACTATCCAGAACAAGCGATACAAAAAAAAAAACCTGACACACTGGTCTAACAGACAAGAAAACAAAAAAAAACAAGTTGTAACAGTGCCCTCCCCTTGATGGTGGCCACTGGACACAAGACAAGGGGAAAAAAAAAAATCTTTTTTTTTTTTTTATCAAGGCAAGAGTCAAAAATTATTTCTTTTTCTTCTTCTTCTTTTTACAAAGCTCTTTAGGTCTGACCAAGGTAATTCCCCAAACATTGTCTGAACTGATGGTACCACCCAGCAAGGCTGCGTTCAAATCAGAGACAGGTCTCTTACCCTTGGGAGCTGAACTTTCTGATAAAGTACTATTATTATTAGAAGAAGTCAAAAAAGCACATCCTGCAGTCAAAACAACGGGCTGGGACTCTTGTGCCGAGTTTACAGTATTTGGTGGACTCTTAGCAGACAAGACGGGTGACTTAGAGGAATCTGAACCAATTTCTTTGGAACCGTATCTTTTAACAATTGCATCACAGAATGCTAGGGGATCCTGAAGAATGGGATCTTCAGCTTTCATTAGACTGGTCGCCCACTCAGAAGGCTCTCCTCTAAAAGAATAAATCAGATAGAGCCCAAGGTTTTCTGAAGTGATGCCCAGAAATGGTCTAGACAACATAATAGTGTAATAGTGTTTGAAAAGCGCCAGAAATTGGGCGAAGTCCCCATCAAAGGTTATGGATGTTGAGATATCAGAGTCAGGATCTGTTTCCTTCTCATCTGACTGACTGGAGTGCTTTGCTAGGACCTGGTCACTATTGACCTTACTCGAGGCTGAGACTCTCTGAACCCCACCCGGGGCAGTGACTTTCTGAACCCTACCCGGGGCAGTGACTTTCTGAACCCCACCCGGGGCAGTGACTTTCTGAACCCCACCCGGGGCAGTGACTTTCTGAACCCCACCCGGGGCAGTGACTTTCTGAACCCCACCCGGGGCAGTGGCCTCCGGGAACCCCGCTGGGGCAGTGGCCTCCGGGAACCCCGCTGGGGCAGTGGCCTCTGGGAACCCCGCTGGGGCAGTGGCCTCCGGGAACCCCGCTGGGGCAGTGGCCTCCGGGAACCCCGCTGGGGCCAGCACCTCGGATTCTTTTACTGGGACCGGGCCGTTGGCCTCCCTGACTGGGATCGGGCCATCGGCCTCCCTCTCTGAGTCGATAATTATCGAAAGTTCTCCCGGGACTATGACTTCCGGGACTTTTGCTGAAGCAATAACGTTCAGATCCTCCACTAATGCTATGCTTCTTAAGTTCTTTCCTGGGGAAGCGACTTCTAGACCCTTCTTTGGGGCTGCGTCTCTCGAGACCCCACTTGGGGATATTACTTCAAAGATCCCTTCTGGGGTTTTGCTTCTCGAGTTCCCCTCAAGAACTATGGTTTTAGAGACCCTTTCTAGGGTTGCGCTTTTCAAGTCCCTACCTGGGGTAACAGCTTCAGAGACCCCTTCCGGTATGGACACCTGAACTATAATATTTGATGTCCCTCTATAAGCTAGGGCATCGGGTACCGCTCCAACACTCTGGGCATCGGGTACCGCTCCAGCACTCTGGGCATCGGGTACCGCTCCAGCACTCTGGGCATCGGGTACCGCTCCAGCACTCTGGGCATCGGGTACCGCTCCAGCACTCTGGGCATCGGGTATTGCTCCAGCACTCTGGGCATCGGGTACCGCTCCAGCACTCTGGGCATCGGGCACCGCTCCAGCACTCTGGGCATCGGGCACCGCTCCAGGACCCTTGGCTACGGGCACCGCTCCAGGACCCTGGGCTACGGGCACCACTCCAGGACCCTGGGCTACGGGCACCACTCCAGGACCCTGGGCTACGGGCACCACTCCAGGACCCTGAGCATCGGGCACCACTCCAGGACCCTGGGCATCGGGCACCACTCCAGGACCCTGGGCATCGGGCACCACTCCAGGACCCTGGGCATCGGGCACCACTCCAGGACCCTGGGCATCGGGCACCACTCCAGGGACTTGCAACTCCGCTTCCACAGGAACCTCAAGAGAGGAGAGAAACATTCTCTTTTGATTCCTGAATCTATAATGGGGCTCCCTTGCCCAAGGACCCCAATTATAGGACAGAGAGCCTTTTTGTGTGGGTTGTGTGACAAGTACCTCTGCCACAGTAGAGACAGGAGTAGGTCTTGTATCATGACTCAACTTGGCCAGAGGGCAAGACTCGTCACCACACTTTGGCTTGCGCAACTCACAGGTCTGCAGATAATGGCCTAAACCCCCACAATATAGGCATAAGTTTAAGTTTCTGCGACGCAGACGCTCCTCTTCTGAGAGCCTGGGCCGCAGAAAACTTTTAAACCTTTTCTCTTCAATTAAACCAGAGGATTCTCTTGTCACCATACTGTGAACAAGAGTCTCTTTAGAGATAGATGTACTCTCAACAACTTCTGGCAAAATGAGCAAGATTTTAGTCAGAAGGTTTTGCAGTTGCTTTAGGGATTGCTGCAAAACTTCTAGTCGCTCTGGTCTCAAAGCACTGAATACAGAGTTCAGGGCTGCGAGAGATGCCTGCAGGGCTTGCATAGTAGACATAGGAGGATTTAAAACTAGACAAGACAAGACAAGGCAAGGAAAGGCAAGACTAAATTTTGCTAAACAAAACAAGACTTTTATTTTTTAACACCGGACTGGATTCTAAACACCGGACTGGATTCTAAACACTGGACTGGATTCTAAACACTGGACTCTAAACAACGGACTGGATTCTAAACACTGGACTGGATTCTAAACACTGGACTGGATTCTAAACACTGGACTGGATTCTAAACACCGGATTCTAGACAAGACTGGATTCTAACACTGGACTGGATTCTAACACCGGACTGGATTCTAACACCGGACTGGATTCTAACACACTGAAATCTAGACAGGACTGGATTCTAGACTAGACACTGGACTGGGCCAAAAAAGAAAAAAAGTTTTATTTCTTTTTTTGTGGTATGGCTGGTGATAATGTTAGGTTCCTGGTGCTCAGAACAAGGGAGATGTTATGAAGCGAGTCCAGAGCACCAGGACGTAATGCTGGGAAAGGGGAATGGAAAGGGAATAGCCCCTGGCGCCCTATCTCCGTTGTCTCACCCGTGCTGTCAGTACACTCTTGCGAGACTATGGTTGCTTGAGCCCATGGCAGCCGCGTTTGAAGGGCGGATTACGTCTGCCCAACTTCGATGCCCCCTCAGGTCTTAATGAGAGACAAAGAGTGAACCGAGACAGGGTGATAACAAGGGGCCCTCTGACTAAACAACAAGGCCAGGGGCTACTAACAAACCTAAAACCAAAGTATGTGCGGCTTGCCGCCAAAGGAAAAGAACAACAAAGGAAATGCTGACCACACAATACTTTTGTGTACCGGCGGTGACAGCATAAGCAGAACCCTCTGCAAAACACCAGTGACAGAAATAATAATGGAATACAGCGGCCTAAGCCAACGGACGCAGCCGTGCCGCTACTCACGGAACCGGTACGAATACTGGCAAACGGACAGGAACTCCCAATGCTGCTGACACAGACTCTCAGAACTGGAGGACAGGCAGAATCCCAAACGACAGACCGGTGGACACCAAGAAGCCAGAAACTTGCACAGGCAAAGGTACTGGACCTCAGGACAGGAACGCCTCACGGCAGGACACGGGATCAGACATAGGAATCGACACAGGGATTGACACAGGAATCGACACAGGAAGCTCAGGAACTAGCAGGAACCAAGCTCAGAACTCAAGCAGACTGAAAACCCAGGAATATCACCAGCATCTGTGAATTGCAAACAGCCAGCATATAACAGAGAGGCCTAATTAATAATCCCATGCAGCTGCCTTGTTGCATGATTCCAAACTGACCAGATGCAATTAGCAGCCAGGTGAGGCTGAACACAAGGGAACAAGCTGCAATTACACAGACTCACCAGCGGCAGCAGACAAGAGTATTCTAAAACAGAGCAACAGGAAATCCTGGCATGCAAGACAACTTTATAAACATAAAATAGGAATGAACCACTACCTGTGGTTCATAACAACTTGCTCCTTTTACCTTGTATAATGTTAACGCGGGCAAGCCAGTCCCACGCCACCAAGTGTCCACTCACCTGATGTGGTCTACGACGGGATCCCGATTTGTGGGTTCACAAAAAATAATACCTTTATTTACACACTCACTCCTGTTCATTCATATACACTCTAATCTTTCTGTACAGAAATTCCTTTTATACAGGCAGTAGTTCAATCCCTGGGTTCTGCAGTAGAAAAAGGTTCTCTTTTAACTATTCTAATGGCAACAAGAGAGTGAGCCGCAACAATGCAGGTGTGTGCGTGCGTACGCAAAACAGAAATAAACAGTTATACAAGATAATAGCGTATTGTTCTTACCTTCCTACCTTCCGGATTCCACCCCAGCACTCCTACAGCGTAGCGTAACAGACGCTTATCTAGTCAGCACCACTGTATCCCTCACCACCAATACGGATACGAAGGGATACTGTGTTCCCGCCCTTTGCTGACAGATAAAGTCTGTGTTCACCAGTGTGGATATGTGGAGGACGGACGAGGCCCCAATTGACAAAGCTTATTATTTATCTTATAACCTTCACTATATACAGGTAAGAGACTCAGTACGCAATTGGCGTATGGGGTACCGTAAGGGTATGCACTTAGCGTTGCATACGCTCGGCCGTGATCGAGACGCACATGCGACACGCTCGCTCACAGCTTAATGCGTAGTGTCGAGCACGCTATAGGCGGCCGACTACCGTAATGCTACGCTACCAGCGTAGCGGACGCTCGAGACCACGAGGGAAACACGAGCGGCGCAGACGCTCACGGAATGACACTCAGTAAACCTTGAATGTAACACACAGAAAGGATACTCTTATACTGTAAACCTTGTACTGAAATACTGTAGCGATGTAACGCTGCTTAACCTTGTAAATACTAAAGCTGCTTGAGCGATGGAGACGCTCCTATTACCCTCTGCAATGTAATAAACACACGATACCTTGCTAGGGTTCCAACACCTTTACTAACAATATTTAGCTAAGTAAAAGGGAAAAAAACAGTTAACAGTTCATACACTACAGGCTAACATTAATATCTAACAGTATAACTAAACAGAAATATACACAATAGCGAAACGATCGCAAACACAAATACATAGACTAATGAATGGCTAACGTTAAAACGGGTAACAAAGTGGCCACAGAGAAACATACCATACGGGGAACACTCGCTAGCGCAACTGGATCCAGTCCTCCAATTATCAGAGATAAATGTTGATGAGAGAGAGTACTGGCCGGTCTGGGGACAGTGACCCTTATATACACAACATACAGTGTACTACAAAGGGCCCTACAATCTTATTGTTCATTGGACACAGGAATGTCTCCTCGCATTATAACAAAAGGTCATAGGTTAGTTTGAACAGGTGGGCTGTGACTATATCAAACTGCTCAGGTGGGAGAGAATCTCAGAATTCCCGCCGCATGGGTAATGAGTCGCAAATATAGTAAATGTCCAGAAACTACTAATGGCCATAACTATACGCAGGAGCGATTAATCTTTACCTAACCAGCACCAGATTGTTTCTAATAAAATGTTCTTTAGTTAGGTACCAGACACCACTGCTCAAACCCTGTCTGACTCTTCGTATCATGCAAAGAGGAATTTCTCTGTCCAGCGACCAGTTACATTAAACAAACTTACAGTCATTATTAAGGGGAACATTATCTATAAAACATACTATTTGGTTTTATTATTTACAATTGAGTCGCCCGCTAGACGCACACAAACTCTACCGTAAATGCACATACCACGCGCTCGAGCGCATGGCCGAGGAGGCGCCATCACGCAGCTGCGAGTATCCGCACGCACGGGAGAGAATGTGCACGTGCAGCAGGCACGCGCATGAGGTGAATATATGGCAACGTGTAGTATGATATTTTTCCGACTTTGACAGACCTTAGTTAGAATTTTTATAAATTCTAACTAAGGTGAAACTATAGTATACAGAAAAGCAGAAAAGAAAAATGGTAAAAATGGTAGTACTGTGGCCCGTGGAGCACATTGTTACAAGTGTATTGTGTAAAAACTTGTCCCAAGTGTCGTCAGACAACCAAGTTAGCCATAGTTCAATTTCCGTGCTACACGATTATAACAATGATAATAAATACAATAATGGATATTCTAACAAATTAATGACAAACCCATATCTTTAACAATCCAGTAAGATATGACTTCAAATCTAGGCGAAAAATATTACTGTGGAACAGGAAAAATGAGTTTGTTTAGGTACCTATTACATAGAAAACTCTGCGTCAGCATTGTTTTACTGAGCACTGATGGTAACACGTTAAAACTTGTTCCCAGCCGCTAAGCGACGTGGGCGTGGTTTTAGATTCATTGTAATAACTTGCCTCTCTAACAACTAGCCCAGCCTTCCCCTTCCTTTTGGATGTTTTTGAGATTTTGGAATGGGAGTGGGGGAAGGGGGAGTTCTGGTGGGTGGAGCGAAGCCATGCCCACACCGCCAGTCATTGGCTACTGACACTAGATGATGTCATGGCTGCCCAAAATATTCTAGTTTTCTGAATATTTGTTTTTAGAATTCTGGATAAGGGAGGCTCAACCTGTATCAGATTTTTTTTCCAATCAATCAGCTAGTTGGATGGTTAGAATGATAATCTTTAGATGTGGGGTTAGCTTTGCATATCGGCCACTAGTTCTCCTGATCTCTCCTGAGGAAATTAATTACTCATTCCTTGCACTTGTGCCCCCTATCTGGCCAATTAAAATAGGTGGCTGGCTATTTAAACCACTCACACTACTCTTGTCTGATTGCTTGTAGAGTCCTCTGGTGATGATAAGAAGAGGTGTTTAGACTCTGCATCTCAAGAGAGCCAGTGACAATTACTTGAGGCGCAAAAAGATGATGAGGCAGCTTCTTGCATTGCCTTTCCTTGATTGCAGGACACCTGCTCATTAAAGTTGTTGCACTATTTTAAGAAATTTTGCAAAGTTTGCATAGACATAAGCTATTCTAGACATATGGCAACGATGACTATACCTTACCGGACCCATACCGTTATATTCATGCCACACTCTACATAAAACCATTTAGCTAGGGCAGGGGTGTAGCGAGGGTGGCACCGAGCGCCGAAAACGTAAGAGGGCACAGAGGGGGTGTACACATTGACTCAGAGACTAGGTAGGGAACAGGGCAGGCCAGAGGAGACAGCAGGAGACACTGACAGCTAGCACATGCCGGAGCTCTGCCCGCGCTCTTTATATGTCTCACTGTCTGCTTGTAGTTGTGCAGTAGGGTTACTTCTGTCCTGCAGCACCACTTTCTGCCCCCGCTGCTTCAGCATCTTTTTCTGCCCTGGATGCTGTAGCACCTCTTTCTCCCCCGGCTGCTGCAGCACCGCTTTCTGCCTCAGCTGCTGCAGCACCTCTCTCTGCTCCAGCTGCTACAGCACCTCTCTCTGCATTGATGCTGTAGCACCTCTATGTGCACAAGAAGCTGCAACGTAACATGTATAAGGGGCATAACGTGTGTAAACTGAATCTCTGCAAACAATCTCTATACTGAATGAACACTATGCAAACAATCTCTATACTGAATGAACACTATGCAAACAATCTCTATACTAAATGAACACTATGCAAACAATTTGTTTGGTACATTTGTAATTTCAGGATTTGTTTGCAATTTAAAATACCTGTGTTTTAAATTTTGGTCGGTGATGCATAGGTAATGAAGGCAGACTGCTCTGGTGTTTGCATAGTCAAACACTGCAATTTAACACCTCTGATTAGGGGGACATTTGCCTCAGCTGTAGCCTGTGTTAATTTACCATGGTATATCTGTAGCTTCAACCATGCACAGTTGTGTGTGTCAACTGTGCGTTCCAATACTCAAAGCGTTTTAAAAATGAACAGTTAAAAATCAGTTAAACAAACGTTGAACGATATCAAGAAAGAACTCAGGAAAATTATGTGGACTAACCACACCTCTGCAATGAGATCACCAGGACCAGGCTTACTATCCCTATGATAGAGAACATCAGGACTGCCCCCATGCCTACCCCTCAAGGTGAGCAGGGAGCACTAGGGGGAGAGCAGGAGGACCAGCAGGGACAGTTCACACCCACCTGTACTGCTCCTATGAGACCAGGATAATTTCCCTCCTTTCTTTGGTTACCTGCAAAGGTTTTCTCACCATGTGTCTTTGCACACCCTGCCAGCAGCATCTTGCCCAGTGCACCCTAGATGGGTGCCTCAGATGTTTCCTCTGCGGGCAGGATGTTCCTCACATGGATTGCTCCATACAGGTTATATCATACGACTACACGTGTCCGTTTTCCCATAGATGCATTGGGCCTGTGTATGGCTCACCTCCCACAGTGTAACCTTCGTAATGCGCCCAACATGGCTGCCCCATCTGGTATGCTTGTGGGTGGGATCCAAAATACATGGACCTGATAGTTTTGTTGGGACCCTACTCTGAACGTTAGGACGCTGCAATCACTCCCATTTTGTGTCATCTCTTCTAGGGGTAGACTATTCCACCCATGGTAATCCTACACAGTGTGCCCAAGATGGCTGCCTCATCTGGTACCTTGTGAGGGTGGAATACACACAGAGCCGGCCCTAGGCATAGGCAAACTACAAAGAGAAAAAGGAATGAACAGAACAGGACACCTGCCCCTAACTGTTATTCTTCCGGCGCTGATATTAATTGAAATTAATTAAAGTGTATCAAAAGCAGCTGAGTAAGACAACTAGCTAGGTTGCCAACTATATAGAAAACAGAGAAAAAGTATATACTCCGCGCTATATGTACACTGTATCAAGTTAAACTATAGTGTGCAGTCTGTCATATAGAATAATTGACTCAGTAGAACTAAAAAGATACGTATCAATAAATTCTTTATCCAATAATCGTTAAAAATGACACATTTTGAACAAAACAAGCAGCATATACTTAGCAACAATTAATTAGTAATAATCAAAATTAATATAGCATACAATATGGTAAGAATTCTTTGTTATAATGCCATATAAAAATGAATACACTGGCGTCCCAGTGTTTAATAAAATGTCCCGCAAGGAATAATCACAGCCTTGTTAATGATGAACTTTTATATAATGATGTATATTTACCCATGTGCTGGTTCCAGAGAATTTAAATGAACAGGGTCCGTTTAGATATCTGTGCACATATGCGGGTATAAAATTGCTTAAGCTAATTAAAGCTGGTTTGGAAAATGCCGTGTAATTATCACGGCTGTGCTCCGGATAAATAGGATTCTTGATAACCTGTGTACAGGACTCCAAAGAACTCACTTCCTCGTCACGGGTGTTAGACCTCACTGCGGAGGCCAGCAGCAGTCACTCAGTGCGGGTGAGCGGAGTACCGGACGTCTGCAGCACAGCACGGAGATCGGTGTCAGTGCTCCTGCTGAAAGCCGCCGGCTGAAGCGCCCGCCGTTTATCCAGACCGTAGTAGATTGTGGCTGTGAGAAGCCGTTAGCGGGGTCAATCAGCGGGTATTGCCGAACAGCTGGACTTTAGAAAGTGGGCGCCCACTTTCTAAAGTCCAGCTGTTCGGCAATACCCGCTGATTGTTATGTGTTATGTGTGTCATTATGTGTATAAGGGCATTAACAATGTGCGGTATATGTGTAAGGGACATTATGTGTATAAGGGCATAAATAAGGGTTGGCATAATGTGTAAGGTGCATTATGTTTATAAGCACATTAATAACGTGTGTCATATGTGTAAGGGGCATACCGGTGTGGTATTATGTGTATAAATGCATTACTTATGTGTATAAGGTGCTCTACTGTGTGGTGTAATGAATAAAAAGGGCACTACTGTGTAGTCTAATGTGAATAAAGAGCAATACGGTGTGGTGTAATGTGAATAAGGGGCACTACTGTGAGGATTAATGTATATAAGGTATAGTGGTACTACTGTGTGATGTAACGTGAATTAAGGACACTATCGCATGATAACATGTGACTAAATTTGTAGTACTGTGTGGCGTAATTTGAATTGGGGGTACTATTGTGTGGCCATGCCCCGTGCCAGCAAAAACACACCCCTTTTTGGGCTGTGCGCCGAATGTGCACACTGTTCCTATTTAAAATATGGGGAGTATGAAACGCAAAATAAGGACTGCTATGGGTGAGGGGTGATGGTGCTGGGAAAGGGGTGCACTGACAGGCAGACTAGTGGTGGTGCTAGGGGGCACCAGCCAAAATCTTGCCTAGGGCATCATGTTGGTTAGGGCCGGCTCTGAATACACAACCCATGGAAGTTATTACCCAAAATGCCTTTTTATGTCTGTGTGGTTTGTGTATTGCTGTATTAATCTCCTGTATTATGTGCATTGTTTTGATGTCTGTAAAGCACCTTGATTCCTGTTTTGAGAAAGAGCGCTATATAAATAAAATAATAATAATAATAATAATAATAATAATTATTATTATTATTAATAAACAGTTCTTCTTTGGTGTAACACAGATCAGCGGCTCTATTGTGTGGTGTAACGTGTATAAGGGGCTCTACTGTGTGGCGTAGTCTGTATAAGGTGCTCTATTGTGTGGCATAGCGTGTATAAGGGGCTCTACTGTGTGGCATAATGTGTATAAGGGGCTCTACTGCGGCATAATGTGTATAAATGTCTCTTCTGTGGTGTAACGTGAATAAGCTGCTCTACTGTGTAGTGTAACTTGTATAAGGAGTACTACTGTGTGGTGTATTGTGAATAACGGATACTACTGTGCGTTGTAATGTGAATTGATACTATTCTGTGACTACGCCCCTTCCCCATGAAGCCACGTCCTTATATATTTGTTGCCTGACTTCAGCGCGCACTGTACATGTTTTAAACATGTGAGACGCACAGGGGAAACTTTTGCCCTGACCTCCACAAGGTCTAGAACCGGTCCTTTCACCAATTTAGGATTTTTTAATATTTTTTTTTTCAAATGTAACAATACAGGAGAGTGGGCGCCGAAACATACCCTTGCTCCGGTCACCATGGTACCTAGCTACATCTCTGACCTAGGTTTTTGTGCTGTGGAAAGGAGAAAATTATAACTAAAGTTACATGAATTCCATTGAGGAGATTCTCAATTAAATCCTTAATGTGCGGAGTCCTCTTTACACTTTTACTCTTTCATTTAAGCAGTATAGACCTCACATCATAAATCATTGCATGATAGAAACTGGCACATTACGAAATAAATTTCATTTTTTTGTTCATAAATACTTCTCAGTTCATGTCCTACTTAAATTTTTTCGTGACAGTAAGGAAAATCCCTACCCTCCTTCATGAAGTTAAACTGGAAATGGTCACACTGGAAGTTTTGTCTGCAAAATTCAATTAGAAAGGTTATACTTGCTATGTAACTCTGTAAATAGAAAGCAAAACACTATCCTATTGTGTTTAGGTATACTACTGCCAAAGTTCCCGTAAGTTTTAAATGGATCATTAATTTTAAACACAGGCTGGTTGTGGAAGGATACAGTTGGGAAATCCCAGATTTTTACAGCACAATTTCTTTGTGTTAGATGTATAGTGTAGTGTAGGTAGCGTATGCAGGGAACAGGTACAGGGTAGCGGCAGTAGTGTAGGTAGTGTTTGTAGGGATAGGGTGCAGGGCAGCAGCGGTATTGTGGTGTAGGTAGTGTATGCGGGGAGCGGTAGCAGGGGTAGTGTATGCTGGGAGGAGGGGTGCAGGGTGAGATACGTACTTGTCCCATGCCCGGTTGGTCCCTGCAACATTGGAGAAGAAGAGAACTGGAGGAAGAAGCGCTGCGAAAGGTTACCAATTAGAATAATAAAGCTAATTGGAAACTTCCAATTGCTTAATTAGTCAAAAAGAGGGGTGGGATGGGGACTGCTGCTGCAGCAGTTCAGTGCAATTCACGACCATGGGGTATATTTACTAACGTACCGATTCTGGACAAGGTTTTTTTTGTTTGTTTTTTAAAGAGTCATCTCAGAAATTTACTAAACACAAATCTCGGCAGTGATAAGGGCATTTGTATTTCTTTTAACAGCAGAGTTCACAAATACGAATGAATACACCATCGGTCAAACACGCCTGTTATTTTATAGAACTCGGTAATTTACTAAGAATTCGTATTCACAATCACTGCCGGCAAAGGCCCTCATTCCGAGTTGTTCGCTCGCTAGCTGCTTTTAGCAGCATTGCAAACGCTAGGCCGCCGCCCTCTGGGAGTATATCTTAGCATAGCAGAATAGCGAACGAAAGATTAGCAGTATTGCTACTAAATAATTCCTTGCAGTTTCTGAGTAGCTCCAGACCTACTCCTAGATTGCGATCACCTCAGTCCGTTTAGTTCCTGGTTTGACGTCACAAACACGCCCTGCGTTCGGCCAGCCACTCCCCCGTTTCTCCAGACACTACCGCGTTTTTCCCTGACACGCCTGCGTTTTTTAGCACACACCAGCAAAACTGTTAAGTTTTTAGTTAAATAACTTAGCGCGTGCGCGCTGTGTACCATGCGCATGCGCATTTAGCAACAAATTGCAGCATAGCGAAAATCGGCAACGAGCGAACAACTCGGAATGACCACCAATAGCCAAACACTGCCGGTAAATGTTGTAATTCGTAAAAAAAAAAGCAGTGTAGGGTCCCCTCAATTTAAACAACCAGCACCCGGCTCTGCGTCCGGTCCTGGTTCAAAAAATACGGGGGGGAAAAGACGCAGGGGTCCCCCGTATTTTTCAAACCAGCACCGGGCTCCACTACCCAGAGAGATAATGCCACAGCCGGGGGACACTTTTATGTAGGTCCCTACGGCCGTGGCATTACCCCCCCCCCCCCCAACTAGTCACCTCTGGCCAGGGTACCCTGGAGGTGTGGGGACCCCTTAAATAAAGGGGTCCCCCCCTCCAGCCACCCAAGGGACAGGGTTTTTTGGGGGGTATTTTTTTTGTAGTAGAACTACAGGTACCAGCGGGCCCGTTCTTTCCCCACATGCTGGTACTTGTGGTTCTCCAAGTACCAGCTTGTGGGGGAGGCTTGCTGGGACTTGTAGTTCTCCTATAAAAACAATATTCTTTATTTTTACACAAAGGCTATCAGCCTCCCATCCACCGCCCACGGATGGGGGGGGAACAGCCTCGGGCTTCACCCCTGGCCCTTGGATGGCTGGAGGGGGGGACCCCTTGATTTAAGGGGTCCCCACTCCTCCAGGGTGACTAGTTGGGTGGGTAATGACACGGCCGCAGGGACCTACATAAAAGTGTCCCCTGGCTGTGGCATTAACTCTCTGGCTAGAGGAGCCCGGTGCTGGTTCAAAAAATACGGGGGACCCCTACGTCTTTTGTCCCCCGTATTTTTTGAACCAGGACCGGACGCAGAGCCTATCTACAGTAGGCAAGTAGAAGCTGATTAGTGAAGTCACATGCTACAGGATAATACAGAGCATGTGCGGCCGGTTCTGCAGTCTGCATCCCAAGATACAAAGGCCAAGGTGGAATGTCTGCTGCCCAGAGACACTTGTAACTATGGCCCTCATTCCGAGTTGTTCGCTCGTTCTTTTTCATCGCATCGCAGTGAAAATCCGCTTAGTACGCATGCGCAAAGTTCGCACTGCGACTGCGCCAAGTAACTTTACTATGAAGAAAGTATTTTTACTCACGGCTTTTTCTTCGCTCCGGCGATCGTAATGTGATTGACAGGAAATGGGTGTTACTGGGCGGAAACACGGCGTTTCAGGGGCGTGTGGCTGAAAACGCTACCGTTTCCGGAAAAAACGCAGGAGTGGCCGGAGAAACGGTGGGAGTGCCTGGGCGAACGCTGGGTGTGTTTGTGACGTCAACCAGGAACGACAAGCACTGAACTGATCGCACAGGCAGAGTAAGTCTGGAGCTACTCTGAAACTGCTAAGTAGTTAGTAATCGCAATATTGCGAATACATCGGTCGCAATTTTAAGAAGCTAAGATTCACTCCCAGTAGGCGGCGGCTTAGCGTGTGTAACTCTGCTAAATTCGCCTTGCGACCGATCAACTCGGAATGAGGGCCCATGTTAAGCCTGGTGTCTGCTGAAATCCATCAGTGGAACAGCAGTTTTTAAAATGTAAAACTGTGGGGTCCAGCCTCCGGCAACAACCCATAGTGGGTGGGACTAGCACCAAATCAGGGATGATGGGTGGCAATGCCAAACTGGGCTTCTGACTAGCATATCCGCAGAGTCAGACCACCATGAGGAGAACAGAGCCTGGGACAATCCGGATTTCTTATCTCATGTGCTCTGCATACAGTTTTATTGTGCGGTGTCTGTCTACAGTAAGGAGCGCGGCCCCGGTGGGCAGCTGTAAGTAAACGCTGCAGTGCAAAGATGAGAGTTTTTGATTTGACAGTCTCTAGTCTTTGACTCTGCCCTCTCAAGGAACTTAAAGTGGATGGTGGGACTGCACTTGTATTGTGTGTGATAATGTGTATAGGGTACTACTGCTGTGAGGTGCAATGTGTGTAGGGGGTACTACTACAGTGAGGCGGAATGTGTATATGGGGTACTACCACAGTGAGGTGCAATGGGTATATGGGGTACTACTACAGCGAGGCGCAATGCGTATATTGGGTACTGCAGTGAGGCACAAGGATATATAGGGTACTACAGTGAGGTGCAGTGGGTATATGGGGTACTACTACAGTAAGGTGCAATGTGTATATGAGGTATTACTACATTGAGGCACAATATGTATATGAAGTACTACTACAGTGAGGCACAATGTGTACATGAGGTACTACTACAGTGAGGCTCAATGTGTATACGGGGTACTACCACAGAGAGGTGCAATGTGTGTATGGGGTACTACTGCTGTGTGGTGCAATGAGTATAGGGTACTACTACAGTGAGGTGCAATGGGTATATAGGGTACTACTACAGCGAGGCGCAATGGGTATATGGGGTACTACTACAGCAAGGCGCAATGGGTATATTGGGTACTGCAGTGAGGCACAAGGATATATAGGGTACTACAGTGAGGTGCAGTGGGTATATGGGGTACTACTACAGTAAGGTGCAATGTGTATATGAGGTATTACTACATTGAGGCACAATATGTATATGAAGTACTACTACAGTGAGGCACAATGTGTACATGAGGTACTACTACAGTGAGGCACAATGTGTACATGAGGTACTACTACAGTGAGGCACAATGTGTACATGAGGTACTACTACAGTGAGGCGCAATGTGTATGGGATACTACTGCTGTTTAGCGCAATGTATATGTGGTACTACTGTTGTGTGGTGCAACATGTATTGGGTACTACAACAGTGAGGCACAATAGGTATATGGGGTGTTTCTACAGTGAGGCGCAATTACTACAGTGGGGTGTAACGGGTATATGGGCTACTAATGCTGTGTGGCGCAATTGGTATATGGGGTACTACTGCTGTATTTCTTTTTTAATGTTTCTGAATGGCTGCTGGAAAATATCACTATATATCGCATCATTACGATATATAGTAATGTTTGGTAACCATTCAGGAAAGTTTACCTTTCTTCCAATAAATGGCCCCTCTGAGAGCCTGACAAACCTTGTGGATAATGCATTACCCAAATTAGGTACGTGTTTTTAGCACTGCACAGGCAGGACAGGGCAGGGGTGGGAGCAGAGAAGCCAACCATATGAGAGTAGGGGCAGTCAGCAGTGACCCAGCATATGCAACCCCATTTTTTATGTATTATGGGGGTAATTCCAAGTTGATCGCAGCAGGAATTTTTTTAGCAGTTGGGCAAAACCATGTGCATTGCAGGGGGGGGGGGGGGGCAGATATAACATCTGCAGAGAGAGTTAGATTTGGGTGGGTTATTTTGTTTCTGTGCAGGGTAAATACTGGTTGCTTTATTTTTACACTGGAATTTAGATTGCAGATTGAACTCACCACACCCAAATCTATCTCTTTCTGCACATGTTATATCTGCCCCCCCTGCAGTGCACATGGTTTTGCCCAACTGCTAAAAAATTTCCTGCTGCGATCAACTTGGAATTACCCCTTATGTTAGTGAGCTTACTATGGTGATTGCTGAGCTCTCTGTTTTTGTTTATTTAAGCGATGTGGTCACAGACCACTGCACCCCAACCTGGGAATGGTGAGTGCAGGTGTTTCTTTTGAAACTGCAACCAGGTATTTTTTTTTCACCACCTTAAGGAATTACATCTGGTCACATCAGGATGTCTTTCAAGTTGCGTCTGTTTCTGTAACTTATTAGTGGTTTACCCAAAGTTCTTCCAGTAAGAGCTGGATCGCTAGCTACCACGTGCCAATGTTTCTTAATTGCCTAACGAGCAACTTGTGTTAAAGTTAGTAGTTATAACGAATGGATCAGCCAATTCCGCCTGTTGTTTCTTTTGTATTGCCATTTTAAAATATCTTCTGGGCCTTGGCCAGGCATCTAGTGACAGTCAAACTACTATATCATCTGTAGACAAATCTCTCACTCATCTCTTTTAGTTGAATTTCAGCAATCTTATTATCAGAATTGTTCCTGTAAACCCTTAAAAACTGTGACACCGAGGGTGATGGCTATCAAAAGTCAAGAGTGTTGCGGTCCTATTGGCTTTCTGCACAGTCTATAGCCATAGCCCAACCAGTAGTATAGATCGTGATATCTGGAAAATCAGTACATTCACTATTATAGGACATTGTGAATCTGATAGGTGAATAAAGTTTATTAAGATGTACTAACATCCCCTGCAGAGCCATCTCAGTCCCAGTCCAGATCAAAACTAGAGATGAGCGCCTGAAATTTTTCGGGTTTTGTGTTTTGGTTTTGGGTTCGGTTCCGCGGCCGTGTTTTGGGTTCGAACGCGTTTTGGCAAAACCTCACCGAATTTTTTTTGTCGGATTCGGGTGTGTTTTGGATTCGGGTGTTTTTTCAAAAAACACTAAAAAACAGCTTAAATCATAGAATTTGGGGGTCATTTTGATCCCAAAGTATTATTAACCTCAAAAACCATAATTTACACTCATTTTCAGTCTATTCTGAATACCTCACACCTCACAATATTATTTTTAGTCCTAAAATTTGCACCGAGGTCGCTGTGTGAGTAAGATAAGCGACCCTAGTGGCCGACACAAACACCGGGCCCATCTAGGAGTGGCACTGCAGTGTCACGCAGGATGTCCCTTCCAAAAAACCCTCCCCAAACAGCACATGACGCAAAGAAAAAAAGAGGCGCAATGAGGTAGCTGTGTGAGTAAGATTAGCGACCCTAGTGGCCGACACAAACACCGGGCCCATCTAGGAGTGGCACTGCAGTGTCACGCAGGATGTCCCTTCCAAAAAACCCTCCCCAAACAGCACATGACGCAAAGAAAAAAAGAGGCGCAATGAGGTAGCTGTGTGAGTAAGATTAGCGACCCTAGTGGCCGACACAAACACCGGGCCCATCTAGGAGTGGCACTGCAGTGTCACGCAGGATGTCCCTTCCAAAAAACCCTCCCCAAACAGCACATGACGCAAAGAAAAAAAGAGGCGCAATGAGGTAGCTGACTGTGTGAGTAAGATTAGCGACCCTAGTGGCCGACACAAACACCGGGCCCATTTAGGAGTGGCACTGCAGTGTCACGCAGGATGTCCCTTCCAAAAAACCCTCCCTAATCAGCACATGATGCAAAGAAAAAGAAAAGAAAAAAGAGGTGCAAGATGGAATTGTCCTTGGGCCCTCCCACCCACCCTTATGTTGTATAAACAAAACAGGACATGCACACTTTAACCAACCCATCATTTCAGTGACAGGGTCTGCCACACGACTGTGACTGATATGACGGGTTGGTTTGGACCCCCCCCAAAAAAGAAGCAATTAATCTCTCCTTGCACAAACTGGCTCTACAGAGGCAAGATGTCCACCTCATCATCACCCTCCGATATATCACCGTGTACATCCCCCTCCTCACAGATTATCAATTTGTCCCCACTGGAATCCACCATCTCAGCTCCCTGTGTACTTTGTGGAGGCAATTGCTGCTGGTCAATGTCTCCGCGGAGGAATTGATTATAATTCATTTTAATGAACATCATCTTCTCCACATTTTCTGGATGTAACCTCGTACGCCGATTGCTGACAAGGTGAGCGGCGGCACTAAACACTCTTTCGGAGTACACACTTGTGGGAGGGCAACTTAGGTAGAATAAAGCCAGTTTGTGCAAGGGCCTCCAAATTGCCTCTTTTTCCTGCCAGTATAAGTACGGACTGTGTGACGTGCCTACTTGGATGCGGTCACTCATATAATCCTCCACCATTCTATCAATGTTGAGAGAATCATATGCAGTGACAGTAGACGACATGTCCGTAATCGTTGTCAGGTCCTTCAGTCCGGACCAGATGTCAGCATCAGCAGTCGCTCCAGACTGCCCTGCATCACCGCCAGCGGGTGGGCTCGGAATTCTGAGCCTTTTCCTCGCACCCCCAGTTGCGGGAGAATGTGAAGGAGGAGATGTTGACAGGTCGCGTTCCGCTTGACTTGACAATTCTGTCACCAGCAGGTCTTTCAACCCCAGCAGACTTGTGTCTGCCGGAAAGAGAGATCCAAGGTAGGCTTTAAATCTAGGATCGAGCACGGTGGCCAAAATGTAGTGCTCTGATTTCAACAGATTGACCACCCGTGAATCCTTGTTAAGCGAATTAAGGGCTCCATCCACAAGTCCCACATGCCTAGCGGAATCGCTCCGTGTTAGCTCCTCCTTCAATGTCTCCAGCTTCTTCTGCAAAAGCCTGATGAGGGGAATGACCTGACTCAGGCTGGCAGTGTCTGAACTGACTTCACGTGTGGCAAGTTCAAAGGGCATCAGAACCTTGCACAACGTTGAAATCATTCTCCACTGCGCTTGAGACAGGTGCATTCCACCTACTATATCGTGCTCAATTGTATAGGCTTGAATGGCCTTTTGCTGCTCCTCCAACCTCTGAAGCATATAAAGGGTTGAATTCCACCTCGTTACCACTTCTTGCTTCAGATGATGGCAGGGCAGGTTCAGTAGTTTTTGGTGGTGCTCCAGTCTTCTGTACGTGGTGCCTGTACGCCGAAAGTGTCCCGCAATTCTTCTGGCCACCGACAGCATCTCTTGCACGCCCCTGTCGTTTTTTTAAAAATTCTGCACCACCAAATTCAAGGTATGTGCAAAACATGGGACGTGCTGGAATTTGCCCATATTTAATGCACACACAATATTGCTGGCGTTGTCCGATGCCACAAATCCACAGGAGAGTCCAATTGGGGTAAGCCATTCCGCGATGATCTTCCTCAGTTGCCGTAAGAGGTTTTCAGCTGTGTGCGTATTCTGGAAAGCGGTGATACAAAGCGTAGCCTGCCTAGGAAAGAGTTGGCGTTTGCGAGATGCTGCTACTGGTGCCGCCGCTGCTGTTCTTGCGGCGGGAGTCCATACATCTACCCAGTGGGCTGTCACAGTCATATAGTCCTGACCCTGCCCTGCTCCACTTGTCCACATGTCCGTGGTTAAGTGGACATTGGGTACAACTGCATTTTTTAGGACACTGGTGAGTCTTTTTCTGAGGTCTGTGTACATTTTCGGTATCGCCTGCCTAGAGAAATGGAACCTAGATGGTATTTGGTACCGGGGACACAGTACCTCCAACAAGTCTCTAGTTGGCTCTGCAGTAATGATGGATACCGGAACCACGTTTCTCACCACCCAGGATGCCAAGGCCTCAGTTATCCGCTTTGCTGTAGGATGACTGCTGTGATATTTCATCTTCCTCGCAAAGGACTGTTGGACAGTCAATTGCTTGGTGGAAGTAGTAAAAGTGGTCTTACGACTTCCCCTCTGGGATGACCATCGACTCCCAGCAGCAACAACAGCAGCGCCAGCAGCAGTAGGCGTTACACGCAAGGATGCATCGGAGGAATCCCAGGCAGGAGAGGAATCGTCAGAATTGCCAGTGACATGGCCTGCAGGACTATTGGCATTCCTGGGGAAGGAGGAAATTGACACTGAGGGAGTTGGTGGGGTGGTTTGCGTGAGCTTGGTTACAAGAGGAAGGGATTTACTGGTCAGTGGACTGCTTCCGCTGTCACCCAAAGTTTTTGAACTTGTCACTGACTTATTATGAATGCGCTGCAGGTGACGTATAAGGGAGGATGTTCCGAGGTGGTTAACGTCCTTACCCCTACTTATTACAGCTTGACAAAGGGAACACACGGCTTGACACCTGTTGTCCGCATTTCTGGTGAAATACCTCCACACCGAAGAGCTGATTTTTTTGGTATTTTCACCTGGCATGTCAACGGCCATATTCCTCCCACGGACAACAGGTGTCTCCCCGGGTGCCTGACTTAAACAAACCACCTCACCATCAGAATCCTCCTGGTCAATTTCCTCCCCAGCGCCAGCAACACCCATATCCTCCTCATCCTGGTGTACTTCAACACTGACATCTTCAATCTGACTATCAGGAACTGGACTGCGGGTGCTCCTTCCAGCACTTGCAGGGGGCGTGCAAATGGTGGAAGGCGCATGCTCTTCACGTCCAGTGTTGGGAAGGTCAGGCATCGCAACCGACACAATTGGACTCTCCTTGTGGATTTGGGATTTCGAAGAACGCACAGTTCTTTGCGGTGCTTTTGCCAGCTTGAGTCTTTTCAGTTTTCTAGCGAGAGGCTGAGTGCTTCCATCCTCATGTGAAGCTGAACCACTAGCCATGAACATAGGCCAGGGCCTCAGCCGTTCCTTGCCACTCCGTGTGGTAAATGGCATATTGGCAAGTTTACGCTTCTCCTCCGACAATTTTATTTTAGGTTTTGGAGTCCTTTTTTACTGATATTTGGTGTTTTGGATTTGACATGCTCTGTACTATGACATTGGGCATCGGCCTTGGCAGACGACGTTGCTGGCATTTCATCGTCTCGGCCATGACTAGTGGCAGCAGCTTCAGCACGAGGTGGAAGTGGATCTTGATCTTTCCCTAATTTTGGAACCTCAACATTTTTGTTCTCCATATTTTAATAGGCACAACTAAAAGGCACCTCAGGTAAACAATGGAGATGGATACTAGTATACAATTATGGACTGCCTGCCGAGTGCAGACACAGAGGTAGCCACAGCCGTGAACTACCGTACTGTACTGTGTCTGCTGCTAATATAGACTGGTTGATAAAGAGATGTCTATGTAACTATGTATGTATAAAGAAGAAAGAAAAAAAAACCACGGTTAGGTGGTATACAATTATGGACGGACTGCCTGCCGAGTGCAGACACAGAGGTAGCCACAGCCGTGAACTACCGTACTGTACTGTGTCTGCTGCTAATAATATAGACTGGTTGATAAAGAGATGTCGTAGTAGTATGTATGTATAAAGAAGAAAGAAAAAAAAACCACGGTTAGGTGGTATACAATTATGGACGGACTGCCTGCCGAGTGCAGACACAGAGGTAGCCACAGCCGTGAACTACCGTACTGTACTGTGTCTGCTGCTAATATAGACTGGTTGATAAAGAGATGTCTATGTAACTATGTATGTATAAAGAAGAAAGAAAAAAAAACCACGGTTAGGTGGTATACAATTATGGACGGACTGCCTGCCGAGTGCAGACACAGAGGTAGCCACAGCCGTGAACTACCGTACTGTGTCTGCTGCGACTGGATGATAAATGATATAAAAAATATATATATATCACTACTGCAGCCGGACAGGTATATATTATATATTATATAATGACGGACCTGCTGGACACTGTCTGTCAGCAGAATGAGTTTTATTTTTATAGAATAAAAAAAAAAACAACACACAAGTGAAGTCACACGACGAGTGTTTAACTTTTTCAGGCAATCACAATATAAGTATACTACTAACTATACTGGTGGTCAGTGTGGTCAGGTCACTGGTCAGTCACACTGGCAGTGGCACTCCTGCAGCAAAAGTGTGCACTGTTTAATTTTAATATAATATTATGTACTCCTGGCTCCTGCTATAACCTATAACTGGCACTGCAGTGCTCCCCAGTCTCCCCCACAATTATAAGCTGTGTGAGCTGAGCAGTCAGACAGATATATAATATATATAGATGATGCAGCACACTGGGCTGAGCCTGAGCAGTGCACACAGATATGGTATGTGACTGAGTCACTGTGTGTATCGCTTTTTTCAGGCAGAGAACGGATATATTAAATAAACTGCACTGTCTGGTGGTCACTCACTATATAATATTATGTACTCCTGGCTCCTGCTATAACCTATAACTGGCACTGCAGTGCTCCCCAGTCTCCCCCACAATTATAAGCTGTGTGAGCTGAGCAGTCAGACAGATATATAATATATATAGATGATGCAGCACACTGGGCTGAGCCTGAGCAGTGCACACAGATATGGTATGTGACTGAGTCACTGTGTGTATCGCTTTTTTCAGGCAGAGAACGGATATATTAAATAAACTGCACTGTCTGGTGGTCACTCACTAGTAAACTCTCTGCACTCTCTACACTTCTACAGTACTCCTCCTAGTCCTAACTAAGCTCCAGTAAATCTCTCTCTCTTATAATCTAAATGGAGAGGACGCCAGCCACGTCCTCTCCCTATCAATCTCAATGCACGTGTGAAAATGGCGGCAACGCGCGGCTCCTTATATAGAATCCGAGTCTCGCGATAGAATCCGAGCCTCGCGAGAATCCGACAGCGTCATGATGACGTTCGGGCGCGCTCGGGTTAACCGAGCAAGGCGGGAAGATCCGAGTCGCTCGGATCCGTGTAAAAAAAGCTGAAGTTCGGGCGGGTTCGGATTCCGAGGAACCGAACCCGCTCATCTCTAATCAAAACAATGGCATTCATAAAACAACGGTAAAAAGCGACATTATCTCCAAACACAGAGAATATAAAACTCCTTTCCATGTATACATTTGCATACAATGGGGCAATGTTACTCCACATCTCAGTCCCAGTTGTTTGGAGATAATACTGCTCACTGTATTGGAAATAATTACATGTCAGTTCAAGCTCCAACAAGCCCACAAGGAATTCAACTGGAGGCAACCCCCTATGAGAGTTAATCAAAGCATCTCTTACTGCAGACAGGGGATAATTCAGAGTTGAACGCAGCAGCAAATTTGTTAGCAGTTGGGCAAAACCATGTGCACTGCATGGGGAGGGGGGTGGGGGCAGATATAACATGTGGAGAGATAGTTAGATTTGTTTCCGTGGCAGTGATCACGGCTTTGAAGAATACTTACTGGAGATTTGGTTTGGCCTGCCCTAGGTGGGCAGAACAAAGCCCCCCATAAGTGCTGGCAGTCGGGACTAATTAGCCACTGTAAATTACTACATCTATTTGGATTACGCCCTTAGGATGATTTTTCAGCAAATTGAAGGCACCAATATCTGAGCTACACACTAAGCAATTTTTTTCAAGTAACAGATATTCTGCCACACCACACTGAGTTTGCATATGCTCTGAACACAAGGCAGATGACGTCTCCGAAAATCATGGGAAATATGATAGGATTATCGAGAATGCCTACATATCGCATAGTATCTGGAGATTGAGGCAGATATTTTCTGTCATCTGTTTGTGACCATGATTTCTCCTGTTTATTTGCCAAACTCTAAACAATCGTTCATGCACGCTAAACAATAAAACAGGCATAACTTGCAAGATACTGCCATCTAGTGGCTATTATATGCAGTAATTTAGAAATTTTCTCATACTCCGTCCATCTAATTTTACTGCACAGTCACGCAGTACAAAACATAGCCAATAGACACTAAACAGATATCTTTGGTTAAATTAGTTTAAAATAAATGAATTAAAAAAACCTCTTGCTTTCTACTATCTGCCTATTTACAGTAAGTAGGACAATCACATACAGGCACGCTTTGTGCATCAGATTGACGTTCATAGGTGGTCATTCCGAGTTGTTCGCTCGGTAATTTTCTTCGCATCGCAGCGATTTTCCGCTAACTGCGCATGCGCAATGTTCGCACTGCGACTGCGCCAAGTAAATTTGCTATGCAGTTAGGTATTTTACTCACGGCATTACGAGGTTTTTTCTTCGTTCTGGAGATCGGAATGTGATTGACAGGAAGTGGGTGTTTCTGGGCGGAAACTGGCCGTTTTATGGGAGTGTGTGAAAAAACGCTACCGTTTCTGGGAAAAACGCGGGAGTGGCTGGAGAAACGGAGGAGTGTCTGGGCGAACGCTGGGTGTGTTTGTGACGTCAAACCAGGAACGACAAGCACTGAACTGATCGCACTGGAAGAGTAAGTCTCGAGCTACTCAGAAACTGCAAAGAAATTTCTATTCGCAATTTTGAGAACCTTTCGTTCGCAATTTTGATAAGCTAAGATTCACTCCCAGTAGGCGGCGGCTTAGCGTGTGCAATGCTGCTAAAAGCAGCTTGCGAGCGAACAACTCGGAATGAGGGCCATAATTACATCACCAGCCACCCTAGCAAGTGAAGTTTTGGCTTTGGCTCTGTACTGTAGATGGTAGTGGGCATAGGTAGTAGAACACCGTTGCAGGAAGTGTGGCAGGTAAGGGCTACCCTCAAATCTGTGCCCCATAGCCCTGCAACGGAAGCATTTTTAACATTGCATATTTCGACTTTCTCATTGTTTATAGTCTGCACAGTATGCGGTGTTTGTACAGACGTGATTTAGTGTTCTCCCTAGGTTTAGGGCAGGGCAGGGTGCAAAGGTGTAATGGTTAGCATTACTGCCTCACAGCAATGAGGTCATGGGTTCAATTCCCATCATGGCCCTAACTGTGCGGAGTTTGTATATTCTCCCCGTACTTGCGTGGGTTTCCTCTGGGTACTCGAGTTTCCTCCCACAATCCAAAAATATACTGGTAGGTTAACTGGGTCCCAACTAAATTAACCCTAGTGTGAGTGTGTCTGTGTGTACATGCGATAGGGAATATAGATTGTACGCTCCACTGGGGTAGGGACTGATGTGAATGGGCAAATATTCTCTGTACAGCGCTGCGGAATATGTGTGCGCTGTATAAGTAACTGGTAATAAATAAATAATAAATAAATAAAGGTGTCGGGCAGGTAGAAAGCGCCCCCTCAAAAAGGAAGTGTGGCTGGCCAGGGAGGGGGTGTGGCCCTGCTGGCATCTCTAATGTGGGGGATGGTCCCCTCAATGTCACTATTGGGGGCATGTCACAGCCATGGCCTCACTGATGAGGGAGTGTGTGCTGGGCTTCCCCTAAGCTCTCCCTTTAATGTGAATGCATGCTGTTCACATGCACATGGCATCTATTCACACTGCGCTGGCACAGCAGCAGGCAGGCTGTTTTAGCAAGGTGCCGCTGAGGGATCAGGGTGCATTTTGTGCTTTAAAAATCAGGCAGGACATGATGCCCAGCTAACACAGCCTAGCGTGAACACTACATGATTGTGTGCCATGTGCAGTCCAGCTTAACAGTAGATGTATACATCGTATAATATGAACTATGGCTGCTTATTGTGTTAAATATGTAGAAGGGTCTACAGATCTCCATCCGTATCGATATGGAGCTATGTAATGTGAATAAGGAGCGATACGGTGCAGTGTAATGTGAATAAGGAGCGATATGGGGCCGTGTAATGTGAATATGGAGCAATCCGGTGAGGTGTAATGTGAATAAGGTGTGATCCGGTGTGGTGTAATGTGAATAAGCAATACAGTGTGGTGTAAAGTGAATAAGGAGTGAAATGGGGTGGTGTAATGTGAATAAGGCGCATTACAGGATGGTGTAGCGTGAATAAGTGTTATGAACCACAAGCAGTGGTTCATTCCTGTTTGCTTTCTGTTTATTCATTTCATGTTATAGTTCTGTTTGCATGCCAGGATGGTACTGGTTTAGAAGACTCTTGTTGGCCGCCGGTGGTGAGTCTGTGTAACTGCAGCCTGTTTCTATGTGTTAAGCCTCACCTGTCAGATATTTGGTCATTATGTGGTGAGTCTCTGTACTGCAGTCTGGCTCTTGTCTGTGTACCTCACCTGCTTGTATTTTTTGCCATTAACCTGTACCTGGCTTCCAGCCATCCTGATTGGGCCGTGTTCCCTTATTATCCAGCTAGCCCTGCAGTCTAGTGCTGGTGATAGACATTTTGTTAAGATACCTGTATGTTCCTGGTTGTTTCATGTCCAGTATTGCATCTGTGTCCAGGCCCTGTTTGCCAGTTAATTCTGTATCCTGAGTCCTGGTATCCGGAGCCAGATCATTGGAATTCTTATCCAGCCTTCCAGTCCTGTTGTCCTGTACCTGCAGTCTTGGGGTTCCTGTTCCTTCAGCGTGCACCTTTACCAGTGTTGTGAGTAGCGGCTCTGCCGCATCTTACGGCTGTGGCCGTATTTGTTCTTACTTTCTGGCTTTTGTGTTTCTCTGCGGGGGTTTCCGCTATTGCTGTCCTCGCTGAATTACGATGGTGTCGAGTTTGGTATATGGGCAGCATTACCTTGGTTACAGTTTGTCTTGGCGGCTGTGCCACACATACCTTTGTTGTTGTGTTCAGTAGTTCCCCCTATCTCTGTGTTTCTGTTTCAGTTAGAGGTTCCCCTTGTTCTCGCCCCGTCTCGGTTTACGCCTTGTCTCCAACTAAGACCAGGGGGGCATCGGAGTTGGGCAGACCTAATCCGCCCTTCAAACCCGGCTGCCGTTGGCCCAAGCAAACATAGTCTCGCAGGCATAGACTGACCATGTGGGTGAGACAACGAAGTCAGGGTTCCATAGGGGTTGCTGCTGAACTTCGTGCCAACTACAGTATCACGTTCCTGTGCTTGGGGCTTATCCACTCAGCCTCTTGAGTTCCAAGTACGGTGAACATAACAATAAGGAGCAATAGTGTGTGGTGTAATGTGAATAAGGACCGTTACGGTGCAGTGTAATATGAATAAGGAACGATACGGTGCGGTGTAATGTGAATAAGTAGTAAAACATGTGGGGTAATGTGAATAAGTAGCGATACGGTGTGGTGTAATGTGAATAAGGAGTGACACGGTGTGGTGTAATGTGAATAAGGAGCGATAGTGTGTGGTGTAATGCGAATAAGGACCGATACGGTGCGGTGTAATGTGAATAAGTAGTGATACATGTGGGGTAATGTGAATAAGTAGCGATACGGTGCAGTGTAATGTGAATAAGGAGTGCTACGGTGTGGTGTAACACGAATAAGGAGCGATACGGTGCGGTGTAATGTTAATAAGGATCGATATGGTGTAGTGTAATGTTAATAAGGAGCGATACAGTGCGGTGTAATGCGAATAAGGAGCACTCCTGTGAGGCGTAATGTGAATGAGGGACACTATCGTGTGATATAATATGAATAACATTTCACTAGTGTGCTGCGTAATTTGAGTTTGGGGGTACTGTTGTGTTTCCAAGCATCTTCCCATCATGAAACATGCCCTTTTTTGGCCTGCATACCTTCACATGCAATGACCCTATTTCAAATATTGGGGCTGGCAAGGTCTCCAAAATGTAGCTTCCAGAGAATACAGTACAATCACACTCATTACTGTACCACTCTCCAGCTCTTCGGTGAACAAACTGCCTTCTGTTACAGCCAAATATTAAAATTTTGACTCATCAGTCCAAAGCACCTGCTGCCATTTTCTGCACCCAGTCTTATGTTTTGTGCATAGTTGCATCATTTAGCCTTGTTTTCACATCGAAGGTATGGCTTTTTGGACACAATTCTTCCACGAAGACCACTTCTGGCCAGACTTCTCTGAACAGTAGATGGGTGTACCCAGGTCCCACTGGTTTTTGCCAGTTCTGAGCTGATGGCACTGCTGGACATCTTCAAATTTCGAAGGGAAGTAATCATGATGTGTCTTTCATCTGATGCACTTAGTTTAGTTGGCTGACCACTGCGTCTACGGTCCTCAACCTTACCTGTTTCTTTGTGCTTCTTCAAAAGAGTTTGAACAGCACATCTTGAAACATCAGTCTGCTTTAAAATGTTTGCCTGGGAGGGACCTAGCTTCTTTATTTTCCAGGGACCATTAATGAGTCCGTTTAATGTTGGCCACACATGGGTGCACAAACTGAGAAACAGGATAATATTGCACCTTGTGTGGGATCATTAAAGCCACATTTTGTATTGTGATGATGATGATTATTATTATTATTATTATTATTATTATTATTATTATTATCTTTTATTTATATGGCGCCACAAGGAATCCACAAGGAACAAGTATGGCAAACAAGAAAACAGTGACTAACAGTTCAAGACAATATAGGACAAGTACAGGGTATATTAATAGCTGCATCAGCAGACGACACGGAAATAAGTATCATGATGGCAGAAAACCGAGGTATTTGGTGCCGTCAAAGGGAGTATGGAATAGAAAATAGTTTAAGTAGGACAAGGAAAAGCACAAGAGGGAAGAGGTCACTACTTATGAGAGCTTACATTCTAAAGGGGACACAGATGGGGTAGACAGTGAGCATGGGACAGAAGACTTAGGATGAGAGTTGTTGGGTTTGCTGAAGATGTGGGTCTTAAGAGACTGTTAGAAGTTTTGTAGAAAGGTGGAGAGTCTAATAGAAAGAGGGAGATAATTTTAGAGATAGGGAGCAGCACGTGCAAAATCTTGGAAGGTAGGAGTGGAAGGAAGTAATCAGTAGGCAGGAAAGGTGGCGTACATTAGCAGAGCGAAGAGGACGGACGTGAGTGTATAGGGAGATAATGTCAGAGATGTAAATAAGAGAGGAGTGGGTGGGTGCTTTGTAATTGAGGAGCAGATTTATTAAGACTGGTGAAGTGATAAAGTGGAAGGTGATAAAGCACGAGCCGGTCAGCTCCTAACTTACATGTTCTAGGCTGGGTTTGAAAAATTACAGGAGCTTACTGGCTGGTGCTTTACCACCTTCCACTTTATCACTTCACCAGGCTTAATAAATCTGCCCCTGTGTGTGAGAAGCTTGAATTGGATTCTGAAGGGGAAAGCAAGCCATTGACTTGTAGGAGAGGGGAGGTGGACGTAGTGCGTTTGGTGAGGAAGATGAGCCGGGCAGCAGCATTGAGGATAGATTGGAATGGAGGAAGGCATTTGTCAGGGATGCCGGACAGGAGAAGATTACAGTACATTACGGTAATTCTGGTTAGAAAACAAAGAATAGGAGAACGTATAGTGAAGGGAAATGTGGACAATAGAGAGGAGAGAGCTGTCACAACTGAGGGCTGGTACTGACCAGGGGAAGCCTCAATTGTAGGGGCAGAGGTATATGTGAACCTGGGAAGCAGTACAGAGTTCTTAGACATGCGGGGAACCTTTACCACAGATGCCCGAAGGCGTGACCACGACAACAAAGGAAAGTTCAAAGGTTTTATTGAAACTCAGCTCACAAGCATATGACGGCAGTTAGCAATATTAAGAACAGCATATAAGTCACAGTTCCCAGGAGTGCATATAGGCAGTCTCTAGGTGTGGTTTAATTAAGCACAGTCTTGAAGGACTTGGAGATGATATTTCCTTACCAACACCGATGCACTGGGTAGCTGATGGGAAACAGAAGCTGATGACTGAACTGCTGGGAAATGCCTGATAGGACCGACACAGGTGGTGAGCTGTGAAATGGTGTCAGATACCAGTGTAATGGAAGATCAGATGCAGAAACACTGGTGATGCTAGAGATTGATGACAGAGCACCGATGGTGACTTGGGATCGATGGCGGAACACCGATGGTGACTTGGGATCGATGGCGGAACACCGATGGTTACTGGGGATCGATGGCAGAACACCGATGGTTACTTGGGATCGATGGCGGAACACCGATGGTTACTGGCAGGGCAGAGCACCGCTGGAAGCTAGAAGCTGGAAGCCGGTCTCGGGTAACTGCCAGCCACAGGGTGCAATGTTGAGACACTGCAGAGTCAGGCTGTACTGCAGAGAAAGTCCATGGGATTACTGCACACTGGAATCACTGAAGACAATTGAAGCACTGACATCTTTCCACCCCAGGAACAGGATATTTATACCTGCTGGGAAGCAGGGATTGGCTGACTGATTAACCAGAGACCAGAGTGCAGCTGCTGTGTAATCAGGCTGAGAGCAGAGTGCAGCTGATAGGCTGAAAGGTAACATGTGATTAGGAAAACATGGCTGCGCCCATGGTAGCTTTTGGAGGGAAAGATTGTTTGTAACTTGAATGTGAGCTTTAACCATGAAGCTGCCAGAATCACAGTAAAGAGATTTGAGACAATGAGATGCAGCGTGCTGCACACAGACAGTGCAGATGGAATCCAGGCTTGGAACACTGGGACAGTCTCAGGAGGCATTTGGAAGGTAAATACTGATAAGGAATTACCTAGATCGTGACAAGAGCAGCTTGCGAGCGAACAACTCGAAATGAGGGCCATAATTACATCACCAGCCACCCTAGCAAGTGAAGTTTTGGCTTTGGCTCTGTACTGTAGATGATAGTGGGCATAGGTAGTAGAACACCGTTGCAGGAAGTGTGGCAGGTAAGGGCTACCCTCAAATCTGTGCCCCATAGCCCTGCAACGGAAGCATTTTTAACATTGCATATTTCGACTTTCTCATTGTTTATAGTCTGCACAGTATGCTGTGTTTGTACAGACATGATTTAGTGTTCTCCCTAGGTTTAGGGCAGGGCAGGGTGCAAAGGTGTAATGGTTAGCATTACTGCCTCACAGCAATGAGGTCATGGGTTCAATTCCCATCATGGCCCTAACTGTGCGGAGTTTGTATATTCTCCCCGTACTTGCGTGGGTTTCCTCTGGGTACTCGAGTTTCCTCCCACAATCCAAAAATATACTGGTAGGTTAACTGGGTCCCAACTAAATTAACCCTAGTGTGAGTGTGTCTGTGTGTACATGCGATAGGGAATATAGATTGTACGCTCCACTGGGGTAGAGACTGATGTGAATGGGCAAATATTCTCTGTACAGCGCTGCGGAATATGTGTGCGCTGTATAAGTAACTGGTAATAAATAAATAATAAATAAATAAAGGTGTCGGGCAGGTAGAAAGCGCCCCCTCAAAAAGGAAGTGTGGCTGGCCAGGGAGGGGGTGTGGCCCTGCTGGCATCTCTAATGTGGGGGATGGTCCCCTCAATGTCACTATTGGGGGCATGTCACAGCCATGGCCTCACTGATGGGGGAGTGTGTGCTGGGCTTCCCCTAAGCTCTCCCTTTAATGTGAATGCATGCTGTTCACATGCACATGGCATCTATTCACACTGCGCTGGCACAGCAGCAGGCAGGCTGTTTTAGCAAGGTGCCGCTGAGGGATCAGGGTGCATTTTGTGCTTTAAAAATCAGGCAGGACATGATGCCCAGCTAACACAGCCTAGCGTGAACACTACATGATTGTGTGCCATGTGCAGTCCAGCTTAACAGCAGATGTATACATCGTATAATATGAACTATGGCTGCTTATTGTGTTAAATATGCAGAAGGGTCTACAGATCTCCATCCGTATCGATATGGAGCTATGTAATGTGAATAAGGAGCGATACGGTGCAGTGTAATGTGAATAAGGAGCGATATGGGGCCGTGTAATGTGAATATGGAGCAATCCGGTGAGGTGTAATGTGAATAAGGTGTGATCCGGTGTGGTGTAATGTGAATAAGCAATACAGTGTGGTGTAAAGTGAATAAGGAGTGAAGTGGGGTGGTGTAATGTGAATAAGGCGCATTACAGGATGGTGTAGCGTGAATAAGTGTTATGAACCACAAGCAGTGGTTCATTCCTGTTTGCTTTCTGTTTATTCATTTCATGTTATAGTTCTGTTTGCATGCCAGGATGGTACCGGTTTAGAAGACTCTTGTTGGCCGCCGGTGGTGAGTCTGTGTAACTGCAGCCTGTTTCTATGTGTTAAGCCTCACCTGTCAGATATTTGGTCATTATGTGGTGAGTCTCTGTACTGCAGTCTGGCTCTTGTCTGTGTACCTCACCTGCTTGTATTTTTTGCCATTACCCTGTACCTGGCTTCCAGCCATCCTGATTGGGGCGTGTTCCCTTATTATCCAGCTAGCCCTGCAGTCTAGTGCTGGTGATAGACATTTTGTTAAGATACCTGTATGTTCCTGGTTGTTTCATGTCCAGTATTGCATCTGTGTCCAGGCCCTGTTTGCCAGTTAATTCTGTATCCTGAGTCCTGGTATCCGGAGCCAGATCATTGGAATTCTTATCCAGCCTTCCAGTCCTGTTGTCCTGTACCTGCAGTCTTGGGGTTCCTGTTCCTTCAGCGTGCACCTTTACCGGTGTTGTGAGTAGCGGCTCTGCCGCATCTTACGGCTGTGGCCGTATTTGTTCTTACTTTCTGGCTTTTGTGTTTCTCTGCGGGGGTTTCCGCTATTGCTGTCCTCGCTGAATTACGATGGTGTCGAGTTTGGTATATGGGCAGCATTACCTTGGTTACAGTTTGTCTTGGTGGCTGCGCCACACATACCTTTGTTGTTGTGTTCAGTAGTTCCCCCTATCTCTGTGTTTCTGTTTCAGTTAGAGGTTCCCCTTGTTCTCGCCCCGTCTCGGTTTACGCCTTGTCTCCAACTAAGACCAGGGGGGCATCGGAGTTGGGCAGACCTAATCCGCCCTTCAAACGCGGCTGCCGTTGGCCCAAGCAAACATAGTCTCGCAGGCGTAGACTGACCATGTGGGTGAGACAACGAAGTCAGGGTTCCATAGGGGTTGCTGCTGAACTTCGTGCCAACTACAGTATCACGTTCCTGTGCTTGGGGCTTATCCACTCAGCCTCTTGAGTTCCAAGTACGGTGAACATAACAATAAGGAGCAATAGTGTGTGGTGTAATGTGAATAAGGACCGTTACGGTGCAGTGTAATATGAATAAGGAACGATACGGTGCGGTGTAATGTGAATAAGTAGTAATACATGTGGGGTAATGTGATTAAGTAGCGATACGGTGTGGTGTAATGTGAATAAGGAGTGACACGGTGTGGTGTAATGTGAATAAGGAGCGATAGTGTGTGGTGTAATGCGAATAAGGACCGATACGGTGCGGTGTAATGTGAATAAGTAGTGATACATGTGGGGTAATGTGAATAAGTAGCGATACGGTGCAGTGTAATGTGAATAAGGAGTGCTACGGTGTGGTGTAACACGAATAAGGAGCGATATGGTGCGGTGTAATGTTAATAAGGATCGATATGGTGTAGTGTAATGTTAATAAGGAGCGATACAGTGCGGTGTAATGCGAATAAGGAGCACTCCTGTGAGGCGTAATGTGAATGAGGGACACTATCGTGTGATATAATATGAATAACATTTCACTAGTGTGCTGCGTAATTTGAGTTTGGGGGTACTGTTGTGTTTCCAAGCACCTTCCCATCATGAAACATGCCCTTTTTTGGCCTGCATACCTTTACATGCAATGACCCTATTTCAAATATTGGAGCTGGCAAGGTCTCCAAAATGTAGCTTCCAGAGAATACAATACAATCACACTCATTACTGTACCACTCTCCAGCTCTTCGGTGAACAAACTGCCTTCTGTTACAGCCAAATATTAAAATTTTGACTCATCAGTCCAAAGCACCTGCTGCCATTTTCTGCACCCAGTCTTATGTTTTGTGCATAGTTGCATCATTTAGCCTTGTTTTCACATCGAAGGTATGGCTTTTTGGACACAATTCTTCCACGAAGACCACTTCTGGCCAGACTTCTCTGAACAGTAGATGGGTGTACCCAGGTCCCACTGGTTTTTGCCAGTTCTGAGCTGATGGCACTGCTGGACATCTTCAAATTTCGAAGGGAAGTAATCATGATGTGTCTTTCATCTGATGCACTTAGTTTAGTTGGCTGACCACTGCGTCTACGGTCCTCAACCTTACCTGTTTCTTTGTGCTTCTTCAAAAGAGTTTGAACAGCACATCTTGAAACATCAGTCTGCTTTAAAATGTTTGCCTGGGAGGGACCTAGCTTCTTTATTTTCCAGGGACCATTAATGAGTCCGTTTAATGTTGGCCACACATGGGTGCACAAACTGAGAAACAGGATAATATTGCACCTTGTGTGGGATCATTAAAGCCACATTTTGTATTGTGATGATGATGATGATTATTATTATTTTCTCTGACGTCCTAGTGGATGCTGGGGACTCCGTAAGGACCATGGGGAATAGCGGCTCCGCAGGAGACTGGGCACAAAAGTAAAGCTTTAGAACTACCTGGTGTGCACTGGCTCCTCCCCCTATGACCCTCCTCCAAGCCTCAGTTAGATTTTTGTGCCCGAACGAGAAGGGTGCACACTAGGTGGCTCTCCTGAGCTGCTTAGTGAAAAGTTTAGTTTTAGGTTTTTTATGTTCAGTGAGACCTGCTGGCAACAGGCTCACTGCATCGAGGGACTAAGGGGAGAAGAAGCGAACTCACCTGCGTGCAGAGTGGATTGGGCTTCTTAGGCTACTGGACATTAGCTCCAGAGGGACCGATCACAGGCCCAGCCATGGATAGGTCCCAGAGCCGCGCCGCCGGCCCCCTTACAGAGCCAGAAGACAGAAGAGGTCCGGAAAATCGGCGGCAGAAGACGTCCTGTCTTCAACAAGGTAGCGCACAGCACTGCAGCTGTGCGCCATTGCTCTCAGCACACTTCACACTCCGGTCACTGAGGGTGCAGGGCGCTGGGGGGGGGCGCCCTGAGACGCAATAAAAACACCTTGGATGGCAAAAAATGCATCACATATAGCTCCTGGGCTATATGGATGAATTTAACCCCTGCCAGAATACACAGAAAAACGGGAGATAAGGCCGCCGAGAAGGGGGCGGAGCCTATCTCCTCAGCACACTGGCGCCATTTTCCCTCACAGCTCCGTTGGAGGGAAGCTCCCTGGCTCTCCCCTGCAGTCACTACACTACAGAAAGGGTTAAAAAAGAGAGGGGGGCACTAATTACGCGCAGTATTAAAAATACAGCAGCTATAAGGGGAAAAACACTTATATAAGGTTATCCCTGTATATATATAGCGCTCTGGTGTGTGCTGGCAAACTCTCCCTCTGTCTCCCCAAAGGGCTAGTGGGGTCCTGTCCTCTATCAGAGCATTCCCTGTGTGTGTGCTGTGTGTCGGTACGTTTGTGTCGACATGTATGAGGAGAAAAATGATGTGGAGACGGAGCAGATTGCCTGTAATAGTGATGTCACCCCCTAGGGGGTCGACACCTGAGTGGATGAACTGTTGGAAGGAATTACGTGACAGTGTCAGCTCTGTATAAAAGACAGTGGTTGACATGAGACAGCCGGCTACTCAGCTTGTGCCTGTCCAGACGTCTCATAGGCCGTCAGGGGCTCTAAAGTGCCCGTTACCTCAGATGGCAGATATAGACGCCGACACGGAAACTGACTCCAGTGTCGACGGTGAAGAGACAAATGTGACTTCCAGTAGGGCCACACGTTACATGATTGAGGCAATGAAAAATGTTCTACACATTTCTGATAATACGAGTACCACCAAAAAGGGGTATTATGTTCGGTGAGGAAAAACTACCTGTAGTTTTCCTGAATCTGAGAAATTAAATGAGGTGTGTGATGATGCGTGGGTTTCCCCCGATAACAACTGATAATTTCTAAAATGTTATTGGCATTATATCCTTTCCCGCCAGAGGTTAGGGTGCGTTGGGAAACACCCCCTAGGGTGGATAAAGCGCTCACACGCTTGTAAGAACAAGGGCTCTACCCTCTCCTGAGATGGCCGCCCTTAAGGATCCTGCTGATAGAAAGCAGGAGGGTATCCTAAAATGTATTTACACACATACTGGTGTTATACTGCGACCAGCAATCGCCTCAGCCTGGATGTGCAGTGCTGGGTTGGCGTGGTCGGATTCCCTGACTGAAAATATTGATACCCTAGATAGGGACAGTATATTATTGCCTATAGAGCATTTAAAAGATGCATTTCTATATATGCGTGATGCACAGCGGAATATTTGCCGACTGGCATCAAGTCTAAGTGCGTTGTCCATTTCTGCCAGTAGAGGGTTATGGACACGACAGTGGTCAGGTGATGCGGATTCCTAACGGCATTTGGAAGTATTGCCTTATTAAGGGGAGGAGTTATTTGGGGTCGGTCTTTCAGACCTGGTGGCCACGGCAACAGCTGGGAAATCCACGTTTGTACCCCAGGTCGCCTCTCAACATAAGAAGTCGCCGTATTATCAGGCGCAGTCTTTTCGTGGGCAAGCGGGCAAAAGGTTCCTCATTTCTGCCCCGTGACAGAGGGAGAGGAAAAAGGCTGCAGAAATCAGCCAGTTCCCAGGAACAGAAGCCCTCTCCCGCCTCTGCCAAGCCCTCAGTATGACGCTGGGGCTTTACAAGCAGAATCAGGCACGGTGGGGGCCCGTCTCAATGAATTTCAGCGCGCAGTGGGCTCACTCGCAAGTAGACCCCTGGATCCTTCAGGTGATATCTCAGGGGTACAAATTGGAATTCGAGACGTCTCCCCCTCGCCGTTTCCTAAAGTCGGCTTTACCGATGTCTCCTTCTGACAGGGAGGCAGTTTTGGAAGCCATTCACAAGCTGTATTCCCAGCAGGTGATAATCAAGGTACCCCTCCTGCAACAGGGAACGGGGTATTATTCCACACTGTTGTGGTACCGAAGCCGGACGGCTCGGTGAGACCGATTCTAAATCTAAAATCTTGAACACTTACATACGGAGGTTCAAATTCAAGATTGAGTCACTCAGAGCAGTGATTGCGAACCAGGAAGAAGGGGACTACATGATGTCTCGGGACATCAAGGATGCTTACCTTCATGTCCCAATTTACCCTTCTCACCAAGTGTACCTCAGGTTTATGGTACAGAACTGTCACTATCAGTTTCAGACGCTGCCGTATGGATGGTCCACGGCACCCCGGGTCTTTACCAAGGTAATGGCCGAAATGATGATACTCCTTCGAAGGAAGGGAATTTTAGTTATCCCTTACTTGGACGATTCCCTGATAAGGGTAAGATCCAGGGAACAGTTGGAGGTCGGTGTAGCACTATCTCAGGTAGTGTTGCGGCAGCACGATTGGATTCTCAATATTCCAAAATCGCAGCTGATTACGACGACTCGTCGTCTGTTCCTAGGGATGATCCTGGACACAGTCCAGAAAAAGGTGTTTCTCCCGGAGGAGAAAGTCAGGGAGTTATCCGAGCTAGTCGGGAACCTCCTATAACCGAGCCAAGTCTCAGTACATCAATGAAAGGGTTCTGGGAAAAATGGTGGCTTCCTACGAAGCAATCCCATTCGGCAGATTCCACGCAAGAACTTTCCAGTGGGACCTGCTGGACAAATGGTCCGGGTCGCATCTTCAGATGCATCAGCGGATAACCCTGTCACCAAGCACAAGGGTGTCTCTCCTGTGGTGGTTGCAGAGTGCTCATCTTCTAGAGGGCCGCAGATTCGACATTCAGGACTGGGTCCTGGTGACCACGGATGCCAGCCTGCGAGGCTGGGGAGCAGTCACACAGGGAAGGAATTTCCAGAGCTTATGGTCAAGCCTGGAGACATCACTTCACATAAATATCCTGAAGCTAAGGGCCATTTACAATGCTCTAAGCTCAGCAAGACCTCTGCTTCAAGGTCACCCGGAATTGATCCATTCGGACAACATCACGGCAGTCACCCACGTAAACAGACAGGGTGACACAAGAAGCAGGAGGGCAATGACAGAAGCTGCAAGGATTCTTCGCTGGGCGGAAAATCATGTGATAGCACTGTCAGCAAGTGGGGACTTCACCCAGAAGTCTTCCACATGTTTATAAAACTCGACAAGTATTGCGCCGGGTCAAGGGACCCTCCGGCAATAGCTGTAGACGCTCTGGTAACACAGTGGGTGTACCAGTCAGTGTATGTGTTCCCTCCTCTGCCTCTCATACCCAAGGTACTGAGAATTATAAGATGGAGAGGAGTAAGCACTATATTCGGGCTCCGGATTGGCCAAGAAGGACTTGGTAACCGGAACTTCAAGAGATGCTCACGGAAGGATCCGTGGCCTCTACCTCTAAGAAGGGACCTGCTCCAGCAAGGACCCTGTCTGTTCCAAGACTTACCGCGACTGCGTTTGACGGCATGGCGGTTGAACGCCGGATCCTGAAGGAGAAAGGCATTCCGGATGAAGTCATTCCTATCCTGATCAAAGCCAGGAAAGATATAACCGCAAAACATTATCACCGCATTTGGCGAAAATATGTTGCGTGGTGCAAGGCCAGTAAGGCCCCGACGGAGGAATTTTCAACTAGGTCGATTCCTACATTTCCTGCAAACAGGAGTGTCTATGGGCCTGAAATGGGGGTCCATTAAGGTTCAAATTTCGGCCCTGTCAATTTTCTTCCAAAAAGAACTAGCTTCAGTCCCTGAAGTTCAGACGTTTGTGAAAGGGGTACTGTATATACAGCCTCCTTTTGTGCCTCCAGTGGCACCTTGGGATCTAAATGTAGTTTTTGGGTTCCAAAAGTCACATTGGTTTGAACCACTTAAATATGTGGAGTTAAAATATCTCACATGGAAAGTGGTCATGCTGTTGGCCCTGGCCTGGGCCAGGTGCGTGTCAGAATTGGCAGCTTTATCCTGTAAAAGCCCTCATCTGATTTTCCATTCGGACAGGGCGGAATTGAGGACTTGTCCTCAGTTTCTCCCTAAGGTGGTTTTCAGCGTTTCACCTGAATCAACCTATTGTGGTGCCTGCGGCTACTAGGGACTTGGAGGACTCCAAGTTGCTAGACGTTGTCAGGGCCCTGGAAATATAGGTTTCCAGGACGGCTGGAGTCAGAAAATCTGACTCGTTGTTTATTCTGTATGCACCCAACAAGCTGGGTGCTCCTGCTTCTAAGCAGACTATTGCTCGTTGGATTTGTAGTACAATTCAGCTTGCACATTCTGTGGCAGGCCTGCCACAGACAAAATCTGTAAAAGCCCATTCCACAAGGAAGGTGGGCTCATCTTGGGCGGCTGCCCGAGGGGTCTCGGCTTTACAACTTTGCCGAGCAGCTACTTGGTCAGGAGCAAATACGTTTGTAAAATTCTACAAATTTGATACCCTGGCTGAGGAGGACCTGGAGTTCTCTCATTTGGTACTGCAGAGTCATCCGCACTCTCCCGCCCGTTTGGGAGCTTTGGTATAATCCCCATGGTCCTTACGGAGTCCCCAGCATCCACTAGGACGTCAGAGAAAATAAGAATTTACTTACCGATAATTCTATTTCTCGTAGTCCGTAGTGGATGCTGGGCGCCCATCCCAAGTGCGGATTGTCTGCAATACTGGTACATAGTTATTGTTACCAAAAAAAAAAAAAAAAAAAATCGGGTTATTGCTGTAGTGAGCCATCTTTTCTAGAGGCTCCTCTGTTATCATGCTGTTAACTGGGTTTAGATCACAAGTTATATGGTGTGATTGGTGTGGCTGGTATGAGTCTTACCCGGGATTCAAAATCCTTCCTTATTGTGTACGCTCGTCCGGGCACAGTATCCTAACTGAGGCTTGGAGGAGGGTCATAGGGGGAGGAGCCAGTGCACACCAGGTAGTTCTAAAGCTTTACTTTTGTGCCCAGTCTCCTGCGGAGCCGCTATTCCCCATGGTCCTTACGGAGTCCCAGCATCCACTACGGACTACGAGAAATAGAATTATCGGTAAGTAAATTCTTATTATTATTATTATTATTATTATTATTATCTTTTATTTATATGGCGCCACAAGGAATCCACAAGGAACAAGTATGGCAAACAAGAAAACAGTGACTAACAGTTCAAGACAATATAGGACAAGTACAGGGTATATTAATAGCTGCATCAGCAGACGACACGGAAATAAGTATCATGATGGCAGAAAACCGAGGTATTTGGTGCCGTCAAAGGGAGTATGGAATAGAAAATAGTTTAAGTAGGAAAAGGAAAAGCACAAGAGGGAAGAGGGCACTACTTATGAGAGCTTACATTCTAAAGGGGACACAGATGGGGTAGACAGTGAGCATGGGACAGAAGACTTAGGATGAGAGTTGTTGGGTTTGCTGAAGATGTGGGTCTTAAGAGCCTGTTAGAAGTTTTGTAGAAAGGTGGAGAGTCTAATAGAAAGAGGGAGATAATTTTAGAGATAGGGAGCAGCACGTGCAAAATCTTGGAAGGTAGGAGTGGAAGGAAGTAATCAGTAGGCAGGAAAGGTGGCGTGCATTAGCAGAGCGAAGAGGACGGACGTGAGTGTATAGGGCAGGCCTGGCCAACCTGTGGCTCTCCAGCTGTTGTAAAACTACAAGTCCCATCATGCTTTGCCACAGTTTTGCTATTAGGGAATGCTAAAACTGTGGCAGGGCATGCTGGGATGTTTAGTTTCACAACATCTGGAGAGCCACAGGTTGGCCAGGCCTGGTATGGGGAGATAATGTCAGAGATGTAAATAAGAGAGGAGTGGGTGGGTGCTTTGTAATTGAGGAGCAGATTTATTAAGACTGGTGAAGTGATAAAGTGGAAGGTGATAAAGCACCAGCCGGTCAGCTCCTAACTTACATGTTCTAGGCTGGGTTTGAAAAATTACAGGAGCTTACTGGCTGGTGCTTTACCACCTTCCACTTTATCACTTCACCAGGCTTAATAAATCTGCCCCTGTGTGTGAGAAGCTTGAATTGGATTCTGAAGGAGAAAGCAAGCCATTGACTTGTAGGAGAGGGGAGGTGGACGTAGTTCGTTTGGTGAGGAAGATGAGCCGGGCAGCAGCATTGAGGATAGATTGGAATGGAGGGAGACATTTGTCAGGGATGCCGGACAGGAGAAGATTACAGTACATTACGGTAATTCTGGTTAGAAAACAAAGAATAGGAGAACGTATAGTGAAGGGAAATGTGGACAATAGAGAGGAGAGAGTAGGATAACACAGGATATGAAAAATAAATTGCAGCAGTTGTAGTTTATGTTGAAGCAGGTAAGAGATAGAGCATAGGGCCAGTAATACAACAGTATAGTGATCAGAATGTAACAGGTTTTTACTAGAGATGTGCAGCGGGCATTTTTCGTGTTTTGTGTTTTGGTTTTGGATTCGGGTCCGCGTCGTGTTTTGGATTCGGACGCATTTTGGCAAAACCACCCTTTCGGGTTTTGGATTCGGATTAGTGGTGATTTTTTTAAAAACCTCAAAAACAGCTTAAATCATAGAATTTGGGGGTAATTTTGATCCTATAGTATTATTAACCTCAATAACAATAATTTCCACTAATTTCCAGTCTATTCTGAACACCTCACACCTCACAATATTATTTTTAGTCCTAAAATTTGCACCAAGGTCGCTGGATGACTAAGCTAAGCGACCCAAGTGTGCGGCACAAACACCTGGCCCATCTAGGAGTGGCACTGCAGTGTCAGACAGGATGACACTTAAAAAAATAGTCCCCAAACAGCACATGATGCAAAGAAAAAAAGAGGTGCACCAAGGTCGCTGGATGGCTAAGCTAAGCGACACAAACACCTGGCCCATCTAGAATTAGACTCCAGTATCATGTGAATTATAAGGCAATATCACTGGAATTATTTGTTCTAATCAATGGAATTATTGGTCCAAATCACTGGAAGAAAATTACAAAATCACTAGAATTAGAAGCCAGTATCACAGGAATTATTCGTTCTAATCAATGGTATTATTGGTCCAAATCACTGGAAGAAAATTACACAATCACTAGAATTAAAAGCCAGTATCACAGGAATTATTTGTTCTAATCAATGGTATTATTGGTCCAAATCACTGGAAGAAAATGACAAAATCACTAGAATTAAAAGCCAGTATCACGGGAATTATATCAAATGGCAGACACTGAGCAGCACGATGCAGCACAAGACACTGAGCACTGACCAGTGATACTGAGCACTGATGATACTACTGAGCACTGATACTGAGCACTGATGATACTACTGAGCACTGATACTGAGCAGCACAATGCAGCACAAGACACTGTACTAGTATTAGTAATGTAGTTTTACTGAGCAGCACAAGAAAATGAGCAGTGATACTGAGCACTGATGATACTAATGAGAACTGACACTGAGCAGGACAATACACTGTACTAGTATTAATAATGTAGTATTACTGAGCACCACGATGCAGCACAAGACAATGAGCAGTGATACTGAGCACTGATGATACTACTGAGCACTGATACTGAGCACTGCTGATACTACTGAGAACTGACACTGAGCAGCACGATTAGCACAAGACACTGTACTAGTATTAGTAATGTAGTATTACTGAGCACCACAAGACAATGAGCAGTGATACTGAGCACTGATGATACTACTGAGCACTGATACTGAGCACTGATGATACTACTGAGAACTCACACAGAGCAGCACGATTAGCACAAGACACTGTACTAGTATTAGTAATGTAGTATTACTGAGCACCACAAGACAATGAGCAGTGATACTGAGCACTGATGATACTACTGAGCACTGATACTGAGCAACACGATGCAGCAATAGACACTGTACTAGTATCAGTAATGTAGTATTACTGAGCAGCACAAAACAATGAGCAGTGATACTGAGCACTGATGATACTACTGAGAACTGACACTGAGCAGCACGATGCAGCACAAGACACTGTACTAGTATTAGTAATGTAGTATTACTGAGCACCACCAGACAATGAGCACTGTTACTGAGCACTGATGATACTACTGAGCACTGATACTGAGCACTGATGATACTACTGAGAGAACTGACACTGAGCAGCACGATGTAGCACAAGACACTGTACTAGTATTAGTGAGCAGCACAAAAGCACTCTAGAATTGTCACCCCTCAGATACCACTGTGACTGGAATGATGATGACCGATGCACAGTCACAGGCAGTGGCGTAACAAGAAATTTTTCTCCCCCAAGCCAAAAAATACACTGGGTGTCATGCTCGTTGCTAGGGGGTAGTGCTTGTTGCTAGGGCTGTGCTCTCCCAGTGCCACATATGCCCCCAGTGCCAGATATTCCCCCACAGTGCCAGGTACTCACATGCCCCCTGTGCCAAATATAGCCCCCCCCCGTGTGTCAGGTACACATATACCCCCCAGTGCCACATATGCCCCCAGTGCCAGATATTTCCCCACAGTGCCAGGTACTCACATGCCCCCAGTGCCAAATACAGCCCCCTTCCCCCCCATGTGCCAGGTACACATATACCCCCCCAGTGCCACATATGCCCCCAGTGCCACATAAGCCCCCCTCCCCCTGTGCCACATGAGCCACATAAGCCCCCCTTCCCCTACCCCCGCGCTCCCCCGCTGTTTTGTGTTGGAGGGACACGGAGGGCACAGCGCGCGCCTCTCCTGTGTCCCTCCTGGGTCTCTGGCGGGTCTGTTAAAGGAAGTGCCGGTTCGTGAGCCAATCAGAGCTCACGAGCGGCACTTCCTTTATTAGACCCGCCGGAGACCCAGGAGGGACACAGGAGAGGCGCGCGCTCTGCCCTCCGTGTCCCTCCTTACAGCAGCGGAGGGAAGGAGGAGACCGCAGGGAGAGGAGACCGCAGATTGACATGCGGACGCTCATCCGCATGTCAGTCTGTGCTAAATCAGTGGCGCCCCCGCAGCCCTTCGCCCCCAAGCCACCGCAAGGGCTGCGGGGGCAGTAGTTACGCCACTGATCACAGGACACTACTACCACAGCACCCTACAGCAGCAAGATGCAGCACAAGAGAGACACTGTACTAGTATTACTGAGCAGCAATAAGCCCTGATACTGAGAACTGACACTTGCCCGAGTGAAAATGGCGGTGATGCGCGGCTCTTTATATGGAATCCGAATCTCGCGAGAATCCGACAGCGGGATGATGACATTTTGCCTTGTTCAGGTTTTCCGAGTCAGGCGGGAACAACCGAGCCGGACTCGGACCCGTGTTTGACACGTGGAGTTCGGGGGGGTCGGTTCTCGGCGAACCGAACCCGCTCATCTCTAGTTTTTACATGTATTGCAGTTTATAGTAATATACCTAGAAATGGGATGCAGCTAAGATGCCAGCTGTCAGGACACTGGAATCCCGACACCCGTCAGAATGTCAATGCCAGAATCCCGACAGGGTCAGGAGACCGATGCCAGAATCCCGACAAGTATAGCAGGTGGGTTATGGCGGGGGTTAAGGTTTAGGTGCCACCCGGGGGGTTAAGGTTAGGCTGCAGGGAAGAGGTTAGGGTTGGGCTGCAGGAGGGGCTAGGGCTAGTCACCACCAGGGGGAGGTTAGGTTTAGGCCCTAAGGGTGGAGGGTTAGGGTGCGGGGAAGGGGGGTTTAGATTTAGCCTCCACCGGGGAAGGGGAGGTTAGGGTTAAGCACTAAGGGTGGAGGTTATGGTTAGGTTGCGGGAAAGGAGAGTTAGGGATAGGGGTAGGCAGGGCCGGCCCGACACATACTCAGGTTACGCGGCCGCGTAGAGCGCCATACCATGGAGGGCGCTGCTGCAGAGAGTGAGTCACCATCACTCACTCTCTACAGCGCCGCGGACGCCCGCCCTGCACACAGGCTGTTGAGGTCAGTAGACGCAGGAGCATCTGACGGATTACACTGAGCAGATCTGACTATCTCCACTGCAGGGGGGAAGCAGGGGGGGTCTGCACTGTAGATAAACATAGTCCTACAGGGCTCTCCTGCCTTCTGTGTACTCCAGTGCGAGGGACAGTTTTATAACACTTTCCCCTAATTGCGATTATTTGCCAGAGTGCTGTGACAAAGAGATGGGGTAGTGAGTCCACTTTGAGAACTTCCAACCCCCCCTCCCCAGTTACTGATGGTACAGCCCTGATTCTTGGGAGTATTATGCTGTTTACTTTTGCACGCGAATAAAGGAGTAGCAGCATGGCTCTGCCCCAGGAGAACCAGCAGCACATGGAGGAGGAGGAAAAACAGCAGTATTCTGAATGAGTATGAGGACTATCAGCAGGATGAGAAATTTAATTTAGGTAAGGTAGTATCTAGCTTCCCAGTTGTGGAACTACAAGTCCCAGCATGCTTTTAACAGCTCTTTCCATGGCATGTTGGGACTTGTAGTTCCACTGTAGCTGGAGAGACAGGGTTGCCTGATCTGATTATGCTTAATCAGGGGTAGGATACATGCTGTGGAACTGCACATTCCAGCATGCCTTTCCACAAATTTAGTATTTTCTAGCTGCAAAACGTTTTCAAAGTATGCTAGGATGTGTAGTCCCACAACATTGCCACAAGATTGTAGTGCCAAACATTGCCCCCACCTACCTTAAATCATTAATCCCATGATCTGCACCCTTTTGCAGTCAGTTTGTGATCTGCAATGTGTTTTGGTTGGTGTGGACTAGGGTTACTATATGTCACATAATTGGGTGCCAGATGACTGCTCCAGTGGGATCCACTGTCCCATATATTTATTTTTGAAAAATAGCAACACTAACTCCATCACCCCTGCCTCAGACACCTACTCTCTCTACTCTCTCCTATGACCCCTGCCTCAGTCACCCACTATCATCTTGTCACCCCTGCCTCACCAGTCACCCACTAACTCCCTGTCACCTCTGCGCCCCCAGTTACCTACTATATCCCAGTCACCCACTATTGACCTGTACCCTTGGGTGTACAATTGCGTGCCCATGCCCCTTTCTTTAGAGACCACACCCCGAGACCGCACCTTTGGTGCACACTGTCCCTTTAAAAGGTTTATCCAATCAAGGGTTGCCAAAATGGATTTTTGCTTACCAAAAAAAATAAGGTCAGGCCGGCCCTGGGGGTAGGGGATAACATAGTTACCCCTCCCCTGTTGGGATTTCAAAGATCAGGGTGCCGGCATTGGTATTGTGACTGCCTGCATCCCTTCCGCCCGTCAGTCATACCGAACCCCAGTAAACTCATTATTTCACGCATGTCTCCTTTCTCTTACCTTCATGTCACCCAATACAATTTTGTTCCTCTGTGGGGCATGTGGGATGATGCTCGGTTGTATAACGAAGGATAGTAGCTGTGTGGCTGTTACCACAGGCCCGGGATTTTGACCTATCTTCATAATTACTTGCCTCAGAAATGCTTTCATTAATAAAAATACAGAAAATGAAACCAGCTCCAGCAGTTCAGTTATTCTCCTCATAGCGCCAGCTCACACATGCTGGAAACTTTCATACAGTTGCATATTACTTTGCCATGTCTAGAGTCAGGTGAAATTGCAGCAATGTTTGCAAGAGTTTTGCATCAGAATAGAACATTTTGGACATGTGCAAAGTTCTGGCAGAGTAAGGACAACAGTCTGCAAACTATTTTCGAAATTCTGCTCCTCTCTATCCCCCATCCCTAAACTTCATTGACATTGGTCTCTAATCATTTTTTTGCCTATTCATCCAATCTGTAGTGTGGTGGAAGGACTTTTGCTACCCATTGGCACTGGACCTTATTCAGTAGCCAAAGCTACTGAGATGCGATCACATCTCCCTGTGTTCTGCTGCAGTGCGCACATGTAGGGCCCACTCTGCGTGTGTAAGGAGATGCAATTGCATCTTAGTAATGCAAACGCCTCTGCCTGATTGATAAGCAGAGGCGTTCGCGGGGCGGTGACACAGCATTGCAGGGGCGGAGAGGCAGCATTGCAGCGGTATGGCGTTGGAAATGGGGACAGATTCAGGGAGGCCACATGATGTCACATGTGGCCACTGCAACGGGGAAAATGGCAGCGGCCTGACTGACTCTGCAACCAGGCTGCAGAAGCAGGGGGTTTCCCTTATTCAGCTATGCAATCGCAATTGAATTGTGATCGTATCTCTGCCTGTCATTAGCATACTGGCCGGCCTTGCCCTATGCTGGGCGGCTCCTAGCATGTGATCACAAGCAGTTGCATTTTTTTTAGATAGATAGATAGATAGATAGATAGATAGAATGTGTCCAACATTGGCTCAAAATATAAATAACAGCCAACAGCAACTTTCTGAATCCATGTGATTCTTATTCAAGCTCAACAATATATGATGACGAAGGCCAAGTGTGTCCAACCACCCAAGGCGTGCGTATTTCATAGCGTGACTGTTATATCTAAAAATGGTCCCTGTTACGAAGTAGTTCTACATGAGATGATGTATGGTAAAACATTTAAAGAATAGGAGCACAAAATAGTCTTGTTCATGTTCTTTGAACAGATCATCATTGCGCCAATCATCTTTGGTGAATATTGATGTCAGGTCCTGTGAGTTAAGTATTAATTTTGACATAACTTGAAATTTTTCCGTCAGAAATGTATATTTCTGTCAGTGAGGCGGGGATGTGCTGCTATCAGTGAGGCAGGGATGTGCCGCTGTCAGTGAGGCAGGGATGTGCCACTATCAGTGAGGCAGGGATGTGCCGCTGTCAGTGAGGCAGGGATGTGCCACTGTCAGTGAGGCAGGGATGTGCCGCTGTCAGTGAGGCAGGGATGTGCCGCTGTCAGTGAGGCGGGGATCTGCTTCTGTCAGTGAGGCGGGGATGTGCTGCTGTCTGTGAGGCGGGGATGTGCTGCTGTCAGCGAGGCAGGGATGTGCTGCTGTCAGTGAGGCAGGGATGTGCCGCTGTCAGTGGGGCAGGGATTTGCTGCTGTCAGTGAGGCGGGGATGTGCTGCTGTCAGCGAGGCAGGGATGTGCTGCTGTCAGTGAAGCAGGGATGTGCTGCTGTCAGTGAGGCAGGGATTTGCTGCTGTCAGTGAGGCGGGGATGTGCTACTGTCAGTGGGGCGGGGGATGTGCTACTGTCAGTGGGGCGGGGGATGTGCTGCTGTCAGTAAGGCAGTGATGTTTATCTAGTGGTTTCAGTTGTGGTGTGATACAGCTGTGGTTCAACTCTGCTAATAGGTAGGGATGGCCATCGACCGTCGATGATTCCTAATCATTGATGGTTTATAGGCGATGTCAAATGCTTTTGCCATTGATGGGAGAGAACCAGATGGTTTCCCTCCATCGCACAGCATAAACTAATATTTTTTTTTGCTAGGTGCACAGATAAGGAGCATAGCTCTGCCGCTGACACCTGCTAAGCCCCGTCCCTTTTTTTATTGGTCTGCGGCCCAGCCAGCACCTTTTAGTGGTAGCTATCGAGTGGTGCAAACCATCGATGGTTCACCATAGATGGTTTGTATACCATCAATGGTTATCGTTGATAGTGTCTTCTATGGCAACCATCGATGGACTGCCCACCGATGGCAATTCCTACTAATAGGTAATGAGTCGTGCAGCCTCAAGTTAATAGACATTGGGCCTAATTTAGACCTGATCGCAAAAGCAAAATCTAATTCTCTCTGCACGTTGTACCTGTCCCACCTGCACTGCACATGGTTTTGCCCATTAGAGAAAAAGGTTGCTGCTGCGATCAGGTCTGAATTAGGCCCATTGGCTCCCCATACACCTACTTACACCTATAAAAATTTTGTAATTTGGCCCCACACCCCATGGTACAATGGTGCAAATTGCAGCATCAGACAGGGGGTGGGGTTATGCTGATTTGATTCACAGAGAATGATGTCATCATGCCTCTGTCCCACCTATTTCACTAGCAGATGGATGATGGGCAGGATGTGTGAGGGAGCTATACTCTTCTGGAAGTCAGTGGGACTTCCCCAAAAGGTAGGAGCTACCTGGACATTCTGTCAAACTATTGCGCCATATGGCGCAAGATGAGTGGTGTGATTCCCATGCTCTCCTCAGTTATGCTTCTGTTTCCTCAATTTTGCATCTTAGCTCATTTATAGTGTACTACGTACGAAGGGCTGTTTCACACGCAGCGTTTTTGCCCGGATGGAAAAAAGCCGGACTAACTTTGTCCGGCTTTTTGCTATCCGGCAGAGTCTATCACACACAATGGCTTTGAGCCGTGTGTAATGCTGTGCGCATGTGCAGCAGCAGACACGGCTTGAAAAAAAAATGTGTGTGAAAGCTCCCCATTCACACACACGGTTCACTGCATACAAGGACGGCGCGGCCCCGGCCCAGCAGCCGGACTTTTCAGTGGATATTTGCAGCTGCAACCCGGGATTGTGCCGTGTGAAAGCACCCTACACTTTACATTATTAATTACAATACCGGCACGGGAAAAAGTCGCCGCGTGTGTAATAGCCCTGAGACTTAAGGGCCCATCCACCAAAGTATATTTGCGGCTATATGCCTGAAAACACCCGTTTTACTGTTATGATTCCAATACTCTGGTCTGGGGAGATCTTATAGCAAGGACCCGAATACTGGAACGTAATGCTGAGAATGAGAGTGGGAACGGGAATAGCCCCTGGCGCCCTATCTCCGTTGTCTCGCCCGTGCTGTCAGAATTCTCTTGCGAGACTATGGTTGCTTGAGCCCATGGCAGCCGCGTTTGAAGGGCGGATTACGTCTGCCCAACTCCGATGCCCCCTCAGGTCTTAATGGGAGACAAAGAGAAATCCGAGACAGGGTGATAACAAGGGGCCCTCTAACTAAACAACAAAGCCAGGGGCTACAAACTAACCTAAAACTAGAGTATGTGCGGAAAACCGCCAGGGAAAAGGACAACCAAAATACCCACTTATCCATTCTCCTACCCGGCACCGCCGAGTTCCGGAGAGGACTGTGGAAGCGGAAACCTCCGCAAATGCTCCAAAACAGAATACAAAATAAAGCAGCCTAGGCCGCAGCACGCGGCAGAGCCGCCACTCACGAAAACCACACGAGATCCTCTGGCGACTGTTGTGGGTAAATGAGGACGAGAAGACTCCTTGGGATGGGATGACAAATACCAAGATTTCGGAAACTCTGAGGACAGGAATGACCGGACACAGCAGAACTGGAACAGACGTTCAGCAAACAAAAGCAGCATGCAGGAAGCTATAACCGGCGTCTGTGTGAGGCACTGGGAAGGCTTAAAACCTTGACTCCTCCAATCAGAGTTCCAGAGCCTGATTAACATAAATGTCGTGCAGCTGCCTTGCTGCACGACCAGGAAACATGTGTTTTAATTTAACTAGATCGACCCTGCAACGGGGAACGCGGTCCGCCCGTGGCGTCCCCGTTGCTAGGGTCCTGGCGGCTCGGCGTCCTAGCGTTGCTAGGGAGCCGGCGGCTCAGCGCGCACGGCGTCCTAGCGTTGCTAGGGACCCGGCGGCTCAGCGCGCACGGCGTCCCTAGTTGCTAGGCGCCGGGCCGCGAAGGGAACCCGGACCGCGGCGCCTAACAGTACCCCCCCCCCCCTTGAGGAGGGGTCAATAAACCCCTAAAGCCAAGTTTCTGAGGAAATTCCAGAAAAAATTATCTCTTGAGTTTAGGGGCATGAAGATCCTTATCCAGGACCCAAGACCTTTCCTCCGGACCATAGCCTTTCCAGTGGACCAAAAAATAAAGCCGACCCCGGGACACTTTAGAATCAAGAACCTTCTCCACCAAGAACTCCTGTTGTCCCTGTACATCCACCGGAGATCTACCCTGAGAGGTCCTCCGAGGAAATCTACTGGAAGAAACATATTGTTTCAACAGGGAACAGTGAAAGGTATTTCCAATTCTGAGAGATCTAGGTAAACGTAGCCAAAGGCAACTGGGTTGACCTTCTTAATGATAAGAAACGGTCCAATAAATTTGGGTCCCAGTCTAGCCGAGGATTGTCGAAGCTTGATGTTGCGAGTTGACAACCACACCTTATCTCCCACCTTAAAAGTGCAAGGACGTCGGAGCCTATCAGAAAATTTATTTTCACGGAAGGACGCTTTTCTGAGAGCAAAGTGCACTTTTCTCCAAATTGCTCTGAGATGGGAGGTTAAGGACAACGAGGAAACTGGAGAATGATGAAAAAAAGAGTTGGCTCTAGGGTGAAAACCAAAAACTGAAAAGAATGGAGACTCTTTGGTGGAGGAATGACAAGAGTTATTATAAGAAAATTCAGCCAAAGGGAGAAACTCGGACCAATCATTCTGGAGTTTGGCCGAATACAAACGTAAATACTGTTTTAGTGACTGGTTGACTCGTTCGGTTTGCCCGTTAGACTGTGGGTGGCAACCAAATGTTAAAGACAGTTTCATCTTCAATGAGGCACAAAAACGTTTCCAGAATCGTGCGATGAATTGTGGACCCCAATCAGAAACGATATCAGTGGGCAAACCATGAAGCCTGAACACATGGCGGAGGAACAAAACTGCCAACCCTTGAGCAGAAGGCAATTGGGGAAGAGCAATAAAATGAGCCATTTTGCTAAAACGGTCCACTACCACCCAAATGACTCGGAATCCGGCTGAAAGGGGAAGGTCAACCACAAAATCCATGGAAATATGAGACCATGGCCTGAGAGGAACAGTTAAAGGCATGAGTTGCCCGATAGGCAACGAACGAGGAACCTTATGCTGTGCACAAACCTGACAGGAATGGACGAATTCCTTAACGTCTTTAGGAAGACTAGGCCACCACACTGAGCGAGAGACTAACTCCAAGGTCTTAGTGATACCCGGATGCCCTGAGACTTTGTTGTCATGAAACTCAGCTAAAACAGTGCCTCTCAAAAATTCAGGGACATAAAGACGACCAGCAGGAGTAAGTCTAGGAGCTTGGTGTTGAAGCTGGTTTAACTGAGTAAATAAATCCTGTGTGAGGCCTGCCCAGATGACCGAAGATGGAACTATGGGGGTAACAACAGGATTGCTATTGTGAACCGGATGAAAGCTACGTGAGAGGGCATCAGCTTTCGTATTCTTGGAACCAGGCCTGAAGGTAATTATAAACCTGAAACGAGTAAAAAATAAAGCCCAACGTGCCTGCCGAGCATTAAGCCGTTTAGCTGATTCAATATACTGCAGGTTTTTATGGTCAGTTAAAACTGAAATAGTATGTCTAGCTCCCTCCAGCCAATGCCTCCACTCCTCGAAAGCCCATTTTACTGCCAGTAACTCCCGATTACCAACGTCATAGTTGGATTCAGCGGAGGAGAATTTCCTGGACATGAAGGCACAAGGATGTAACTCCAGAGACTCCGGATCTTCCTGAGAAAGGACAGCCCCCACTCCAACCTCTGAGGCATCAACCTCCACAATAAAGGGCAGTTCCGGATTAGGATGTCTGAGGACAGGAGCCGAGACAAAGGCTTGTTTCAAGGCCCGGAAGGACAACTCCGCTTCATGCGACCAATTGGAGGGATCCGCTCCTTTTTTAGTCAGCGCTACTATGGGAGCGACCAGGTCAGAAAAAGTATGAATGAACCGCCTATAATAATTCGCAAACCCTAAAAAGCGCTGAATTGCTTTTAAATTAGTGGGTTGCGCCCAATTAAGGATGGCCTGGAGCTTCTTCGGTTCCATGGAAAATCCCTGGGGAGAAATTATGTACCCTAAAAAAGATACCTCTGTGATGTGAAAAATCACACTTCTCCAGCTTGGCATATAAATGATTCTCACGTAACTTTTGAAGAACCTGACGCACCTGGGTAACATGTTGTTCCATCGACTCAGAATATATCAAGATGTCGTCTAAATAAACGACCACGAATTTCCCAAGGAAGTCACGGAGAACATCGTTAATGAGGTCTTGAAAAACCGCCGGAGCATTTGACAGGCCGAACGGCATCACCAGGTATTCATAGTGACCCGAATGAGTGCTGAAAGCCATCTTCCACTCATCCCCAGATTTAATTCGGATGAGGTTGTAAGCTCCCCTAAGGTCAATTTTAGAGAAAATCACGGCGGAACGTAACTGATCAAAGAGTACAGAAATTAACGGCAAAGGATAGGTATTTTTAACAGAGATCTTATTCAGTGCCCTAAAATCAATGCATGGTCTTAAACGAAAATATAGCTTACAAGCTTCTTTAAAATTAAAAAAAACCTTTCTGTCACCGGAAAAACGATCAGGTAAATGCATCTTTGGTTCTGGGACTACCCTCGGGGAGGCTCGCAAAAGATCTTCCTGCGATCTCACCCGAAGAGAAAGATCCTGAACCATCTGAGTAAGTTCTTGCATCTGGTTGAATAAGAGCTGACCGGGATTAGGTCCTAAACCTGTCGGATTCATGAGGCCGATAAACTCTCACAAAAACAGAATGAGAAAAAATTAAACCCCCTTTAATTTTTAAGTTTTGTGGGCCGGTTATAATGTTATGATTCCAATACTCTGGTCTGGGGAGATCTTATAGCAAGGACCCGAGTACTGGAACGTAATGCTGAGAATGAGAGTGGGAACGGGAATAGTCCCTGGTGCCCTATCTCCGTTGTCTCGCCCGTGCTGTCAGAATTCTCTTGCGAGACTATGGTTGCTTGAGCCCATGGCAGCCGCGTTTGAAGGGCGGATTACGTCTGCCCAACTCCGATGCCCCCTCAGGTCTTAATGGGAGACAAAGAGAAATCCGAGACAGGGTGATAACAAGGGGCCCTCTAACTAAACAACAAAGCCAGGGGCTACAAACTAACCTAAAACTAGAGTATGTGCGGAAAACCGCCAGGGAAAAGGACAACCAAAATACCCACTTGTCCACTCTCCTACCCGGCACCGCCGAGTTCCGGAGAGGACTGTGGAAGCGGAAACCTCCGCAAATGCTCCAAAACAGAATACAAAATAAAGCAGCCTAGGCCGCAGCACGCGGCAGAGCCGCCACTCACGAAAACCACACGAGATCCTCTGGCGACTGTTGTGGGTAAATGAGGACCAGAAGACTCCTTGGGATGGGATGACAAATACCAAGATTTCGGAAACTCTGAGGACAGGAATGACCGGACACAGCAGAACTGGAACAGACATTCAGCAAACAAAAGCAGCATGCAGGAAGCTATAACCGGCGTCTGTGTGAGGCACTGGGAAGGCTTAAAACCTTGACTCCTCCAATCAGAGTTCCAGAGCCTGATTAACATAAATGTCGTGCAGCTGCCTTGCTGCACGACCAGGAAACATGTGTTTTAATTTAACTAGATCGACCCTGCAACGGGGAACGTGGTCCGCCCGTGGCGTCCCCGTTGCTAGGGTCCTGGCGGCTCGGCGTGCCCGGCGTCCTAGCGTTGCTAGGGAGCCGGCGGCTCAGCGCGCACGGCGTCCTAGCGTTGCTAGGGAGCCGGCAACTCAGCGCGCACGGCGTCCTAGCGTTGCTAGGGAGCCGGCGGCTCAGCGCGCACGGCGTCCTAGCGTTGCTAGGCGCCGGGCCGCGAAGGGAACCCGGACCGCGGCGCCTAACATTTACAGGGTTATCCGCAAATATTATGGATCTCCCTAATGTATGTAGGGACCGAAACCTGCTGCAATCCCTCCATTGTCGCCTGCAGCCGCATCCCCCAAAGGTTTTTATGGGATATGCGATGCTGTCAACTTTACCAATATCTGGAATGCAAAGCATTCCCGACATTGCTACAGATCACACTTGTGGCAGGGTAGAGGGTTCCCCTGAACCCCTCCTCGGAAATGGCCTCTGATGTGCAGACTCCCTGGCAGCCGCCACAGCACATCGCAGGGAAGGACTCCTGCATGTGCTGAATGATACATCCAGACGATAGGATCACATATGCAATGCAATCCTGGGCAGTAAGATGCCATCCCAATCACATTCATTATGCGATCCATGATAAATAGGCATCTTAGTGTTTTTGTGCAGCTAAAAACAAAGGCCCTCATTCCGAGTTGTTCGCTCGCAAGCTGCTTTTAGCAGCTTTGCACACGCTAAGCCGCCGCCTACTGGGAGTGAAACTTAGCTTATCAAAATTGCGAACGAAAGATTAGCAAAATTGCGAATAGACACTTCTTAGCAGTTTCTGAGTAGCTCCACACTTACTCGGCAACTGCGATCAGTTCAGTCAGTTTCGGTCCTGGTTTGACGTCACAAACACTCCCAGCGTTCGGCCAGACACTCCTCCGTTTCTCCAGCCACTCTCGCGTTTTTCCCAGAAACGGTAGCGTTTTTTCGCACACACCCATAAAACGGCCAGTTTCCGCCCACAAACACCCACTTCCTGTCAATCACATTACGATCACCAGAACGAAGAAAAAACCTCATAATGCCGTGAGTAAAATACCTAACTGCATAGCAAATTTACTTGGCGCAGTCGCACTGCGGACATTGCGCATGCGCATTAGCGACTAATCGCTCCGTTGCGAGAAAAATATAATGAACGAACAACTCGGAATGACCCCCAAAGTCTGTTGTATGTTAAACTGGGCTAAAGTATTTGGCGTGATTGAGTGTAGATGTTTGTGGACACCTCTCTACTAACCATATACAGCTTAATAAACATGGAAAAGTGTAAACCATCACTAAGATACAATTGGCGTATATTAAAAAAAAAAACTGTTAATAAGAATTCAGAAAGACATTTGCAGTTTTACATATCTGGGCAGAAAATTAACATTATTTAAATTTGCTTTGCAGATAAGTGAAAGCTCTAGTTATTTGTTATCACCAATGCAAACTGCAAGTGTGCATAAATAGGCATCACGTGCTAAATGTAATAGGATGCGATTTTGGAAAACGTCGATTTTTATCACAAAAGCGCACATTTTCTGAAAATCGCAAATGTAATGGGGTGCGGGAACATGCAAATTTGCATGTTTTCTGTAGTCCAAAAAAACGCAATGGCAAAAATCGCATCCTGATGTTTTGCCATTGCATACATACAACTCGGGCAATGTAATAGGATGCGAGTTTACAACTCACCTAAAACATTGGCAAAAAATTAGAGTAACATAGTAACATAGTATCTAAGGTTGAAAAAAGACAATTTGTCCATCGAGTTCAACCTATTTGTGGTCTCCTATGCAGTATTATTTTTGGACTAATTTTGTTTGATGCTGATTTCAGCCGTTGTGTTTTATTCCTCTTTCTCTAACGTCCTAGTGGATGCTGGGAACTCCGTAAGGACCATGGGGAATAGCGGGCTCCGAAGGAGGCTGGGCACTCTAGAAAGATCTTAGACTACCTGGTGTGCACTGGCTCCTCCCACTATGACCCTCCTCCAAGCCTCAGTTAGATTTCGTGCCCGGCCGAGGTTGGATGCACACTAGGGGCTCTCCTGAGCTCTTAGAAAGTTATAGTCTTAGAATTTTTTTTTTTCAGTGAGACCTGCTGGCAACAGGCTCACTGCAGCGAGGGACTAAGGGGAGAAGAAGCGAACTCGCCTGCTTGCAGCCGGATTGGGCTTCTTAGGCTACTGGACACCATTAGCTCCAGAGGGATCGACCGCAGGCCCAGCCTTGATGTTCGGTCCCGGAGCCGCGCCGCCGTCCCCCTTACAGAGCCAGAAGCAGGAAGATGGTCCGGAAAATCGGCGGCATGAAGACATCCTGTCTTCACCAAGGTAGCGCACAGCACTGCAGCTGTGCGCCATTGCTCCTCATACACACTTCACACTCCGGTCACTGAGGGTGCAGAGCGCTGGGGGGGGGCGCTCTGAGGCAGCAATAAAAACACCTTGGCTGGCTAAAATACCTCAATATATAGCCCCTGGGGCTATATATGAGGTAAATACCCCTGCCAGAATCCCAAAATAAGCGGGAGAATAGGCCGCGAAAAAGGGGCGGAGCCTATCTCCTCAGCACACTGGCGCCATTTTTCCCTCACAGCTCGGCTGGAAGGAAGCTCCCTGGCTCTTCCCTGCATTTCTACAATACAGTAAGAGGGAAAAAGAGAGGGGGGGCACTAAATTGGCACTGTATACAGTATAAGCAGCTATTAGGGACATAACTCAGTTAGTCCCTGTATATATATAGCGCTCTGGTGTGTGCTGGCATACTCTTACTCTGTCCCCCCAAAGGGCTTTTGTGGGTCCTGTCCTCTATTTGAGCATTCCCTGTGTGTGTGGAGTGTGTCGGTACGGCTGTGTCGACATGTTTGAGGAGGATAATGATGTGGAGGGGGAGCAGATGCCTTTAGCAGAGATGTCACCCCCTGCGGGGCAGACACCGGAGTGGATGGTATTATGGCAAGAAATGAGTGCACGTATAGACTCCTTACATAAAAAATTTGACGACATGCCGACTGTGGGACAGCCGAGTCTTCAGCTCGTGCCGGTCCAAGGGTCTCAAAAGTCATCAGGGGCTCTAAAACGCCCGTTATCTCAGGTGGCACAAGTAGATGTCGACACGGATACTGACGCCAGTGTCGACGACGATGAGTCAAATTTAATGCCCGTTAAGGCCATTCGCTGCATGATTGAGGCAATGAAAGAGGTGTTAAATATTTCTGATTTACATCCAGGTACCACAAAAAAGGGTATTATGTTTGGGGAGAAAAAACTACCTGTAGTTTTTCCCCCGTCAGATGAATTAAATGAAGTGTGTGAAGAAGCGTGGGCTTCCCCTGATAAGAAATTGGTGATTCCTAAGAAATTACTAATGGCGTTCCCTTTCCCGCCAGAGGATAGGTTACGTTGGGAAACACCCCCGAGGGTGGATAAAGCGCTCACACGTTTGTCAAAAAAGGTGGCACTACCGTCCCAGGATACGGCCGCCCTTAAGGAACCTGCTGATAGAAGGCAGGAGGCGATCCTGAAGTCTGTATATACACACTCAGGCATTATACTCAGACCAGCAATTGCGTCAGCTTGGATGTGCAGTGCTGCCGCTGCATGGTCAGATAACCTGTCAGAAAATATTGACACACTAGACAGAGACACGATCCTGTTAACAATTGACCATATCAAAGACTCAGTCTTATACATGAGAGATGCACAGAGGGAAATCTGCCGGCTGGCATCTAAAGTAAGTGCACTATCTATCTCTGCTAGGAGATGCTTATGGACTCGCCAGTGGACTGGAGATGCAGATTCCAAAAGGCACATGGAAGTTTTGCCTTATAAAGGGGAGGAATTATTTGGGGATGGTCTCTCCGACCTAGTTTCCACAGCAACGTCTGGGAAGTCAGCATTTTTACCCCATGTCCCCTCACAGCCTAAGAAGGCGCCATTTTATCAGGTTCAGTCCTTTCGATCCCAGAAAAATAAGCGGGGAAAAGGAGGGTCTTTTCTGTCTAGAGGCAGAGGCAGGGGAAAAAGGCTGCAGCAAACAGCAGGTTCCCAGGAACAAAAGTCCTCCCCCGCTTCCTCTTCCAAGTCCGCCGCATGACGGTGGGGCTTCACAAGCGGAGCCAGGTACGGTGGGGGCCCGCCTCAGGAATTTCAGCGATCAGTGGGTTCGCTCACAGGTAGATCCCTGGATCCTTCAAATAGTATCTCAGGGATACAGGCTGGAATTCGAGGCGATTCCACCCCGCCGTTTCCTAAAATCCGCCTTGCCGATTGCTCCCTCAGACAGGGAGGCAGTGCTAGCGGCAATTCACAAGCTGTATTCCCAGCAGGTGATAATCAAGGTACCCCTACTTCAACAAGGCCGGGGTTACTATTCCACACTATTTGTGGTACCGAAACCGGACGGTTCGGTGAGACCCATTCTAAATTTGAAGTCCTTGAACACATACATAAAAAAATTCAAGTTCAAGATGGAATCGCTCAGGGCGGTTATTGCAAGCCTGGACGAGGGGGATTACATGGTATCCCTGGACATCAAGGATGCTTACCTGCATGTCCCCATTTACAATTCTCACCAGGAGTACCTCAGATTTGTGGTACAGGATTGCCATTACCAATTCCAGACGCTGCCGTTTGGACTCTCCACGGCACCGAGGGTATTTACCAAGGTTATGGCGGAAATGATGATACTCCTTCGAAAAAAGGGAGTTTTAATTATCCCATACTTGGACGATCTCCTAATAAAGGCACGATCCAAGGAACAGTTGTTAGTGGGAGTAGCACTATCTCAGGAAGTGCTGAGCCAGCACGGTTGGATTCTGAATATCCCAAAGTCACAGCTGGTCCCCACGACACGTCTAATGTTCCTGGGAATGATTCTGGACACGGCCCAGAAAAAAGTGTTTCTCCCGGAGGAGAAAGCCAGGGAGTTGTCTTCTCTAGTCAGAGACCTCCTAAAACCAAAACAGGTATCGGTGCATCACTGCACGCGGGTCCTGGGAAAGATGGTAGCTTCTTACGAAGCAATTCCATTCGGCAGGTTCCATGCCAGAATCTTTCAGTGGAACCTGTTGGACAAGTGGTCCGGATCGCATCTTCAGATGCATCGTTTAATAACCCTGTCTCCACGAACCAGGGTGTCTCTTCTGTGGTGGCTGAACAGTGCTCATCTTCTGGAGGGCCGCAGATTCGGCATACAGGACTGGGTCCTGGTGACCACGGATGCCAGCCTACGGGGCTGGGGGGCAGTCACAAAGGGAAGAAATTTCCAGGGACTATGGTCAAGTCAGGAGACTGCCCTTCACATAAATATTCTGGAACTAAGGGCCATTTACAATGCCCTAAGTCAAGCAAAATCCCTGCTTCTACACCAGCCGGTGCTGATCCAGTCAGACAACATCACGGCAGTCGCCCATGTGAATCGACAAGGCGGCACAAGAAGCAGGACAGCGATGGCAGAAGCCACAAAAATTCTCCGATGGGCGGAGAATCATGTACTAGCACTGTCAGCAGTGTTCATCCCGGGAGTGGACAACTGGGAAGCAGACTTTCTCAGCAGGCACGACCTCCACCCGGGAGAGTGGGGACTTCATCCAGAAGTCTTCAAAATGATTGTAAATCAATGGGGTCGTCCACAGGTGGACATGATGGCGTCCCGCATAAACAAAAAACTAGAGAAGTATTGCGCCAGGTCAAGAGACCCTCAGGCGATAGCGGTGGACGCCCTAGTGACACCGTGGGTGTACCGGTCAGTATATGTGTTCCCTCCTCTACCTCTCATACCAAAGGTACTGAGAATAATAAGAAAGCGAGGAGTAAACACAATTCTCGTGGTTCCGGATTGGCCAAGAAGAGCGTGGTACCCGGAACTTCAAGAGATGATCTCAGAGGACCCTTGGTCCCTGCCGCTCAGACAGGACCTGCTACAGCAGGGCCCCTGCCTGTTCCAAGACTTACCGCGGCTGCGTTTGACGGCATGGCGGTTGAACGCCGGATCCTGAAGGAAAAGGGCATTCCGGAGGAAGTCATTCCTACGCTTATTAAAGCCAGGAAAGATGTTACGGCAAAACATTATCACCGCATATGGCGGAAATATGTTGCATGGTGCGAGGCCAAAAAGGCCCCAACAGAGGAATTTCAACTGGGTCGATTTCTACATTTCCTGCAAGCAGGAGTGAATATGGGCCTAAAACTAGGCTCCATTAAAGTACAGATCTCGGCTCTGTCGATTTTCTTTCAAAAGGAACTAGCTTCAGTACCTGAAGTTCAGACATTTGTGAAAGGAGTGCTGCATATTCAGCCCCCATTTGTGCCTCCTGTGGCACCGTGGGATCTCAACGTGATGTTGAATTTCTTGAAATCACATTGGTTTGAGCCACTAAAAACCGTGGATCTGAAATATCTCACGTGGAAAGTGGTCATGTTATTGGCCTTGGCATCAGCCAGGCGAGTGTCAGAATTGGCGGCTTTATCATGTAAAAGCCCTTATCTGATTTTTCATATGGATAGGGCAGAATTGAGGACTCGTCCCCAGTTTCTCCCTAAGGTGGTGTCAGCGTTTCACCTGAACCAGCCTATTGTGGTGCCTGCGGCTACTAAGGATTTGGAGGACTCCAAGTTGCTAGACGTTGTCAGGGCCCTGCAAATATATGTTTCCAGGACGGCTGGAGTCAGAAAATCTGACTCGCTGTTTATCCTATATGCACCCAACAAGCTGGGTGCTCCTGCTTCTAAGCAGACTATTGCTCGTTGGATTTGTAGTACAATTCAGCTTGCACATACTGTGGCAGGCCTGCCACAGCCTAAATCTGTCAATGCCCATTCCACAAGGAAGGTGGGCTCATCTTGGGCGGCTGCCCGAGGGGTCTCGGCTTTACAACTTTGCCGAGCAGCTACTTGGTCAGGGGCAAACACGTTTGCAAAATTCTATAAATTTGATACCCTGGCTGAGGAGGACCTGGAGTTCTCTCATTCGGTGCTGCAGAGTCATCCGCACTCTCCCGCCCGTTTGGGAGCTTTGGTATAATCCCCATGGTCCTTACGGAGTTCCCAGCATCCACTAGGACGTTAGAGAAAATAAGAATTTACTCACCGGTAATTCTGTTTCTCGTAGTCCGTAGTGGATGCTGGGCGCCCATCCCAAGTGCGGTCTATCTGCAATACTTGTACATAGTTATTGTTAACTAAATCGGGTTATTGTTGAGCCGTCTGTTGAGAGGCTCTATCGTTTCATACTGTTAACTGGGTTTCATATCACGAGTTGTTCGGTGTGATTGGTGTGGCTGGTATGAGTCTTACCCGGGATTCAAAATCCTTCCTTATTGTGTACGCTCGTCCGGGCACAGTACCTAACTGAGGCTTGGAGGAGGGTCATAGTGGGAGGAGCCAGTGCACACCAGGTAGTCTAAGATCTTTCTAGAGTGCCCAGCCTCCTTCGGAGCCCGCTATTCCCCATGGTCCTTACGGAGTTCCCAGCATCCACTACGGACTACGAGAAACAGAATTACCGGTGAGTAAATTCTTATTTTTTTTAATAACTATAGTGCGTGACTACGCACCATAACCCTGGATATCCTTATCCATTAGGAATTTATCTAACCCATTCTTAAAGGTGTTGACTGAGTCCGCCATTACTACTCTCATTGAAGAAGGAATAGGGAATGGTCAATTCTTATGCTCCAAGGGTAATGGCAACTATGGCCCTCATTCCGAGTTGATCGGTCGCAAGGCGAATTTAGCAGAGTTACACACGCTAAGCCGCCGCCTACTGGGAGTGAATCTTAGCTTCTTAAAATTGCGACCGATGTATTCGCAATATTGCGATTACTAACTACTTAGCAGTTTCAGAGTAGCTCCAGACTTACTCTGCCTGTGCGATCAGTTCAGTGCTTGTCGTTCCTGGTTGACGTCACAAACACACCCAGCGTTCGCCCAGGCACTCCCACCGTTTCTCCGGCCACTCCTGCGTTTTTTCCGGAAACGGTAGCGTTTTCAGCCACACGCCCCTGAAACGCCGTGTTTCCGCCCAGTAACACCCATTTCCTGTCAATCACATTACGATCGCCGGAGCGAAGAAAAAGCCGTGAGTAAAAATACTTTCTTCATAGTAAAGTTACTTGGCGCAGTCGCAGTGCGAACTTTGCGCATGCGTACTAAGCGGATTTTCACTGCGATGCGATGAAAAAGAACGAGCGAACAACTCGGAATGAGGGCCTATATGCAGATACCCATAACAAATGTATTATATGTTCCCAAGTTAGAAGGAGCACTGATGTCAGTAAAGAACCTAGTAGAAAAAGGACTTATGGTAAAAGTTCCAGAATAACAAATGTTTTATCCAAAATGGAAGAGAAACGCTAGCTACAGTCAGAATAGAAGAACATTTATATTGTCTGGATATCGCAGTGCAGCAGGTAAAGCTAAGTGCACAGAAACACAGGGCCGGTTCTAGACCTTGTGGCGCCCAGGGCGAAAGTTCCCTTTGGCACCTCCCCGACAGGTAAAACAGGGTTATTTTATGCCATAGGCGCATGGCAAAAAATAGGGGTGTGGCTTCATGGGGAAGGGGCGTGGTCATAGTTATGTCCCCTGTAGCTGTGCCCCCAGTACTGTGCCCCCTGTAGATGTGCCCCCAGTACTGTGCCCCCGTAGCTGTGCCCCCATACTGTGCCCTCAGTAGTTGTGCCCCCAGTACTGTGCCTTCTGTAGCTGTGCCCCATGTAGCTGTGCCCCCAGTATTGTGCCCCATGTAGTTGTGCCCCATGTAGCTGTGCCCCCAGTATAGTGCCCACAGTATTGTACCCCCAGTAGTTGTGCCCCCAGTAGTTGTGCCCCCTGTATCTGTGCCCCCAGTACTGTGCCCTCAGTAGTTGTGCCCCCAGTACTGTGCCCTCAGTAGCTGTGCCAATTACACCAAAAAATAAATAAATATATGCTCACCATCCCCACTCCCCGACCGCTGCTGTCCTCCGTATCCAGCCACCGGCGCCGCTCCTCGGATCTATGGGAGAGACGTCATGACGTCTCTGCCATAGCACCGCACAGACACTAGAGGTAAATTATGACCTTTAGTGTCTATGTCTGCTCCCACAATGCTGTGCGGTGCACGATGACATCATCATCGTGCACCGCACGGCACCAGTAGCGGATCTTGCCATGGCGGCGTCCTTGGGACTGCGGTGCCCCGGACAAAAATCCTGCTTGCCCGTGGCAAGATCCGCAACTGTAGAAACACGCTGACTGCATTCACAAGTGGCATAGAAGATTAGGACACAGACACCCATATTGTATAAAGGAATGCAGAGGAGAGATCTAGCCAGGGATCTCACAGTGTCAGATTGTACAGAAATTATGAAATGCCAATACTGCATAAAACCAAAAGCAACAAGGGTGACAATTCCAAAGAAAAGTGAAAGCAGAGCTTCAAGACTACTAGACCTTGTACATAGTGATGTATGCAGACCTATGAAAATACGCACGTCAGGAGGCAAAAGGTATATGCTAACATTTATTGACGACTATTCCAGGTTCACAGTCACTTATCTAATACAAAGTAAAGATGAAGTCTTAGACAAGCTGCAAGACTATGTATCCATGACCAGAAACAGATTCAAGAGGAATATGCTAACCTTCCACAGCAACAACGGAGGTGAGTTCACAGGACAGAAAATGGAACTGTACTTAAGAGGACTCGGCATAGAGCATCAGAAGACAATACCGTACACACCAGAGCAAAACGGTGTATCTGAAAGGAAAAACAGATCGTTAACAGAAATGATAAGATGTATGCTTACAGATTCAGGACTACCTGATAAATATTGGGGTGAAACAGCAATGACAGCCACTTATGTTCAAAATAGACTACTCTCCAAAGCAGTAGGGAAAACACCTTTTGAGCTATGGCATGGTAAGAAACCCAGCCTTAAGCACATCAGAGTTTTTGGATGCAAAGCCTTCACCTACATTCCAGCAGAAAAATGGAACAAGTTGTTAACGTACGAGAACCTACATCATGGGAAGAAATTGCTACCTTTACAGAAAGAGAAGCACAGAAATGGCTAAGAGCCGCAAAGGAAGAAATGGAATCAATGAAAGACAACCAAATATGGACGTTGACCAAACTACCAACAGATAAAAAGACCATAGGATGTAAATAGACTTTTAAGGTCAAGTATGATACTGAAGGAAAAGTAGAAAGATACAAGGCAAGATTAGTTGCTAAAGGATATTCACAGACATTTGGAGAAGACTATGATGAAACATTTGCTCCAGTTGTGAAGCACACCACCATTAGAACCTTACTTCTAACAGCAGCCATAAAAGGTACGCAGGTGAAACATTTTGACGTGAAGACAGCTTTCTTACATGGCGAAATAAAGGAAGACATATACATGGAACAACCACCAGGTTTTGTGAATTCTCAAGAACCAGATCATGTATGTACGCTTAACAAAAGCATATACGGCCTAAAGCAAGCAGCAAGATCATGGAATACAAAGATAAATTAAGTCTTGATGGAGAAGAGGTTCATCAGAAGTACAGCAGACTCCTGTCTTTATACAAAGTTAATAGAAGAAAGATGGATCTGTGTATTAATTTCCATGGACGATTTGCTAGTTTGTTTCGAACAAGAAGGAGATGAAATTGAACTACTACAAGAACTAAACAGTCAATTTGAAACAAAAGATCTAGGTCACATAACGCATTATTTGGAAATGCAAATCTCAAAAGAAGATGATGGAACATTCACATTAAATCAGAAATGCAAGACTCAGGAAACCATTGATGAGTTCAATATGCAAGATGCAAAGACAGCAACCACTCCTATGGAGACAAGTTATGTAAAGGAATCAAATGATCAGAGTGAACTGTTACAAGATAATCATCTATACAGAAAAGCTACAGGGAAATTGTTGTACATTGCGACTGTCACCAGACCAGACCAGACATTTCCACAGCAGTTGGGATCCTAAGCAGAAAGGTTTCCAAACCAACACAGATGGACTGGAACACAGTTAAGAGAGTAATTCATTATTTAAAAGGAACGATTATCAAGATGCTTAAACTCTCAGCAAGCACAAGTCACAAGTTAACAGGACATGTTGACTCAGACTGGGCTGGAAACACAAATGACAGAAAATCCATACGTGGATATTTATTCTCAATCGGAGAAGGAATAATCAGTTGGACAAGCAAGAAACAGTCTTTCATAGCATTGTCATCTACAGAGGCTGAATATATCACGGCAGCTCACGTTAGTCAAGGTGTGGTCTTTAGTTTGCCGGCTGTCAGGGTCCCGGCGCACAGTATACCGGTGCCGGAATCCCAACAGCTGGCATGCTGACACCGTTTCTCCCTCTTGGGGGTCCACAACCCCCCTGGAGGGAGAATAGATAGCGTGGCGTGCATAACATGCTACTGCGCGCGCAGCGTGGTGAGCACAGCGAGCCCACAAGGGGCTCATTTGCAGCAAATGTGTAGGGAGCACTATGTGTGTCATTATGCGTATAGAGGCATTAATAATGTGCAGCATATGTGTAAGGGACATTATGTGTAAAAGGGCATTAATAAAGGTTGTCATAATGTGTAAGGCGCATTATGTTTATAAGGACATTAATAATGTGTCTCATATGTGTGAGGGGCATTACTGTGTGGCATTATGTGAATAAGGTGCTCTACTATGTGGCATTGCGTATAGAAAGGGCACTACTGTGTTGTCTAATGTGAATAAAGAGCAGTAGGGTGTGGTGTAATGTGAATAAGGAGCAATTCAGTGTGATGTAATGTGAATATGGGGCTCTACTGTGAGGAGTAACGTTTATTAGGTAAAGTGATACTACTGTGGGATGTAATATGAATTATGGACACTATCGCATGATCAAATGTGAATAAAGTTGCAGTACTGTGTGGCATAATTGGAATTGGGGTTACAATTGTGTGGCCATGCCCCTTGCCAGCAAAAACACACCCCTTTTTGGGCTGTGCGCCAAATGTGCGAACTGTTCCTATTTAAAATATAGGGGGTACAAACACCAAAATATGGACTGCTATGGACGAGGGGTGGTGGTGCTGGGAAAGAGGTGCAAGGTCAGAGGCGGAACCAGTGGTGGTGCTAGGGGGCACCAGCCAAAATCTTGCCTAGGGCATCATATTGGTTAGGGCCGGCTCTGCATGCCCCTTTTTCTTTAAAGCATGCAATGCAGTTCCTGACAAGGAAATGTTCTCTCCTCAAACTCTTGAGGCCCACATTACGATAATTCACAAATAGGATAAAGATCTCACCCAGTGTACTAGTTAAAGGCTTATCTATTTACTAAATAATGACATAAACTTGTTTGCCAAAATGCTGGCTAATCGGCTGGGGTCCCTTCTTCCTGACCTGATTCATGGAGACCAGGTGGGTTTTGTTAGAGGCAGGGAAGCCAAAGACATCTAAAATTACTGACCTTATCCACCACGTCAAAGGTGATTCTTCTATCCATAGACACGGAGAAAGCCTTCATTAGGATCGACTGGTAGTTTATGGAAGGTCTTCTGCAATGCATGGGATTGGGCTCTCACTGTCTCCATTGTATACTCGCTTTATATCACCTACCTCCTGCATGGGTATGAGTAAATGGGGATATTTCAAATCCCTTTATGATTCGTAATGGTACTTGCCAAGGATGCCCCCTATTCCCGCTATTTTTTGTGCTGTGCATGGATGCATTGGCAAGGGCAATCCAAGCCAATGGAACTGTTAAAAGTATACAGGTTGGTGACTACAAATACAAATTGGCATTATTTGCCAATGATCTCCTCGCTACTATTTCTGAACCCGTGACCACTCTCCTTGCTCTAATGCATGAGTTTCACAGATTCAGCCATGTACCTAATTTTAAGATCAACTATGCTAAATCAGTTGCCCTTAACATCTCCACACCCAAAAACACTGTGGCTGGTCTTAAAGAATTTCAGTTCCTTTGGCATCCTTCCTAAGCTAAATAATATTATTATTATTATTATTATTATTATACTTTATTTATATGGCGCCACAAGGGCTCTGCATCACCCATTACACAGTACATAATCTAATGAGCAAACAAGAAAACAGCACTCACAGTTCAAGGCAATATAGGACAGGTATGGAAAACCAGGGGTTAGGTGCCATCAAAGGGAGCATCAAGTTTCCCAGCTTTTCTGGCTGGGGAAGATTAATATGATAAAAATTAACATCTTACCCAAGGTTCTTTACCTCTTGCAAGCAATGCCACTTTTGATCCCAATCTTTTTGTTTAGGAAGCTTCAAGGCCTGGTGGGTGCTTTGTTTGGGTATCTGGCAGATCGCATCTTTCTCAGACAGTCCTAACTCAAAACCATACCAGAGAAGGTCTTCAGCTTCCCCATTTCCTTAGTTATTACTATTCGGTACATTTGACTAGGATAGTGGAGATGTCCAGACTGCCTGCCGCTAAACAAGTATTATGAGTCATGCAACTAATATCCCATCATCTGTTCTCCCCTGGGTAGCTAAATGTCCCCGTTCCTCATTCCCCTCTAGGATCTACTCTCAACTGCTGGAAGAGATTTAGAGATAAACTCTCATTTAGCCCTGGGGTCTCGCTGCCAACTCCTCTCTTTGGCAATCCTGATTTCCCACCAGGCCTCTCAGCCCATTTCCTATATAGTTGGTCTTCAGCTGGTGTATCTCCCATTTCTAACTTAGTTACAGAGAAGGGTCTATGATCCTTTATGGATCTTCAACAGACTTACCACCTCCCACACCAGTCATTCTGGGCCTATCTCCAGCTTCGACATTATATCTTATTGTTTCATACCGAAAGCCCCCGGTGAACCCCAACCAAATTCGAGCAATTATGCTTGACAGACTCACCTACACATCTTGTTTCTATACTATACCAGTTGTTTCTAGAGGCTCTATCTACTGTTTTACTCTCTTACATAAAAGCCTGGAAGACAGAATTAATGAGACAAATGTCAGACAAACACTGGTATAAGATATTTCAATATACTTTTGCTAGCTCCTGCTCTATCCAAGCGCTTAGAAACTCAATACAAAATCTTGTCCAGGTGGTATTCAGTGCCCACTGCATATTCACCACATGTTTCAGAATTTATCTGATTTCTGTTGGCGGTATAACTAGTCACAGGGTACTCCACTCCATATCTGGTGGCTTTGCCCAGAATTGACTGAGTACTGGTGCATAATACAGAGATTATCAATGATAATTACTGGTCTTGCCCTGCCAGATACTCCTGGGTTTTAGCTACTTAATCTTATGGATATACCCATTTTAAAGTTAAAAAAATCCTTGCCCCAACATCTGATGAATGCTGCAAGAGCAACCATACCGTGCTTTTGGAGATCATAGACTCATCCTCCTATCTCCCAGTGGTTCCAGAAAATAGACTGTTGCATGCTTATGGAAGACCTTATATCCTTCTCGAAAACTCTGACTTTACTACCTCCTGGTATACTTAGCTATGCTTTAAAGAGACCTCAGACTATGCTACTTCTCCCCCTCCTGACATAACTTCTCCCCCTCCTGCCATAAGTGACATGGATGACTTGTCACAACTGAGGGCTGGTGTTGGTCTGAGACAGCCTCAGTTGTAGGGGCTGGTGTATAGGTGAATCTAGATGGCTGAATAGGACTCCTAGACATAGAGGACTTCTCCCACCAATGCCCGAAGATGTGACCACGACAACAAAGATAAAATTAATGTTTGTTTATTAAACACAGTTCTGGTGGTACACCGGCAGTTGCATAGTATGATATGAAAAATAATTAAAAACAGTACATAGTTCCACAAGAAATAGCTGATGTAATATTCCCTTAGGTGTGGTATCCGCACAAGGCTAGCTTGGGAGATTAGGAGATGGACAGTCCTTACCAACACCTAGGTGCTGTTGAATAGATGAAAGCCGAAACTGGTCAGCAGATGTAGTACAGAGGCTGAGCGTACTGTAGAATGAATAATATTTGTAAACTGCCGGTTTTGCCGGATGAAACGGATGATGAAGAACTGTGAATGAAGTGCAGATGATCCAGTGTAATTAGCAGAGTTTGAATGACACTGGAGATGCTAAAGATCGATGAATTGAGAAACACAGATGACTTGAATACTGTTGATAACAGGAATACCGATGACGATGGGTAGCTGAACACCACTGGAAGCCCAATGCTGGAAGCTGGTGTTTTTTGGAGCACTGCCAATAGCAGAAAGCAATGAGGATACTATGGAGTCAGGCAGGCACCGCAGGGTGGTGATTGGTGTAGGTCTCTGTAGAACTGGAGACTTCAGGAGATGGAATACCTGGAACACAGTTAGCATCACAGAGAGCAGAAACAGGATACACTGGTGATGACAACCAAAGCACTGACAACTTCCTGGGCTATCCTCAGTCCCTTTTTTACCCTCCGCAGTTCAGGGATTGGATCAGCAATCAGGCCGAGCTCAGCGGGACTGCAGATTGGTGGGAATAGCATCACATGATCAGAACCAACATGGCTGCACCCATACTGGTTCTGGGAGGGAAGCCTGGTTTGTAATTCCATGTGGAGCTTTCACAGTAATGGCGGCCGCAGGACACAGAGAATGTCAAAACTGTACAGCAACCTCCCAGCACCAGCGGCGGAAGCTACCTCGGATGAGAGGCGCTGCACAGACCTGTAGTGCTTTACTGTAGTAATCGCGGCAAAGGCCGCAGCTGACAGGGGATTCCACACAGATCCGTCCACGCACTGAAGCGCAGCTCTTTGTGACAGCACCTGCAGACTGGTAGAAAGGAATTATGAAGCCTGGACATTCAGCAACATGACTGAGACCCGGCCCTGGAACGCTGAGCCGGTCTCAGAAAACACCTAAAAGGTAAAATGATGTCCAGTAGTCCGGATCGTGACAGCACCCCCCCATCCCCTTTAGGAGTGACCCCAGGACACTTCTTTGGCTTCAGAGGAAACTTAGAATGGAAATTCCGAACCAATGTAAAAGCATGGACATCAGAAGCATTGGTCCAGGAACGTTCCTCAGGGCCATAGCCCTGGCAATCGATCAGATATTGAAGTTGACCATAACGGAAGCGTGAATCCAGAATATTGGTGACTTCATACTCAACACCACGTTGAGTCTGGACCTTGGGAGCCGAAGGAAGTGCAGAATGGAATCGATTCAGGATCAACGGCTTCAGAAGGGAAACATGAAACATCCTGGGAAGTTTTAAAAATGGAGGAAGCTGAAGTTTGAAGTCTACTGGGTTGATGACTTGTTCAATTCAAAAAGGGCCGATATATCGAGGAGCAAATTTCATACTTAGAACTCTTAGCCTTAGATTCTTCGTAGATAGCCAAACACGATCACCCACTTTGAGGGTAGGAATTGCCCTACGCTTCCTATCTGCAAACTTCTTATATCTAAAAGATGCTTTGAGTAGAGCCGCTCGAACGTTCTTCCAGTTATTTGAAAACTGATGAAGAATGATATCAGCTGCTGGCACTGAAGTTGCTGGAAGCGGTTGAAATTCTGGAACTTTAGGGTGAAATCCATAGTTAGTGAATAATGGCGTAGAAGAAGATGACGAGTGATAATAGTTGTTATGACAGAACTCGGCCCAAGGAAGAAGTTGAACCCAGTCATCTTGGGATGAGGATACATAAATTCGGAGGAATGCCTCCAAGTCCTGATTCACCCTCTCAGTTTGACCATTAGTTTGGGGGTGATACGCTGTGGTGAATTTTAGTTTGACTTGGAGGGCCAGACATAAACTTCGCCAAAACTTGGCTACGAACTGTACTCCTCTGTCAGAAATGATCTCCTCAGGGAGGCCATATAATCTGAAAATCTCTTGGATAAACACTTGAGCCAACTTGGAAGCTGACGAAAGACCGGTGAGGGGAGTGAAATGAGCCATCTTGGTGAACCGGTCAACTACCACCCAGATGGTATTAAACTTGTTGCACATAGGAAGTTCCGTAATGAAGTACATTGACAGATGGGTCCACGGACGATGAGGAACAGCTAGAGGAACCAGCTGCCCAGCGGGTGACTGGCGAGGTACTTTGTGTTGGGCACATTTTGGGCAGGAAGCAATAAACTCTGTCACATCTTTTTTCAGGGTCGGCCACCAGTATGATCTGGAGATGAATTTAAGGGTTTTCTGGATGCCCGCATGTCCGGTAAAACGGGAAGCATGTGCCCAATGCATGAGCTTCTTCCTTAGTCCCGGCTTTACAAAACTTTTCCCTGATGGAGGCATAGAGTCCATCCTTACCGTGGAGAAAGCCACTGGATTGATAATAGGATGCTTGTCCGTGGACTCAGACTCATTTTCTTGCTCCCAGGAGCGGGAAAGGGCATCAGCCTTGTGATTCTGGGACCCTGGACAGAACTGGAGTTTAAAGTCGAACCTAGAAAAAATAAGTGCCTATCTGGCTTGACGGGGGTTGAGACATTGTGCACTCTTCAAATACAGGAGATTTTTGTGGTCTGTAAGAATCGTGATGGTATGGGAAGCACCTTCTAACAAATACCTCCACTCTTCCAAAGCGAGCTTGATAGCCAACAACGCTTGATCACCAATGGCGTAATTGCTCTCAGCAGGGGCAAACTTCTGGGAGAAGAAGCCGCAAGGATGCAGATGACCATCTTTGGCTCTTTGAGACAGGACCGCACCCACTCCAACGGAAGAGGCATCCACCTCAAGGGTGAATGGCAAGTTGGTATCTGGCCGTTTCAACACTGGAGCTGAGGTGAATCTTTGCTTTAATAAATGGAAAGCTTGCACGGCTTCTTCGGACCACTTGGAGGGATTAGCACCCTTCTTAGTAAAGGCAGTATTAGGCGCCACAATGGTGGAAAAGTCTTGAATAAATTTTCTGTAATAGTTGGCGAATCCTAAAAATCTCTGGACCCCCTTGAGGGTTGTAGGTATTGGCCAATCCTGAATGGCTTGAAGTTTCTCAGGATCCATCTCTAGTCCTGAACCGGACACAATGTAGCCTAGAAACGGAATGGATTTGACTTCAAAGACGCATTTTTCCAACTTGCAATAAAGATGATTGGCACGAAGACGGGACAGGACTTCCTTCACCCAAAAACGATGTTCCTCCAGATCATTGGCAAAGATGAGGATGTCATCGAGGTATACCAAGACATGACGATAGAGGATATCTCTAAAGATCTCGTTCACGAAATGTTGGAAAACAGCTGGAGCATTACTAAGTCCGAAAGGCATGACGAGGTACTCATAATGTCCGTCACGAGTGTTAAATGCGGTCTTCCACTCGTCACCGTTCTGGATCCGAATGATGTTATAAGCACCCCTCAAATATAATTTCGTGAAGATGGTTGCTCCGCTAACCCGGTCAAAGAGTTTGGTAATCAACGGCAGAGGATAGCGTTTTTTTACTGTGATGTCGTTCAAACCTCTATAGTCGATGCATGGCCGCAGGCCACCGTCTTTCTTCTTAACAAAGAAGAAACCTGCACCAGCTGGGGAAGAAGAAGGTTGGATAAAACCCTTTGCCAAATTTTCTTTAATGTACTCCTCCATGGAATGAGTATGGGTCGTCCTCCAGTCAATCAGAGGGTTATGCAAACGAAGCCGTGGAAGGCCCAGAACCACCGGATGGGTGGCCTTTGGAATCACCAAAATGGAAATTAATTCTGAATGAAGAACTCCTACTTTCAGATGAACTGGTAGAGTCCTGGAAGAAATGACTGCATCAGAAATCTTGCTACCATCCACGGCAGTCAAAGATATGGAAGATGAAAGTCTCTCGGTGGGTAGAGATTACCGCTTAACGTATACCTCAGTCATAAAATTCCCAGCCGCGCCTGAATCCAACAGAGCAATAATGTTCCTAGTACGCTGAGCCACCTGGAGCGAAACTGGGAGATTACAATCACTTGAAGATGGAGAGGAATGCATTACTCCTAGCCGACCCTCTCCTTGGCGGGCTAGGACTTGGGGTTTCCCGGACGCTTGGGACAGGCATTAATGATGTGAGATGGTGCAGCACAATAGAGACAGAGATGCTCAGAGAGACGTCTCCTACGCTCTGCCGGAGATAGACGAGAATGACCTATCTGCATGGGTTCGTCCTTGGGCGGAGATGGCTGACGAGGAGGAGGAATGGACTTGGGAAATGATGATCTCCCCCGCTCGATTGCCCTTTCTCGAAACCATAGATCGACTTTGGTACACAGAGTTATCAGTTCATCCAACTTTGAAGGCAGATCCCTGGTAGCCAATTCGTCCTTGATACGCTCAGATAGGCCGTGCCAAAAGGCTGCATGTAAAGCATCATCGTTCCATGTCAGTTCTGATGCTAATATCTGGAACTATATTAGATACTGTCCAACAGTTTGTGTCCCCTGACGGATACGGAGAATTTCAGAAGAAGCTGAAGTTACACGGCCTGGCTCATCGAAGGTACACCTGAATCTTGCCACAAAGTCTGTATATGAAGACAGCAAATTATCAGATCTCTCCCAATCTAGAGTGGAACCACTGAGGAGGGAAATAATATAGGCAACCTTTGTGCGATCAGTTGGGAAACTGCCAGGCTGTAACTCGAAATGAATTTCGCACTGATTTAGGAATCCCCTGCAGGCTTTTGGGGACCCATCAAATTTTGCTGGAGTAGGTAAATGAAGACGTGGAGCAGAAGTGGGTATGGTGGGTGGGGTTACCACTGTAGGTACTGCCATCGATACACCAGACGCCCCGGAACCACGAAGAGTCATTTGGATTCCATCCAGCCGAGAGGAGAGATCCTGAAGACAGCGGATAACATGACCTTGTGCAACCTCCTGATGTTCAAGTCGGGCTGCCAGTTCTTGCATTGGCCTAGCCGCTTGGTCTTGGTCTCTGGCCGGATTCATTAGGTCAGTGCTTACTGTCACAACTGAGGGCTGGTGTTGGTCTGAGACAGCCTCAGTTGTAGGGGCTGGTGTATAGGTGAATCTAGGTGGCTGAATAGGACTCCTTGACATAGAGGACTTCTCCCACCAATGCCCGAAGATGTGACCACGACAACAAAGATAAAATGAATGTTTGTTTATTAAACACAGTTCTGGTGGTACACCGGCAGTTGCATAGTATGATATGAAAAATAATTAAAAACAGTACATAGTTCCACAAGAAATAGCTGATGTAATATTCCCTTAGGTGTGGTATCCGCACAAGGCTAGCTTGGGAGATTAGGAGATGGACAGTCCTTACCAACACCTAGGTGCTGTTGAATAGATGAAAGCCGGAACTGGTCAGCAGATGTAGTACAGAGGCTGAGCGTACTGTAGAATGAATAATATTTGTAAACTGCCGGTTTTGCCGGATGAAACGGATGACAGGGGACGCCACACAGATCCGTCCACGCGCTGAAGCGCAGCAATGGCGGCGGAGGCCGCAACTGACAGGAGATGCTATGCAGAGCCGACCAAGTGCTGAGAGTACGGTAATGGCGGCAGAGGCCGCAATGAGCTAGAAACGCCATTCCATTTAAGAGTTCTTTGTGACAGCACCTACAGACTGGTAGAAAGGAATTATGAAGCAAGGACATTCAGCAACATGACTGAGACCCGGCCCTGGAATGCTGAGCCAGTCTCAGAAGACACCTAAAAGGTAAAAAATGATGTCCAGTAGTCCGGATCGTGACATGACTTATGTTATCTTTTTCTTTTTTCATATCTTTTCATCTCTTTGCATTTTCTTTCTGTCTCTTTTATTTTTCTTCTTATTGTTCTTTATTTGTGTAATGTTTATACAGCAATGCCATACACTACTGTGTTGGGACTCTTAGTATCTACAGTATATAGTTATGCTATAGAAACCCATGTTTACTAATATTATATACTGACTGAGCTAATTGTGGCCTTATATATGTATTGCTGTTTTGTTTGCGTAAAACAAATTGCATAAAAAACCCCCAAAATGAAGTAAGAAGTAGAGAGGTCCAAATTAGCAATAGTAGGATCCTTAAAGAATATAACTGGCTTATCTACTGTGTAGATACCTTCCCAACCAGAATGCCTGGAAGAATCCCAGAATAAAGGGAAATCACCACCCCAGGACAGTAGATCCTGGAATTGCAATGTCCTGCTGAATCCCCAATATTGGCCCTCATTCCGAGTTGTTCGCTCTGTAAAAATCTTCGCATCGCAGCGATTTTCCGCTTAATGCGCATGCGCAATGTCCGCACTGCGACTGCGCCAAGTAAATTTGCTATGCAGTTAGGAATTTTACTCACGGCTTTTTCATCGGTCTGGCGATCGTAATGTGATTGACAGGAAATGGGTGTTACTGGGCGGAAACAGGCCGTTTTATGGGCGTGTGGGAAAAAACGCTACCGTTTCCGGAAAAAACGCAGGAGTGGCCGGAGAAACGGAGGAGTGTCTGGGCGAACGCTGGGAGTGTTTGTGACGTCAAACCAGGAACGTCAAGCACTGAAATGATCGCAGATGCCGAGTAAGTCTGGAGCTACTCAGAAACTGCTACGAGGTGTGTAATCGCAATATTGCGAATACATCGGTCGCAATTTTAAGATGCTAAGATTCACTCCCAGTAGGCGGCGGCTTAGCATGAGCAAATCTGCTAAAATCCGCTTGGGAGCGAACAACTCGGAATGACCTCCATTGTGCATGCCCGAGTCTGATGCATAGCAGAAGAGTGGTGAATGGTGGCTGCACTTACTGTGTACTGTACCTGTCCCGTGTGAATGTAGCAGTGACAAGGTGATAGCAGGAAGATAGGTGGTGAACTGGTAACCTAGAGATTTTCAGAACTAGATCCGTCCCTGGGTTGTGGCCAATCCCACTCTGTGAAGTGGCCATGTCCCCATCCTGATCCGCTCACGTCCTATGTTGGCAGGTAGGCGGTGGCCTATTCATAGCTTTATTTAAATTTTAATTTCTGACAATCTGTATACTTATTTCTCTGTCATTCAGCGTCAGTCACTTTATCTTCCACTCAAGCATCCCCTGTCTGCTTTTCCTACTCTGTCTACAACTAAATCTTATGCTCCTTGGCTGGATATGTGCTCTCTGCAGTACTGTCCCTGAATGCTGCAACGGAGTCTGATCATACTGCTGCCTCTGAGTGATATCCAAAAAGCATCTGCACTTTCTCTATCTCCTGACACATTCGTTCATGGAGCTGGTGCAGCAGTTATGTATTCTGTGCAACGGATCCATGTATGTGTATATGGCCGCGGAGTTCCTGTGACTTTTAGTGCATCTGTATATACCATGTGGAATTCACATTATAGCTATGTGAATGGAGGTACATTATATCAACTTCTCGCCTTGCTCAAAATCAAATTTGATAATTTATAGCTAACAGTATACATTTGACTGTTGTTGTTGTCATATGAGAGACTGTGTTTAAGCAAATGCTGAGTGTATTATTTATTTATTTATTTATTTATTTAAGAACAGTTTATTATATAGCGCAGCATATTCCGTTGCGCTATACAATTAGAACAATGCCATCCAGCTATTTATCGACATAACTCACATTAATGTATTTTCAATAAATTGGATTCAAATGTTAAACTGAAGCTATGGGTCTGATTCAGCTATGGATGGAGGCACTATAGCTAATATGGTAATGGAGCAGGAGGCAACACACATCCTACATGAATTACTGATCTGAGCTGCATCCTAGGACTTAGCATTGGGTCATCGGTGTAACCATTGGTCAGCTGCGTGACCCTTGGGGGCATGTAAGCTGACAGCCTCTACTATAAAATAGGCCAGGAAATCTCTGTCCACGGATGGAGATCCTTGGCCCATCTCTCCCCAACAACAGTGGTGACATGCGTCCTCTTTGAAAAACTGAGGCCATCGCTGCCCCCCTTCTTGCCCCCAAATAATAAATGGGACCTAAGTCTAAGCACAGAATGCATTTATGTTTCATATACACCTTATACACACAGCCTGAAGGTCATTTTAGCCAATATTTTTTATAACTTTGTGCATTAAACAAAGTGTGTCTACATTCATACAATCCATTTATGTTTCATATACACCTTATACACACAGCCTGAAGGTCATTTAATACAATATTTTTAATAACTTTGTGTATTAAACAAAGTTTGTGTACATTGAGCCATCAAAAAACAAAGGTTTCACTATCTCAGTCTCACTGAAAAAATTCTGTATTTTGGAATATTCCGTATTTTGGAATATTTGGATATGGGATACTCAACCTGTAATAATAATAAATGTTATTTATATAGCACTTGTCTCCTAATAGGACTCAAAGTGCTTTACATTTGCCTGTTACAGCTCAAAATACAACACAAGCTTAACAGCAGATATTAGTGAAATTCGTGAGTAAGTCTTTAGTCTATTTTTGAAGGATTCTATAGGGGAGGTATCTAAGCGGGGAAGAGAGTTCCATAGAGTCAGAGCCACAAAGCTGAAATCTCAACCCACAGATGAATTCACAGAGATTCTAGGTACTGTTAGTAATCTTTCATCTACAGATCGTAGTAATCGAGCGGGACAGTAAGGAATCAGAAGCTTCTTCGAGTACCTTGGGCCCTGGTCATGTAGGGATTTGAAAGGGAGTAAGCCAATCTTGAAAACGTTTCGCCATTTTACAGGCAACCAGTGAAGGGAGTAAAGTATGGATTTTATGTGGCTGGAATGGGGCTGCTTGGTTAACAGCCTGGCGCTGCATTTTGTACCATCTGCAGGCGGTGCAAATCTTTTGCTGGAAGGGCATTTCAGTAGTCTAGGCGTGATGATATAGATGTATTACTTTAGGCAGATCTTCTGAGGTAATGAAAGGAGGGAGGAGCTGCCTAAATTGTCCTAATTACCCACAATATGTTATAATGGTGATAACTAGGATTATATTCAAATTTTATTTGCCTGTATGCTGTATTCTGAGCTGTACACATCTCTGTTATCAAATGGAGATGTGACTGCTCTCCATGCTTCTGTGTCACCCAATGCTAGGTACGAAAACATGACATGAGAACACATATGAAATACCAGCAGTTGGGATGCTGGTGGTCACATAACCGACCTATACATCTCAACAGTGATGATTCCGACATCAGAGGGGTAAGTATATCTACCCTCCCGTCCCCTACCTTAACTCTAACCCTCAGGGGGGGTAAGGGGGGGGCAGCTATGGATAACCACCTCAAGTGCCTAACCCTAACCCCCCTAGTGCCTAACCCTACCTCCCCCCCCCCCCCCCCCCTCCCCGACCCTAACCCTAATAACAGTGACCCCGATACTTACCTTTGGGTTGTCTTCTGTCAGTGATCCGGTGCAGGTCCCCTGAGTGGTGATGGGATTCCAACAGCCATGACCATGACATACTATATATACACATAGATTTACAGGTTGATGCTGTCTAGCAGTCTCCTACAGTTAGGTTCCTTCCTGCTCATTCTGGCTACCAGTATCTTGAGTATGCAGTTCAGTTGTCCTGTGGTGTCATCAAATGGTCTATGACTACTCTTCCCTGCCAATACAGGCCTGTCTGCTTGCCTACCAGCTTGCGGGACAATGGGAAGAATGAGGAATGCAGAACAAAGCTAAAATAATATGGAGTATTATGCACATGTAGAAAAGCAAAGGGGAAAAAGACTATGTAAATGGGGATAAAAAAAAAAGTAATAACTAGATGGCCTGAACATTCATATTACAGTACTTTTTCAAAGAAGCTTATGCAATTTGTCATTTTGGTGTTGATTTATAATGAAGGAAGGAGAGGTACTCCTCTGCTCCTTTAATGTAAGAGCAGAATTGCACACTAAAAGTCAAATCAATAATTTTACTAAAAACATACAAACATAAAAAATAATTAGTACACAATAGGTTTAAAAAATAAAAGTTAAATAAAGCATCATGATAAAATAGCAGAGAGCTCTGATTGGTCAGATTGTGGGAGTTGCCATGCTTTGATCAATCAGAGCACTCCTATTACTTCTTATAGCAGTGCCTAGCGAGTGACCTTCCATTACTGACTGGGCCTCGTAAGAGGCAATCATGTTGTACAGTATGTTTAATTTACCAAGTACATTTGGTGCCACTCGTGGTTCTCTAGGTGTCAGCATGCCCTTACAGCCATTAAAATTGTGCATGACGGGGCTTGCTGGGACCTGTATTGTACCGGCAAAGTAATAATTTTCTCTTTTGTAAATACAGTATATTAACACCACACCTACCTCCCAAAGGTATGTAGGGAATATAGCTGTAGTCCTTTCAGCACAGAGCTAGTTGTTCCTAGTGGGGAATGGGCTGAGTGATATATATTTTTTGTGGGCTGGCACTATGGCTGATGACAGAGATAAAGAAAAAGAGAGATAAGAAAGAAAAGAGATATAGGGGCATATTCAGTTAGCTGCACTAATTATCTGCTGATTACTGCACAGTGGGGGTAATTCCGAGTTGATCGCAGCATCAAATTTGTTAGCAGTTGGGCAAAACCATGGGGGTCATTCCGAGTTGTTCGCTCGCAAGCTGCTTTTAGCAGCTTTGCACACGCTAAGCCGCCGCCTACTGGGAGTGAATCTTAGCTTATCAAAATTGCGAACGAAAGATTAGCAAAATTGCGATTAGACACTTCTTAGCAGTTTCTGAGTAGCTCCAGACTTACTCGGCATCTGCGATCAGTTCAGTGCTTGTCGTTCCTGGTTTGACGTCACAAACACACCCAGCGTTCGCCCAGACACTCCTCCGTTTCTTCAGACACTCCCGCGTTTTTCCCAGAAACGGTAGCGTTTTTTCACACACTCCCATAAAACGGCCAGTTTCCGCCCAGAAACACCCACTTCCTGTCAATCACATTACAATCACCAGAACGAAGAAAAAACCTTGTAATGCCGTGAGTAAAATTCCTAACTGCATAGCAAATTTACTTGGCGCAGTCGCAGTGCGAACATTGCGCATGCGCAGTTAGCGGAAAATCGCTGCGATGCGAAGAAAAATACCGAGCGAACAACTCGGAATGACCCCCCATGTGCACTGCAGGGGGGCAGATATAACATGTGCAGACAGAGTTAGATTTGGGTGGGTTATTTTGTTTCTGTGCAGGGTAAATACTGGCTGCTTTATTTTTACACTGCAATTTAGATTGCAGGTTGAACACACCACACCCAAATCTAACTCTCTCTGCACATGTTATATCTGCCTCACCTGCAGTGCACATGGTTTTGCCCAACTGTTCCTGCTGCGATCAACTCGGAATACCCCCTGTGTGTGGAGAGGCTATTCAACTAACTAGGGTTTTCCCTGTGCTGAAAATCAGAGGGTAATCCGCCGAAACTCAATGACTCCGCGTAAAAAGCAGAATAAATTAGTAAATCCCGTGGCTAATTGCATATCCCACATAGTTGTTGATGGGAAGCCACAAGGAAAGAGAACAAATAGGAAGAAAGCAGATGGAACATAAGAGAGAATGCTACAATTTCACAAGTCTGTATCCCAGTACACACTAGGCGATCCCCGCTGATGCCGATATTGGCGATGGCGGGGACCTGGCAGGGTGCCGGCATCGGCAAGTGCATACTCACTTGCCGATGCCAGCTGGGAAGGATGAGACATTAGGGGGGGGGAACGACGGCCAACGAGGACCACCTTCGTCTGTACATGTTCAGATGAGGGAGGGTGTCCCTCGCGCATCGTTAACGACATTGAGTGTACACACTGGACAAGATTGTCTCGTCTAGTGTGTATGGGGCTTTACATTGATGTTCTGCTGCTTCTTCTTCTTAGCTTGGAGTACTACTCTAGTGTGCTTATGCTTAGTCACTTGAGCACATTCCTCCACCAGCTGTGATATTCCGGTCTTAACAGTGTCAAGTTGTTCCCCATTCTAAGAGATCCAAGTGGTTGTTTTAAAGATTCTAAAAAACAGACAAAGGAAAATTAAAAGTGAGTCTTGTGCTGCAGTAGCCACAAATGAAAATGAAGTTCCCTGAATCTATCCTCCAGGCCAGACATCAATAGTCCAGTGCTAGACATACAGTATCCCAAGAACCAAAGCAGCCATAGTGCCTAATACATTTACTGCTAGCTATAGTACTTTATTCACAAATTAAGGGACATCATAATGAGCATGTTCCAACCAGAAAACCGTATACAATATCATAATATCATTCTAATCATATGGGGTTTTTTTGTGTTTTTTTTTTTTAAACAGTATTGCAAAAACAGAATAAATAAGAGTAGCAAAATAAAGTGTACAATCAAAAAATGACAATTAAAGAAACAAATTAATCATGACAAAGAGAAAATGCTTTCTGGAGCAGAATACAATATTGTGGTCATACAATGCAGTACAGATAACATAATAGCACTATAACAAAAGAATGGAGGGGTGGCAGGTTAGGAAGTCGGGAAACACAGTCAAACTGTATGTTTAAAGAGCCAGGGGGAACTGTAATACAAGAAGGCACGCAGGATAAGTGCGGGGGATGTATGTGTATATAGTAGAAATGAGTGGGTTCGGTTTTACTCGGATTTACTCGAATCTCCTTATTGGCTCACGGATATCACGTGTTTTGGTTAGCCAATAAGAAAAATTCAGAAAAAAAGCATTTGCGTAATGCTGGCGTTTAGAACCGAGTAAATCCGAACCGGCTCATCTCCACTATAAAGAGGCATTGTACGATGCAGAGAACAAATATATAAAGAAAGACATATTACAACATAGGGAAAAAAAAGTGGGCAGGAGGCATATGAAGTAATATGTTATAAACAATACCATCATGTGTGTTTAAAAACCTTGTATCTGAATTTGGGACATTTTTTGTAAGACATATGATACCAGCTTCAATAAGATAAGTAGCAACTCATCTGTCAAACTATATTGTGTCCACAAGCTCAGATGAGATCATGCCAAGAGTCAGCGGGGACTGAGAGATTCAATGTTGTAAAATAGCCTTCTTGGCTATGGTCACATACAGGGCTGCCACCAGAAATTGTGGGGCCCGGGACTGAAAAAATAGGCAGGCCCCACGCCCCCCATAAATGCTCAGCTCCTTATTCCTTAATTGCAGTATAAACCTCACAGTTTGCTTCAACCATCTATATTGCAATTAAGGAATAAGGAGCTGAGCATTTATGGGTTCATCTCTGTCTGGAAAAGACTCCTATAAATTCATTTTACGTGACACGTTTACCCTACCTTATATAAAGACTTTCAGGGACAATTATATTTATAAGGGTAATTTGGAATGTTCTTATCCGGAGATGATTGAGTCAGTTATCCAACACAGTTTTTATTGATTTGATTGTATGCTATATATGTCAACTATATGGTATAATATTTTTATAGTGTTTTTAATTTGAAAAGGTTGAATGAATAAATTCTTATTTTAATTCAATTAGCGCTCCCTTGATATATTTAATATCTTTTTATAGTATATGTACAGTTTGGCACTCCAGTAGCGCCATTTGGGAGCAGCTTATTAATCATTTTGCATATATAAAATATCGAGCAGAAGGGTGGCTAGGGACTTCTTGGTTTGTGTTTGTGTTACATTCACATGACAGGTGACCCAGGCCCAGGCTCCTCTTCTCAGAATCACAAACAAACACAGAAAAACACATACTTACCTTTACAAATCTGTCCTGAGAGTCCTCCTCTCTGCTCTCTCTCTCTCTCTCTCTCTCCCACGCTGTTCCTGGCTGTCCTAGCTCTTCACCACCGCGGCTCCTCTTAACCGACACAGCATGACGTCACGCTGCGCCGCATCCAGAAGAAAAAAACCTTTATTTAACAGCAAGCTGCTGCTTGCTGATTGTGATCGGCGGCGATGAAAGCTGCACAGTGACAGTGCACTGTCAGTCTCAACAGAAGGGGAGCGGCGGGCGGCAGGCGGCGGCTTTCTCAATGACAGGGATATGAAGGGCAGTGACAGTGTAACTGGTAGCACTAGCAACCGGCCAGCCGCAGTCAGTGTCACCGGCGGCCGCCGGTAATATCCACGGCTGGCTGTTTGAGCAGCCCGGGCCCTCCACTCAGTCAGAGTGGCCGGGCCCGGGACAACTGTACACAGGTCACCCCCTTGATGGCGGCCCTGGTCACATAAACCAATGAATAGTCACATTACAGTATGTTACATTCAGGGCCAGTTCTACACCTTGTGGCGCCCAGTGCGAAAGTTTCCACTGGCGCCCCCCCAAGAGCGACAAAACAGTGCACGCAAAAAATAGGGGCGTGGCTTCATGTTGATTTGCCCCCAGTAGATATGCCCCCAGTAGATATGCCCCCTGTAGCTGTGCCCCCAGTAGATATGCCCCCTGTAGATATGCCCCCTGTAGCTGTACCCCCAGTAGATATGCCCCCTATAGCTATGCACCCTGTAGATATGCCCCCTGTAGCTGTGCCCCCAGTAGATATGCCCCCTGTAGCTATCCACCCTGTAGATATGCCCCCTGTAGCTGTGCCCCCAGTAGATATGCCCCCTGTAGATTTGCCCCAGTAGTTGTGCCCCCTATAGCTTTGCCCCCAATAGTTGTGCCCCCTGTTGCTTTGCCCCGTTTCTTTGCCCCCAGTAGCTGTGCCCCCTCTTTCTTTGCCCCCAGTAGTTGTGCCCCCTGTCGCCGCTTACAAACACAGACACACACAAAAAAACAACAACAATACTTACCACTGCCCCGCTCCTGCTTCCCGACCGCTGCTGCTGCTGCTCCTTCTGACCGCCGGCTCCTCTCTATGGGAGAGACGTCATGACGTCTCTCCCATAGCAGCGCCGCACAGACACTAGAGGTCAATACTGACCTCTAGTGTCTGTCCCTGGAGCCGGCTGCAGCGGACGCCCACACAGCCCATGGCGTCTGCCGCAGACGTGGAGCGGGGTGCGGGTAGGCGGCGGTGCCTGTGGGGTGACTGCGGACACACCCCCATGCCGCAGCGCCCCGGGCGAGCGCACTGCTTGCCCGCACCAAGAACCGCTCCTGGTTACATTAGACCTCAGTAAAAATAGTAAGGACGTAATAGGGTTTCCAAGAGGAAAATCTATGTCATGGCAGATCGAGATCATACACTAGGCAACGCAGGCTGACATCTGTGGCCACCTGGGCCCTTGGGGGTTTGCCTACTAAACACTGCCACCATGAAGTAGATTTTTTATTTGTTTTCAATGTGAAACAATAATTGAGTGCGGAGGGAGGGGGGATGACACAGTGATGGACATGGTCTTGAGAAAGGTCTGGTATGGGATCGATACGTTGTGCAAATGTTTTACAATTTATGCGGTTATTACTATAGGTTGCCATCAGTCAACTAGGTGGTAAATAAAACGTTATACTTCACGTTTAGGGCAGTGAGTGTCCTATTTTATTGGGGTACTACTGAGAGCAGGAAGAGTAACTGATGTCCCTTCTTGCAGGTCATGGATTATATAATATACACCCATCAACCATAACATTAAAACTGCCTGCCTAATATTGTGTAGGTCCCCATCATGCCAACAGCTCTGACGCCAAGTTTGAATCTAAAAACAAGGCAAAACTTAATCTTTCCAGAAAAAAAAATCCGTGAAGCTCAAGATGTCTGTGAAGGATGACGTTTTGCATAATTTTCAGGTCCAAATTTGCAGAGTCAAAACTGAACCGCTCATTTCTAATACATTTTATTTGGAATTATCATCATATTAGACATTCCTGGTTCCCATCTCTAAAGTGTAGGGCCTACAGGTTCCCTGCGTGGATGAACTGAATGATGTAACTGGAGCTATATCAAACCTTCTAAAGAATAATGTGGAGCAGTTGCCCAAAGCAGCCAAAAGTTTTGTTAAATTGCACAAAGCAGTGATAACACTGTTTTCATGCCCTTCATGTGTTTGCTTTGGTAGAAAATGGAAATGGGTTTACGCACTGTGGGCCTGATTCAGAGATGGAAGCAGATTGCTGCATACGCACCAAGATCTGTGTCCATCTCCTCACATGCTGGGGTCCGCCCAGCACAGGGCAAGGCAGCCCAGCATATGTGGCGCTGCCTCCCAATGCGTCTGCAATTACACTGCAGATGCATAAAATTACGGTTGACCCCTGGCAGCTCAGGCGGTCCGCCACCATTTTTTAAATCAGAGCGGCTGTGTGTGACGTCATGCAGCCACCCGAAAAACGCTCCCGGTACACTCCCATCCACGAAACGCTGCATCGACAACCTCGATGGCCACCGCTCTTAATCACCATGCAGCCTAGAAGGATGCGGCAATGAGGCTGCAAGGTGTAGAGTTGTGCACACGCACTGCAGTAGGTGCACATGTGCAGACCACCCAAATGCAGCTGCTGTGTACAGATGCACGGCTGCGTTCAAGTCTGAATACGCGCGGCTGCTTTTTTGTCCCTAACACCCTGTGCTAGGTGTTAGGGAGTTTAAAATTCTACTTTGTATGCAGCTAAAATGCTGTCTTCTGTATGCGATGTCCATAGACTACACACAATTATACCCCTTTCAGACTGCCAGCTACTAAGATGGGTTATTGAACATGAGTGCGCATAACCCGTGTTGCTGTGCGGTCTGAAAGGGCCCAGGGAAAATATCCCAGGTTGCTGGGTCGATGCCACCCATTTACCATTTGCATTGATGAATGGGCGGTGCTTGAAGATCATCTGATCCTCCCGCACGCATCACCACTGACGTCACCAATATGCCGGGCTGCTCACGCCAGTGGGAAAGGGGCCTGATGCGGGTCACACCCCGGAAGCACTGTGTACAGCTCCTGGGAGCGACCCGCCATTCGCGGTCTGAAAGGGGTATTAGGGAAAACCCACTACCAATGTGTCTGAGTGATGCGTTCCACCTTGTGTTTATTGTAAGTGGTAATGTTTTGATCTGTTCTTGTACAGATTCACCACTAAACTGTAACCTCCAAGCCAGGGGTGGATTGGGATGGAAAACCAGCCCGGAAATTTATGGAAGCAGCCCTAATGGGGGTGCGGTATGATGAGGGGGTGGGGTCTGTTGAGGGGGGTGGGATCCCTTCTCATAGGACCTGATTGTATGCAGTTGTGGCCTTCCTTTTGTCTTTTGTTGCATTTGTGTATCAGACCAGGGGAGGATTGGGAACTAAAAGTGGCCCTGTAAAATTTTGTAGAAGTGGCACAACATGGGAAGCAAAAGGGGTATAACATATCGTGTAGCTATGTCGGCCTACCAGGAATCTTCCTGGTGAGTCCTATGGCCAATCCGCCCCTGCTCCAAGCTGTCTTTTCTCTTCTTCTTTTCCCGAAATTCCTTAAGTTCATTCTTTATTTTACCATTGTCAATACTGGTGACAGAAGGGGACAGTCACAGTAAATAATGTGTATTCTTGAATTAAACAATTTAGAGGAAAACAGGTTTCTACTTTAGACATTTTTATGCCCTCTACAATCTCCCATCGTCTTGCACACATAACCAGGCATCACAGCAACTGACTGTACTGAGTATCAGACACTAGGGGGAGATGTATAGCTGCTTTTAGAGAAACTCCCCAGTGTGGGCCTGAGTCACAGGTGTACACATGTTGGATGCAAGTGTTTGATGTTTTAAGTAAAGGGGAAGTATTGTCATCTCCTACTGTGACAGGAGCTGAGTGCTGCATGCAGGGCAACTGACAGTTCTGGTGGGCCCTGGTACAAGGAGGGGGCATGGCCAAATGGAGAGGGTGAGACCAGATCCCCTCCATGAAAAAAATTATAATTTTTCGTTCCGTGCGACCGCGCATGCCACACAGGGGGACGCAGGTGTCCAGGGCTGGGGGCGCCGGTGTCCACGGTGGTGGGCGGTGGGAAGCGATTGCTCGCTCCTACACCTGTCACACTCGGCTTGAGTTGAGGTATTGACGACTGACAATTGACTGAGGGAGCAGCTTTCGGCAAAGGAAAGAAATGAGGTGGCTGAATATAGTTCTTACTCATGGATTGAAGAGTTGGCCCGAAGAGGGGTAGGCAATGACTGAGAACGATAAACTGAAGAAAGATTAATTCAGTTTTAATGAGACTTCAATAATACACCACAACTAGGAGATAAGTCGGAGTGAGTTCTGAAGAACAAAATATTCGTGACTTGTAGACGGTGCTGAAGAATACTGAATGGAGAAGTTACTTGTGATTTGTAAATGATGCTGAAATTCACTGAATGAAGAGACTACTTGTGATTTGTAAACGATGCTGAAGAACACTGAATGAGGAGATGAGTTGTGATTTGTAAACAATGCTGAAGAACACTGAATTAGATAAACGATGCTGAAGAACACTGAATGAGGAGATGACTCGAAGAACGAAGTTGAAGAGAGGATCACTGTGAACACTGACAGCAAATGGAGACCCTCTACCAGATAGAGGATCCAGCAGTTAAACCGCAAGGGCAGGTGGACTGGAAGCAAAGGACTGCAATAACAGACCTGACCACCAGGCAGACTCCACAGAACCAGAATACCATGGGATAACCTGGGAGCACAGAGCTTGAGCACCTTACAGCAGCAAGTAACTTGAAGCACTGGCACCATGACTAAGCATCAACTCCTTTTTATAAGGGAAGACTGCACAGGATTGGCTGGATGCGTACTGGGATACGTACTGCATACCCTCCAACTGTGGTCTGTGCCGATTTTTGGCTCTCCAAACTCCCATTGAAAGTATAGGAAATGGGGGGTGGCCACGCCCACTTTACCCATGGCCATGCCCCCTTTCCTAGTTTGTACCGATTTTTCTGTGTAAAATGTTGGCGGGTATGCTATTGGCTTGGCTTGGTCTCCAACAATGTGGCCCCCTGCACAGAGGACACATGTGGAACCAGAACACAGCCACTACCTCAGGCCTTAGCCTTCCAGATGCCGCACTCCATCTACAGAACACTTGGAAACAGACACCTCCAGCTGCCATGCTCCATTCCCCAGGACCCGGACCCCGGCCTCCAGACAGCCGGCAGCCGCAGCGGAGGACCTCGCTGCAGCAGCTCCTATCTGCCGCAGCCACACCAGCCGACTAACAGGAAGGCCGCAGGGACCAAAACCGGAGGTAAGACTCCGGATGCTGACATCACCCATGCAGGGAAACAGGTTGTAGCAGCAGTCAGTTCTCCCTCTGCTTGCCGACTCTCTGCATTGGGGAGGGGAAGCAGCGGGACCCAGGACCCCTCTGTTAAAAGTAACATAGTAACATAGTTAGTGAGGTTGAAAAAAGATAATTTGTCCATCGAGTTCAACCTTTGTTTTGATCCTATACTATTATGAATGTACCAAAGTATACCCGTAGTAACTTAATACAGTATTTTTAAATGTTATATCCCTCAATGGGGGTAATTCCAAGTTGATCGCAGCAGGAAATTTTTTAGCAGTTGTGCAAAACCATGTGCACTGCAGGGGAGGCAGATATAACATGTGCAGAGAGAGTTAGATTTGGGTGGGTTATTTTATTTCTGTGCAGGGTAAATACTGGCTGCTTTATTTTTACACTGCAAATTAGATTGCAGATTGAACACACCACACCCAAATCTAACTCTCTCTGCACATGTTATATCTGGCTCCCCTGCAGTGCACATGGGTGGTCATTCCGAGTTGTTCGCTCGTTGCCGATTTTCGCTATATTGCGATTAGTCGCTTAATGCGCATGCGCAAGGTTCGCAGAGCGCATGCGCTTAGTTATTTTATACAAAAGTTAGGTATTTGACTCACGGCATAACGAGGAATTTTCATCGTTCTGGTGATCGTAATGTGATTGACAGGAAGTGGGTGTTTCTGGGCGGAAACTGGCCGTTTTCTGGGAGTGTGCGAAAAAACGCTGGCGTTTCTGGGAAAAACGCGGGAGTGTCTGAAGAAACGGGGGAGTGTCTGGGCGAACGCTGGGTGTGTTTGTGACGTCAAACCAGGAACGAAACTGACTGAACCGATCGCAATGGCTGAGTAAGTCTGGAGCTACTCAGAAACTGCTAAGAAATTTATTTTCACAATTGTGCTTATCTTACGTTCGCAATTCTGCTAAGCTAAGATACACTCACAGAGGGCGGCGGCTTAGCGTGTGCAATGCTGCTAAAAGCAGCTAGCGAGCGAACAACTCGGAATGAGGGCCATGGTTTTGCCGAACTGCTAAAAAAATTCCTGCTGCGATCAACTTGCAATTACCCCCAATATCTTTATCATTTAGAAATGTATCCAACCCATTTTTAAACTCATTTACTGAGTCTGCCATTACTACCTTTTCTGGCAAGGTATTCTAGATCCTTACTGCTCTTATTGTGAAGAACCCTCTCCTTCGTTGGGTATTCAATTTTTTTCTCTTCTAACCTCAGAGTGTCCGCATGTCCTTTGCATAGGTCTCTTAATAAACATATCGCCTGATAGCTCCATGTATTGTCCCTTTATGTTTTTAAATATATTGATAATGTCTCCTCTTAGACGCCTTTTTTCAAGTGAGAACAAATTTCACCTGGTAAGCCATTCCTCGTATTCCAGCGTCTCTAACACCCTTATCAATTTAGTTGCTCATCTTTGAACCCTCTTAAGCTTTACGATATCTTTTTTATATTGTAGTGACCAAAATCATACACAATATTCAAGATGGAGACGCTGAGAGGTAACTCTAGAGACGCTGAGACACTGCTGCAAGCAAGGATCGGAACCGGAAGTGACGAGGTGTGCGCGCATGCGGTATGGAGCAGGAAGGAGCAAGTGCCGGGATCAAGTACCGGCTGCAGGGTGCAATTGTCAGGAGCAGGGGAGAAAGGTGCAGGATGTAGCGGGAAGGTGCGGGACGGAGGGGCAAGGACCCGGGGCAATGTGTTACATGGGTGCAGGAGAAAAGGTGCAGGACAGTGGAGAGTCTGGACGTGAAGTAAATACTGCAAGTGAAGTAAACAGAGAGAGGAGAAGGAAGGAGGTGAAGCGGTACCACAAGAGAGGGCATTTACAGATAAGTATTAGCTTTCCTACTTTATTGTACTTTATTGTAAAAGTGACTGCTTTTCTTCTTTTCTCTCTCCCCCTGTCCTTGATTGAATTAGCATTCACTGTTCTGTTGTGAATATTGTTTCTTTTCATAGCTAGGCCATAGTATAGTACCGCATTGCATAGATTGTACTGTTTGTATTGTTTTTAGGAAGGTAATAAGGAAAGAGTTGTCAAAGAAATGGATGGGGCCGTGATTGAGAGTCTCACTCAGTGCATGTCGTGCAAGACGTATGCACACCTGGAGCAACCGCCCCAGTGGGAGTACATCAGCACGAGGTTTGTGTGAATGGTTGCCCTGGAAGTCCAGGTAACTGATCTAAAGCAAACCATTCAGCGACTGAGGGATATTCACAATCTCAAGCAGAGCTTAGATAGAACGGTGGAGGAGTTGCGGGGGAATCACCGGTAGAGGAGGACGAGGACAATCAGGTAGCCATCTGGGTCACAGGCAGAAGGAAGAAAAAGAGGGGGAGGCAGGACATCTCCGAACTGCCCAACCCCAGTAAATTCACCCGATTGGATGAAGTTTTGGTGGATGGTAGTGAGGAAATGACGGAGCTGGAGGAGACTGTTTCCTCTAGCAACCTGAGGAGCGATCCCTCCGGCACAGATGGGATGAAAGATAGAGAGGTACCTAGGCAGATTGTGGTGGTAGGGGATTCTATCATCAGGAAACAGACAGGGCAATCTGCTACCAGGACCATGATCGCTGTACAGTCTGTTGTCTCCTGAGTGCTCGGGTATGGCACATCGTGGACCAGGTAGAAAGATTATTGGGAGGTGCTGGGAACAACCCGGTAGTCTTGGCGCACGTTGGCACCAACGACAAAGTTAGTGGAAGGTGGGATGTCCTAAAGAAAGATTATAGGGACTTAGGCCAGAAATTAAAGGCAAGGACATCTAGGGTAATATTCTCTGAAATATTACCTGTGCCACGCACTAGCCCAGCGAGACAGAGGGAGATTAGAGAGGTAAATGTGTGGCTTAGAGACTGGTGTAGGAAAGAGGGGTTTGTGTTCCTGGAACACTGGGCGGACTTCTCAGTCAGGTGCCATCTTTTTTGTCGCGATGGACTGCACCTGAATGAGGAGGGGGCAACAGTGCTGGGGGGAAGGATGGTTAGAGGGTTGGGGGAGATTTTAAACTAGGTGCCTGGGGGAGGGTTTATCTAGAAACAATGGATCAAGCAGTGAGAATAGAAAGGATGGAGGTAGTGAATTAATTGGGGGTGGAGAAGGAGGGAGGGAAAGAGCAGCTGGCAAGGGTATTATCGAGGTTATTGAAAAAACGCTAACGATGATTATGGATCATCAATACTGCATATTGAATATAATATCCCTAGCGTTAGAGGGTATACTTACCTAAAATGTATGTATGTAAACACTAGAAGCCTTACAGGGAAAATGGGGGAATTGGAAGTCCTTTAAGCAAACATACAGTATGATATTATAGGCATTACTGAAACTTGGTGGGACGAATCTCATGATTGCACAGTCAATCTTGAGGGATATATACGCTGTTCAGAAGAGATAGACTAAATAAACGGGGTGGAGGGGTATGTCTTTACGTAAAGCCATTTATAAAACCTGAAATACGGGAAGATATTCACGAGGGGGCTGAAAACACTGTTGAAACTAGAGATGTGCAGCGGGCATTTTTCGGGTTTTGTGTTCTGGTTTTGGATTTGGTTCCGCGGTTGTGTTTTGGATTCGGACGCGTTTTGGCAAAACCTCCCTTAAGAATTTTTGTCGGATTCGGGTGCGTTTTGGATTCGGGTGGTTTTTTTTTTTTCATAAAACCCTCAAAAACAGCTTAAAACATAGAAATTGTGAGTCATTTTGATCCTATAATATTATTAACCTCAATAACCATAATTTCCACTCATTTCCAGTCTATTCTGAACACCTCACACCTCACAATATTGTTTTTAGGCCAAAAGGTTGCACCGAGGTCACTGGATGACTAAGCTAAGCGACCCAAGTGGTCAGCACAAACACCTGGCCCATCTACGAGTGGCACTGCAGTGTCAGACAGGAGGGCAGATATCAAAAAAAGGCCCCTAACAGCACATGACGCAAACACGAAAAAAAAGGTGCACCGAAGTTGCTGTAGGCCTAAGCTAAGCGAAACAACTACCTGGCCCATCTAGTAGTCTCACGCAGTAGCTGAATGTCAAGAGTGGGCCACAATTGTTCGGTCCACTGACAGCATCTCCAGCATGCTCCAGTCACTTTAAAAAAAAATATGCAATTGGTGGACTTATACGGCAGTACCCCTGGACTCATACGGAAGTGTCACACAGGATGGCACTTTTCAAAAACTAGGCCCCAAACAGCACCTCATTTAAAGATGTCGAAGAAGTGCAATGAGGTAGCTGTATGACTAAGCCAAGCGACACAAACAATACCAACTAGAATTATATGTCCAAATCACTGGAATTATTTGGCAAGATCACTGTAATTAATAATTATAAATCACTGATATTAATTGGTAAAATTACTATAATGCTACGTCCAAATCACTGGAATTAATTGGCAAAATCTCGCTATCGCCTAGTGAAGTGGAATCTAGATGGGATTTGGTACCGGGGACACAATAACTTCATCAATTGTCTAAATCCCACTGCATTAATGGCGGATAACGGGCGCACGTCTAACAGCGCACTGATTATACTGAGCACTGATTATACTGAGCACTGATTTTACTGAGCACTGATTATACTGAGCACTGATTATACTGAGCACTGATGATACTACGGAGAACTGACACTGAGCAGCACGATGCAGCACAAGACACTGTACTAGTATTAGTGAGCAGCACAAAAGCCCTCTGGAATTGTCACCCCCCAGATACCTTTGTGACTGGAATGATGATGACCTATGCACAGTGACAGGACACTACCACAGCACCCTACAGCAGCAAGATGCAGCACAAGACACTGGACTATTAGCAATGTACTGTAGTATTACTGAGCACCACACAATGCAGGGGAGGCAGATATAACATGTGCAGAGAGAGTTAGATTTGGGTGGGTTATTTTATTTCTGTGCAGGGTAAATACTGGCTGCTTTATTTTTACACTGCAAATTAGATTGCAGATTGAACACACCACACCCAAATCTAACTCTCTCTGCACATGTTATATCTGGCTCCCCTGCAGTGCACATGGGTGGTCATTCCGAGTTGTTCGCTCGTTGCCGATTTTCGCTATATTGCGATTAGTCGCTTAATGCGCATGCGCAAGGTTCGCAGAGCGCATGCGCTTAGTTATTTTATACAAAAGTTAGGTATTTGACTCACGGCATAACGAGGAATTTTCATCGTTCTGGTGATCGTAATGTGATTGACAGGAAGTGGGTGTTTCTGGGCGGAAACTGGCCGTTTTCTGGGAGTGTGCGAAAAAACGCTGGCGTTTCTGGGAAAAACGCGGGAGTGTCTGAAGAAACGGGGGAGTGTCTGGGCGAACGCTGGGTGTGTTTGTGACGTCAAACCAGGAACGAAACTGACTGAACCGATCGCAATGGCTGAGTAAGTCTGGAGCTACTCAGAAACTGCTAAGAAATTTATTTTCACAATTGTGCTTATCTTACGTTCGCAATTCTGCTAAGCTAAGATACACTCACAGAGGGCGGCGGCTTAGCGTGTGCAATGCTGCTAAAAGCAGCTAGCGAGCGAACAACTCGGAATGAGGGCCATGGTTTTGCCGAACTGCTAAAAAAATTCCTGCTGCGATCAACTTGCAATTACCCCCAATATCTTTATCATTTAGAAATGTATCCAACCCATTTTTAAACTCATTTACTGAGTCTGCCATTACTACCTTTTCTGGCAAGGTATTCTAGATCCTTACTGCTCTTATTGTGAAGAACCCTCTCCTTCGTTGGGTATTCAATTTTTTTCTCTTCTAACCTCAGAGTGTCCGCATGTCCTTTGCATAGGTCTCTTAATAAACATATCGCCTGATAGCTCCATGTATTGTCCCTTTATGTTTTTAAATATATTGATAATGTCTCCTCTTAGACGCCTTTTTTCAAGTGAGAACAAATTTCACCTGGTAAGCCATTCCTCGTATTCCAGCGTCTCTAACACCCTTATCAATTTAGTTGCTCATCTTTGAACCCTCTTAAGCTTTACGATATCTTTTTTATATTGTAGTGACCAAAATCATACACAATATTCAAGATGGAGACGCTGAGAGGTAACTCTAGAGACGCTGAGACACTGCTGCAAGCAAGGATCGGAACCGGAAGTGACGAGGTGTGCGCGCATGCGGTATGGAGCAGGAAGGAGCAAGTGCCGGGATCAAGTACCGGCTGCAGGGTGCAATTGTCAGGAGCAGGGGAGAAAGGTGCAGGATGTAGCGGGAAGGTGCGGGACGGAGGGGCAAGGACCCGGGGCAATGTGTTACATGGGTGCAGGAGAAAAGGTGCAGGACAGTGGAGAGTCTGGACGTGAAGTAAATACTGCAAGTGAAGTAAACAGAGAGAGGAGAAGGAAGGAGGTGAAGCGGTACCACAAGAGAGGGCATTTACAGATAAGTATTAGCTTTCCTACTTTATTGTACTTTATTGTAAAAGTGACTGCTTTTCTTCTTTTCTCTCTCCCCCTGTCCTTGATTGAATTAGCATTCACTGTTCTGTTGTGAATATTGTTTCTTTTCATAGCTAGGCCATAGTATAGTACCGCATTGCATAGATTGTACTGTTTGTATTGTTTTTAGGAAGGTAATAAGGAAAGAGTTGTCAAAGAAATGGATGGGGCCGTGATTGAGAGTCTCACTCAGTGCATGTCGTGCAAGACGTATGCACACCTGGAGCAACCGCCCCAGTGGGAGTACATCAGCACGAGGTTTGTGTGAATGGTTGCCCTGGAAGTCCAGGTAACTGATCTAAAGCAAACCATTCAGCGACTGAGGGATATTCACAATCTCAAGCAGAGCTTAGATAGAACGGTGGAGGAGTTGCGGGGGAATCACCGGTAGAGGAGGACGAGGACAATCAGGTAGCCATCTGGGTCACAGGCAGAAGGAAGAAAAAGAGGGGGAGGCAGGACATCTCCGAACTGCCCAACCCCAGTAAATTCACCCGATTGGATGAAGTTTTGGTGGATGGTAGTGAGGAAATGACGGAGCTGGAGGAGACTGTTTCCTCTAGCAACCTGAGGAGCGATCCCTCCGGCACAGATGGGATGAAAGATAGAGAGGTACCTAGGCAGATTGTGGTGGTAGGGGATTCTATCATCAGGAAACAGACAGGGCAATCTGCTACCAGGACCATGATCGCTGTACAGTCTGTTGTCTCCTGAGTGCTCGGGTATGGCACATCGTGGACCAGGTAGAAAGATTATTGGGAGGTGCTGGGAACAACCCGGTAGTCTTGGCGCACGTTGGCACCAACGACAAAGTTAGTGGAAGGTGGGATGTCCTAAAGAAAGATTATAGGGACTTAGGCAAGAAATTAATGGCAAGGACATCTAGGGTAATATTCTCTGAAATATTACCTGTGCCACGCACTAGCCCAGCGAGACAGAGGGAGATTAGAGAGGTAAATGTGTGGCTTAGAGACTGGTGTAGGAAAGAGGGGTTTGTGTTCCTGGAACACTGGGCGGACTTCTCAGTCAGGTGCCATCTTTTTTGTCGCGATGGACTGCACCTGAATGAGGAGGGGGCAACAGTGCTGGGGGGAAGGATGGTTAGAGGGTTGGGGGAGATTTTAAACTAGGTGCCTGGGGGAGGGTTTATCTAGAAACAATGGATCAAGCAGTGAGAATAGAAAGGATGGAGGTAGTGAATTAATTGGGGGTGGAGAAGGAGGGAGGGAAAGAGCAGCTGGCAAGGGTATTATCGAGGTTATTGAAAAAACGCTAACGATGATTATGGATCATCAATACTGCATATTGAATATAATATCCCTAGCGTTAGAGGGTATACTTACCTAAAATGTATGTATGTAAACACTAGAAGCCTTACAGGGAAAATGGGGGAATTGGAAGTCCTTTAAGCAAACATACAGTATGATATTATAGGCATTACTGAAACTTGGTGGGACGAATCTCATGATTGCACAGTCAATCTTGAGGGATATATACGCTGTTCAGAAGAGATAGACTAAATAAACGGGGTGGAGGGGTATGTCTTTACGTAAAGCCATTTATAAAACCTGAAATACGGGAAGATATTCACGAGGGGGCTGAAAACACTGTTGAAACTAGAGATGTGCAGCGGGCATTTTTCGGGTTTTGTGTTCTGGTTTTGGATTTGGTTCCGCGGTTGTGTTTTGGATTCGGACGCGTTTTGGCAAAACCTCCCTTAAGAATTTTTGTCGGATTCGGGTGCGTTTTGGATTCGGGTGGTTTTTTTTTTTTCATAAAACCCTCAAAAACAGCTTAAAACATAGAAATTGTGAGTCATTTTGATCCTATAATATTATTAACCTCAATAACCATAATTTCCACTCATTTCCAGTCTATTCTGAACACCTCACACCTCACAATATTGTTTTTAGGCCAAAAGGTTGCACCGAGGTCACTGGATGACTAAGCTAAGCGACCCAAGTGGTCAGCACAAACACCTGGCCCATCTACGAGTGGCACTGCAGTGTCAGACAGGAGGGCAGATATCAAAAAAAGGCCCCTAACAGCACATGACGCAAACACGAAAAAAAAGGTGCACCGAAGTTGCTGTAGGCCTAAGCTAAGCGAAACAACTACCTGGCCCATCTAGTAGTCTCACGCAGTAGCTGAATGTCAAGAGTGGGCCACAATTGTTCGGTCCACTGACAGCATCTCCAGCATGCTCCAGTCACTTTAAAAAAAAATATGCAATTGGTGGACTTATACGGCAGTACCCCTGGACTCATACGGAAGTGTCACACAGGATGGCACTTTTCAAAAACTAGGCCCCAAACAGCACCTCATTTAAAGATGTCGAAGAAGTGCAATGAGGTAGCTGTATGACTAAGCCAAGCGACACAAACAATACCAACTAGAATTATATGTCCAAATCACTGGAATTATTTGGCAAGATCACTGTAATTAATAATTATAAATCACTGATATTAATTGGTAAAATTACTATAATGCTACGTCCAAATCACTGGAATTAATTGGCAAAATCTCGCTATCGCCTAGTGAAGTGGAATCTAGATGGGATTTGGTACCGGGGACACAATAACTTCATCAATTGTCTAAATCCCACTGCATTAATGGCGGATAACGGGCGCACGTCTAACAGCGCACTGATTATACTGAGCACTGATTATACTGAGCACTGATTTTACTGAGCACTGATTATACTGAGCACTGATTATACTGAGCACTGATGATACTACGGAGAACTGACACTGAGCAGCACGATGCAGCACAAGACACTGTACTAGTATTAGTGAGCAGCACAAAAGCCCTCTGGAATTGTCACCCCCCAGATACCTTTGTGACTGGAATGATGATGACCTATGCACAGTGACAGGACACTACCACAGCACCCTACAGCAGCAAGATGCAGCACAAGACACTGGACTATTAGCAATGTACTGTAGTATTACTGAGCACCACACAATGCAGCATAAGACAGTGGCCCTCATTCCGAGTTGTTCGCTCGCTGCTAATTTTAGCAGAATTGCTAATAGGCTAAAATCCGGCAGTTCTGCGCATGCGTATGCACAGCAGGGCGCACACGCTAAGCAATTTTACACAAAACTATGCTATTTTACTCACGGGCGAACAAAGCTTTTCAATCGCTCTGCTGATCGTAGTGTGATTGACAGGAAGTGGGTGTTTCTGGGCGGAATCTGTCCGTTTTCAGGGAGTGTGCTAAAAAACGCAGGCGTGCCAGGTAAAAACGCAGGAGTGGTTGTAGAAACGGAGGAGTGGCTGGTCAGACGCCGGGAGTGTTTGTGACATCAAACCAGAAACTAAACGGACTGAGGTGATCGCAATCTAGGAGTAGGTCTGGAGCTACTCAGAAACTGCAAGGAAATACTTATAGCAGAATTGATAATCTTTCGTTAGCAATTGCTAATCTTTCGTTAGCAATTCTGCTATGCTAAGATACACTCCCAGAGGGCGGCAGCTTTGTGTTTGCATTTCTGCTAAAAGTAGCTAGTGAGCGAACAACTCGGAATGAGGGCCAATGAGCAGTGATACTGAGCAGTGATGAGGATACTAGAACTGACACTGAGCAGCGAGATGCAGCACTGGACTATTGTACTGTAGTATACTGGTCACCACAATGCATCACAAGACAATGAGCACTGATCCTGAGCACTGATGAGGATACTAGACTGACACTGAGCAGTGAGATGCAGCACTGGACTATTGTACTGTAGTATACTGGTCACCACAATGCAGCACAAGACAATGAGCAGTGATCCTGAGCACTGATGAGGATACTAGAACTGACACTGAGCAGTGAGATGCAGCACTGGACTATTGTACTGTAGTATACTGGTCACCACAATGCATCACAAGACAATGAGCACTGATCCTGAGCACTGATGAGGATACTAGAACTGACACTGAGCAGCGAGAACAGCACTGGACTATTGTAATGTAGTATACTGGCCCCCTCCCAGTTTGTGTCTACCCTGCAGGCTCTGTATACTTCTCTGCTAACCCAAGTATCCAGCAATGGTTTCCTTTCATCTCCCTTTACAGTGAAACGGGGTACAAGACAGGGCTGCCCCATGTCGCCCCTCTTGTTTGCATTGGCTCTGGAGCCTCTGGCCATAGCCCTGAGAGATGTGCAGAGCTTCAGGGGGATTCATATTGGTATGGTTGAACTCAAACTCTCCTTGTTTGCGGATGACATGCTGTTGTTTGTCTCCGATCCCTGCACATCCCTCCCTGCAATTTTACACTTATTAACTAATTTTGGCTCCTTTGCTGGGTACAAAATAAACATTCATAAATCCGAACTTATGCCTCTAGGTATCGCCGATTCCTCCCTTTCTCATCAGGCCATGTATTCACAGTTCCGTATTTCTTCCAAGCAGTTTAAATATCTAGGTATCCAAATCCCTTCCTCCCTCTCCAGATTATATGAATTAAATTTCACTACAGTCATCTCCCAGATCTCCCGTTTATTGACTGCCTGGAAGCTCCTACCACTTTATCTGTTTGGACGCATAGCTTTGATAAAAAGTGTGATTTTTCCTAAACTCTTTTACCCTATCCAAATGCTACCTATATCCCTTTCCAAAGCTGACATTGCGGCCTGTACCCGTTTATTCACCAAATTTGTGTGGCATGAGGGACGCTCTCGGATTACGGTCTCTAAGCTACAACTCCCTAAATGTGAAGGTGGTGCGGGCCTACCAGACATTGCTATATTTACTAAAGCTGTTTTTTCCCGATACATTAGTGATTGGTTCTTTCGCGGGAGACCTATACCCATTCTCCCTCTGAGTTAGCCATGTTTTCTCCATACTTTCCGGCAGCTCTTCTTCATTCCCCTAAGAAAGCTATTCCCCCCCATATTTTTCATAACTTACTTTTCCACGATGTTTATTTGGCCGGGTATTCTATATACTCTAAACCAGGGATGGGAACCTTCGGCCCTCCAGCTGTTGTTGAACTACACATCCCAGCATGCCCTGCAACAGTTTTAGCATGGCCAAATAGCAAAACTGTAGCAAGGCATGCTGGTATGTGTAGTTCAGCAACAGCTGGAGGGCCGAAGGTTCCCCATCCCTGCTTTAAACTATCGAGACCTTTTTCGGTATCCCACTACGCTCCTTTTTGTGGTAACCCTTCTTTCTCTAACGTCCTAAGTGGATGCTGGGGACTCCGTAAGGACCATGGGGAATAGCGGCTCCGCAGGAGACTGGGCACATCTAAAGAAAGCTTTAGGACTATCTGGTGTGCACTGGCTCCTCCCCCTATGACCCTCCTCCAAGCCTCAGTTAGATCTTTGTGCCCGAACGAGAAGGGTGCACACTAGGGGCTCTCCTGAGCTTCTTAGTGAAAGTTTTAGTTTAGGTTTTTTATTTTCAGTGAGACCTGCTGGCAACAGGCTCACTGCATCGAGGGACTAAGGGGAGAAGAAGCGAACTCACCTGCGTGCAGAGTGGATTGGGCTTCTTAGGCTACTGGACATTAGCTCCAGAGGGACGATCACAGGCCCAGCCTGGATGGGTCCCAGAGCCGCGCCGCCGGCCCCCTTACAGAGCCAGAAGGCAGAAGAGGTCCGGAAAATCGGCGGCAGAAGACGTCCTGTCTTCAACAAGGTAGCGCACAGCACTGCAGCTGTGCGCCATTGCTCTCAGCACACTTCACACTCCGGTCACTGAGGGTGCAGGGCGCTGGGGGGGGACGCCCTGAGACGCAATAAAAAACACCTTGGATGGCAAAAAAATGCATCACATATAGCTCCTGGGCTATATGGATGCATTTAACCCCTGCCAGAATACATAGAAAAACGGGAGATAGGCTCCGTCCCCTTATCGGCGGCCTTATCTCCTCAGCACACTGGCGCCATTTTCCCTCACAGCTCCGTTGGAGGGAAGCTCCCTGTCTCTCCCCTGCAGTCACTACACTACAGAAAGGGTTAAAAAAGAGAGGGGGGCACTAATTAGGCGCAGTATTAAAGATACAGCAGCTATAAGGGGAAAAACACTTATATAAGGTTATCCCTGTATATATATAGCGCTCTGGTGTGTGCTGGCAAACTCTCCCTCTGTCTCCCCAAAGGGCTAGTGGGGTCCTGTCCTCTATCAGAGCATTCCCTGTGTGTGTGCTGTATGTCGGTACGTTTGTGTCGACATGTATGAGGAGAAAAATGATGTGGAGACGGAGCAGATTGCCTGTAATAGTGATGTCACCCCCTAGGGGGTCGACACCTGAGTGGATGAACTGTTGGAAGGAATACGTGACAGTGTCAGCTCTGTATAAAAGACAGTGGTTGACATGAGACAGCCGGCTACTCAGCTTGTGCCTGTCCAGACGTCTCATAGGCCGTCAGGGGCTCTAAAGCGCCCGTTACCTCAGATGGCAGATATAGACGCCGACACGGATACTGACTCCAGTGTCGACGGTGAAGAGACAAATGTGACTTCCAGTAGGGCCACACGTTACATGATTGAGGCAATGAAAAATGTTTTACACATTTCTGATAATACGAGTACCACCAAAAAGGGGTATTATGTTCGGTGAGGAAAAACTACCTGTAGTTTTCCGGAATCTGAGAAATTAAATGAGGTGTGTGATGATGCGTGGTTTTCCCCCGATAACAACTGATCATTTCTAAAATGTTATTGGCATTATATCCTTTCCCGCCAGAGGTTAGGGTGCGTTGGGAAACACCCCCTAGGGTGGATAAAGCGCTCACACGCTTGTAAGGGCTCTACCCTCTCCTGAGATGGCCGCCCTTAAGGATCCTGCTGATAGAAAGCAGGAGGGTATCCTAAAATGTATTTACACACATACTGGTGTTATACTGCGACCAGCAATCGCCTCAGCCTGGATATGCAGTGCTGGGTTGGCGTGGTCGGATTCCCTGACTGAAAATATTGATACCCTAGATAGGGACAGTATATTTTTGCCTATAGAGCATTTAAAAGATGCATTTCTATAGATGCGTGATGCACAGCGGAATATTTGCCGACTGGCATCAAGTCTAAGTGCGTTGTCCATTTCTACCAGTAGAGGGTTATGGACACGTCAGTGGTCAGGTGATGCGTATTCCAAACGGCATTTGGAAGTATTGCCTTATTAAGGGGAGGAGTTATTTGGGGTAGGTCTTTCAGACCTGGTGGCCACGGCAACAGCTGGGAAATCCACGTTTGTACCCCAGGTCGCCTCTCAACATGAGAAGACGCTGTATTATCAGGCGCAGTCTTTTCGTGGACAAGCGGGCAAAAGGTTCCTCATTTCTGCCCCGTGACAGAGGGAAAGGAAAAAGGCTGCAGAAATCAGCCAGTTCCCAGGAACAGAAACCCTCTCCCGCCTCTGCCAAGCCCTCAGTATGACGCTGGGGCTTTACAAGCAGAATCAGGCACGGTGGGGGGCCCGTCTCAATGAATTTCAGCGCGCAGTCGGCTCACTCGCAAGTAGACCCCTGGATCCTTCAGGTGATATCTCAGGGGTACAAATTAGAATTCGAGACGTCTCCCCCTCGCCGTTTCCTAAAGTCGGCTTTACCGATGTCTCCTTCTGACAGGGAGACAGTGTTGGAAGCCATTCACAAGCTGTATTCCCAGCAGGTGATAATCAAGGTACCCCTCCTGCAACAGGGAACGGGGTATTATTCCACACTGTTGTGGTACCGAAGCCGGACGGCTCGGTGAGACCGATTCTATATCTAAAATCTTTGAACACTTACATACAGAGGTTCAAATTCAAGATTGAGTCACTCAGAGCAGTGATTGCGAACCTGGAAGAAGGGGACTACATGATGTCTTGGGACATCAAGGATGCTTACCTTCATGTCAAAATTTACCCTTCTCACCAAGGGTACCTCAGGTTTATGGTACAGAACTGTCACTATCAGTTCAGACGCTGCCGTATGGATGGTCCACGGCACCCCGGGTTTTTACCAAGGTAATGGCCGAAATGATGATATTCCTTCGAAGGAAGGGAATTTTAGTTATCCCTTACTTGGACGATTCCCTGATAAGGGTAAGATCCAGGGAACAGTTGGAGGTCGGTGTAGCACTATCTCAGGTAGTGTTGCGGCAGCACGATTGGATTCTCAATATTCCAAAATCGCAGCTGGTTCCGACGACTTGTCTTCTGTTCCAGGGGATGATCCTGGACACAGTCCAGAAAAAGGTGTTTCTCCCGGAGGAGAAAGCCAGGGAGTTATCCGAGCTAGTCAGGAACCTCCTAAAACCGAGCCAAGTCTCAGTGCATCAATGCACAAGGGTTCTGGGTAAAATGGTGGCTTCCTACGAAGCAATCCCATTCGGCAGATTCCACGCAAGAACTTTCCAGTGGGACCTGCTGGACAAATGGTCCGGGTCGCATCTTCAGATGCATCAGCGGATAACCCTGTCACCAAGGACAAGGGTGTCCCTCCTGTGGTGGTTGCAGAGTGCTCATTTTCTAGAGGGCCGCAGATTCGGCATTCAGGACTGGGTCCTGGTGACCACGGATGCCAGCCTGCGAGGCTGGGGAGCAGTCACACAGGGAAGGATTTTCCAGGGCTTATGGTCAAGCCTGGAGACATCACTTCACATAAATATCCTGAAGCTAAGGGCCATTTACAATGCTCTAAGCTTAGCAAGACCTCTGCTTCAAGGTCAGCCGGTGTTGATCCAGTCGGACAACATCACGGCAGTCACCCACGTAAACAGACAGGGTGGCACAAGAAGCAGGAGGGCAATGGCAGAAGCTGCAAGAATTCTTCGCGGGGCGGAAAATCATGTGATAGCACTGTCAGCAGTATTCATTCCGGGAGTGGACAACTGGGAAGCAGACTTCCTCAGCAGACACGACCTCCACCCGGGAGAGTGGGGACTTCACCCAGAAGTCTTCCACATAATTATAAACCGTTGGGAAAAACTCGACAGGTATTGCGCCAGGTCAAGGGACCCTCAGGCAATAGCTGTAGACGCTCTGGTAACACCGTGGGTGTACCAGTCAGTGTATGTGTTCCCTCCTCTGCCTCTCATACCCAAGGTACTGAGATTGATAAGATGGAGAGGAGTAAGCACTATATTCGTGGCTCCGGATTGGCCAAGAAGGACTTGGTAACCGGAACTTCAAGAGATGCTCACGGAGGATCCGTGGCCTCTACCTCTAAGAAGGGACCTGCTCCAGCAAGGACCCTGTCTGTTCCAAGACTTACCGCGGCTGCGTTTGACAGCAGGGCGGTTGAACGCCGGATCCTGAAGGAAAAAAGGCATTCCGGATGAAGTCATCCCTATCCTGATCAAAGCCAGGAAGGATGTAACCGCAAAACATTATCACCGCATTTGGCGAAAATATGTTGCGTGGTGCGAGGCCAGTAAGGCCCGACTGAGGAAATTCAACTGGGTCGATTCCTACATTTCCTGCAAACAGGAGTGTCTATGGGCCTGAAATTGGGGTCCATTAAGGTTCAAATTTCGGCCCTGTCAGTTTTCTTCCAAAAAGAACTAGCTTCAGTCCCTGAAGTTCAGACGTTTGTAAAAGGGGTACTGCATATACAGCCTCCTTTTGTGCCTCCAGTGGCACTTTGGGATCTCAATGTAGTTTTTGGGTTCCAAAAGTCACATTGGTTTGAACCACTTAAATCTGTGGAGTTAAAATATCTCACATGGAAAGTGGTCATGCTGTTGGCCCTGGCCTGGGCCAGGCGCGTGTCAGAATTGGCGGCTTTATCCTGTAAAAGCCCTTATCTGATTTTCCATTCGGACAGGGCGGAATTGAGGACTCGTCCTCAGTTTCTCCCTAAGGTGGTTTCAGCGTTTCACCTGAACCAACCTATTGTGGTGCCTGCGGCTACTAGGGACTTGGAGGAGAAAATATATGTTTCCAGGACGGCTGGAGTCAGGAAATCTGACTCGCTGTTATCCTGTATGCACCCAACAAGCTGGGTGCTCCTGCTTCTAAGCAGACTATTGCTCGTTGGATTTGTAGTACAATTCAGCTTGCACATTCTGTGGCAGGCCTGCCACAGCCAAAAATCTGTAAATGCCCACTCCACAAGGAAGGTGGACTCATCTTGGGCGGCTGCCCGAGGGGTCTCGGCTTTACAACTTTGCCGAGCAGCTACTTGGTCAGGAGCAAATACGTTTGTAAATTCTACAAAATTGATACCCTGGCTGAGGAGGACCTGGAGTTCTCTCATTTGGTGCTGCAGAGTCATCCGCACTCTCCCGCCCGTTTGGGAGCTTTGGTATAATCCCCATGGTCCTTACGGAGTCCCCAGCATCCACTTAGGACGTTAGAGAAAATAAGAATTTACTTACCGATAATTCTATTTCTCGTAGTCCGTAGTGGATGCTGGGCGCCCATCCCAAGTGCGGATTGTCTGCAATACTGGTGCATAGTTATTGTTACCAAAAAATCGGGTTATTGCTGTAGTGAGCCATCTTTTCTAGAGGCTCCTCTGTTATCATGCTGTTAACTGGGTTCAGATCACAAGTTGTACAGTGTGATTGGTGTGGCTGGTATGAGTCTTACCCGGGATTCAAAATCCTTCCTTATTGTGTACGCTCGTCCGGGCACAGTATCCTAACTGAGGCTTGGAGGAGGGTCATAGGGGGAGGAGCCAGTGCACACCAGATAGTCCTAAAGCTTTCTTTAGTTGTGCCCAGTCTCCTGCGGAGCCGCTATTCCCCATGGTCCTTACGGAGTCCCCAGCATCCACTACGGACTACGAGAAATAGAATTATCGGTAAGTAAATTCTTATTTTTCCTCCAGGAATGGACAACCCGCTTTTTAGACTCGAAAAAGGCATATTGAAAAATAAGGACGTGTTTGACCCTGGAGGGGTTATCCTAACCTCTAAGGCTTTACAGGATAAAGCCCAGCTACCCCACTCTCAGTTTTTTATGTATTTGCAAGCTGCGCACTTCGCACGCACCAGCATGGCCCAGATCCCTACTGCTGTTAACCAGGATCCTATACATAAACTGATGTCTCTGTTACTTTTACACCCATACAAAACAAAATATGTTTGTTCAGATTTATTAATGTTGTCCAGGGACAAGTTGTGGTCCCACACTGTCTCTGTGTGGCATTCTGATATCCCCTCTGTTTCCACCCTGCAGCACCTACTCCGCTATTATGACAATACCCTTACGCACTTGCGTTGCTCCTGACTACAGGAAGTTCATTTTAAATTTATACATCGTGCATACATATCCCAAGCTCACAGAAGGTATATGGTTGTTGGTGAATCTGGTTCCTGTCTCAAATGTAGACGCCCAAATGCCACTTTTTTTCATAATTTCTGGTCTAGCCCTAAGATCCGTAAATTCTGGGAGAAAACAATGCGTTTTATTAACTCCGTTTTGCAACTACGCTTGCGTTGTAATCCTCTTGCCATGTTATGTGTTAATTTTTCAGAATGGGATTTGGGTCCGGAATCTAAACACCTTTTTCCTCTCCTTGCTGTTATAGTCACAGTGGCAAAAAAGGTGATACTTTGCAACTGGACGTCCCCAGACCCCTCTTTCGTAGAAGCTGTTAAAGCTCTACTACTGCAAATTTTATATTTTGACAGGCAAGCTGTTCTTCCGGCTACGGAGGCTGGGGTCATGCAATTTTATAGCAAATGGGGCGTCTACATTGAGACTTTGGATCAACTTACTCAATCTAAGATTCTACAGGTTTTCAACACCACTTCATGGTTTCTATATCGCCAGATTACTTAATTTGTCATACACACTCCCCGGTTGGTCGGTGGCTTCTTCCACTGATTTACTGATTGGGCTTAGGTTTTGAAGTGCTGGGAGGTCTCCTCGCTGTTGTTCTTTTTCTAAAACAGTTTCTCCTAAAATCTCTCCATTTAATTTGTAGGATGCATGGTTATGTTTTTTTAAAAAGTGCATGACTTTACATTTTTCTACTGTATATTAAATCTCAGTCTCCATTTAGATGCCCAAAGTTCCAGTTTAAATAAGTTATTCTGTAGGGACTCTGAATCCTTGTCTGAAGTAATTACCCGACGTAGTTTAGTATCATCTGCAAAAATTGATACTGTGCTTTCCAGACCTATTCCTAGGTCATTGATAAATATATTGAACAGTAGTACTGACCCTTGCAGTATTCCACTTAATACAGTGGCCCAATTGGAGAACATCCCATTAACCATAACTCGCTGTTCCCTGTTATCCAACCAATTACTTATCCAAGTACAAACGGTGTTTCCTAGGTTGAGCTCTTTTAGTTTGAAAATCAGCCTCTTGTGAGGCACTGTATCGAAGGCTTTCGCAAAATCTAAATAGACCACATCTACTCCGTTTCCCCGGTCAAGATTATTGCTCGCTTTTTCGTAGATGCTAATTAAGTTAGTTTGGCATGACCTGTCCCTCACAAAACCATGCTGGTTCCTAGTAATAACATTGGAGGTATCCAAATACTCCTGTATGCTATCCTTTAATATTCCCTCCAAAATGTTTCCCACAACTGATGTTAGACTAATCAGTCTATAGTTACCGGCAGTGCCGTAACTAGGCATTTTAGCGCTGTGTGCAAGAAACTGCATTGGCGCCACCCCCTATGCAAAATATGGTTGTGGCTTCATAGGGAAGGGAATAATACCAATTCATACTACGGTGCACAGTAGTCTCCATTATTCAAATTACGCCGCACAGTAGCACCACTACACCAGGTAGAGCCCCTTTTACACATTAGTGTCCCCTTTTTTACACATTACGGCAGACAGCGTCCCCTTTTTACACATTACGGCAGACAGCATCCCCGTTTTTACACATTACGGCAGACAGCGTCCCATTTTTACACATTACGGCAGACAGCGTCCCCTTTTTACACATTATGGCAGACAGCTTCCCCCTTTTTACACATTACGGCAGACAGCGTCCCCCTTTTGACACATTACGGCAGGCAGTCCCCCTTTTTAAACATTACAGCAGACAGCGTCCCCTTTTCACACATTACGGCAGCCAGCATCCCCCTTTTTACACATTACAATAACAGAGTCCTCCTTTTTACACATTAAGCAGGCAGAGGAGAGAGAGAGAGTATGTGTGTGTGTCTACTCGCCTGGGGGGAGGCCACAAACCACGATCCAGCATCCACATGGAATCCTCAGCAGAAGACAGCCGGCACACTTTTAATTGCGGCTGCCCGCCCGTCAGGTGCTCCCGGTACGCGGCGCATGTTACCCTGCCCAGCAAACGGCTGCTGCTGACCCAGTGCCCACCGCCTTCCCCGGCTCCTTCCCTGCAGTCAGTGCGGCTGCGGAGCCGCTGGCTTTTAAATCTATCCTCATTAGTTGCCGCCAGCGCAAACAGCCCAGCACTCGCTGACAGTACTATGACGTGCGGCTGTCAGTGGCTGCCGGCGGGTGCAGCGTTTCGGATAGGCTGCTGTTGATAGTGGAAGCGCTGTGACCAGAGAGGAGGAGCAGTGGTCAGCGTCGCAGCCCTGCGAGTTCGGCCGTCGGTCTTGCGCCCACAGTGCTCTTGCACTGCGTACCAGGCACCGCTGGCCCATAGCTAGTTACGGCACTGGTTACCGGGATAAGTTTTGCTTCCCTTTTTAAATATAGGCATTACTTCTGCTATACGCAAGTCCTTTGGTATCATGCCTGTTTTAATTGAATCAGAAAAAAACAAATACAGAGGCCTTGCTAATTCTGAGTGAAGCTCCATAAGAACACTTGGGTGAAGTCCATCTGGACCTAGTGATTTATTAATCTTAATTTTGTTTAGTCGCTCACGTACTACTTCCTCCCTCAAACAAGTGCTAAGCAATGGTACCTTATCATGCAGTATAGGGACCACCGGTATCATAGAAGCCTTGAAGTTGGCCCGGTGGCTTACCATGTATTTGAAGACATACAACATATATACCTGAATTTCAATTAGAGATGTGCGGCGAGCACTTTTCGTGTTTTGGTTTTTGATCTGGATCCCCGCTCATGTTTTGGATCTGTATTGGTTTTACCAAAACCACCCTTTCGGGTTTTGGATCTGGATGATTTTTGAAAAAACACACAAAAACAGCTAAAATCACAGAATTTGGGGGTCATTTTGATCCTATGGTATTACAGGTTGAGTATCCCATATCCAAATATTCCGAAATACGGAATATTCCGAAATACGGACTTTTTTGAGTGAGAGTGAGATCGTGAAACCTTTGTTTTTTGATGGCTTAATGTACACAAACTTTGTTTAATACACAAAGTTATTAATAATATTGTATTAAATGACCTTCAGGCTGTGTATATAAGGTGTATATGAAACATAAATGAATTGTGTGAATGTAGACACACTTTGTTTAATGCACAATGTTATAAAAAATATTGTCTAAAATGACCTTCAGGCTGTGTGTATAAGGTGTATATGTAACATAAATGCATTCTGTGCTTTGATTTAGGTCCCATAACCATGATATCTCATTATGGTATGCAATTATTCCAAAATACGGAAAAATCCGATATCCAAAATACCTCTGGTCCCAAGCATTTTGGATAAGGGATACTCAACCTGTATAGACCTCAATTGCATTCATTTCCACTCATTTCCAGTCTATTCCGAACACCGAACACCTCACAATATTGTTTTTAGGTCAAAAGGTTGCACCGAGGTAGCTGGAGTACTTTGCTAAGTGACACAAGTGGTCGTCACAAACACCTGGCCTATCTAGCAGTGGCACTGCAGTGTAAGGCAGGATGGCACTTTTAAAAACTAGGCGCCAAACAGCACATGATGCAAAGAAAAAAAGAGGTGCACCAAGGTTGCTGGATGACTAAGCTAAGCGACTCAAATGTGTGTGGCACAAACACCTGGCCCATCTAGGAGTGGCACTGCAGTGTCAGATAGGATGGCACTTTTAAAAACTAGGCCCCAAACAGCACATGATGAAAAGAAAAAAAGAGGTTCACCGAAGTTGCTGGATGACTAAGTTAAGCGACATAAGTGTGCGGCACAAACACCTGGCCCATTTAGGAGTGGCACTGCAGTGGCAGATAGGATGGCACTTTTAAAAACTAGGCCCCAAACAGCACATCATGCAAAGAAGAAAAAGAGGTGCAATGAGGTAGCTGGATGACTGAGCTAAGCGACCCAAGTGGGCAGCACAAACACCTGGCCCATCTAGGAGTGGCACACAGTGGCTGATTGTCGAAAGTGGCCCCGCAATTTTTCAGGCGACCGACAGCATCTCCTGGACGCCTCTGTCATTTTTCAATAAATTCTGCACCACCAAATTAATTGTATGTGCAAAACATGGGACGTGCTGGAATTTGCCCAGATGTAATGCACGCACAATATTGGTGGTGATGTTCGATATCACAAATCCCCAGGAGAGTCTAAGTGGGATAAGCCATTGTGCGATGATGTCCCTCAGTTTCCGTTAGGGGTTGTCAGTGGTGTGCCTCTTATGGAGACCGGTGATACACCACGTAGCCTGCCTAGGAACGGGTTGGCATTTGTGAGATGCTGCTACTGGTACCGCTGCTGTTGTTGCTGCAGGAGGCAATACAGCTACCCAGTGGGCTGTCACAGTCATGTAGTCTTTAGTTTGCCCTGCTCCACTTGTCCATGGTTAAGTGGACACTGGGTACAACCGCATTTTTCAGGACACTTTTCTTAATGTCCCTGTACAGTCCGGGAATCGCTTTCCTAGTGAAGTAGAATCTAGATGGGATTTGGTACCGGTGACACACTACCTCCATCAATTGTCTAAATCCCACTGCACTATTGGCGGATACCAGACGCACGTCTAACACCAACATAGCTGTCAAGGCCTCAGTTATCCACTTTGCAACAGGATGACTGCTGTCATATTTCATCTTCCTCGCAAAGGACTGTTGGACAGTCAACTGCTTAGTTGAAGTAGTACAAGTGGTCTTCCGACTTCCCCTCTGGGATGTCGATCGACTCCCAGCAGCAACAGCAGCGGCAGTAGCTGTAGGAGGAAGTGGTTCTTGATCTTTCCCTATTTTATCCTCCCAGATTTTTATTCTCCATTATTTCTCTTACGTCCTAGAGCAGGGGTGGGCAATTATTTCAGCTGAGGGGCCACTTGACATTTCCTGTCAGTATCCGAGGGCCACATACAAAATAGCAGCTCCCCCCACTTGCCAAAAATATAGGGACGTGCTTCATGTGGAAGCGGTGTGGGCAAAAAATAATACAGATTCATATTAGGCTGCACAATAGTCTCCATTATTCAAATTGCGCCACACAGCGCCACTTACACACATTACACCAGATAGAGCCCCTTTTACACAGTATGGAAGGTAGAGCCCCTTTTACACATTACAGCAGGTAGAGCCCCCATTTTACACATTAACATTTTATTTAGGATAATTATTGTGCAGCAAGCAAATTATCCAGTGTCTTATGGCCCCTGGGGAAAGGTTTGACACAGTGACAGAACACGGGGAGGAGTGGTGACAGTGACAGAACACGGGGTGTGTGACACGGTGACAGAACACGGTGGGGGTGACACGGTGACAGAACACGGGGGGGGGTGACACAGTGACAGAACACGGGGGGGGTGACACGGTGACAGAACACGGGGGGTGTGACACAGTGACAGAACACGGGGGGGTGACAATGACAGAACACGGGGTGGGTGACAGTGACAGAACACGGGGGGGTTATACGTGACAGAACACGGGGGTGACATGGTGACAGAACATGGGAGGGGTTGGTACAGCGAGAGCTAAAGATCACTCCCCCAAACCTAAAAACAGACTGACGCCACTGCCCACACACACAAATATATGCACACTATCACACACACACACACACACACACACACACACACACACACACACACACACACACACACACACCTTTCTTTCTCTCACTCACTTTTCCCATTAACTTTACTGATCTGGCTGACTGGCAGTGGCAGGAAGGATGGATCTATTCTGTACAAGTCTGGCTCTTGTCCCGTGTAGCTCCGCCCCCTGAGGCCCTGTGTAGCCCCGCCCCCTCCTAGGCACATAGCTCCGCCCATTTTCGGCTGAACCCAGCCGTGTCACTGGGGACTCTTGAGGAGGAGGAGGCTGCTACAACGCAGCAGCAGGAGCAGCAGGTGAGAGAGGCGCCGCCGGCAGCAGCTTGGAGGTACTGCAGCTCAGAGCAATGACAAGCAGCTCAGCCGTTCGGGCCGCTTGTCATTGCTCGCTGGTGGGAGGCAGTGGGCCGGACAGGATCTGTTTGCGGGCCGCATGCGGCCCGCGGGCCGTATTTTGCCTACCCCTATCCTAGAGGATACTGGGGTTCCATTTAGTACCATGGGGTATAGACGGGTCCACTAGGAGCCATGGGCACTTTAAGAATTTGATAGTGTGAGCTGGCTCCTCCTGCTATGCCCCTCCTACCAGACTCAGTTTAGAAAATGTGCCCGGAGGAGCCGGTCACGCTTATGGAAGCTCCTGAAGAGTTTTCTTTTTTTCTTTTTCTGTTTGTTATTTTCAGGCAGGTCTGGATGGCACCAGCCTGCCTGCTTCGTGGGACATAGGGGGGGAAACAGCCCAACCTCTTAAAGGGTTAATCGTCCCGTTCCCCGCTGACAGGACACTAGCTCCTGAGGGAGCTATTCGCAAGCCCCACCATGGCGAGCGTACATTCCCGCAGCACGCCGCCACCCCTAACAGAGCCAGAAGAAAGAAGAGTGGTGACTACTAAGCCGGCACCCCAGTTAGCGGGTCGCCGGCCATTATGGCGGCATGCGGGTACGGAGATGCACGGATTCTCACTGGGGCGGATTGCGTCTCCAGACACAGTACACAACTGCGTCTCAGTACACTGTACACAGTACCCACACTGGCAAACAAAGCCTTAAAACGGATCTGGCTCCATTTTAAGCACAAAATGACCTCAGCCAGTATAAAAAAAGCAGGAAGACCGCGCGCCATTGAAGGGGCGGGTCTTCACTATGAGAGGATCCAGCAGCTCACCAGCGCCATTTTCCCTCTACAGTGGACACAAACACTGACTGACAGGGATGCGCAGCTCCTCCGGTTTGACTCCAGATTACCTCAGCGGAACCAGGGGGTCATGGCAGGGGGGAGCGATAATTAGTGTACTACAGATAGATCCACTGTTATCTTGGCCTCTTTGCTGCACCTAGGCACACCATGGTTTATTTACATAAACCCTTCATCTATTGTTCTCAGCTGCAATACAATACAGAGAACAACATAGCAGTGGATTAAGTCATTACAGCAGGGGATTAAGTCCGACTGCCCAATCTCAGGTAATCCTATTAAAGGCCATGATAAACATGGACCCATCTGTAAATCCCCAATCTGGGTACTTAGTCCGCGACTTGGCTAAGCTTGGCATTAGCAATAAGGGTGCTGTGTGCTTGCTCCAAAATATCTCTGTGCCTCCCTGGGCTCTTTGTGGGTTAATTGTGCTATTAACCTTTCCTGTGTGCTGTCACATTTACAATATGTCAGGCAAAGAGTGTGTTTCATGTACGGTAGAGTGTTCCTCTTCCCAAGGGAGCTCACTACTATGTACTCAGTGTAGTGCATCTTCCCAGGCTAGCGGAGCTGAACCAGGCTGGCTGGAAACCATTAAAGGAATGATTTCCAGCAAGTCAGGGGTGGCATGGCCATGGCAGCAAGGGAGTGAGACACGTTTGTCTGGAGCTCCCCAATACCTTTATCCTGTAGCCCATCCTGCATTGTGTCCAGGCTTCTGTTCGGGCCACGTCGGTCACCTGTGTTCCTGTGCCGCTGCCGGTGCATTGTGAGACCGCCTTGTCCTTCCTGTCTGGTGGCACAGCTGAGCTCCGTTGACTGCGGCCTGTGCACTCCGTGAACCTCCAGAGCGGTAGCAGACTTCCGGTTGCGCATCCGCCAACTGCCGGGCTCCCGCTTCAGAGGCGCAGCCTGCACTCCCCTGCATCCTTAGTGCGTGGTTGGCCCTCTGTGCTGGAGGGATACTATGCTGCCTGCACCCTGCACCCAGCACTTGGATGTATGTGAAGAGAAGTGGAGGCCTGCGTATCCGGCGGCCATCTTGTGGGAGTGTGCTTCTCCCTGACTGCACATCCAGTCTGCAGCTCTGTTGTAGCTTTACTGGGGGTACAGAGATCCTGGCAGCTCCTTTCAGGCACTGTGCTGTGCAATATTAGTGGATACTATTTCTGCCTCCATCCAGGCTCATCTGCTACTATATACTATCTCCTGCCTTTGCTGGACTGGTGGTCTGTTGCCCTGATTGACACCTCATATTACTGTGCCTTCTTTTGGGAGCACCCACTTTATTGCCCTGGGATTTACCTGCGTGTCTCTGCTTTTGCTTGGCTCACTTTCTTTGTGCACTATGGTGAAAGAAGGCTCTGCTGCGGCCAAGCTGGAGAAGTTTGCCAGACAATCTACATCCCAGGCTCCTGCTGCCCATGTCTGATCAGTCTTCTCATCCTGATCCTCCTTCTGCGGCGGGCCCCAGCTCCTCACCTCCGCCGTCTATTCAACAGGTGCTTGAGGCTATTGTGGGCAGTGAGAAGCGTCTGTCAGACAAAATGGAGAAAGTACAGTGTGATCTTTCCTTACTATGGCAGAATGTGCAACGTATCCGAGAACGAGTTGGGGAGGTCGAGACCTGTGTCTCCACGCTGGAAGATGTGAGTGGTCCTTTGAAACAAAATGTTTCCTCCTTATCTCAGCAAGTTTCCTCTATCCAAACTAAGCTATTGGACATGGAGGGGCATCTGCGTAGGAATAATGTCCGGTTCATTGGCCTGCCAGAGAAAGAAGAGGGTTCACACCCTGAGGAGTTTCTGGAGACCTGGCTTAAAGAATTCTATGGTGCAGCCTTCTTCACTCCCCAATTTGCAGTTGAACGTGCTCAAAGGATCCCTTTCAGGCCTTTACCCCCTGGTGCCCCTCTGCTCACTTTCATTGCAAAGTTTTTGCATTATAAGGATAGAGACGCAGTCCTTCGCCTTGGGCGTACTAAGGGCCCCCTCACCAGGAATTGTGTGAAGATAACCGCATTCCCTGATTTTGCCGCAGATGTTCAAAAACACAGGGCTCAATTAATGCCTATCAAGAGACACCTTTGAGACATTAACCTCTCTTACTCCATGCTGTTTCCTTCCAGACTCTGAGTGGTGGTGGAGGAGGAATCTATGTTCTTTAATACTCCTCGGGAGGCAGCTGCTTGGCTTGACCGCTATGCACCGGGTGACCGACAAATGGCTCTGGACTGTATACTTGTGTCACATAATTGGTGATTTGTTCTGGACCTATACATATTGATCTGGGGAGCCACCATGCGTTGGTGGTGTTAGTGTTCTTGTTTCACTATTTTCAGATATATGTTGAATTTTTACTGCTTGCTGTGATTGTTTAGGGTATGCTTTATTTTGTATTTTGGGGTTGGTTTAGGGCAGTGGTGGCCAACGCGTGGCTCTTGAGCCACATGCGGCTCTTTCTTTATTCAAATGTGGCTCCCAACACTCAAAGTCACGTGACCACAAGAGATCTGTAAACTGCCGCACTCCAGCCAGACATGCAGCAGCACTACGTAGGCTGAGAACTGAGGGAGCCAAATACACATTGGGTAGCTGTCTGGAGTGACACATGGGGAAACTGAAGTGTATTATGTGATTCTGGCTTTTCAATATGTTTTATGCAGATCTGGCCTTTTCAATTATTTGATGTAGAAGTGGCTTTTTCATTGTATTTTATGTTAGATCTGGCTTTTTCAATGTATTTTATACCAGGGGCGTGGCCTAGCAGGCACAAGGTCACACCCCATTTTTGCAAGTGTGCCTTCAGCTCGAAGTCGGCTCTTTGATGTACCTAACAAGATATCTTGGCTCTTTGTCTCTGACTGGTTGGCCACCCCTGGTTTAGGGAGTGAAGTATGCCACTGTTCAGGGAGGTATACGGGATGTGAGGAAGTTGGGTTTTGGGATTGTTTTTGCTTTTTTATTGTTGTTTTCTTGCTGATTCCATGTTTGTGCACTGCAACTATCTGTTTGTCCTGCATTATAATGGACAGCCTGTGTGTGCTCCTCCTCATACCTTTTTATTTTTCTCAGTTATTGCTATCCTTTACCTGTATTTTGCCCTGTGTATTTCATGTCTGTTCTACAATTTTTAGCATGGAAAGTCCCGGGACTCAATGATAGAGTTAAGCGCTCCCTAGTCATCAAAATGGTTAAGAATTATGACCCGGACATCGCCTGCCTTAGCGAAACACATTTGAGGGTAGCAGACTGTTATCGCTTCGCAGACCGTGGGTTGGGTGGGCGTACCACGCCTCGCATTCTTCTTTCTCAAGGGGTGTATCTGTTTCAATAAAAAGACAATTTGAATTACTATCCCTGCAGACGGATCCCCAAGGTAGATTTGTTTATATAGATTGTAAATTGTACTCACAATAGACTTTTATATTAGCTGTTTATGTCACCCCCCCCCCCCACAACCACCACCAACACCCCCCCCCCCTTTCCTGTACGATGTTTTACAAAAGGCGGCCATTTTTGTAGCTTCCTCCCCGAGTTCTCCTGTTATCTCTTGGGTGACATTAATAACCTCTTAGACTTTTCCCTTGATAAATGTAGAATACCTTCTTCACCTGTGACTGGCAGTGGCCCCTCAAAATTTGCAGGTTATGTCGGCAGTTTAGGCTGGGTAGACGCATGGAGAACTCGTAACCCATTGTTACAACAATTTTCTTGTTTTTCTAGGACGCATGGCTCTTTCTCTAGAATCGACCTGGCCTTAGTATCACCTTTGCTTCTTCCCTGAATTACTGATATTCACTATGAGGCTAGGGGAGTCTCTGACCACTCACCTTTATTGCTGTCACTCAATGTTGAATGCTAAAGGAGTCATTCTTACCGGAAATGATATCCGTCTTGGCTGGCTCAGATTGGTGTTAATGTTGAGTTGATGGCACAGTGGGAGGGATATTTTAATATTAACCTTGGTTCTGCCCACATGGCAGTTGTTTGGGATTCATTTAAAGCCTTCTTACGAGGCATATTTATTAGAAGTATAGCTGCCATTAAATCATCCCGACGGCACACTGAGAAATAACTAGAATCTGACTTTCGGAATTTGGAGGTACAGTACCTGAGGCATGGTTCTCCCATTACCAAGACTCGCTGGCAGATGGCTCAGTCAGCTTCGTTGGCTCACCTGGCAGATAAAAATTCCTGAAGCCTTATGTTCTGTGCATATTCCCTATACCTGCATGCTGATAGGCCTGATAGCCAATTGGCCCATTTAGTTCATTATGATTGGACGGGGACTGTTGTCACACAACTGATTGACCCAGCTGGTATTACTGTTACTACGACGACTGATATTGCACAAGTTTTTCTATCTTTTTATAAGGAGGTATATAGATCTAGGTTGTGTTGCACTGACCGGGAGCTAGCAAGAAAAACACAATACTGCCTAATAGCGCCTGAGTAGAATAGAAAGATGGTATTACACTTCCCCTGTGCGCAATCGTAAAGGCACTGTGTATGTGCCTTTAAGATTAGAAAGCAAAAGAAAAAAGATAAAATAAAGAAAAGACGGCTACGCTCATAGGAGTGAAAATATACAGAATAAATTGTAGGAGAGGAGAGCTGATGTTTCTAAAACAGTTTATTAGTCTAATACATTTAAAATTAGCATCAAAAAGATCCACAATATTGAAAAATATAAATATATAAGTTTGCAACACTATAGTACCGTATATAAGATTATATCATCAGTATCCACCCGAGTTGGTAAAAATCCACCAGGAATTGCTGTCCTGAAATGCTCAAGCTGATGGAATATATTGCTGTGAGTCTAGCAGCTGTAATAATATTGGTAATTAGGCTAGATGTAGATAAGTCATCATAGTAGCTTAACCATGGTACTTGCTGTATAAATTATGGTAGTGTGAATAGTTCAACTCTCTCAATGCAGAGTGGATACATTGGGGTAAATTTACTAAGATTCGTAATTTCCGAAAAAAGGTCAAAGTTCAATCACGAATGACATCGACAGTGTAAAACTGCAACTTTTTGAATTGATTACGATGGATTTACTAAGCTGTCGTATTCGGGTTTTTCTTTTCTTCCGATGTCGATGTCATTCGTTTTTTTTTACCTATTTTTACGGCAGTGATTAGCAAAACACTGCCGACTTTTTTTACAATCAATCTCGGCCGGATCTGTGTGATCCGTGCTGGTGTTTATTTTTTTTTTTTTTTTAAATTAAACACTGTAAAATCATTAAAAAAATTGCGTGGGGTCCCCCCTCCTAAGCATAACCAGCCTCGGGCTCTTTGAGCCGATTCTGGTTGCAAAAATATGGGGAAAAAAATGACAGGGGTTCCCCCATATTTAAGCAACCAGCATCGGGCTCTGCGCCTGGTCCTGGTCCCAAAAATACGGGGGACAAAAAGAGTAGGGGTCCCCCGTATTTTTAAAACCAGCACCGGGCTCCACTAGCTGGACAGATAATGCCACAGCCGGGGGTCACTTTTATATAGTGCCCTGCGGCCGTGGCATCAAAAATCCAACTAGTCACCCCTGGCCGGGGTACCCTGGGGGAGTGGGGACCCCTTCAATCAAGGGGTCCCCCCCCCCAGCCACCCAAGGGCCAGGGGTGAAGCCCGAGGCTGTCCCCCCCCCATCCAATGGGCTGCGGATGGGGAGGCTGATAGCCTTTGTTGTAAAAGAAAATATATTGTTTTTAGTAGCAGTACTACAAGGCCCAGCAAGCCTCCCCCGCATGCTGGTACTTGGAGAACCACAAGTACCAGCATGCGACGGAAAAACGGGCCCGCTGGTACCTGTAGTACTACTACTAAAAAAATACCCAAAAAAAGACAAGACACACACACCGTGAAAGTATAATTTTATTACATACATACACACATACATACATACTTACCTTAAGTTCCCACGCAGGTCGGTCCTCTTCTCCAGTAGAATCCAAGGGGTACCTGTTGAAGAAATTATACTCACGAGATCCAGGGGTCCAGGCTCCTCGGGAAATCCAGGGGTAATCCACGTACTTGCATAAAATAAGAAAACGGAAAGCCGAGCCACGAACTGAAAGGGGCCCCATGTTTTCACATGGGACTCCTTTCCACGAATGCCAGAAACCCACTCTGACTGATGTCTAAGTGGGTTTCTTCAGCCAATCAGGGAGTGCCACGTTGTAGCACTCTCCTGATCGGCTGTGAGCTCCTGTCCTCACTGACAGGCAGCACACGGCAGTGTTACAATGTAGCGCCTATGCGCTACATTGTAACCAATGATGGGAACTTTCTGCCCTGCGGTTGACCTAAAGTGACGTCACCGCTGAGCAGAAAGTTCCCATCATTGGTTACAATGTAGCGCATAGGCGCTACATTGTAACACTGCCGTGTGCTGCCTGTCAGTGAGGACAGGAGCTCACAGCCGATCAGGAGAGTGCTACAACGTGGCACTCCCTGATTGGCTGAAGAAACCCACTTAGACATCAGTCAGAGTGGGTTTCTGGCATTCGTGGAAAGGAGTCCCATGTGAAAACATGGGGCCCCTTTCAGTTCGTGGCTCGGCTTTCCGTTTTCTTATTTTATGCAAGTACGTGGATTACCCCTGGATTTCCCGAGGAGCCTGGACCCCTGGATCTCGTGAGTATAATTTCTTCAACAGGTACCCCTTGGATTCTACTGGAGAAGAGGACCGACCTGCGTGGGAACTTAAGGTAAGTATGTATGTATGTGTGTATGTATGTAATAAAATTATACTTTCACGGTGTGTGTGTCTTGTCTTTTTTTGGGTATTTTTTTAGTAGTAGTACTACAGGTACCAGCGGGCCCGTTTTTCCGTCGCATGCTGGTACTTGTGGTTCTCCAAGTACCAGCATGCGGGGGAGGCTTGCTGGGCCTTGTAGTACTGCTACTAAAAACAATATCTTTTCTTTTACAACAAAGGCTATCAGCCTCCCCATCCGCAGCCCATTGGATGGGGGGGGACAGCCTCGGGCTTCACCCCTGGCCCTTGGGTGGCTGGGGGGGGGGGACCCCTTGATTGAAGGGGTCCCCACTCCCCCAGGGTACCCCGGCCAGGGGTGACTAGTTGGATTTTTGATGCCACGGCCGCAGGGCACTATATAAAAGTGACCCCCGGCTGTGGCATTATCTGTCCAGCTAGTGGAGCCCGGTGCTGGTTTTAAAAATACGGGGGACCCCTACTCTTTTTGTCCCCCGTATTTTTGGGACCAGGACCAGGCGCAGAGCCCGATGCTGGTTGCTTAAATATGGGGGAACCCCTGTCATTTTTTTCCCCATATTTTTGCAACCAGGATCGGCTCAAAGAGCCCGAGGCTGGTTATGCTTAGGAGGGGGGACCCCACGCAATTTTTTTTTTATAAAATAACAACTTTCCCACCCCTTCCCACTGATATACATGCACGGATCTCATGGATCCGTGCATGCCTATCCAATCACGAATAAAAAAAGCAGGTCTGTTTTTTTTTTAGCACTTTTTTACGAGTTGTAATTTTTCACGGCAGTGTTTGTTCTTTTTTTGCTTTGCACTTCTTAGTAAATGACCGAGATTCATACTTAAACAGCCGCATTTTGACCGATGGTGTATTCATTCGTAATTTTTTACCTGAACTTGCAAAAAATTACGAATGCCCTCATCACTGCCGTGATTAGTGCTTAGTAAATTACCGAGATGACACTTTGATGAAAAAACGGCATCTCGGTCAAAATCGGGAGCTTAGTAAATTTCCCCCAATGTTTCTATGCCACAAGTTTGTAGCAATATGCCATGCAGCCGTCTATCAATATCGTATTGTGTATAGTCACTTTACCTTCTACCGATGGCCATAGTCAGCTGTTCGGGGAGCAGGCGGTGAGAAGTGTGTGAAGAAAAGAGGGTCCTAACAAGTTTCATCACGCTCCACGTGACTTATTCAAAGGTGAAACAGCTGACTATCGCATCAGTTCCCTGCCTGCATCACATTGGTCTCCTTTGCCGGCTTGGAGACCGTGTACATCTGCAACGGGACGGCCGTTTGAGTGCAACAGCCACACCAACCGGGGACACTCGGTGTTACCAGCCCACGGGAGGAGGTAAAGACTAATAAACTCTTTTAGAAACATCAGCCCTCCTCTCCTACAATTTATTCTGTATTTTTTCACTCCTATGAGCGCAGCCGTTTTTTCTTTTTATTTTGCTTTCTGACCGGGAGCTGTCCCGCTATCTGACGACAGTTCCTCTTCCTAAATTGTCAGTTGATGCTTGTGCTTTCCTGGATGTTCCTATCACTATCGGGGAGATTTCTGTTGCCATCAGAGCTTTTCCCAATGGTAAGGCTCCAGGTAGTGATGGACTTCCCATTGAGTTAATAAAACACTATATAGATATATTTGCCCCAAAACGTTATGCTGTATATTCAGAGTTCTTCGCAACACATAGACATCCTGTTTCTATGGCAGAGGACATCATAATTGTACTCCCAAAGCCTGGGTAAGACCTCACATAGCCAGATTCATATCGCCCAATTTCCCTTATTCCTACAGATGCCAAGATCCTGGCAAAGGTTTTAGCTATCAGAGTTAATAGAGTTATATCTACCATTATACATTTGGACCAATCAGGTTTTATGCCCGGCATGTCTACCTCCATTAATTTATACCGTATGTATACCTTGTTCAGTCCCCACATGTCTTCCTGGATGCGGCCAAGGCCTTCAATAGTGTGGAGTGGCCATATCTATGGGAGGTTATGAAAGCCATGGGTTTTGGTCCTAAGTATATTCAATGGATTCAATTGTTGTATCAACAACCTTGTGCCAGGATCTCGGTGAATGGGTCTCACCTCCCTTTGGCACCAGAAAGGGGTGTCCTCTTTCTCCCACGTTTTTTGCATTGGCCATTGAGCCACTTGCCTGTATGCTCCAGTCTCACCCAGATATAGTGGGATTGAGTACAGGTACCAGAACTGACAAGGTGGCTCTTTCTGCAGACAATCTCCTTTTGTTCTTGCATGACTACGTGCTATCTATGCCCTTTGTTTTGCAAGTTATTGATAACTTTGGTAAATACTCGGGACTCTGCATAAACTGGAACAAGTCTTATATTATGCCTGTGGTGGGTCCTCCTCCCGCTGTCCCGAAGGTTTCCATACCTTTGTGCTGGACTGCTCAAATGAAATACCTAGGTATTCAGGTTAATAATAACCCTTCTGAGTTTGTCCCTTTAAATTTAGATCCCTTAATGCAATATATTATACATAAAACTAAGGTTTGGTGCAAACTCCCTTTGACGGTCACCGGCAGGGACAATCTGGTCAAAATTATACTGTTACTCAAAATTTTGTATATTCTTTTACAGTCCCCGGTGTATGTATTTCCTTCCTTTTTTAGGAAGTTGGGCAGTGTGCTCTCCTCCTTGGTTTGGGCCAATAAAAGGCCTAATGGGGGATTGTCACTCCCCGACTTTCAATTGTACTATTATGCTGCTCAAATGTCGCATATACGGACATGGTTACAAGATGTTGATGTTTGCGCTCTACATTACAGTATGTGTTTATCCACTGTTATTACCCTGAGCTCACTCCACTGCAGGTTTTACTGAGTGGGAATATGTCTACATATTCTCCTATTGTTTTCCAATCTGTTAAAATCTGGCAGGCAATACGTGAATTGGCTAGGTTTGCAGATTTGGATCCAGATACCCCCCTTTGGCATTCCCGATGGCTTCCTGAATTGAACTCTTTTGATGGATAGACGGCATGGGCCCCTAAGGCTGTCATATTCTTATCTCAGGTATACTGTAATCGTTATTGAAATCGTTTCAACAACTTAAAGAGGAGTTTAACCTACCTAATTCCTTTTTTTTATCTGTACCTCCAACTCAGGCATGCACTCCAAATGCAATTTAGGGACTCCCCGCCCTCAATTAATGTGTTTCCTACTAAGACTCTTTCTCAGCCTTGGGCGTACTAAGACTGTCTCTTTGGCTTATTCCTTTCTTCTTCCTCAGTTTCACATTGATCATCTCAACCGTCTCCGAGTGAGCTGGGAGATTGACTTGGGTCTTATAAATGATGAGGAGTGGGATCTCGCTAGAGAATACCCACGTACAGCTACAGGTACAAAGTCTCTCAGATTTCAGCAGATTCAGTTTTATATTCTTCACAGGACCTAAATGACCCCTGTGAGACTGAGCAGAATTGGAGTTGGTCACTCCACATTATGCCCTAAATGTAATACTTTCCAGGGAACTTTTTAGCATTTAGTTTGGGACTCTAGCATATTACAAGTATTCTGGATGGGGGTAAGGTCGATTCTGGAAGATACGAGTATCCCTTCAGTGGTACTTACTCCGAAGTTATGTGTCCTTGGCACGGGTGTCTCTGACTCCCTCTCTAAATGGGAGGAATTATATCTATATAATATGTTTGCCTTAGCAAAAGTGCGTATTGCCAGGATGTGGATGGCGCATACAGGACTCACATTATCCTCCTTTAAAACATTGGTTAACGATACTGTATTTAAGGAACGCTATGTTTATATGCAAAATAATGCTAGCACTAGCTATGGAAAAATGTGGTCTTTTTGGCTTGACTCTACACTCTCTGCACCGGATTTTCCTCCGTAATTTTATTTTTATGTTGTATGGGGATGCTGATTACTGTTGTGCGAAATTGTGAACAGTTTAGAACGTTGCGGTGTACTTGAGGTTTAAGTCAGCGGGCTTGCTTTTGTTTTTCTTTTTTAAATCTTTGTTTTATTGCCTGTTTAGATAAGTTGTAAAAATGAAAAATTGTATTGAGGAGGATATGAGTATGCATGTACAATATTTTATTCTTTTCTGGAGTTGATTCTGTATATGATATATGTTGTCACCTGTTATTCTGCCTCTGTGTGTCTGCATCCGATTGTCTTCTTTGCACTGTCATTTCGTGCATGTACTACTTTCTCTTCAATAAAAATGTTTTTCTTTTAAAAAAGGAATGATTTCCAATATATCTAATAAATTGTCCCGCCATGAGAAAGAGATGCAATACTTAAGTCTGTGGATGAGATTATGAATAGAGACTCAGTCCCCAAACAAGCGCCTCAGTCCCCTGCCATTTGTCCACAAAAGCGAACTCTGGGCCATATCCTACAGTCTGAATCTGACGCTGAGGGGTCACACATGGAGGAGGGGGAGGTGGATTCAGAAGGGGGGGACGCTGCTCTGTCACAGGGAATAGAAGCTTTTATAGAAGCTATCAGAGATGTTCTGCAAATTCCTGATAAAGTGGAAGAGGAGTGTGAGGAATCTTATTTTAATGTAAAATAGAAATCCTCAGTCACTTTTCCTGTGTCTAAGGAATTGAATACCCTGTTTGAAGAACCGTGGTTTAATCCTGATAAGAAATTTCAGATCTCTATAAAGATAATCTCATCTTTTCCTTTTCCTCCAGAGGATAGGAATAAATGGGAAAATCCACCGATAGTGGATGCATCAGTATCCAGGCTGTCACGGAAAATAGTGTTGCCTGTCCATAGTGCAGCCTCCCTGAAAGACATGGCTGATCGCAAGATTGAGCCTACACTCAAATCCTTGTACATGGCTGCTGGGGTGGCCCAGAGACCCACTCATGTGCGTGGATTACTAAAGCCATTGCTAGATGGTCAGGTAACCTAATTGAGGGGTTAGATTCTTTATCTAGGGGGGAGATTGTTTTACTCCTGCAACATATACAGGACTCTGTGAACTTTATGGTGGAAGCCATAAAAGAAGTGGATTTGCTTAATGCACGCACCATGGCTATGGCAATGTTAGCACACAGGGGCTTATGGTTACGCCAGTGGACTGTGGACGCGGAACTCCAGGAAAAGCATGGAAGGCCTACCCTTCACAGGAGAGGCCTTATTTGGAGACGAACTAGACAAATGGATCTCCAAAGCTACTGTGGGTAAGTCTACATATCTTCCTTCTGCAGCTCCCACAACTAGGAAGACCTACTCAGGACCTACTCTACAGTCCGTTCGGAATGCCAAGTTTAAGGTCAAAGCCATATGATCTTCTACAGCCAATAGAGGCGCTAGAGGTAAACCACGCAAACCAGCAATGGACGGTTCTCAGGAACAGAGCTCCAGCTCTGCTTCCGCAAAGCTTTCAGCATGCTGGTGGACCGCGATGCCTAGAAGACTGGCAGGTGGGAGCCCGACTAAAAAAATTTCAGTCACATCTGTCACGATCCGGGTATCTGGACGCCATTTCTTACCCATCAGATGCCTCCTAAGGCTGGCTCAGCGCTCCAGGACCGGATCCCATCTGTTATCCTAATGTTCACATTCCTGCATCCTCTCCTGTCTCTCTGAGACGCTGTCACAGTAACGCCTTATTACATCTGGCATGGCGTCTCCCGCGGCCTCCGCCGCCGTCCCTGAGCTTCTGCATGCAGAGTGTCAGAGTGGCGATTACGTCAGCCGCGGCCTCCGCTGTGTCCGCGTGGTTGGATGTGCACTTGTCAGCCTGGCGTCTCCTGTCTCCAGTGGCCGGCGCCGCCATTACTGTTTTCATTACCACATGGATTACAAACCAAACTTCCCTCCAAGTGTCTGCATGGGCGCAGCCATCTTGGATTCTGTCAGCTGATCATTTACTCCAATCTGTTGTCAGTATTGTTAATCTGCATAATTGCCTAGCCAATCCCTTCCTTGCTGCAGGTATAAATACACTGTGCCTGAGCAAGGAAGGCGTCAGTGCTTTGGTTGTCAAACCTAGTTCCTGTTTGTCTCTCTCCTGTGATTGTCTTCCAGGTTCCAGCTCCTGTCTCAAGACTTCCACCATAGAGACCCGCACCAGCATTCCACCTGCGGTGTAGCCTGACTCTCCAATCCATTGTGGATTCATCCGTTTCCAGCTACAACATTACCTGCTTCCAGCTCAGCTTCCAGCAGAGTACAGCTTCCCTTAAAGGGCCGGTGTCCTTTCTACACTTTACCACTCTCCACCGGTATTATTATTTCTCCGCTCTCAAGTTCTACATTTCAGTTCATATTTCATCGCTCCCAAGTTCATTTATTATTTAACTGGTTCCAGCCAGTATCCACTCCGTGCTAACAACAGTCTGGTTCCAGCCAGTATCCACAGCAGCTGTTTTATCTTCAGCAACCCAGCTTTTCCTGGAACACCAGCTGGCACAATCCTGGGTTATCTCCATTGCTACAGTCGGGCCTGGTAAGGACTTTCCATCTAGAAGATCATAAGAACTATCTCACACTACCAGTGCCCTGTGGCTCCTGCCATCCTGTAGTACCCAGGAACTGTATTTATTCTTTGCTGACTTTTACGTTTTCTTTTACTGCTGCTGTGTTGCGGAGTTGTCATAAATAAACATCATTGACTTTTATTCCTGGTTGTCGTGGTCACGCCTTCGGGCAATTCTTCTACATGTCTAGGGGTCTGATACAACCTGCCAGGTTCCATTACACCTCAGCCCCTACAACTGAGGCTGCCTCCCGTCAGCTCAGGCCCTCAGTTGTGACAGTCCCTACAACTGAGGCTGCCTCCCGTCAGCTCAGGCCCTCAGTTGTGACAACATCTGGACAACATCATGCCAGGATCTCTGGGTCATAGATCTTATTTCCCAGGGATCGGACTGGAGTTTCAGGAACTCCCACCTCACAGATTCTTCAAATCAGGCTTACCAGTTTCACAGGAGGCAAATATAACCTTGCAGGATGCCATTCAAAAACTGGTACAAACGCAGGTCATTATTCCAGTTCCACCTCATCTCCAAAGCATGGGGTACTATTCCAACTTGTTTGTAGTACTGAAACCGGATGATTCGGTAAGGCCGATTCTGAATCTAAAATCATTGAACCAGTACTTACGAGTGTTCAAGTTCAATATGGAGTCTCTGAGAGCGGTGATCTCAGGTCTGGAGGAGGGGGAATTCCTAGTGTCTCTGGATATCAAGAATGTGTACCTTCACATTCCGATCTGGCCCGCCTCACCAGGCTTATCTACGGTTTGCACTGCAGGACTGTCACTACCAGTTTCAGGCCCTACCTTTTGGTCTCTCCACAGCACCGAGGGTATTCACGAAGGTGATGGCAGAGATGATGTTTCTCCTTCGCAAACAGGGAGTGAACATAAGTCCATACCTGGACGATCTTCTGATAAAGGCTCCGTCCAGGGAGAGGTTGTTGATCAGCATTGGCCTCACAACCCAACTACTCCTGGATCACAGATGGATTCTGAATCTTCCGAAATCTCACTTAGAGCCAACATGGAGGCTCCCATTTCTGGGAATGATACTGAACACACAGTTGCAGAAAGTTTTTCTTCCATTGGAAAAGGCATTGGTAATCCAGTCGATGGTTCGGGATGTTCTGAAGCCAACCCGGATATCGGGGTACCTATGCATTCGCCTTCTGGGAAAAATGGTGGCCTCTTACGAGGCTCTTCAGTACAGAAGGTTTCATGCACGACCCTTCCTGCTCAATCTGTTGGACAAATGGTCCAGATCACATCTTCACATGCAACAGAGGGTCTGTCGCCAAAGGCCAGGATCTCCCTTCTGTAGTGGCTACAGATTTCTCACCTGATCAAGGGACGATGGTTCAGGATTCAAAATTGGATTCTGCTAACCACAGACGCAAGCCTCAGAGGCTGAGCGGTCACCCAGGGGGTGCAGTTTCAAGGAAGATGGTCAGGTCAGGAAGTTGTCCTTCCAATAAACATCCTGGAACTCAGGGCTATCTACAACGCCCTTCTGCAGGCCTCATCCCTACTTCAGAATTAGGCCATTCAAGTCCAGTCGGACAATGTGACGGCAGTGACGTACATAAACCGACAGGGTGGAACGAAAAGCAGAGCAGCAATGTCAGAGGTGTCAAGAATTTTCCTCTGGGCAGAAAAACATGATGCGGCATTGTCGGCGGTCTTCATTCCTTGAGTAGACAACTGGGAAAACTTCCTCAGCAGACACGACCTGCACCCGGGGGAGTGGGGCCTTCACCCGGAGGTATTCAGGTGCTTGACAAGTCAATGGGGATATCCACAGATCGACACAATGGCCTCTCGTCTCAACAAGAAGCGGTATTGTTCCAGGTCAAGAGACCCATAGGCAGTGGCAGTGGATGCTCTGATGACTCCATGGGTATATTAGATGGTGTACGCGTTTCCTCCACTTCCTCTGATCCCAAGAATTCTGAAAAGAATAAAAAGGGAAAAGGTTCAAGCAATTCTCTATGCTCCGGACTGACCAAGAAGGGCCTGGTACGCGGACCTCTTGGAGATGCTCCTGGAAGATCCATTGCCTCTACCTCTTCGCAAGGATCTTCTGTAACAGGGCCCGTTCGTCTATCAAGACTTACCATGGCTACGTTTGACAGCATGGAAGTTGAACGGCTGATTCTTGCCAGGAGAGGCATCCCTGACAAAGTCATCCTGACTATGATCCAAACCAGGAAGGGGGTAACGTCTAAACATTACCATCGTATTTTGGAAGAAATACGTCTCTTGGTGTGAGAGCAGAAAATATTCTGTGGTGGAATTTCATCTGGGACGTTTCCTGCTTTTTCTGCAGTTGGGTGTGGGCCTTCGTTTGGGCTTAATAAGAATCCAGATTTCTGCCTTGTTCATTTTCTTTCAGAAACGATTGGCTTCTCTTCCTTAGGTCCAGACCATCTTGAAAGGTGTCCTGCACATCCAACCTCCCTTTGTGCCTCCTACGGCACCTTGGGATCTCAATTTGGTGTTGCAGTTCCTCCAATCATACTGGTTTGAACCGCTACAGGAGGTAGATGTTAAATATCTTACGTGGAAGACAGTCACACTGTTGGACTTGGCTTCAGCAAGACGTGTGTCGGAGCTAGAGGTGTTGTCTCACAAGAGCCCCTACTTAATTTTTCATGAGGACAGAGCTGAACTCAGAACTCGCCAGCAATTCCTTCCTAAGGTGGTGTCCGCATTTTACATTAACCAACCTATTGTGGTTCCGGCGGTTACGGACACCTCTGCTACTTCAAAGTCTTTGGATGTTGTGAGGGCTTTGAAGGTGTATGTAAAGAGGACAGCTCCACACAGGAAATCCGACTTGCTGTTCGTGCTCTATGATCCCAATAAGATTGGGTGTCCTGCTTCAAAGCAGTCCATTGCACGCTAGGTCAGGCTCACTATTCAGCATGCTTATTCCATGGCAGGCTTGCCAGTTCCGAAATCTGTTCAGGCCCACTCTACTAGGTCGGTGGGTTCTTCTTGGGCGGCTGCCTGGGGTGTCTCAGCTTTACAGCTCTGCTGAGCAGCTACTTGGTCAGGTTCGAACACGTTTGCTAAGTTTTAGAAGTTTCGATACTTTGGCCTCTGACGACCTTCAGTTTGGTCAATCAGTTCTGCAGGAACCTCAGCATGCTCCCACCCAGTTTGGGAGCTTTGGTACTTCCCCATGGCACTAAATGGAACCCCAGTATCCTCTAGGACATAAGAGAAAATAGGATTTTAATGACCTACCGGTAAATCCTTTCCTCGTAGTCCGTAGAGGATACCGGGTGCCCGCCCGATGCTTCGTTCTTCCTGCGCTGTTATTTGGTTAAGTATTGTTTGGTTCAGCTGTTGCTGTTCCTGTTTCAAATTTAGGTAGCATGTATTTCCTCTTGTTTGTGTGTGCTGGTTTAGAATCTCACCACTATCCTTATCTATCCTTCTCTCAAAATATGTCCCTCTCCTCGAGCAGTTTCCTAGACTGAGTCTGGTAGGAGGGGCATCGAGGGAGGAGCCAGCCCACACTATCAAATTCTTAAAGTGCCCATGGCTCCTAGTGGACCCGTTTATACCTCACGAGAAAAGGATTTACCGGTAGGTAATTAAAATCTATACCCCTATACCACACAGGGCAAACCCTGTAAAAATTATTTGGATTAAATATTAATAACCTCCTTATTTGGAGTAAATAATACACAGCACAGCACCACTGGACTAGACTTATACATCAGTACCACTGACTTATATAGCAGCACCACTGGACTTATATGGCAGCACCACTGGACTGGACTTATACGGCAGTACCCCTAGACTTATACGGCAGCACCACTGGACTAGACTTATAAAGCAGCAGCCCTGGACTTATACAGCAGCACCACTGGACTTATACAGCAGCACCACTATAATGGACTTATATGGCAGCACCGCTGGACTGGACTTATACGGCAGTACCGCTGGATTTATACGGCAGTACCCCATGACTTATATGGCCATACCGCTGGACTTATAAGGCAGCACCAGTGGACTGGACTTATATGGCAGTACCTCTGGACTTATATGGCAGTACCCAATGACTTATACGGCAGCACCACTGGACTTATATGGCAGCACCACTGGTCTGGACTTATACAGCAGCACCACTGGACTGGACTTATATGGCAGCACCGCTGGACTTTTACAGCAGTACCCCTGGACTTTTACGGCAGCACCGCTGGATTTATACGGCAGTACCCCTGGACTTATACGGCAGCACCACTGGACTGGACTTATACTGCAGTACCCCAGGATTTATATGGCAGCACCACTGGACTTATATGGCAGTACCCCTGGATTTATATGGCAGTACCACTGGATTTATATGGCAGTACCACTGGACTTATACGGCAGTACCCCATGACTTATACAGCAGTACTGCTGGACTTATACAGTAGTACCCCTGAACTTATACGGCAGTACCCCTGGACTTATATGGCAACACCACTGGACTGGACTTATATGGCATTACCCCTGTACTTAAACGGCAGTACCCATGTACTTATACGGCAGCACCACTGGACTGGACTTATATGGCAGTACCCCTGGACTTATACGGCAGCACCACTGGAGTGTACTTATACGGCAGTACCCTGTGACTTATACGGCAGCACCCCTGGACTTATATGGCAGCACCACTGGACTGGACTTATACAGCAGTACCCCTGGACTTATATGGCAGTACCCCTGGACTAATACGGCAGAACCACTGGACTTATACGGCAGCACCACTGGACTGGAATTCTGTGGCAGCACCACTGGATTTATACGGCAGTAACCCTGGACTTATATCGCAGTACCCCTGGACTCGACTTATGTGGCAGCATCACTGGACTGGACTTATACGGCACCACGACTGGACTTATATGGCAGTACCACTGGACTTATACAGCAGCACCACTAGACTGAACTTATACGGCAGCACCACTGGACTGGATTTATACGACAGCCCCACTGGACTGGATTTATACGGCAGTACCACTAGACTTATACAGCAGTACCCCTGGACTTATATGGCAATACCCCTGGACTTATATTGCAGTACCACTAGACTTATACAGCAGCACCACTGGACTGGACTTATACAGCAGTACCCCTGGACTTATATGGCAGTACCCCTGGACTAATACGGCAGAACCACTGGACTTATACGGCAGCACCACTGGACTGGAATTCTGTGGCAGCACCACTGGATTTATACGGCAGTAACCCTGGACTTATATCGCAGTACCCCTGGACTCGACTTATGTGGCAGCATCACTGGACTGGACTTATACGGCACCACGACTGGACTTATATGGCAGTACCACTGGACTTATACAGCAGCACCACTAGACTGAACTTATACGGCAGCACCACTGGACTGGATTTATACGACAGCCCCACTGGACTGGATTTATACGGCAGTACCACTAGACTTATACAGCAGTACCCCTGGACTTATATGGCAATACCCCTGGACTTATATTGCAGTACCACTAGACTTATACAGCAGCACCACTGGACTGGACTTATACGGCAGCACCACTGGACTGGATTTATACGACAGCCCCACTGGACTGGATTTATACGGCAGTACCACTAGACTTATACAGCAGTACCCCTGGACTTATATGGCAGTACCCCTGGACTTATATGGCAGTACCACTGGACTTATACAGCAGCACCACTAGACTGAACTTATACGGCAGCACCACTGGACTGGATTTATACGACAGCCCCACTGGACTGGATTTATACGGCAGTACCACTAGACTTATACAGCAGTACCCCTGGACTTATATGGCAATACCCCTGGACTTATATTGCAGTACCACTAGACTTATACAGCAGCACCACTGGACTGGACTTATACAGCAGTACCCCTGGACTTATATGGCAGTACCCCTGGACTAATACGGCAGAACCACTGGACTTATACGGCAGCACCACTGGACTGGAATTCTGTGGCAGCACCACTGGATTTATACGGCAGTAACCCTGGACTTATATCGCAGTACCCCTGGACTCGACTTATGTGGCAGCATCACTGGACTGGACTTATACGGCACCACGACTGGACTTATATGGCAGTACCACTGGACTTATACAGCAGCACCACTAGACTGAACTTATACGGCAGCACCACTGGACTGGATTTATACGACAGCCCCACTGGACTGGATTTATACGGCAGTACCACTAGACTTATACAGCAGTACCCCTGGACTTATATGGCAATACCCCTGGACTTATATTGCAGTACCACTAGACTTATACAGCAGCACCACTGGACTGGACTTATACAGCAGTACCCCTGGACTTATATGGCAGTACCCCTGGACTAATACGGCAGAACCACTGGACTTATACGGCAGCACCACTGGACTGGAATTCTGTGGCAGCACCACTGGATTTATACGGCAGTAACCCTGGACTTATATCGCAGTACCCCTGGACTCGACTTATGTGGCAGCATCACTGGACTGGACTTATACGGCACCACGACTGGACTTATATGGCAGTACCACTGGACTTATACAGCAGCACCACTAGACTGAACTTATACGGCAGCACCACTGGACTGGATTTATACGACAGCCCCACTGGACTGGATTTATACGGCAGTACCACTAGACTTATACAGCAGTACCCCTGGACTTATATGGCAATACCCCTGGACTTATATTGCAGTACCACTAGACTTATACAGCAGCACCACTGGACTGGACTTATACGGCAGCACCACTGGACTGGATTTATACGACAGCCCCACTGGACTGGATTTATACGGCAGTACCACTAGACTTATACAGCAGTACCCCTGGACTTATATGGCAGTACCCCTGGACTTATATGGCAGTACCACTGGACTTATACAGCAGCACCACTAGACTGAACTTATACGGCAGCACCACTGGACTGGATTTATACGACAGCCCCACTGGACTGGATTTATACGGCAGTACCACTAGACTTATACAGCAGTACCCCTGGACTTATATGGCAGTACCCCTGGACTTATATTGCAGTACCACTAGACTTATACAGCAGCACCACTGGACTGGACTTATACGGCAGCACCACTGAACTAGACTTATACGGCAGTACCTCTGGACTTATACGGCAGTACCCCTGGACTTATATGGCAGCACCCCTGGACTGGACTTATATGGCAGCACCCCAGGACTTATATGGTAGCACCCCTAGACTTATACGGCAGCAACCCTGGACTGAACTTATACGGTAGCACCACTGGACTGGACTTATACGGCAGTACCCCTGGACTTATACGGCAGTACCCCTAGACTTATACGGCAGTACCCCTAGACTTATACGGCAGTACCCCTGGACTTATACGGCAGTACCCCTGGACTGGACTTATATGACAGTACCACTGGACTTATATGGCAGCACCCCTGAACTTATATGGCATTACCCCTGTACTTATACGGCAGCACCACTGGACTGAACTTATACAGCAGCACCACTAGACTGAACTTATATGGCATCACCACTGGACTGGACTTATACGGCAGCACCACTGGACTGGACTTATACGGCAGCATGACTGGACTTATACAGCAGTACCGCTGGACTTATTTTGCAGTAACCCTGGACTTATACGCCAGTACCCCATGACTTATATGGCAGCACCACTGGACTGGACTTATACAGCAGTAACCCTGGACTTATATGGCAGTACCCCTGGACTAATACGGCAGAACCACTGGACTTATACGGCAGCACCACTGGACTGGAATTCTGTGGCAACACCACTGGACTTATACGGCAGTAACCCTGGACTTATACGGCAGTACCCCTGGACTCGACTTATATGGCAGCACCACTGGACTGGACCTATACGGCAGCACCACTGGACTGGATTTATATGGCAGCACCACTGGACTTATACAGCAGCACCACTAGACTGAACTTATACGGCAGCACCACTGGACTAGATTTATACGACAGCCCCACTGGACTGGATTTATACAGCAGTACTGCTAGATAAATACAGCAGTACCCCTGGACTTATACGGCAGTACCCCTGGACTTATACGGCAGTACCACTAGACTTATACGGCAGTACCACTGGACTGGACTTATACAGCAGCACCACTGAACTAGACTTATACGGCAGTACCCCTGGACTTATACGGCAGTACCCCTGGACTTTTATGGCAGCACCACTGGACTGGACTTATATGGCAGCACCCCTGGACTTATATGACAGCACCCCTAGATTTATACGGCAGCAACCCTGGACTGAACTTAAATAGCAGCACCACTGGTCTGTACTTATACGGCAGTACCCCTGGACTTATTCGGCAGTACCCCTGGACTTATACGGCAGTATCCCTGGACTTATACGGCAGTACCCCTGGACTTATACAGCAGTACCATTGGACTTATATGGCAGTAACCCTGGACTGGACTTATATGGCAGTACCCCATGACATATGGCAGTACCCCTGGACTTATATGACAGTACCACTGGACTTATACAGCAATACCCCTGGACTTATACAGCAGTACCCCTAGACTTATATGGCAGCACCCCTGGACTGGACTTATATGGCAGCACCCCTGGACTTATATGGCAGCACCCCTGAACTTATACGGCATTACCCCATGACTTATACGGCAGCACCACTGGACTGAATTTATACAGCAGCACCACTAGACTGAACTTATATGGCAGCACCACTGGACTGGACTTATACGGCAGCACCACTGGACTGGACTTATACAGCAGCATGACTGGACTTATACAGCAGTACCGCTGGACTTATATGGCAGTAACCCTGGACTTAAATGGCAGCACTGATGGACTTATACGGCAGTACCCCTGGACTTATACAGCAGCACCACTGGACTGGACTTATACGGCAGTAACCCTGGACTTATACGGCAGTACCCCTGGACTCGACTTTTATATGGCAGCACCACTGAACTGGACTTATACGGCAGCACCACTGGTCTGGACTTATATGGCAGCACCACTGGACTTATACAGCAGCACCACTAGGCTGAACTTATACAGCAGCACCACTGGACTAGATTTATACGACAGCCCCACTGGACTGGATTTATACGGCCATACTGCTAGACTTATACAGCAGTACCCCTGGACTTATACGGCAGTACCCCTGGACTTATACAGCAGTACCCCTGGACTTATACAGCAGTACCACTAGACTTATACGGCAGCACCACTGGACTGGACTTATACGGCAGCACCACTGAACTAGACTTATATGGCAGTACCCGTGGACTTATATGGCAGCACCACTGGACTGGACTTATATGGCAGCACCCCTGTACTTATACGGCAGCACCCCTAGATTTATATGGCAGCAACCCTGGACTGAACTTATACAGCAGCACCACTGGACTGGACTTATACAGCAGCACCCCTGAACTTATACGGCATTATCCCTGGACTTATACGGCAGCACCACTGAACTGAACTTACACAGCAGCACCACTGGACTGAACTTATATGGCAGCACCACTGGACTGGACTTATACGGCAGCACCACTGGACTGGACTTAAATGGCAGTACCCCTGGACTTATACGGCAGTACCACTGGACTGATCCGGAAGTACCCCGGGACTTATACGGAAGTACTGCTGGACTTATACGGTAGTACCCCTGAACTTATACGTCAACACGACTGGACTGGACTTATACGGCAGCACCACTGGACTTATATGGCAGCACCACTGGACTGGACTTATACGGCAGCAGCAGTGGACTGGACTTATACGGCAGTACCCCTGGACTTATACGGCAGTAACACTGGATTTATACGACAGCACCACTGGACAGGACCTATACAGCAGTACCCCTGAAGTTATACGGCAGTACCTCTGGACTTATATGGCAGCACCAGTGGACTGGACTTATACGGCAGCACGACTGGACTTATACAGCAGTACCGCTGGACTTATACGGCAGTAACCCTGGACTTATACGGCAGCACTGATGGACTTATACGGCAGTACCCCTGGACTTATACGGCAGCACCACTGGAGTGTACTTATATGGCAGTACCCTGTGACTTATACGGCAGCACTCCTGGACTTATATGGCAGCACCACTGGATTGGACTTATATGGCAGTACCCCTGGACTTATATGGCAGTACTGCTAGACTCTTGGCAGAACAGGACATCACCACTGTGACTGGACTGATGCAGCACAAGACACCATCACTGGACTGATGCAGCACAAGACAGTACTGGAATGACACAAAAGAGCAGCGCACCACCTCACGCGCCACAGCCACTTTCCCGCACAGACACTGAGGAGACACGCCCTCTCTCTACTCTCTCCAGGACTGGAGTGAAAATGGAGGCGACACACGGCTCCTCATATGGAATTCAAAACCCGCGAGAATACGACAGTGGGATGTTGACGTTTTGCCTTGTTCTGGTTTCCGAGTCTGGTGGGAAAGTTTGGATCCAGACTCGGAGCGTGAAGTTCGGGGGGGTTCGGTTCTCTGGCAATCAAACCCGCTCATCCCTAATTTCAATTATCATATAGTTTTTCAATTATTGTTTTTGTTACAATTTAGTGTACTGTGGTACACCTCGGAGACAATCCCCCTTTCTGATTTTTGTTTGGTATGACACCTCACTTTCATGCACCTGAAAAGTACTGCAAATTGATTTGGGCAGCTTTCACTGTGTTTGCATGTATCTGCAAGGCATAGACATTTGTATAATTGGTGCAATGTGGGGGCCATTCAGACCTGATCGCACGCTAACTTTTTTTGTAGCACTGTGATCAGGTCTGAACTGCGCATGCGTATGCACTGCAATGCGCAGGCACGTTGCCCCGCCCCCCCCTGGCGACGGGGATCGCCAGACATCAACAGGATGAATGAAGAAAGGCACCGCACCAGCGATCGCAAGAAGATTGACAGGAAGAGGCCATAAGTGGGTGGCAACTGACCGTTTCCAGGGAGTGTCCAGGAAAGCGCAGGCATGTCCACCCGTTTGGAAGGAGGGTTTCTGACGTCCGCTCCAGCCGCTATCATCGCACGGCAAGAGTAAGTCCTGGAATGTGCAGAAACTTTTGTATGTGCAGCTCTCTGCACATCCGATTGCACCCCTGCACAGTGAATACCCCCTCTCCTGTAGGCAGCGACTACCTGGTCGCAGCAGTGGATAAATCACCTGCTTGCGACCAGGTCTGAATTAAGCCCTGTGTGCGATGCACACAGGCCCCTAGATCCGGGGGGTCCCAAACTATGTATACTGCACCCATATATATACTTACCTCCCCAGAGTCCCGTGGCGGCCTTTTCCGAGTGATTTGCGCATGCGTACTGGAGATGTCCCCAGGAACATCTTTGGTGAGATGTCCCCACAAGATGCGGACGCCATGTTCCCGGAGACCTGCGCATGTGCAGTAGACTCTGGCATTATGCCGGAGTCTACTAGCTGTCGGAGAGGAGGGGGCCCGCAACGAAGACTGCACACAGGTATAATGGCATCAGCTGTGCTGCAAGGCTGGGGTGATATGTTTGTGAATCTCGTTCAGACATATCGTCTGTACACACAGACAGATGCACTGTGCGAAGCAGAACAGAACTTGTACTGGAAAAAGGCTGCGGCTGCTACATTGTAGCACTTTGTGTACAGATTAAGAGCCTAATTCAGACCTGATCGCAGCAGCAAATTTGTTCTGTAATGGGCAAAACCATGTGCACTGCAGGGGGGGGGGGAATAACATGTGCATAGAGAGTTAGATTTGGGAGGGTTATATTGTTTCTGTTCAGGGTAAATACTGGCTACTTTATTTTTACACTGCAATTTAGATTTCAGTTTGGGCACACCCCACCCAAATCTAACTCTCTCTGCACGTTATATCTGCCCCATCTGCAGTGCACATGGTTTTGCCCATTAGAGATCAAATTTGCTGCTGCCATCATATCTGAATTAGGCACTCAGACGCTCAGTCACACATAGATATACAAGTATCATATATTAAATTAATCAGCACAGTCTCCTTGTGCATCCTAATCAGATTTCATTGCGAATAAGATGCATTATCAGCAAAACAGAAGCAAAAGAGACACCCAATGCTAGAAAATTCTCACTTGACCTGGCGTGCCAAGAGGGGCTGTATGGAGTGATTGCAGCAAGGATGAACAAGGACACATTTGTAAATTCAATTTGTTTTGCAATAAAACTAGATTAATAAAGTCCAACATTTTCATAAGGAAAATATTGAGGTACTCGGGGTGGGGTGGAGTCCTCTCCATGATCCGGTCTGTTGTTTAAACTAGTAATCTACATTTTAATGATAGCTGTCATTATGTTACATCCAGTTTATGAGTTTAGCCAGGGGCCGGCTGTTTACTTACAGTATATATGCAAATACAATTATAATTAATGGGTGTTTTGATGTGTGTGAATGTATTTGTGATGTCAAAATTGTTTAGGAGCATTGAGCAAGTCACTATACTGGATTTTTACATTCCTATCATTTATTTACACCAACCCTTCAGAGGATGACAAGCTTCATTCAGACATGTGTAGAGGTAAATTTGTTCCTTAAAGTCCACCTGTCACACACCATTCCAACAGCCCCTTTGTGGGGTTAACAAATCATACTTGCCACTCTCTCCTGGAAGTTTCAGGACTCCCTAATATGGGGGATAGTCTCCCGGTTCCAGGGAATATGGGCAAGAAAACATTACACCAGCCAACACATGAAATGTGGGCGGGACACAGTTCATGATGACGCAATTCACTATGAATCCCGTCATCACGGTTCTGCACCCAGCGTTGCAAAAGCAATCCCCACCAAAACTTCACAGGGGGCATTGCCATACCTCTCCTGCCCATATTCATCCTCCTATTCTTGGAGCTCTTGGACAGCATGCCACCAAAGTTGGAAAGTATGTAGCAAATTGTCATGAGGATTTATCCTATAGATTCACTAAGAACTATTGAAATTATTCTGGTACATCATGACCAGATTGCAGAGGCACTGGTTCCATGTAACCGATTTGCTGCATTTCACTGAAGATTCATTTAGCGCCCAAAATGGTTGCCTCGGCTGTGTGCAGGTGACATGTACAAAAATGTACTTAGAGCGAAACCATTTATTTCTAAACATGATGGCAGTTATGCTCACTGTCTCCTTTCTATCTCATAGACTGCCACAGTCTCCCTTCCAGAGTGTGGCAGTCATTCACCTTTATGTGTGTACCATCAACCAGGATCACTAGAATTTTTCTGCCATTGAAGAGCATACACAAGTTCTGAGGTATCTCTTTATAGTTAGACATTCCAAGAGTAACTCTCACCAGTGGGTCAGGTTGTAAAGAGGACTGAGAATAAAGACAGGAAAGGGAATCAACAACTATTCCATAAAAGTCTATGTGAAAATTGAGTTTATCCTAACTTCAGATATTCCATGTATTGATGTTATCTTTCCATGAATTCATAGAGAAATGAATGATCGTACTGTTCACTGTAAAAGTATCTATGGTATAAAATATTGCAATTATTGCACTCAACTTTTTTTTTTTACAGAAAAGTCACTTTGGGCAATTGTCCTTGTGTGAAGTGAAGTCTCCTGGTTGTCCTGTCTCCTGATGTTTTCTCAATGCTTCTTATGATAGATGAAAATGTGCTAGGATTCCAAACAAATAATTGTGGATTAGCCCAAATATCTGGACGGCTCTTTTACTTTAGGGTAATTATACACTATCAGACTTTATTATAGTAATAGTAATAAGTACATATTTTATTGGTAATAAATATAGATAAAAATAAGAAATATTTGTAAAATATGGCGAATAAAATCTTGGCAGTAACCAGATGTACATAAATAATCATCCAATTTCCATTTACAATGAATACTAAAATGAAGTGAATTGTAATGGCCTATAAAAACTTTTAATGATAGTATTTTGCTAAAGATGTAATACATGTAATATCTTGCTGTCACACCACACATTTTGCCATCTTCACATCTGCTTCCTCAGACAGTGAAACACAAAATATGTTGCATCAGAGCAGGACATTGGTGGTATTACACCTTAGGGAACATATTTTTCCATTATAATTTAATTTTATTATTTTTATTTATCATGGTTTAGTCTTTGTAAGAATGTTATAGGGTTCCTTGTCAAGGAAGTAGGACATTCTGATGGGATTATAATAGCTGTCAATTTTAGTCAACGGTGAGTTTCTGGTGATTGTGAAGCAAGTTCAAGATCGCTGTAAGTAATAAACTATTTTAAATCACACATTGCACAAGCTTCCGACCTGTTTTTTTTCTTTTTTTTCCCAATGTTCTGTATGGAAGTCGCCACATATAATATATACAGAGTTCCCAAGTTGCTGAATATGCAGTACACAGTAAAAACATGCTAAAAAATAGAGGTTGCACTGGATGGTTGCATCATTGTAGTAGTAGTTATCTGGCCTTTACCTTTAAGGAAAAAAAATAAAAACTTTCTCCACTCCCCTTCATTTTATAGTCCCAAACTATAGCATCGGGACCCGGTTCCCTAGGGAGATGAAGCTGGAAGAACATTCTTTGTCACTTCCTGGTACCCCTGGGCAGTGGGAACAATAATAAAATGAATATTCACCTCCAACAAACATTTTTTCATTCCACATGTACAGTGGCGTAAGTTCGTCCCAGTTGCCCGGAGGCAAGATAAGTGGAGTGATCTAAAAGAAAACAATGTATATACTGTATTTCATTGTCTTTTATTTTAAATCACACATTTCTTAGCAGTCATACCCAGGATTAGTAGTAGTACCCATGTACCTGTTACACTGACAACAGACACATTACTCATAGAGCTATTTGCTCCTGTATAGGAAGTCTGAGAATTCTAACTATATGAAGTTACGTGTAATTGTCAGAGAAATAGCTTCATATAGTTAGAATTCTCATATATTTTCTATACAGGAGCAAATAGCTTCATCAGCAAGGAGCCTACTTCTAGTGTAATAGGTCGTGGGTTCTATTCCTGGGTATGACACTTGTAAAATGTGTATCTATAATAAAGAGGGTGTGACTTGTAAGGTGCAGGGACCAGTTTCCTCACTAAAGAGATAGCGGTAGCTATCAATTAACTTAATTTAATGGTGTCACAGAATGAGAGGAGAAGTGTCCCCCCTTCAGAGCAGGAGCCCGGTGGGGCAGATGCTTCCTTTGCCTCCCAGAATTATGCCTCTGCATATGTATTATAAAAAAGTGCCACAGTACATGAAATTATATTAATAGTAACCCGGTAATAAACAGTGCCACTATTTAATAAATGTATAAATGTGTCCCCTTAGTATTATATAGAAATCAATTGCCTTCATGCTGTACATATACATTTTTATTTAATCATAAGCCAATTACAAAAATAGTAATTTCCAACTTCATGTCATCTTCCAACATAGGGGGTAATTCTGAGTTGATCGCAGCAGGAACTTTGGGGGTAATTCCAAGTTGATCGCAGCAGGAATTTTTTTAGCAGTTGGGCAAAACCATGTGCACTGCAGTGGAGGCAGATATAACATGTGCAGAGAGAGTTAGATTTGGGTGGGTTATTTTGTTTCTGTGCAGGGTAAATACTGGCTGCTTTATTTTTTATACAGCAATTTAGATTGCAGATTGAACTCACCACACCCAAATCTAACTCTCTCTGTAAATGTTATATCTGCCTCCCCTGCAGTGCACATGGTTTTGCCCAACTGCTAAAAAATTTCCTGCTGCGATCAGCTCAGAATTACCCCCTTTGTTAGCAGTTGGGCAAAACCATGTGCACTGAAGGGGAGGCAGATATAACATGTGCAGAGAGAGTTAGATTTGGGTGTAGTGTGTTCAATCTGCAATCTAAATTGCAGTCTAAAAATAAAGCAGCCAGTATTTACCCTGCACAGAAACAAAATAACCCACCCAAATCTAACTCTCTCTGCACGTTATATCTGCCTCCCCTGCAGTGCACATGGTTTTGCCCAACTGCTAACAAAGTTCCTGCTGCGATCAACTCAGAATTACCCCCATAGTCCAATAAGAAATAAAGTGTAAAAAAAAACACAAAAAAAACCCGCTGGACACCCAAATGTAACCTGCTTCAAAGAACACTGACAACACAATCCGTAAAAAACAAACAAACTTGTCTTGCTAGTTAATAACTTGACAACCAATCAGGTCCTTCCGAAGTCTGATTGGCTGTGTCTCATCTCGAAGATGTCTGCATTTATTGGATGAAAATGAGAGGAACTGTTATGATTCCAGCACTCTGGTCAGAGGAGATCTTATGGCAAGGACCGGAGCACTGGAACGGAATGCTGGGGAAGGGAGCAGGACAGGAAAATAGCCCCTGGCGCCCTAACTCTGTTGTCTCACCCGTGTTGTCAGAAATCCCCTGCGAGACTATGGTTTCTTGAGCCCTTGGCAGCCGCGTTTGAAGGGCGGATTATGTCTGCCCAACTTCGATGCCCCCCGGTCTTAATGAGAGACAAAGGGAAACCCGAGACAGGGTGATAACAAGGGGCCCTCTAACTAAACAACCAGGCCAGGGGCTAAGCAAACTCAAAACTATAATATGTGCGGAGAAACCGCCAGGGAAAAGGACAACCAAAATATCCACTTGTCCAATTCTCCTACCCGGCACCGCCGAGTACCAGAGAGGACTTGTGGAAGCGGAACCCTCCGCAAATGCTCCAAACACAAAATATAAAAGGTAAAGCGGCTGAGCCGCAACACACGGCAGAGCCGCAACTCACGAACACCACTGGATATAAAACGGTGATCAGTCAGGACTCCAGGGAACCAAACGACCTCTTGGGATGAGATGACAACTCCCAAATACCGGACTTCTGAGGACTGGAATGACCGGATACAGCAGGACTGGAAACAGACTCTCAGCAAACAAAGGCAGCATGCAGAAAGCTATTACCGGCGTCTGTGAGAAGCCCTGGGAGTGTATTTAACAAGGAGTCCTCCAATCAGCTGCTAAAGGCTGATTAGAATAAATGCCAGAGAACAGGTGAATATCTTAATTTCCTAAAGCCTAGCAACGGGGAACGCGGTCCGCCAGTGGCGTCCCCGTTGCTAGGGACCGTGCGGCTCAGCGCGCCCGGCGTCTAGCGTTGCTAGGGAGCCGGCGGCTGTACGCGCACGGCGTCTCTAGTTGCTAGGCGCCGGGCCGCGCAGACAAGCGGACCCCGGCGCCTAACAGTACCCCCCCCTTGAGGAGGGGTCAAGGAACCCCTAAAGCCAGGTTTCTGAGGAAATTCCCGAAAAAATGCCCTCTTGAGCCTCGGGGCATGAAGATCCTTATCCAGGACCCAAGACCTTTCCTCCGGACCATAGCCTTTCCAGTGAACTAGAAAATACAGCCGACCCCGGGACAATTTGGAATCGAGAACCTTCTCTACCAAGAACTCCTGTTGTCCCTGTACATCCACTGGAGATCTACCCTGAGAGATCTTCCGAGGAAATCTACTGGAAGAAACGTATTGTTTCAACAGGGAACAATGAAACGTATTTCCAATCCTGAGAGATCTTGGTAAACGTAACCGAAAGGCAACTGGGTTGACTCTTTTAATAATAAGAAATGGCCCAATAAATTTGGGTCCCAGTCTAGCCGAGGATTGTCGAAGCCTGATGTTGCGAGTCGACAACCACACCCTATCTCCCACCTTAAAAGTGCAAGGACGTCGGAGCCTGTCAGAAAATTTCTTCTCTCGAAAGGCCGCTTTTCTGAGAGCAAGGTGCACCTTTTTCCAAATGGCTCTGAAATGGGAGGTTACGGTTAGCGAGGAGACTGAGGAATGATGAAAAAAAGAATTAGCTCTGGGGTGAAAACCAAAAACTGAAAAGAATGGAGATTCTTTAGTGGAGGAATGACAAGAATTATTGTAAGCAAATTCAGCCAACGGAAGAAACTCGGACCAATCATTCTGGAGTTTGGCTGAATACAAGCGCAAATATTGTTTCAATGATTGGTTAACTCGTTCGGTTTGCCCGTTGGATTGTGGGTGGTAACCGGATGTTAACGACAATTTCATCTTCAATGAGGCACAAAAACATTTCCAGAATTGTGCGATGAATTGTGGACCCCGATCAGAAACAATATCAGTAGGCAACCCATGAAGCCTGAATACATGGCGGAGAAACAAAACTGCCAACCCTTGGGCAGAAGGCAATCGGGGAAGAGCAATAAAATGAGCCATTTTACTAAAACGGTCCACTACCACCCATATGACTCGGAATCCGGCTGAAAGGGGAAGGTCAACCACAAAATCCATGGAAATATGAGACCACGGCCTGAGAGGAACATTTAAGGGCATAAGTTGCCCGATGGGCAAGGAACGGGGAACCTTATGCTGTGCACAAACCTGACATGAATAAACAAATTCCTTGACGTCTTTAGAAAGACCAGGCCACCATACTGAGCGAGAGACTAACTCCAATGTCTTAGAGACTCCTGGATGCCCTGAAACTATGTTATCATGGAATTCCGTTAAAACAGTAGCTCTCAAAAACTCAGGGACGTAAAGACGACCAGCAGGAGTAATTCTAGGAGCTTGGTGTTGAAGCTGTTTTAACTGGGTAAATAAATCTTGTGTGAGGCCCGCCCAGACGACCGAAGATTTAAGTATGGGGGTAACAGGATTGTTATTGTGAACCGGAAGAAAGCTACGTGACAGGGCATCAGCCTTAGTATTCTTGGAACCAGGCCTGAAAGTGATTATAAATTTGAAACGCGTAAAAAATAATGCCCAACGTGCCTGCCGGGCATTAAGCCGCTTAGCCGATTCAATGTATTGCAGGTTCTTATGGTCAGTCAATACCGAAATAGTATGTTTTGCTCCCTCCAGCCAATGCCTCCACTCCTCGAAAGCCCACTTTACCGCCAGTAACTCCCGATTACCAACGTCATAGTTGGATTCAGCGGAGGAGAATTTCCTGGACATAAAGGCACAAGGATGTAACTCCAGAGACTCCGGATCCTTTTGAGAAAGGATAGCCCCCACTCCAACCTCCGAGGCATCAACCTCCACCACAAAGGGCAATTCCGGATTAGGATGTCTGAGGACTGGAGCCGAGACAAAGGCTTGTTTCAAGGCCCGGAAGGACAACTCAGCTTCACGCGACCAGTTGGTAGGATCCGCTCCTTTCTTTGTCAGAGCTACAATGGGAGCAACCAGGTCAGAAAAAGAATGAATAAACCTCCTGTAATAATTCGCAAACCCTAAAAAGCGCTGAATTGCTTTTAAATTGGTGGGTTGCGCCCAACTAAGGATGGCCTGGAGTTTCTTTGGTTCCATGGAAAATCCCTGAGGGGAAATTATGTACCCTAAAAAAGATACTTCCGTGACATGAAACTCACACTTCTCCAGCTTGGCATATAAATGATTCTCGCGTAACTTTTGAAGAACCAGACGCACCTGGGTAACATGTTGTTCCATTGATTCAGAAAAAATCAGGATGTCGTCTAAGTAAACGACCACGAATTTCCCTAGGAAGTCACGGAGCACATCGTTAATGAGGTCTTGAAAAACTGCCGGAGCATTGGACAGGCCGAACGGCATCACCAGGTATTCGTAGTGACCCGACTGAGTACTGAAGGCCGTTTTCCACTCATCTCCAGATTTAATTCGGATGAGGTTGTACGCTCATCTAAGGTCAATTTTAGAAAAAATCACAGCAGAACGTAACTGATCAAAGAGTACAGAAATCAACGGCAAAGGATAGGTGTTTTTAACTGAGATCTTATTCAGGGCTCTAAAATCAATGCAAGGTCTAAGCGAGCCATCCTTTTTCTCCACAAAGAAGAAGCCTGCACTTAAAGGAGATTTTGATGGTCTAATAAATCCTTTCTCAAGGCTCTCCTTTACATAATCATTCATAGCCGCAGTTTCTGGCCCAGATAATGCATATAATCTTCCCTTTTGCAATGCGGCACCAGGAATTAACTCAATAGCACAATCATAAGACCGATGGGGAGGCAGAATGTCCGCATTGCCTTTGGAGAAAACATCAGCAAACTCCTGGTATTCCACCGGAATAAGTTCTGGAATGATAGCTGCTACTCTGACTGGAAACGTGATACATTCCTTATCACAAAAAGCACCCCATTGTGAAATCTCCCCCGACCGCCAATCAATGGTGGGATTATGAAAGGCCAGCCAAGGGTGACCCAGAACAACTGGAACTGGTGGGCAATGTGTAAGAAAGAACTCGATTTTCTCGGAATGTAGAGCTCCTACTGTAAGTAGTACAGGGGGTGTATGGAGAGAAACAATCCCATTAGACAGCGGACTCCCATCTAAGCCATGCATGGTGACACACCTACCCAAAGGTAACTGAGGAATGCCTAAGGCCTTAGCCCAAGTTAAATCCATAAAGTTTCCTGCAGCTCCACTGTCAACAAAAGCCGACACTGAAGAACTGAGGCTGCCAAAGGAAACTTTAACTGGGACTAAAAGGGAGTTATTCGAGGAAATAAGCTGCAGACCTAGGTGAACCCCCTCACAATTCACCTGGTCAAAGCGTTTCCCGACTTGTTCGGACAATTACGAGCAAAATGTCCCTTACCCCCACAGTACAGACAAAGACCAGAATTTTGCCTTCTGGCTCTTTCTTCAGGAGACAGCCGGGAGAGACCCATCTGCATGGGCTCCTCTATGTCTTCAGGAATGGAATATACACACGGACTTGACCTTACAGGTGCTCCTTTTTCAGCCCTCCGCTCTCTGAGACGACGATCAATCTTAATAGAAAGCTCCATGAGTTTATCGAGAGTCTCAGGAGCGGGGTACTGAAGGAGACTGTCTTTTATAGACTCTGATAAGCCGAGGCGAAACTGACTGCGCAGCGCTGGGTCATTCCAGCCACAGTCGTTCGACCAACGGCGAAACTCCGTACAATAAACCTCCGCAGGATTTCTACCCTGTCTGAGAGCGCGCAACTGACTTTCAGCGGACGCCTCTCTATCAGGGTCATCATACAAGAGCCCTAAAGACTCAAAAAAAGCGTCAACTGACAACAATGCCGGATCCTCTGCTCTTAAACCAAATGCCCAGGTCTGAGGATCCCCCAGGAGCAAAGAAATAATAATCCCAACCCGCTGAGATTCAGTACCCGAGGAAGTCGGTCTTAAACGAAAATAAAGCTTACAGGATTCTTTAAAATTAAAAAACTCTTTTCTATCACCAGAAAAACGGTCAGGCAAATGCATCTTTGGTTCAGGGACTACCCTTGGGGAAGCTCGCAAAAGATCTTCCTGCGACTTCACCTGAAGAGAAAGATCCTGAACCATCTGAGTAAGTTCTTGAATCTGGCTGACTAAGAGCTGACCAGGATTTGGCCCTAAACCTGTTGGATTCATGAGGCCGATAAACTCTCACAAAACTGAATGAGAAAAAATTAAACCCCGTTTAATTTTAAGTTTTGGTATGGCCGGTAATAATGTTATGATTCCAGCACTCTGGTCAGAGGAGATCTTATGGCAAGGACCGGAGCACTGGAACGGAATGCTGGGGAAGGGAGCAGGACAGGAAAATAGCCCCTGGCGCCCTAACTCTGTTGTCTCACCCGTGTTGTCAGAAATCCCCTGCGAGACTATGGTTTCTTGAGCCCTTGGCAGCCGCGTTTGAAGGGCGGATTATGTCTGCCCAACTTCGATGCCCCCCGGTCTTAATGAGAGACAAAGGGAAACCCGAGACAGGGTGATAACAAGAGGCCCTCTAACTAAACAACCAGGCCAGGGGCTAAGCAAACTCAAAACTATAATATGTGCGGAGAAACCGCCAGGGAAAAGGACAACCAAAATATCCACTTGTCCAATTCTCCTACCCGGCACCGCCGAGTACCAGAGAGGACTTGTGGAAGCGGAACCCTCCGCAAATGCTCCAAACACAAAATATAAAAGGTAAAGCGGCTGAGCCGCAACACACGGCAGAGCCGCAACTCACGAACACCACTGGATATAAAACGGTGATCAGTCAGGACTCCAGGGAACCAAACGACCTCTTGGGATGAGATGACAACTCCCAAATACCGGACTTCTGAGGACTGGAATGACCGGATACAGCAGGACTGGAAACAGACTCTCAGCAAACAAAGGCAGCATGCAGGAAGCTATTACCGGCGTCTGTGAGAAGCCCTGGGAGTGTATTTAACAAGGAGTCCTCCAATCAGCTGCTAAAGGCTGATTAGAATAAATGCCGTGCAGCTGCCTTGCTGCACGGCCAGAGAGCAGGTGAATATCTTAATTTCCTAAAGCCTAGCAACGAGGAACGCGGTCCGCCAGTGGCGTCCCCGTTGCTAGGGTCCGTGCGGCTCAGCGCGCCCGGCGTCTAGCGTTGCTAGGGAGCCGGCGGCTGTACGCGCACGGCGTCTCTAGTTGCTAGGCGCCGGGCCGCGCAGACAAGCGGACCCCGGCGCCTAACAGGAACACAGTTTGTTATTTTTTTCAAACACTGTGATGTGTTGGCTTTAAACCTGCTGCACTTCTGTGGCAGCTTGGTTCTTCATGCTCCATATCGCCAGCTATGACAACCTCATACCTCCCAACATGACCCTCTCCAGGAGGGACAGAATGCTCTGCTCCTGCACTTCCCTATTAATTTATGATTGCCATCACCTGTGGTGAAACACCTTTCTTATTCATTAACCTGTTCACAACAGGTGCTGGCAATCATACAATAAGAGAAAAGTCCAGAAGCAGAGCATTGTGTCCCTCCTGGAGAGGGGCATGTTGGGAGGTATACAACCCATGTAACCCTTATAATTTAAAGATAATAAATAATACATACAGCTTTACGTTTATGTCTTTATTTTACTTTTTTGTCTTGTATCAGGGACGTGCGGTGAGCTAAATGGCTCAGGAGGCACTGGCTAGCACTAGAGCACAGGTTCTCAAACTCGGTCCTCAGGACCCCACACAGGGCATGTTTTCCAGGTCTCCTCACAGATTCACAAGTGAAATAATTATCTCCACCTGTGGACCTTTTACAATGTGTCAGTGAGTAATTAATACACCTGTGCACCTGCTGGGTTACCTGCAAAACATGCACTGTGTGGGGGTCCTGAGGACCGAGTTTGAGAACCTCTGCACTAGAGCATACCTCCCAACACCCTCTCCAGGAGGGACACAATGCTCTGCTCCTGGACTTCCCTTTTAATGTATGATTGCCATCACCTGTACTGAAACACCTTTCTTCTCCATTAAACTGTTCAAAACAGATGCAGGTGATCATAAATTAAGAGAAAAGTCTAGAAGCAGGGCATTGTGACCCTCCTGGAGAGGTTCATGTTGGGAGGTATGCCAGAGCCAGATTTACACACAATATATGAGCCAAAGCATACATCTGGGAATTATGCACAGGTGCAGCAGTATAAACTCTTGGAAATTTTGTGAGTTTTGATCAGAGATGTGCGGAAAAGATAAGCACTGCCTCACCTGCCATAGACTTTTTACTCCACAGTTTTGGCTATAAAAATTATTAGAATAATGCAAAGAAGATATTTCAAACATATTCTTTGTATTTTTCATATACTTTATACAGTAAAAACTCTGGCACAAACGTTAGTATGACAGGAAAGGCTCTGCCTCACACCACCTCACGTCACTTGTATTAGTGTGCACAGCTATCGTCACAGCTGTGAAATTGCATAAGCTGCATTAGGCTGGTGAATATCTTCGCACAATGGGAATCATTGGTCTGTTCCATGGCAAGTTACCTTTAAATGGATGTGAAAACCTTCTTTTCAGTATGCATCATGTAAACATGGCTTAATCTGCTTTACCATTTATGTTGTTAAACCTGGAAAATATTTGTTATTTATGCAAATACGGTAAAGATAAAAGAAAGGATCTATGTAATTGGACACCTGCCTTGTATAACACTATGTAAGCTTTTATGATTACATAATCTGGCCAGTTTCACATTAAAATAATTAAAGTCAGAAAAAAACAAGCTTTGTTTAAAAGTTGTCTTTAAAGACCAGCTGGCAATAGTCCAGAAGTTAAGAGGCACTCTAACAAATTTAATTAATACTAGGTTAATTCCATTGCTCACAATACAATTATTATTAGGTCTTTCCAAGAAGACCAACTTTTCTCCCTCTTTGGTGTCAGAATTCTTCATTGCCTAATTTAGGAATCCTTCCATAAAACCATCATCTTCTATTATTAACACTTTCCTCTCTGACAGTACAGTGCAATTCATATGTATAAAATACTTTCAACATTAGTATTGGTGGAAGGGTTTATACATTTACTAATTGAAGCGGATATAAAGTACACCTTTACTGTAGTGCAAATTGCAGACGTGTTCGAATGAATGTTGTTGGTTTGTGCAAATAAATCAACATTTATTGTTAAACATTTAATGTGTCTCTTTCTGTACCTGTATTAATTCCTTTCCATGTAAGGAGATACAGTGCATCCGAAAAGTATTCACAGCACTTCACTTTTTCCACATTTTGTTATGTTACAGCTTTATTCCAAAATGGAATACATTCATTTTTCCCCTCAAAATTCTAAACACAATATCCCATAATGACAACGTAAAAAAAGTTTTTTTGAGATTTTTGCAAATGTATTAAAAATAAAAAAATAAAGAGATCACATGTATATAAGTATTTACAGCCTTTGCCATGAAGCTCAAAATTGAGATCAGGTGCATCCTGTTTCCACTGATCATCCTTGAAATGTTCCTACAGCTAAATTGGAGTTCACATGTGGGAAATTCAGTTAATTGGACATGATTTGGAAAGGCACACACCTGTCTATATAAGGGTCCACACTTGAAAGTGCATGTCTGAGCACAAACCAGGCATGAAGACAAAGGAATTGTCTGTAGACCTCTGAGACAGGATTGTCTTGAGGCACAAATCTGGGGAACGGTACAGAAAATTATCTGCTGCTTTGAAGGTCCCAATGAGCACAGTGGCCTCCATCATCCATAAAAGGAAGAAGTTCTGAACCACCAGGACTCTTTCAACTGTCTAAACTGAGTGATCGGGGAAGAAGGGCCCTAGTCAGGGAGGTGACCAAGAACCCGATGGTCACTCTATCAGAGCTACAGGCAGAGGTGGATTGGCCATAGGCCTCACCGGGAGTTCTACCGGTGGGCCGGACCATTCAGGGGGCCACTGAAAACATATACAGTATTTCTTTTCCTTTTCTTTCTTTAGGTTTTTTTTTTTTTACATTTTAAAAATGGCCGCGGACTCCTGCCTATTGGTCCAGGAATCCGTCAGTCATTTCATTGAAAAGTCAGTGGGAGGGGAGGGGCTGGGCCTGGGGTGGAGTTTTAACTGGGTCAAGCCAGCCCAGCAGCATCTGCTGCTGGATCAAGTTACTCGCAGACAGGCACCGCGGCAGTGGTGGCTGTGTGTGAGGATGGACTGGTGGAGCTCCGGTTTTGTGGGCGGCTGCTGAGGTGTAGATAGTGCTAGGCCACCCGTTACGTCGGGAATGCGGACACTCAGCGCAACACACTAAAGGATGGCGCTACCCACTGGTGTTTCTATAATGGGTGCAGTGTGTGCGGTGCACACGGGCCCCTGAGTCCAGAGGGGGCCTACACCGCACACGCTGCACCCATTTTGTGAATACTCACCCCTCCGGAGACCCGCGGCGATGTCCATGGCGGTGTTAAAACTCAGTGAAAATGGCCCAGCGGCCATTTTCACGGAGTTCTGTGCATGCGCAGTTATGAAATCTCAGGGAAAATGGCCACCGCGCCATTTTCCTGGAGATCTGCGCATGCGCAGTAGAGTCTGAGCGCTCTAGTGCTCAGACTCTCAGCGCTGTCGGCAGAGAGAAGGGGGCCCAAACAGAGGAGGCTGCACCTGAGCCTCCTCCTCTCTTAAAACGCTCCTGGCGCTTCCGTTGCCAGTACACCACTGTGAAGGAGCCAGGTAAGTTTGCTGTCGATCTGGAGGAGAGGGGCTTTGCATTGAGGGGCTGTTGTGAGGGGAACTGTGCTTACAGGGCTGTGAGAAATGCTGTATGGGAAGGTTTTGCTGTGCTGCGAGTAGTGTTCTGTGGGGAGATGGGTGCTGTGATGCGGGGAGATGGGTGCTGTGATGCGGGGAGACGGGTGCTGTGATGCGGGGAGAGGGGTGCTGTTATGTGGGGACACGGGTGCTGTGATGTGGGGACACGGGTGCTGTGATGTGGGGACATGGGTGATGTGATGTGAGGGCTGTGAAAGGGGCAATAAGTGGTGCTGTGAAGGGGGCAGTTAGGGATACCATGAAAGGGGCAGTATGTGGTGCTGTGAAGGGGGCAGTATGTGGCACTGTGAAGGGGCAGTAAGTGGTGCTATGAGTATGGTCAGTGAGTGCTGTGAGGTGGGTATGCTGAGGGGGGCACAGAGGTGATGCCGTCAGAGAGACACACAGGGGTTGGCGCTGAGGAGACACACGATGGTTGATGCTGGGGAAACACACAGGAGTTGGTGCTGGGGAGATGCATGGGGTTGGCACTGAGGACAGACTCAGGGGTTGGCACTGGGGGAACATACAGGGTTGGCGCTGTGTAGATGCACAGGGGTATGGCGCTGGGGGTCATACAGGGTTGGTGCTGTGGAGACACACTGGGATGGTGCTGGAGACAACCCTGGGGAAACACAGTGGGATGGTGGTAGAGACACACAGATAGGACCACTAATAGTATTATAATAAAAGACTGGGGCACAGTAATCTACAGTAAGACACCTATTCTAAAGAAATCATATTAATGATACATATCGTACTGAAATTAGCAAAAATATATATATTTTTTTAAATCTGTTTTTTTATGATTTTCATGGAATACAATGTAAAACAGAAACAAATAGCAAGTATTTGATGAATAAAGCAGAAAAACAACATAGGTGTGTACATCAATCAATATCAGGAAGTGAATCTACGATATCTTCGGAGTAGTGGAGCAGATGTGATTCACCAGTAAGAACACTATGCACTGGAGTCATATAATTGTCAATGATATGAACAATTTTGTATATCTAGTACTCCAAGAATTAACCCTCAGGAAGTCATTCCCTGAAGTATAACATTAGGAACATTATATAAAACACATGTCAATAAGAAAAGAGGAAAAAGGAGAGTTGTAGAAAGAAAGAGGGGGGTGGGGTAGGGATACACATAAGGGTAAATAGGGAAGGAGGGTCAGGACGTTCTTATCCATAAAAACGATGAATGGTAGCAATTGATACATCAATATCAGGATGGAGAGCACTAGATTTCAACCCTAGGGCTTATCATAAGGTAGGGATAATGGTTTCATAACATGGACTCTTCCAGTATCTTCCTGTGGAGGAACCATTCAGTGTGCTCAAACACCTTAAATATTTGGGCCTGTGTGGTCCGATCCCGCGAATCAATGTAAAGGCCCCATTTTTTGTAAAAAGATTTGACACCCAACTCTATATTGACTTGAGCCGATTTCCTGTCATAATATAATATCTGCAATAACTTACTATGAACTTCTACCAATGTAGGGGAAGAGGATGATAACCAGTGGGATAGAATTATTTTCTTTGAGACAGTTACTAAAATAGTGAGAAACGGTATAATTCGCTGTTTCCAAGGTCCTAAATTCCATTCAGAAAAATTTGCACATAAACAAGAAAGGGGCGTTGCTGATACACGTATATGCAACAGTTGATTAATGTAGGCCAGTCATTTGTGCCAGAAACGTCGGATCAGACCACACTCCCAAAACATATGGTAGAAGGAAGCTGTACGAATATGACATTTGGGGCATTCCCCCGTTTCCGTGGGGTTAAACCGAGCATGTTGAATTTGGGAGATATAGGCTCTCTGCAAAGTACGGAGGTGGACCTCCTGTAAGTAAGGTGAAGCCAGGGCTTTCAGGGTAGAAACGTAATGATCACTAAGTTGATGGTGACTAGTCAGGCTAGGTATATCTTTACGCCATTGGCTAAGTAGTTTATCCCATCTACACTCTGTTGTACTAGATGTCAGGATGGTATAAATCTGTCTAATACGTGTTGGGCCAGCCTTATGAATATTAAGCGAGACTAACAATGGGTGAGAGGCAGGGGGTGTGTCATGTGGTATGATGCGCATACGGGTGATTGAGTCTAAATAATGTCGGGTCTGGAGATACATGAAAAAATGAGAGTGAGGCAGGTCAAATTTCTCTCGGAGTGATGAGAATGGATACATAGAACCTCCCGGGTCAAACACTTTGGAAGAGTTAGACAGACCCTTCTCTTTCCAGAGCCGGTAATTGGAGTTAATGAGAGATGGGGGAAAGGCGGGATTACCCCATAGTGGAATGCATATGGACACCTCAGGGTTACATTTAAATTTCTTGTGTAAGGAGCGCCAATTGTAATAAACATCATGAAAAAGGGGGTTGTTAAGGATATGAGTCGGGATCAGGGAGGGTTTAGACAGGAGCAATGCTCCCGGAGAGTAGGGAGTAAATAAGGCCTCATCCAGAGCAGAGTCTGTTAAGAGTTCCCTGTCAAACAGCCAGTCAGCAGCACATCGGAACAAAGTCACCATGGAATAGGACATATAATCAGGAACACCAAAGCCACCTGCAGATTTAGGGGCCATCAGTTTATCCAAAGCAATAAACGCTTTTTTCCCCTTCCACAGGAATTTTGACATAATCTTCCGTAAATATTGATTCATAAGGCGGATCGGGAGCATCTGCATAAGATAAAATAATTTCGGAAAGACTATGCTTTGTAAAACAGCTATCCTCCCCAACAGAGACAGAGGTAGTAGTTTCCAACTATCTAGCAACGAGGTTACACGTGCTAAGGCAGGAGTGTAGTTTTCCTCATACAGTTTGGAGAGATTTGCTGGGATTTGAATCCCCAGATAGGTAATCTTCGTGTGGGCAATTTTAAAAGAAAGAGATGGGAGGAGTTCGGAAATGGTATGAGCAGAAGGACCCAAGGGCAGAAGTTCCGATTTGGCCACATTAATCCTATATCCCGCCCTAATTCCGAATGCTTGTATCAATCCAAGGATCTCCGGGATGGAGGTCGATGGATCAGAAACGAATAATAGCATATCATCGGCAAAAAGAGCAAGACGGAGGTCAATGTCTCCAATTTGAATTCCCGTAAAAACTCTCGATTGGCGTAAGGCTATCGCTAAGGGCTCCAGTGCTATTGCAAATAGTAGGGGTGATAAGGGGCAGCCCTGTCTAGTACCGCGCTGAATCTCAAAGGATGAGGATAGTACCCCATTACAGGAAATCTGAGTTTGTGGAGCTGTGTAAAGAAGTTTTAGAAGATTCACAAAATCGGCAGGAAAACCAAAGTGTAGGAGAGCAGAGAAAAGATGGTCCCAATCCACGAGGTCGAACGCCTTCTCAGCGTCAAGGGAGAGAATAACTGGAAGAGAGGAAGGGGTAGATAGAGAAGAAGAAGAAGAAGAAGAAGAAGCATAAATGGCAGTTAAAACTCTCCGTACGTTGATCTCCGAGTGTCTACCCCATATGAATCCAGTTTGATCCTTGTGTATAATATGGGGGAGTAATAATTTAATTCGGTTTGCCAATATTTTAGTGAGTAATTTGTAATCAAGATTTAACAGCGAGATCGGGCGATACGATCCCGGTTGGGACAGATCTCTACCAGGTTTGGGAAGGACTTTGAGGACAGCAGTATTAAAATGTCTGGGAAGAGTGTCAGAAGACAAAATCGCATTTAGGACAGACACCAGGGTGTCCCCTATTCGGGGTAATAGAATTTTATAAAAATCGGCACTAAAGCCATCAGGGCCCGGTGCTTTGTCCATGCCAAATTGACCAATGACACTCTTGACTTCCTCTAACGAAATAGGATCGAGCAATGATTGGACCATGGAGGCCTGAAGTTGAGGGACAGGAAGATTGTCCCAAAACTCATTGGGCCATGGCGGAGGGGTGGGGGCTGTGGCAGGGGAGGGGCGTGGGGATGAGGAGTACAAGTCTTCATAAAAGGATTTCATTACATCAGAGATCTCCTGGTTGTTAGTAGTTAATATGCCAGTGGAGGTACGTAAGGGATGAGTAACCATGGAAGGCGGGAACCAGTGAGAAGAGTCGTTAACAATTTTCCAGTTCTATTGCCAAACTTATAAAACCTATAATTCACTGAAAAGGAGAACCTATTACCCATGGAAGACATAAATTCATCGAAATGTGTTTTGGCCTCCATGTATATAAGACGATCGTGTGGAGTGGGAAGAGATTTGTATTGCTGATAGGCTGTCAACAGGGGTCTCTGAAACTCTAGATACTTAGAGGCATATTTCTCGTTAGTGGCGGAGACATAGGATATAATATCACCCCGGAGGACCGACTTTGCGGTCATCCAGAATAATATAGGATCTTCATCCAAATGGGATGTATTGTTAGTTTTAAAAGTTTCCCAAGAAGATTCCAGTCTTTGTTGAAATTTCAGGGAGTTGGCGAGCTATGAGGGGAATCTCCACAATTTAGGAGAGGAGGAAGCGTCTGGAAAGTGAAGGGTCGCAGTAACTAGGGCATGGTCCGACAGGGATATCGCCTCAATTTGGGAGTCTGATATATGCGGTAAGAGAGAATGGGATAATAAAATATAGTCTATCCTAGATAGTGTATGATGGGCCGCAGAGAGGCAGGTGTATTCTTTTTCTGTGGGATGTAAGGCCCTCCAAATATCCACCACCTGCAGTCTTTCAGCCAGTAGGGGTACCCCAAATTTGGGCAAGGAAAGAGGTCTTGCTGGCGAATGTGATCTATCTAGGTAGGAGGAGGAGATAAGGTTGAAATCCCCGCAGAGGATCAAGGGGTCTGTGAGGAGGGGAGTCAGTTTAGCCAGTAAGGACTGAAAAATTTCTTAGAATAAACGTTAGGTGCATATACATTACACATTGAATAAATTCTACCATTAATCTTAGCAGATATTATCACATAACGACCATCAGGGTCAGTAACAGTGGACAGGACTTCCGCCGGAATAGAACGTTTGATTAATATAACAACCCCTCTGGCCTTAGAATTGAAAGAGCTAAAACCCAATACCCGCCAGTTCAAAGCATTTAATTTTGCCGTCTCCTCTGGAGTCAGGTGTGTTTCCTGGAGGAATGCCAGGTCTACCCGCTGTTTACTAAGATAGAGGAGTACTTTCTGTCTCTTTGCTGGGGAATTAAAACCCCCAACATTCCAGGATCCCACCGTCAGATCAGGCATATGTCAGAGGAAAAGGCAAAACAGATGCATTCTTTTCTACCTTCACAAGGAACAGTAACATAATCACATCCTGATGGATGGGGGGTGGGAGAGAGGGGGGAGGGAAGAGACAAAACAAGAGAAGAAAAAGAGAAAGATGAGGCAATCGTGAATAACAGGCCGTACAATCGGAGAAGTATTACTTTAAAAATAACCAATACACCAATGGCCAGCGACCTCTGGTCAACGAGCATGGGCGAGCACCAGTGATGGTGGACCCGCACACGAGTGTTCAGTGGCGGACACTAACAGGAAAGGAGGAGCCCCTCCCCACCGCCACAATGCAATTAACTGTCAAAGTCAAAAAATATCATGATGCATATGCCTTGTACTAACCCCTCATGCACATGCCCGCTGCGGGTGCACACACTCTGCCGTGCGTGCACATATCCGCAATTTGCGTAAAGATCGCTCTGGCGATCACGCGCGTGGTATGCGCATTTACAGTAGAGTTTGTAAGCGCTAGCGTGCGACTCGATCGTAGCATATTTAACCCATATAGTGTGTTTTGTAGTTAAAATTCCCCTAGACAATGTCAGCGAGTATGTTTAGTTTAAACTGTTCCTGGACAGAGAGATTCCTCTTTACATGATAGGAAGGGTCAGACAAAGGTTGAAAGGTGGTGTCTAGTATCCAGCTGTAGGGTATTTTAAGGGTAACATTCCGATGCTAGTTAGGAAAGGATCGCTCGCTCCTGAGTATAGTTATGTACAAATGTAGTTTATGAACATTAACTGTATTTGCTGTAAATTACACATGCAGCGGGAATCCTGAGGATACCTCCCACCAGAGCAGTTGGGGAAAGACACAGCCCACCTGTTCAAATCCACCTATGACCTTTGCTATAATGTGGAGACACATTCCTGTGTCCAATGAACAATGAGATTACAAGGTACCATTGTATTGTGAATGTATGTTGTGCTATATAAAGACCACCATTGCCTGGCCAGCCTCACTCTCTCTGAAGGCTTTCTCCCTGAATGCTGAGGACTGGATCCAGGTCGCGCTTGCGAATCATCCCCACGTATGTATTATTCTCTGTAGCCATTTTGTTCGCCATTTATGTTCTCATTTGTTCGCTCTTGTTTGCAATTGTTCGCCATTGTTCACATTATTTTCTGTTATTCTGTTTAGATTTCTATGTTAGTTTGTAGTGTATAACTTGTATTGTGTTTCCCTTTTTCTCTAAACCATCCACGGCGGTGTTAGAGCTGCTGTGGTTTTTAAATCCAAACTAGGTCTTGTGTTTTCACTGTTTACTGCAAAGGGCTTTTCTTACCGTCTCAATTGCTCAAACAGCATACACATTGTTAAGGTTTTAAAGCGTTACATCATTGTAGTATCTGACTACTAAGGTTTAGAGAATAAGCATATTCTTACTGTGTTTTATTAATAAGGTTTACTGCGTATCATTCTGTGAGCGTCTGCGCTGCTCGTGTCTCACTCTCACGGCGCAGCGTCCGCTACGCCAATAGCGTAGCAGTACGGTACTCGGTACGCCTATAGCGTGCTTGATACGGAGCGTGAATCCGTGAGCGTACGTGTCGCTCGTGCGTCGCGCCCACGGCCTAGCGTCTGTTACGCTAAGTACGTACCCCTACGGTACTCAGTACGCAAATAGCGTACTCAGTCTGTAATAGTGTATAGCTTTATGTTTAATGGTAATAATTGACATTATCAATTGAGGGCTCGTCCGGTCCTCCTCATATCCGCAGCCTAGCAGGACAAGGCAGACTTCTATCTATCAGCAAAGGGCGGGAAGGTAGTATCCCCTGTTAGCCGTTTGGTGGTCGGGGATACAGTAGTGCTGATTAGATAAGCGTCTGCTCCGCTTCGTTTGTAGGGATGCTGGTGGGATCCGGATCCGAAAGGTAAGAACGTTAAGCTATTGTCTTTTAAATCTGTTAAATTTCTGTTTGGTGCAAACTGCACACGTAACACACGCACATACCTGTATTTTCATTTGTGTATTTTCGCATATCTACCCTCTTGTTTGCCATTAGCATTGATCACGTGCTGAGAAATTTGTTGCTATTTAGTTAAAAGTAAAGGGTAATACTTAAGGGAGTAATTGTAAAGCACACACGCAGCCTGACCCAGTTATAAAGGTTTATACAGGAGATACTGTGCGGTGCTTGGTAAGCGATTATAGTTAAATATCGTTTACATTTTATAGAAGCGTGTTATTTGTGTTACTGCGGACATATCCGGCCTGTGTACACGTGTTTCTGACCGCGTGCGAGACTGCGTACGCAACGCAAAGGCCTACACACGTGGCGTATATTACGCAACGTGCGTACGGATACGCCCACTAAATACAAATCACACGATAGCATTGTTTTAGTCTAGTAGATACGGAAGCCACGTGATAATAGCACAAACTTGTTCAGTTTCCAAAATTTTAGTTTAAAAGATCCTTCTCTTATTGCATCACCTCTGGGATTAGCCTGTTTCACCTGAATGAAAGTAATTTTCTGTACAGAAAAATCAAAGTGTATATGAGTGAGTAGGAGTGAGTGTGAAAATAAAGGTTTTGTGAACCCATAATTCGGGATCCCGTCGGAGACCACATCAGGTGAGTGGACACTTGGTGGCGTGGGAGTGGCTTTCTCACGTTAACATTGTATAAGGTATAAAGGAGCAAGGTAGCAATCAGCAGACCCAAAAGGTCGGCGAAGTCAGAAATCCATTTAAGGTAACTAGCGAAGTTCTGAAAACCCTGACTTGAGAAAGGTCAGTGGTAGTGAGCGCAGCCCCGGGGGTTTGCGTAGTACCCATATAGGCCCGTTTTGAGAATACGCTCCGGCTGAGGTTTCGCAGCCTAAACAATTGATTCCGCTGGTCGTTCGGCGGATAAGTAATAGTTACTTATACGCAGTGCGACTGGACCGCACGCTACTGTGTACATTAGTTAGTTCACCTTGATACCCACTAAATTTGCTGCGGGATCATAGACGCTAATTGTACAGGTAAACGTGATTTGTGTAGTTTTTATTTTATTTTAAGGGAGTTTCGCTGTTTACTCAGGAAATCTCCAACAACTGATATTTACTGGGAGGGGTAGCATACTCCCACATGCTCTCAGTAAATAGAGGTTACAAAAGAACCCGAGGTTGGGTACTACCGGCACTGGGCACAGGGCTTAGTGTATAGGCCAATAGGGGCGTGAGTGGGTGAAAGCGCTCGGAGAACTTTCACCGTCGCCTTTCCACTGAGTAAGTTGGTTTTTGTAAGGGTTCGCTGAGAAGGCAATACCTGCAAAGAATGGGGGCCAGTTGCTCAAGTAGGGGACGATCAACAAGGGTTCACGTTGATATTTGTCGGCCCAAAGGGTCGGCGAGGTACATAATGTGTGAGAAATATGGATCACACGCAGAGGTCTTGTGCAATGAGTGGGAACGTATGACTGTGAACGATGGGGAACAGTTCCCTAGGGTAGGCAGTTTTAATCCTGAGGTTTTGCAAAATTTAAGGAGAAGGATATGTCTGATAAAATCCGGAAAGCAACGGATTAGACATTATGATTATTTACAGTTATGGCAACAGGAAGGTGAGATACAAAGGGGATTAGCTCAAGCAGCTGGTTCCAACCCTAGCAGGAAACTGATAGCAACAGCACCACCACCACCATACATGACAGGAGAGAAAATGGCTACAGAGAATGGCATACTGGTATATGATAAAAGTGCACTTAATAAATGTATTAATGATAAGAGTAAAGTAGATAAGTGTATTGATGCTAATGCTAACCCATGCAAGTTGTATCCCATCTTAAACTTCCCTCAGGACTGCGACCAGGAAGATGAGCCCACAACGATATCGGCACTCTCTTTAGCAGCCACCATACAAGAGACTACAGTGGGCACGGCCCAACCAGTAAGAGGAGTAGCGAAGGCCCCTACTGGAGGGATAGGTGAGGTTGTGTCCACGGGTAAGTACGGAACTGTACATTATGCGGAAACAATTACACCTCACATTGTAGAAGAAACACAGAGTGATGTAATTGAACTTAATCCTGTCAGGGTGATCGCAGTCCCAAATGGAAAGACTGACGCTCAGGGAGTCACTGCCGTCAGGAACATTGCGATGCATTGCCCCTGGTCCCGGACAGAATTAAGGACAATTATGTCTGAATTTCCTGATCCCAGGAAAGATCTAGCCGCATGCCAAAGGTTCATTAAAGAACTAGGTAACGCCGCCGAACCCACTAACAAAGATTGGCGGACAGTACTGCGGGCATGTTTGCCCTCTACTACTGACCCTTTGAAATTCATTTCTGATTGTAAGTTAGATGAAGAGAAACCTCTCACTGATGCATACAATCAGGAAAATGTTAACAGATCAATCTGCAGTTAGGAGTATATTTCCCAACTGTTGTCAAGTGGAACAAAATTTTCTCCATTAGACAAAAAGAAGGTGAAACTGCTTCTGACTATTTCCATAGGGCATTAGAGGAAATGGCTAGATACACTGGAGTTGTAGACATTGAGGAAAATGTGCACCATTTCTGTATTAATGGATGGGTTAAAGGAAGTGTTGAGAACTAGGGTACAAACCACTCAACCTAACTGGAGAGGTATGTCGGTGGTTGCTTTGAGAGAGACCGCTGTCGGGCATGATCGGAACATCATTAGACACAGGGAGTCACAGGGCGATAAGCTGATGGCAGTAAGTATACAGGCCCTTACAACAAGGCCACCTCAGCCTAAGCCCCAGACCCCTGACGGTAAGTCGTATGTGGTAAAATGTTATAACTGTCAGAAGGAAGGACATTTTGCACGAAACTGCACCTATAGAAACCCACATAAGGTATATCAACCCCCTAGACCGGAACATGACAAACAGTATGACGCACGCAAATGGGATCAGGGAACGCAGAGGAGGAGTTATGAGCCACATGCAGGGGAAACAAAGAGGTACCCACCAAAGAGAGACTGGCAGGTCTCTGAAAATTCTCTGTTACCCCCCTCACATATTGTAGCTGCCAACGCGCTGCGGGAGGGCCACAACTTACAATAGGGGTCAGGCCACACCTGTAGTCTGCAGCCAGTGAAATTAATTGCGAGCCTTGGAAGTGAACCCGAGGTCACAATTGATGTAGCTGGTAGATCACTACCTTTCCTTGTAGATACGGGGGCGGCCAAGTCAGTGTTAAATTCAACAGTGGGTATGAAAACCACTGGTAAAACAATTCCAGCCATGGGAGTAACAGGAGTAGTACAACACTACCCTTTAAGTAAACCAGCAGAGATTACGATAGGGCCTTTGCAGACCAAGCATTTCTTTTTGCTAGCTGCATCGGCTCCAACTAATCTACTTGGGAGAGATTTACTGTGTAAGATGGGGTGTGTCATATATTGTACTCCTGGAGGTGTGTTCTTAGATATACCCGAGAATCACGCTCAGGAAGTGTTAGGGTCTCCTGCCCTGTGCTGCCACGTCGTCATGGCAACCGGGAGACAAGTGCTAGTGGAGTAACCTGAGCGCAGCTGATACTCCGGTTCGGGTCTTTTGCTGTGCAGTGGTTATAGGCTCTGTGCACGGCAGGGGATCCGGTGCTGGTTTTTGTGCTCACAGTCTGTGAGGTCTGAGTGGGGCGTGGACAGCACCTGCTTTATAAGGCCTCTTTTCAGGGTAAGCAGATGCTGCTGAATCTTTGTTGGTTAGTCAGTTCATGAAAGTTAGCCAGTACTGTGTAGCTTTGTATTTGTTTGTTGCTTACTGCAAATAGGCCTGGGGATTTGGTATTACACTCTGCCAATCCAGACCTAGCAGTAAGACTGGAGTCAGTCGTTTAGCTTGCTGGGGTTCTGTTACCACTCTGTGAACTTAGCAAGTTTGCGGCTGTATTCTAAGACTTGCCTGTCTAATCCTGTCTCACTGTGCTAGGTGTCAGGGGTCAGTTTAGTGGCAGTAAGCTAAAACCTGTGCACTGCAAGTGAGAAATAGGATTGTGGAGACTCTCCTTGTGTCTATCATTCCATCTCTGACCAAGGAGTTTACTGCCACACCCGTTGGTAACCCTTTAGGGTTTTGCTGTTGCCCTTAGCAACAGCATTTCGGGTTCTCTATGTATTAAAACACAACATCTTGCTTTTTCCATCTGTGCAGTTCTAATACAAAGGAGATACCCAGTTCCTTAGCCTCTGGGCTTCTCTGTTCACTTTGTGTGTATTTTGTTACCCTATTACCTTCTGTGTACGTTATGTCATATTCCCCAGTTTGTCTGTGAGTCCATTTGTTTTGCATAACAGTTCAAACACCAGTACATTCCTGCAGACACTGGAGTGCATAACAGTTCTGACACCAGTACTTTCCTGCAGGCACTGGTGTGCATAACAGGAAGTGCAGGATATGTTAGACTCCCCTCAAAGGTTAATGCACACTCTGCTGTTACAGACAGGTGTCCATCCAAGGTAGAGGAAATGATCTCCCAAATACCGGAGTCACTTTGGACCAAGGATGGACAAGACACCGGATTGATGGCAAATGTAGCTCCTGTAGTAGTTCAAGTAAAAGATGGTAGGATAGCTCCAAAAATCCCACAGTATCCTCCGAAGCCAGAGGTGGAGTTAGGAGTTTACCCAGTAATAGAGCGCTTGCTACAACAGGGCATTCTGGTTAGGATGTCCAGCACTGCCAATAGTCCCATCTTCCCTGTGAAAGAGAGTGGGGGGAGGGGTTACAGGCTAGTGCAGGATCTAAGAGGGATCAACAAAATAGATGAGAGCCAATTCCCCGTAGTGCCAAATCCAGCTGTCATCCTTATGCAAATCCCTCCCACTGCGAAATTTTTCACTGTGATTGACCTCTGCTCCGCTTTCTTTTCGGTTCCTCTGCACCCTGATAGCCAATATTTGTTTGCATTTACATACAGAGGAGTACAGTACACCTGGACTCATTTACCACAAGGTTTCATTGACAGCCCAAGTATTTTCTCACAGGCTTTGCATGATTGTTTACAATCCTTTCAACCTGAGAGCGGATCAGTATTAATACAGTATGTAGATGACTTACTGCTGTGTTCTGATTCACTCGAAGCGTCCTTGAGAGAAACGAAACAGCTTTTGTTTCATCTTTCTAATACGGGACACAAGGTTTCAAAGGATAAGTTTCAGTTATGCCAGACCAAGGTAAAATATTTGGGACATTGCTTGACACAAGGACTGAGACACCTCACCGCTGATAGAATACAGGCGATTCGCGACATGACTCTGCCACAAACCCAGCAACAGATTCGCACTTTCCTAGGAATGTGTGGGTACTGCCGCAACTGGATCCCAGGGTTTTCCATACTGGCCTTACCTTTACAAGAGATGGTCTCATCAAACAAACCAGATCGGATTTCGCACACAGATGAGTCCGAACTGGCATTTGAGAGACTCAAACAGTGCCTATCGCAGGTACCAGCATTAGGTATGCCAGATTATGGGAAACCCTTTGAACTGTACGGTACGGAAAGTGCTGGGTGTGCGGCAGGTGTTTTAACCCAGAAACATGGTGATGCCAGCAGGCCGGTAGCCTACTACAGCGCTCAGCTAGACACCGTAGCACGATCTCTCCCCACATGCTTGCGAAGTGTTGCAGCGATAGCATTGCTAGTGAGTAAAAGCGAAGATGTAGTGCTAGGACACAACCTGACCATCCATACACCTCATGCAGTGTCAGCCTTACTGAATTCTGCCCAAACCAGACACGTCTCATCTGCACGGTTTACAAGGTGGGAATTAGCACTAATGGCCCCTGTAAACATCACCATAAGGAGATGCAGCGCACTAAATCCTGCAACGTATCTCCCAGGTGTGCCTGGACAGGCACAAAGGGTGGGAGTGATGGTGAAGGAGGATTTAGTACAGACACTGACACACATGATTGTATGGAATATTTGACCCAAAATTTCACTGCAAGGCCCGACATCAGTGACAACCCACTGGAAGGTGTAGATTTTACTTTTTACACTGACGGTAGTTGCCACAGACAGACGGACTCGGGAGACTTGTGTACTGGATATGCAGTCGTAGATGACAAAGGTACCATAGAAGCGGAACCCCTGGGACCACCTCACTCAGCACAAGTTGCTGAGCTGGTCGCCCTAACCAGAGCGTGTGAATTGGCTAAGGGTAAGTCAGCCAATATTTACACGGATTCTAGGTATGCCTTTGGAGTAGTCCATGATTTCGGGGCCCTATGGCGCCTCAGAAATTTCATGACGGCAGCTGGCACACCCGTGGCGCATGCGACCCACATCAAAAGACTTCTAGCAGCGATACAGGAACCTGACAGAGTGGCTGTTATCAAGTGTAAAGCCCACACATACAGCCAAGACCCAGTGTCACTTGGTAACAGCCGGGCAGACGAAGCTGCTAAATCAGCAGCCAGCACCCCCATACAGACAGACATCACACAACTGATGGTATTCAATACCGTCAACACACAGAAATTGAGTGAAATGCAAAATTTGTGTTCCCCACAGGAAAAGGCAGTCTGGAGGTCAAAAGGATATGGCCAGGAGTCCTCAGGACTCTGGACAGGGTAAGCCAGTGGCACCCAGAGCATACCTTCCAAGTTTAGCTGAGGCGGCACATGGTCTGACTCATCTAGGCAAAGAAGGTATGTGCAAGTTGGTAAGAGCCTACTGGTGCGCACCAGGATTTTCTTCCCATGCAGGTAAGAGAGAAATGACATGCCTCACCTGCTTGAGGAAGAATATTGGAAAGGCAATACCAACTGAACCATCCCATATCCCGCCAACGGACGGCCCTTTTCAGGTAATACAAATTAATTTCATACAATTGCCACCTTGTAGAAATTTAAAGTATGTATTGGTTTATATTGATGTGTTTTCAAATTGGGTTGAAGCGTTCCCCGCTGCCACAAATACTGCTACGTTTACTGCAAAGAAAATTGTGCAGGAATTTGTGTGCAGGTATGGTATCCCAAAGATAATTGAAAGTGATAGGGGTACCCATTTTACAGGTGAAGTCTTTCAGGTAATGTGCAAATTAATGGGAATTAATAGTAAGCTGCATACTCCGTACCGCCCACAGGCGAGTGCGAAAGTGGAAAGAGTAAACAGTACTATTAAGAACAAGTTGAGCAAAGTAATGGCTGAAACTGGATTGTTGTGGCCAGAAGCTTTGCCACTTGTACTGTACAGCATCAGAACCACTCCCAGGTCCCCTCTCGTGAAGTCTTTCAGGTAATGTGCAAATTAATGGGAATTAATAGTAAGCTGCATACTCCGTACCGCCCACAGGCGAGTGCGAAAGTGGAAAGAGTAAACAGCACTATTAAGAACAAGTTGAGCAAAGTAATGGCTGAAACTGGATTGTTGTGGCCAGAAGCTTTGCCACTTGTACTGTACAGCATCAGAACCACTCCCAGGTCCCCTCTCGTGAAGTCTTTCAGGTAATGTGCAAATTAATGGGAATTAATAGTAAGCTGCATACTCCGTACCGCCCACAGGCGAGTGCGAAAGTGGAAAGAGTAAACAGCACTATTAAGAACAATTTGAGCAAAGTAATGGCTGAAACTGGATTGTTGTGGCCAGAAGCTTTGCCACTTGTACTGTACAGCATCAGAACCACTCCCAGGTCCCCTCTTAACCTGTCACCTTGAGATTCTTTTTGGTCGACAACCCCATGTAATGATTGACCCCCAGGGATGATTTGAAATGTAACAAGGAAGTAACTGTAAAGTATTTGGTTAAGATGAGCAAGCGGTTGAGGAATCAAAACAGCAATCTAAAGCAAGTGATTCCTGATCTGCCAGACAGTAATTGTCATGACATTAAACCTGGGGATTATGTAATGATTCAAAACTTTCTACGCTCAGGTTGTCTGATTGACCGTTGGGAAGGACCGTACCAAGTCTTACTGACCAGCACGACAGCATTGAAGGTTGCCGAGAGAGAGACTTGGGTCCACTCGTCCCACTGTAAGAAGGTCGCTGACCCAGAGAAAGCCCGTGACAAAGAGCAGAGTGTGGAGGAAACCATATCACTGGAGTGTCTGTTCCGGGAAGGTTGAGAGGCAGGACTGTTGTCACGGCACCTGAGCACAGAGAACTACAGGATCAGAGGCGGTTGTCGCACCAGTTTTCTTTCCCTCCTAATTATTTTCTTTTCCCCCATTACAACTCTTTCTTTCTCCTCCTGCAAGATGGACTTGCCCCAAGAGACTGCATTCCGTGTTTTCCTGTTGACCCTGTTGTTGACCAGAGCAGTCTGTTTCGGTGAGAGTACCAGAGAGGTCGAGAAGGGATCTGGAATGGGTTCTGATGACAAGGATGGATTCGTAGAATTCCAAGAGCAACACAATCACCGAGCAAAGGCGAGTATCAGAAAACGATCTGGTAGTCATGACACTAAGAGACATTGCGAAGGATTGTTAGCTGAAGAGAATTGTATCTGTAGGAATTGTGAAAACATAGTTGAGGACGGGTGCATCCAGAGATGTCAGTCCAGCCTTAATATCAACATGGACCGTCATCCATTGAGTGACTATCACTCATTAGTGGGTAAGGTTTTAAACCAAACGGAATGCTGGGTGTGCTCACAAGTACCTCAAGGTCATAGAAAGTCAGGACTAGTGCCATACTCTTTAACGATAGATGAGGTACTTGAATTAAGGGGTGGGAGACCGGTGGACAAGAAATTTAATATTTCTAAGCCTCCTAGTTTGAAGCTCCACCAATATCATGTGGATAGGTCCTTAATATGTTTTAACATTTCCAATCCCCGAATGCCGGGAAATTGGGAAGTGACATGGAACAACCAAACCATGACATTCTCACACAGAGTCGATAGAATGGCCATAGACTCAGACCTTATACGCCAAATAGCCAACGGTGGGAGATATTTTCAGTATAGGTACACTCAAGGAAGTAGGACCATGCGAGTTGGAGAAGTATCACCAGGATACTGTGCGCATATCATACAGCGTGATACGTGTACTAGACAAATGAGAGAGTTAGGGATAGGATTTTTCACCTGGAAGGTTTGTAATATGGTTATGTCATATTCTGTCCCATATGTCCTCCCCGATGATGCATATTTCATATGTGGGAGGAAGGCGTATAAGTGGCTTGCCCCAAACTCATAGGGATTGTGTTACATTGGAAGAGTGTTGCCAGAAGTAATGACCATTACCCATGATAAAATGAAAGACGTTCACCGCAATGCTCAAGCTCCTTACACTCACACTCACTACGAACACATTGTTAAGAGACACCTTATAGATAGGACAGAGCATGCAGCCTCTGATTTGATCCACGAATCCACCGGGATTCAATTCCTACTCGCGCTAGATATCACCCGTACCGCCAGAGGAGTTATAAATTTTAGGTATATAACTGCGCTAGCGAACCTGATAGACAATATCACCGAGATGTATGATGACACCTTCAGGTATACTGGGAGAGAATTGCAAGCTTACAAAACGGAACTGATCCAGCACAGGATGGTTCTCAATTACATCACAGCGGTGACAGGCGGGTATTGTGTCACCCTAGCAACTCAGTATGGTGTGAAGTGCTGTACATATATCACAAACAGCACTGATGACCCAACCGAGGTCATAGATCAAAAGATGGACGATATCTTGCAATTGAAGTGGGAGTTCCGAAGGAGGCACAACCTTACCCTTACTTCTGTGAGTAATGAACTGACCGGCTGGGTATCATGGTTGAACCCACGCAATTGGTTCTCAGGTTTAGGAGAATGGGCTCAAAATGTTATCGTTAATGTAGGGAAATTTCTCTTATGTATCCTAGGAGTTGTCATAATGATTGGTTTGATATTTAGATGTGTTCGGATTTTAATGAATTGCAAGCGCAGTACCAAATTGATGAGTTTGAGCAGTGAGGGCATTGTTACAACAACTGGTTTAATTTATGACCCATCAATCGAGACAATGCTGTGATAAAATGTGATTCCCCGGTCCGTTTCTTTCACCCGTTTCTCCTTTGTTTTTCTCCCCCCCCCAAAAAAAAGACATCCACTCGGAAGAAGATTTTGATGACCCTTTATACAGACCATTGATGAACTTTTTCACAGACATTTGATGAACTTTTAGAGACTTTAACTTTCTATGGACACTTGAAAAACTTTGCTTGCCACTTACAGCAAAGATACAGCAACCCGGACAAGACATCAACAAGACATCCATGGACAATTACACACATTACCATATGAATGCATTTATAACGCATGTTTCTTATCTTCATCTCTACGATCTTCAGGTAGTGACACACATAGTCGACAGGTAATATAGGTACATATATTAGCACTCACATATTTTCCCCCTTCATGTATCATCAACTAATGTGCACCCCATTTGTTGGAACTAAAAGCCGAAAAGAGCTCGGTAAAGTTTGTTAGCCCACTTACAGACCCTTAATACGGGATAAGAAGGATTCAATGTATACTTCGCAATACCTCGAAGCTTGTACGGCACGATGATACATGACACCTCAGACATGAATTTCATACATACATGCTTTTACTATCCCACTAGGTCATATGTTTCCCACCTTCTCCTCTCCTCCCTACACCCAATCATATATAGGTATTTCACGGTATTATATATTTTTCTGCTTAAATTGTTTAGATAGTGGCAGTTATTGTTGACTGCCAAAGGGTGGACTGTCAAAGTTGAAAAATATCATGATGCATATGCCTTGTACTAACCCCTCATGCACATGCCCACTGCATGTGCACACACTCTGCCGTGCGTGCACATATCCGCAATTTGCGCAAAGATCGCTCCGGCGATCACGCGCGTGGTATGCGCATTTATGGTAGAGTTTGTAAGCATCTAGCGTGCGACTCGATCGTAGCATATTTAACCCATATAGTATGTTTTGTAGTTAATATTCCCCTAGACAATGTCAGCGAGTATGTTTAGTTTAAACTGTTCCTGGACAGAGAGATTCCTCTTTACATGATAGGAAGGGTCAGACAAAGGTTTAAAGGTGGTGTCTAGTATCCAGCTGTAGGGTATTTTAAGGGTAACATTCCGATGCTAGTTAGGAAAGGATCGCTCGCTCCTGCGTATAGTTATGTACAAATGTAGTTTATGAACATTAACTGTATTTGCTGTAAATTACACATGCGGCGGGAATCCTGAGGATACCTCCCACCAGAGCAGTTGGGGAAAGACACAGCCCACCTGTTCAAATCCACCTATGACCTTTGCTATAATGTGGAGACACATTCCTGTGTCCAATGAACAATGAGATTACAAGGTACCATTGTATTGTGAATGTATGTTGTGCTATATAAAGACCACCATTGCCTGGCCAGCCTCACTCTCTCTGAAGGCTTTCTCCCTGAATGCTGAGGACTGGATCCAGGTCGCGCTTGCGAATCATCCCCACGTATGTATTATTCTCTGTAGCCATTTTGTTCGCCATTTATGTTCTCATTTGTTCGCTCTTGTTTGCAATTGTTCGCCATTGTTCACATTATTTTCTGTTATTCTGTTTAGATGTTTATGTTAGTTTGTAGTGTATAACTTGTATTGTGTTTCCCTTTTTCTCTAAACCATCCACGGCGGTGTTAGAGCTGCTGTGGTTTTTAAATCCAAACCAGGTCTTGTGTTTTCACTGTTTACTGCAAAGGGCTTTTCTTAGCGTCTCAATCGCTCAAACAGCATACACATTGTTAAGGTTTTTAAGCGTTACATCATTGTAGTATCTGACTACTAAGGTTTAGAGAATAAGCATATTCTTACTGTGTTTTATTAATAAGGTTTACTGCGTATCATTCTGTGAGCGTCTGCGCCGCTCGTGTCTCACTCTCACGGCGCAGCGTCCGCTACGCCAATAGCGTAGCAGTACGGTACTCGGTACGCCTATAGCGTGCTTGATACGGAGCGTGAATCCGTGAGCGTACGTGTCGCTCGTGCGTCGCGCCCACGGCCTAGCGTCTGTTACGCTAAGTACGTACCCCTACGGTACTCAGTACGCAAATAGCGTACTCAGTCTGTAATAGTGTATAGCTTTATATTTAATGGTAATAATTGACATTATCATAACTATATCCACCCAGAATCCCACAAAAATAAACAGGATAACAGTATACTCTGAAGAACAACATCTCATGGGCGGAATGTAGTGAGCAGAATATTGTAGAAAACCTATGTAAAAGATTACAAATAAGCAAACATAACCACGGAAGTCCATGATAGTGGGGCAGCCCCCAGCATGTGTGGATAACATTGTAAGCAATTGTAGAATATATTTATATATGAAAACATATCAAAGGTATAATGAAGCAGAATCATATATAGAGCGGCAGCAGCCACTATAGTGTAAGAGAGCAGTCGCAAAGAGAATCAAGGCAGTTCACGTAGAAGAAATGATGAGACCGCAGGGATAAAACCTGTGAATTATGATCCAGTTGCCGCTGAAGGGAGGTCTGTAATATCCGTGTCGTTTTCTCTAGAGATATAACAGAGGTAGGCCACAGCGTCAGCAGGCGACAGAAAGTCTTTGTGGGAGGTACCCTCATAAATGCGCAAGCGTGCGGGGTAGAGTAAGCCAAACTTGCGACCCTCTGATACAAGTTGAGTGCAAATGGGGGAAAGCGCTTTACGGGCCCGGGTCAATTACACCGAATAATCCTGGAATATGAAAAGCTTATTACCCTCCCATTGGATATCTTTCATTTTGCGGGATGCGGACCAGATGCCAATTTATGAAGGTAGTTTAGACAGCGAAACAGAGTCACACGTGGACGCGGTCTGTTGGGGGTGGGGACAGGGCCCACACGGTGAACCCTCTCAATAACTAGATCGCTGCAGTCCCGTTCTATGCCCAAAATTGCAGGAAGGGGGACACGTACAAGATGAGCCAGCGATGTGCCTTTAAGTGATTCCGGCAAACCCACAAATCTGATATTATTTCTTCTTGAGCGATTTTCAATATCATCTAGTTTATTCCATATTTTTTTTTTTTTTTGCAAATAGATTTTTATTGAAGTTTCAAGAGAAAAAAAAAAGGATACAGAAACAGCTCAATAGCATCTAGTAACATCAGAGATACAACATCAGGAGACACTCAACACCGTGTATATTAAAGAGACCCGTAAAGGGAGTATCTCCTTTCTACAAACATATCGTATCTCCTGGGAAACAAAAAAACCATAAACATTACATGAATTACGACTTCTTAAAGCAAAAAGGAAGAAATAGAAGTAGGAGAGGAAAGATGGATAGCGAGAGAAAGAGAAAAAGACAAAGGGATAAGGAGTAATGTTGCTCTCGGAGTAGCGGAATAAAAAGAAAGATAGTGTAGGCAGACAAGATTTAGGGGGGGGGGGGTCTCTCTTCCCATCCTAAGGGGCGTTAACCGTAACTTATATCAGGTGGCTACTGGAGTTAAAAAGGGGAGGTATCTCTTAAAGTGAAGATTTATAGTGGGTTGTCGCTTTATATTCCAGCCATGGGCTCCAAGTAGCAGTGAAGGATGTGTTTCTCATGTCCAAAGACAGAATGAGGTCCTCCATTGCCATATAGTGATCTAAACGGGGCGGTCCACTCTTTCATAGTGGGGGGCACTATTGATTTCCAGTGAACTGGGATCATTGCCTTAGAGGCACTCAAAATATGGCGAAGTAGTGATTTCTTGAGGTGATATCTAGGTGTACGCGTAAGATTTAATAACCAAAAGCTAGGGCAAAAGGGTAAGTCCTCACCGAGAATAATGCTAGCTGTCTCCACCACCTTGTGCCAATACGGTTGTAAGAGAGAGCATTCCCACCATATATGAAGTGGGGTGCCCACTGCTGTCCCGCATCTCCAACATGTGTTGGGTACTCCAGGGTAAATTTTCGCGAGGAGATTTGGGCATCTATACCACCTTGTAAGTACTTTGTAGTGAGTTTCCAAAACTAACACATTGGTAGTTAATGAGAAGGTATTTTTATAAATATCTTCCCAATCGTCTGTGGTCACCAAACCCCCAAGATCTAATTCCCAATCCTTGACAAATTTAGGTTGGGAGGAAAATCTGTGGTTCAATATCCATTTGTAAAACGTAGAAAGAGTGTGCCTAGGGTATGTGTGGGAGAGACACATCTGCTCAAACAAAGTCAGTGCTCATACACCTTTCCCAGAAGAGCAAAAAGTCTTTAGGTAATGTTTAATTTGGAGATATCTCCAGATTTCTTTATTGGGTAGATTCCATTTAGTTTGCAGTTCTGGAAAAGGTATTATGCCAGATGTGTCCAGCAGTTGGTTAGTTCTCAGGATGCCCCTTTCCCGCCATAAACAGAACGACAGGGAGTGGCATCCTGGGGGAAACTCAGGATTCCCAAACAACGGTGAGAGTGGGGAAGGATGCGCTGAGACATGAGGGAGGGAGCGTAAGAGACGCCAACACGAAAAGATGGGACCAGCTAACGGGTGCAATACCTGGGGGACCTTTAGAAAGCCAAGGGGAGTTCGAGCTAAGAGAAGGAAGAGAGGCCAGTTCAATGTCTACCCATTGTTTCCTGCAGAGTTCACTACTCCACTCCATTACTCTCGTAAGGAGTACCGCATGGTAGTAGGATAAAAAGTGGGGAAGCAGGAGGCCTCCCTTGTATTTCCGTCTAAAGAGAATCTCATGCTTAAATCGGGGTTTTCGTCCCGCCCAAATGTAGTCTCTAATCTTTCGTTGCAGTAAGAGAAACCATGATCGAGGAACAGCAACGGGTAGAGTTTGTAGCAGGTAAAGAATTCTGGGTAAAATATTCATTTTGATTACTGCTATTCTACCTATCCATGAATTTTTTTTCCCACCCCATTTGGAGAGATCAGATTGAAGTTTTGATAAGAGTGGGGGGAAATTCAATTGGTAAATCTGGGAAAGATCCCTATGTAGGATTACTCCTAAATATTTTAATTGTGTTGGGTGCCATGCAAAGGGCGAGATGGATTGTAGAACTTGGAGGCTGGTCTGATCTAATGTTAAATTCAATGCTGTAGATTTAGATAGATTAATTTTAAAATTGGAGAGAGTTCCAAAGCGTTTAAATTCTTTAAGAAGGTTGGGTATAGAGGTCAGAGGGTTAGAAATCACTGCAAGGAGATCATCCGCAAACAAGGCAAGCTTGTACTCCGTCTTTCCCACCTGCATCCCTGTGATGTTAACGTTCTGACGAATGGCCCTCGCCAGGGTCTCCATGCAAAGCACAAAAATAAGTGGTGACAAAGGGCACCCCTGACGAGTGCCATTCCGTATCTGGAACGGGTCCGACAATTCTCCATTGATACGAACACGAGCTGCGGGTCCAGAGTACAGGGCCCTAATTCTCTGGAGGCCCACTAGGCCCAAGCCCATGTGCTCCAGCACCCCCAACAGGAAATCCCAGTCAACTCTGTCGAACGCTTTTTCTGCGTCTGTTGAGAGGAGAATGGAAGGGGATTTACAAGTTGAAGCGTAATAAATTAAGTCCAGAACCTTCGTGGTGTTATCCCTGGCCTCCCGGCCCGGAACGAAACCCACTTGGTCCGAGTGTATCAGTTTTGGAAGGAAGAGTTTTAGACGAATCGCCATTAAGTCTACATTTAGCAGGGAAATGGGCCTATAACTGGAGCATTGGGTCGGATCCTTGCCCTCCTTATGGATCACTGTGATATGTGCGAGCATAGACTGGGGAGAGAAGGGGGACTGGTCTGAAACCTGATTAAAAGCTCTAAGCATCAGAGGCAGCAAAACATCTCCAAATGTCTTATAATAGGCTAAAGAGAAGCCGTCCGGGCCCGGACTCCTGCCATTAGGGGTGGTTTTAATAGCTTCTTCAAGCTCTGCCAGAGTGTAGGGGTCCTCAAGTGACTCGACTTCTTCGGGTGTGAGTGTGGGGAAATTAATTTCACGCAAGAACTCTGCAATAGAGGCCTTTCGGAAGAGGTCAGGTTCGACCTCCGTAGAACCTCTTAGATTGTATAACTGGGTATAATAATGTCGGAAGGCTGCTGCTATCTCTGTGGTGGTGTGTTGTGTTGTTCCAGTATGCGATTTTACTTTAGATATAAAAGATGCCGCACGTTGAGCTTGGAGAGCCCGCGCCAGCAGCTTCCCAGGTTTATTCCCCCATAGAAAATAACGACTACGGCATTTTCTAGCCTCTAATTTCAGTCTATGGGACATAAGCGAGTCTAATTCCTTCCGAGCCATTAGTAAAGATTGAAGGTTATCGTCTGACATGGTGGATTTATGGAGAAGTTCTAAGGCTTGAATTTTTTGTAACAAAGCCTCCCGTGCCGCCATGTGTTGTTTTTTCCTATGGGCGCTCAATTGAATGAGTTTTCCCCTTATTACACATTTGTGGGCCTCCAAGACTACCACTTTAGAGATCTCCTCTGTGTCGTTAACATCAACATAGTCAGCTATAGCCTCCCTGATCTGCTGTTGGCAATAGGGATCCTGAATGATCATCTCGTTTAATCTCCACGTGTAAGAATTCGGGCGAGCAGGGGACAGGCGAACCCCCAAAGAGACAGGAGCATGATCTGCCCAGGATATGTTGCCCACAGCAGAAGCCTCAGCCAGGTGCAAAAATCTATGCGGGATAAATAAGTAGTCAATCCTAGTGTAAGTGTTGTGAGGGTGTGAATAAAAGGTAAAATCACGAGTAGAGGGGTGTTGTATCCTCCAGACATCAATGAGTTGAAAGTTATGTAGAATCCTCCGGACCCTACGATGTAGTTTATCCGAATACCTAGGGGAGGGGTTGGAGGAGTCTAATCGGGGCTCCAAAGACCAGTTTAAGTCCCCGCCAAAGAGCAAAATCCCATTAATATGGGAGTTTATTCCATATTTGATAGTTCTCTGTAGTAAGAGATTTCACTGAGTGATGCAGCCCCTCTATGTCATGTGTAGCTGCTTGCAGCTGGGATTCAGTGTGAGAGACTCTCTGCTGTAGATGCTGCAGCTGTGTAGTTATATCAGTAACAGCCTGTGATAGCAGGGGGGCCATGGTGGCTTTTATTGCTGCCACTACGTCCCCATATGTTACAGGGGCTTCAGGATCGCGGCATACCTGTGATCCTGTGATGTCTGTCCCCTTGGCCGCGGCTTTCTTGGAGGCAGGAGAGGTGACTTCAGGGCCAGCGCCAGGCGCCATGTTGCTACCCGCGCAGCGTTTCTCCACCCTCGTGTTAGCGCCAGCGGGAGCCTGGGGAGCCGCGGCTACGGGCGTCACATAGCGGTCCATGCTGACCGCAGGTCCTGCCGAGGGTGGGCCGGGGGACGTGGAGGCTGTAACAGCCTTTAAAAGTTTTTTTGCGGTGGGCGGCGGGACGGAGCTCCTGTAGCGTGCGGCTCACTCCATGGGTCCCGGAACCGGAAGTCAGCAAAAGTATTTTATTAATAGAAAATAGTTTGATAAGAGAAACAGACATTTTGCCCTAACACTTCTGTAAAGGGTACCCTACCCTTATCCGACCGCATGTCGGAGGCGATCGCAGGCGATCACCCCGGCAGCCTCCCGGGGGCAGGATCGCCCAAGATACATAGGATGCTGTCCTTTTGCATCCGATGTATCTTGGGTGTTCCCAGCCATGCCCCTAGGTCGGACCTGATTGAATGTGCAGTAAATTCAATCTGGAGGATCCGATCCGATGCTCACGGGAACGCACAACGGATCGGAAACACCTAAAAAATGCCCGATTTCATCCAATATATTGGGCCGAATGCCAAATCGGATTAAATCGGCCATTATCGCTCTAGTGTATGGGGCCCTTTACTATGTATTATCTGGCTGAACCTCTGGAGCACAATGATGATATTGGCTTTAACCCTATGCAAACAGGTGGCTTCTGGACCATGTAAGCTCCTACAGGAATAGTGAACACCGACTGAAGACACTGTCTGCCCCGGGAGCAACAAATTCTTCAGAGGTTGCACACAGAGAAACCACATATAGGTAAGGTGTATTTTTATTTAGTACACATAAAGACAGTATAGATTTTTTTTATTTATTTTTTTAGGGGGGGGGGGGGGGGGCAGAAGGACTTTTTTTTACCTTGGGCTTACTTAGTCTAGAACCGACTCTGGAAGTAGTGACAGTCTTGCATGACAGGCAGGCTGACTATGCCTATCGTTGCAAGCAGAGCATACCGTGGAGGATCTCTTTAACATCACAAAATAAGGCTGCCCTTGTCTTGTGAGACAGAGCTCCCCTTGTGCTGGGGAGGGAGGTTGGGAGGCCCCCTCACACCCGCTGCTCTTCTTAACAGAGCAAATGGTGAACAGATGCTACTCACATGAGCATGGTGTCTATTCACTGAAGAGAGGAACTGGGGGCATGTCCAGCAGCCACTGGAGCACTGGGCATGCCTCCAGGGTGATAAAAAGGGGGAACTGGCTGGGGGGCATGGCATTTCACTCAAGGCCATACCCCTTTCTACAAGATCAGACCCCTATTCTCAGTACACACCTTCGGTGCGTGCAAAGTGGCCATTTCACAGCTCTAGAAATCAACCTGGGACCACTTTCGGAAAATTTTCCAGGGCCACTTAGAATTCCCAATCCGCCCCTGACTACAGCATTCCTCTGTGGAGAGAGGAGAACCTTCCAGAAGGACAACCATCTCTGCAGCAATCCACCAATCAGGCCTGTATGGTACAGTGGCCAGACGGAAGCCAATCCTTACTAAAAAGCACATGGCAGCCCATCTGGAGTTTGCCAAAATGCACCTGAAGGATTCTCAGACCATGACAAACAAAATACTCTGGTCTGATGAGGCAAAGATTGAACTCTTTGAGGTGAATGCCAGGCATCATATTTGGAGGAAACCAGGCACCGCTCATCACCAGGCCAATACCATCCCTACAGTGAAGCATTGTGGTGGCATCATCATGCTGTGGAGATGTTTTTCAGCGGCAGGAACTTGGAGACTAGTCAGGATAGAAGAAAAGTGGAGTGCAGCAATGTACAGAGACATCCTGGATGAAAACCTGCTCCACAGTGCTCTTGACCTCAGACTGGTGCGAAAGTTCATATTTCAGCAGGACAACGACCCTAAGCACACAGCCAAGATGTCAAAGGAGTGGCTTCAGGACAACTTTGTGAATGTCCTTGAGTGGTCCAGCCAGAGCCCAGACTTGAATCCGATTGAACGTCTCTGGAGAGATCTGAAAATGTCTCTGCACAGACGCTTCCCATCCAACCTGATGGAGCTTGAGAGGTGCTGCAAAGAGGAATGGGCAAAACTGCCCAAAGATAGGTGTGCCAAGCTTGTGGCATCATATTCAAAAAGACTTGAGGCTGTAATTGCTGCCAAAGGTGCATCAACAAAGTATTGAGCAAAGGCAGTGAATACTTATGTACATGTGATTTCTTAGTTTTTTATTTTTAAGAAATTTGCAAAAATGTTAAAAAACCTTTGTTCACCTAGTCATTATGGGGTATTGTGTGTTGAATTTTGAGGGGAAAAATGAATTTATTCTATTTTGGAATAAGGCTGTAACATAACAAAATGCGGAAGAAGTAAAGCGCTGTGAATACTTTCCGGATGCACTGTATATATTCATCAGAATATGCATATACTTTGTGCAACATTATACCCACCAAATCTCCCGTGTTTTACAGGACTTGTTAAAAAAAATGTAGCAGAACATATAGAGGCTGTATGGTATGTTAGGTCGACATGCATCATGCGGCATCTCCATCGATGGCTTCTGTTTTTCAGCAGTGATGTATGCAGTACCTTCGGCGCAGACAGGTCACGAACAGCGGCTCTAGTAAGTATTTTTCAACTAACCCTGCCCCCCCCCCCCCCCCACACACACACACACCCTGCGGCAGCCTAACCCCGACTTCTGTCCACAGCCTAACCCTCCCAATAGCACTTATCCATGACCAGCAGCATTCTGGGAATCTCAGTATTTCACATGGTGACATTTCAGATAGCGACATTCTGAGCATATCGACATGTTGCCCCTTGTCAACATTGTTTCGATATTACGAGTCTTGACATGATCACTGTTGACCACGTGTCTGGATCCCAATGTAAGGATTCATTATAGGGTTACATAGAATAGAGTATATTTTGTCTAGACTGGGAGTAGGGTCTGTGAAATTGGTAATGTGCTCTGGGTGTAAACAAGGGCATGCGCCTTAAAGTGATTTTTCACTATTCAATTTTTTTGAGATATGTAACATTACATTCTGGTTAAATGTAACATTACATTATGTAATTAAGATTACATTCTGGTTCTGGTTAAATCAGGGTAATGGGCTGCTGTGAGTGCCATCTGCACTGGAAACCTGTTTTGCCCCCAGTAAGTTATGCCCCTCTGTAGTAGTGCCCCCAGTACTTATGCCCACCTGTAGTACTGCCCCTAGTAGTTATGCCTCCGTAGTTATTCCTCCCTGTAGTAGTGCCCCAATAGTTATGTCCCCGTAGCTATGCCAACTGTAGTGACCCCAGTAGTAATGCCCCCCAGTAGTAGTTCCCCAAGTAATTATGCTAACCTGTAGTAGTGCCCCCCAGTAGCTATGCACCCATAGTTATGCCCCCTGTAGTGACCCCAGTAGTAGTGAGCCCATAGTTAATTCCCCCAGTAGTAGTGCCCCCCAGTAATTATGACCTCCTGTAGTAGTTCCCCCAGTAGTAGTGCGCACAGTAGTTATGGCCTCGTAGGTATGCCCAGTAGTAATGCCCCCCTGTAGTAGTTCCCCCAGTAGTTATGCCCCCCTGTTGTAGTGCCCCCAGTAGTTATGACCTCTGTAGTTATACCCCCCGTAGAAGCACCGCTTACAGACACAAACATCCCCCCCCTTCACAATACTCACCTTAAGCCCTACTCCTGCATCCGACCACTGCAGTCCTTCTTGCTGCCTGCACCTCGGAACTATGGTAGAGACATCATGCCAGAGCTGGAAGCCTGAGCTCCTGCCTCCGGCAGTGGGGAGGTAGCCGGGGCGCCAGCTGGTAACAAAATCTCAGCAGGCATTCGCCATCTCCCATGGGCAGTACGGATGGTGTAATGGGTAGCATTACTGCCTCACAGCACTGAGGTCATGGGTTCAATTCCCACCATGGCCCTAACTGTGTGGAGTTTGTATATTCTCCCCGTACTTGCGTGGGTTTCCTCCGGGTACTCCGGTTTCCTCCCACAATCCAAAAAAATACTGGTAGGTCAATTGGAGAGCCCAACAAAAATTAACCCTAGTGTGAATGTGTGTGTACATGTGGCAGGGAATATAGATTGTAAGCTCCACTGGGGCAGGGACTGATATGAATGGCCAAATATTCTCTGTAAAGCGCTGCGGAATATGTGTGCGCTATATAAATAGCTGGTAATAAATAATAATAAATAATAAATAAAATCTCCCTGCAGCTCCGGACACACATGCTGGATTAGGTGGGCTGGAGTAGGCGGAACTGGTTCTGTCTCCAAATAGAACTGACGGAATGCAGTTCCACTCTGTTCTGGCTCACTTTAACCCCTGTATGCAGGACAATGTAAGAACGAACAGTGGCACTGATGGTTCTGACACCTGCAGCTATTGTTTTCAAAAGCTGCCGGCATTAACTGTGCACGCATGTTGGACAACAACAAAGGGTATCGCTGGTCAGCAATGGGATGGTACGAAAATTCCGATTGCACGGTCGTTCACAAGGTGATTGACAGGAAGAGGCAGTTTGCTGGTGTCAACTGACCGTTTATTGGGAGTTTCTGGAAAAACGCAGGCGTGCCCAAGTGTTTTCAGGGAGGGAATGTGACATCAGCTCCGGCACCGATCAGCCTGTTCTGATCACACTGTAGGAGTAAGTCCTGGGCTGCGCAGAGACTGCGCACACTAGATTTTTGCAGCTCTGCGTACACATGCGATCGCACACTTGCACAGCAAATTTACACTCCCCCTGGTGGTGGCGACTATCTGAACGCAGGACAGCAAAGTTTGCAGCCCAGCGATCAGGTCTGAATCACCCCTTCAGTGAGCTAATATTCTATAGTGTTATCATATACTATGCTATAGCATTCATTTAAAACTTCCTGAGTTAAGTATCTACAATGGTTAGATTTCTGAAAATGATTAATCTTTGACAACGAAGCTTGTATTGCTATCAAGATAGAAGATGTAACAAAAGGGCTCCTTGTTATTCAACCATCCCCTTTATGGGAACTCCTGCCTGCAGTGCTCTTACGGCGAAAGCAATACAATCTTACAGTGTACAGTATTTGAAAGAATGCAAGTTCCTGCCTGAAACACTGCAACATTCAGTAAGATTGAATGCAAAGTTCTCCCTTAAAAAATCAACAACTGCTAAGCTTGTATTCAATTACTGGTAATATGTGGCTGCAATGAGCAGCAGTCCACATCACCACTTATTACGGTACCCCAACATTGCACATATATATATATACACCACCATGGGGTGCAAAGAAAAGTCTGTGATAGTGGTGGTTGCGAGGTGCCAGAGAAACTACCCCCCTAATGCCTGAAATGACTTGTAATATTCTATACATTCACAATATACATGCTTTGACAATTCTGGATATTGCTATATACAGTACTGTGCAAAAGTTTCAGGCAGGTGAGAACAAAAATGCTTCAAAGTAAGAATGCTTTCAAAAAAATAGTAGGGTTAATAGTTTATTTTTATCAATTAACAAAATGCAAAGTAAATGTACAGAAGTGAAATCTAAATCAAATCAATATTTGGTGTGACCACTCTTTGCCTTCAAAACAGCATCAATTCTTCTAGGTACACTTGCACACATTTTGTAAAGAAACACGGCAGGGAGGTTGTTCCAAACCATCTTGGAGAACTTACCACAGAACTTCTGTGGATGTAGGCTTCCTCTAATCCTTCTGTCATATAATCCCAAGTAGACTTGATGATGTCGAGGTCAGGGCTGTGGGGGCCATATCGTCACTTCCAGGACTCCTTGTTCTTCATTAAGCTAAATATAGTTATTCTAATGACACTGGCTGTATGTTTGCAATCGTTGTCCTGCTGCAGAATACATTTGGAGCCAATCAGATGCCTCCCTGATGGTATTGAATGATGGATAAGTACCTTCCTGTATTTCTAAGCATTGAAGACACTATTAATCCTGACCAAATTCCCAACTCCATTATATAATATGCAGCCACTGTTATGTTCTCTATACTTGGAACCCAGGAGATAGGGTGGCAGCAGAAGAGTTCCAAGTACAGATGCGTGAAGCTGTGACAGAACTGGGGTACGCAGCATTACCTAACGGAAAACCTGATTCCGTTGTCTCTCCCAAGTAGTCAGTCAACGCCTGCGAGACTATGGTTTCTTGGGCCCACGGCAGCTGCGTTTGACGGGCGGATTATGTCTGCCCGACTCTGATGCCCCCCCCCCCCCGGTCTTAGTAGGTGACAAGGCGTTAACCAAGACAGAGAGAGAACAAGGGAAAAACTAACTAAGACAGATACAAAAAAGAAAGGGGAAACTACTGAAAACTATAACTAAATTATGTGCGGCGTGGCCGTCAAGAAAACCGTAACCAAAGTAACACAGCCTAACCGCCAAATACGAACCTGTCGTAATAAGGCGAGGGCAGCAATGTGGAACCCTCCGCAAAAATGACACAACCAAACACAAATAAAGAAAATACGGCTTCAGCCAAACAGTGCGGAAAAGCCGCTACTCACAACACCGCGAAGGGTGTATGCAGAAGGAACAGGACCCCAAGGCTGAAGATTCAGGATCACTGGACTGGAAGGCTGGAACAGATTCCCAGGACCAGGCTCCAGAAACCGTGACACAGGACACAGGAACGGACTGGCTGCAAGCAGGAACACTCCAGACGCAGGATACAAACTCCACAGGAAGCTGACAGATTCTCACAGGAACATACAGGTATCATAACAAACTTCTATAACCAGCACTGGACCTCAGAGCTAGATGGGTAATAAGGGAAGCACGCCCCAATCAGGATGGCTGGAAGCCAGGCACAAGGTAATGAACAAAATACTGGCAGGTGAGGTTACACAGACAAGAGCCAGACTGCAGTACAGAACTCACCACATAATGACCAACTATCTGACAGGTGAGGCTTAACACATAGAAACAGGCTGCAGTTACACAGACTCACCACCGGCGGCCAACAAGAGTCTTCTAAACCAGTACAAGAGAAATCCTGGCATGCAAACAGAACTATAACACAAAATTCATAAACAGAAAGCAAACAGGAATAAACCACTGCTTGTGGTTCATAACAGCCACACACTTTCAAGGAACCTCCACTGTGCTTCACTGTTGCCTGCAGACACTCATTATTGTACCGCTCTCCAGGCCTTTGCCTTCTTTTACAGCCAAATATTTCACATTTTGACCCATCAGTCCAGAGCACCTGCTGCCATTTTTCTGCACCCCAGGTCCTTTGTTTTCATGCATTAATTGAGTCACTTGGGCCTTGTTTCCACGTTAAAGGTATGGCTTTTTGGCCTCAATTCTTCCACGAAGACCTCTTCTGGCCAGACTTCTCCGAACAGTAGATGGATATACCTCGGTCCCCCTGGTTTCTGCCAGTTCTGAGCTGATGGCACTGCTGGACTTCTTCCAACTTTTGAAGCAAAGTAATCTGATGCACTATGTTTCCGTGGCCAACCACTGCGGGCCTCAATGTTGCCCGTTTCTTTGTGCTTCAGTATTGATCTGTATGGATCCTTCTGTGTCATCAGACAGTAAAGATCAATTATGAGCCGGAGCAGCAGGGCGTATCCCACGAGCACCACTGCAGTGTAATGACCATTGTCAGACCAGGCATTGGTTTCTCTGACACTAACCATGTTACCAGTGAAACACACAGCAAGATCATTTTACACAGAGCAAATCTAGACAGGGCCGGTACAAGGTTTCTGGGTATCCTAGGCAAAGATTCACCCTGTCACATCTGCACACATCTAATACTCTCTTCCCAGTCATCTACTTAAAACCTCACTCACATGCATTAACCAATCCTTGGGAACAACATTATGCTGCTTTCACATCGCAAAACCTGCTTTTGAAACGGTTCTTTAAATGGTTCTTAAAACGGGTCTGAGCAGTTAAACCCCCTTCACATTGCATGTTGTAACCAGTATATTACCATTTCATTACCGTTTTGGTACCTTTCACACTGAACCCGTTTCACCCATACAAAACAGTGGTTGTCATTTTAAATGTTTATTTCCTGCTTCTGCCTGGTGACATCACACATGGAGACAGCCTATCACCTTCTGGGGCTTGCAAATACCGTTTCAGACCCTTTCACACTGCACAATGAAACGGGTCTGAAACGGGTAGGACCCTGCTTTTTTACAGTTTCAAAATACCGGTATTTTGAAAACGGTAAATTGAAGGTGACCCTTTCACATCGCAGCTCGAACCGTTTAGGAAGCCTGAAAAATCTGCAATTTACCGGGTTCAAGCTGCGGTGTGAAAGGGGTATTAGTGTGTACCCTGTGGACGGTAATATGCTACACATCAGTGCCCCAGTACTTCATATGCCACACATCTCTGCCCCAAATTTATACTATGCCAAACAGCTCTGCCCCAATACATACTGTAATATGAAACACCCTTGTACCCTAAATTTATTATATGCCACACAGTAGGGTCTCCAAAGCATAATTATGCCACACATCAGAGCCTCCAATACATAATATGATAATATGGCATACAGCAGTGTCTCCAATACATAATATGCCACACAGCAGTGTCTCCAATTCATTAAATATACAAGATGTAGTTACATTGCCGGCAGTCAGGATCCCGGTGGTCAGGATACTGACGCCGGAATTCTGACCACTGATAATGCCGCCAGCCGGAATCCCGGCTAACAGGGGCTTCATCGCACTCGCCCCCCCTGGCGGCATTCTAGCGGCCGGGATCCCTGGGCCGCATTGATGCAGCGGCAGATACAGTAGAACCTGGTGGCTACGAAGCCAAGATGAAATGACCACAAAGGTAGAAAATTGAGATCTCCGTGGGTAGCGTGGCATCCAAGCTCAATGTCCAGTCTCCATTCCTAATCTCCTGCAATCCAAACAGCTCTCATTCATAATTCAGCCTCACACACCAAAAGAGAGCAGGTAGCATTCTTCTGTCAACAAAAACAGGCATGGTGCACTGCTCCATTACAAATCGTACCTATTTACCCAACTATGTACTCTCTATTTTTTCAAAAATGTCTGGAGCTTCACCTTCCTACATTTAACCAGCCTACATTCATCATTATAATAGCTTAGTTATCCTTTTCCATAGCACTATGCATCTGAAAGCTTATTATAGCCATTGTTCTCCCCTGTAGATTTGACACCCCACCTTACTGTACATACATACGACTAGAGATTACATTTTAATTTATTATATACAGTACTTGTATGTTGATCAAAAAATTATCTTCTATATCGTTCTATGTAATTTTACACTAGTTGTACTACTTTTGCTCATTAAAAATAAAGTTTAGCAATAAAATATGGAATACGGCATGCTCCAGTGTATTTATGTAGTGGACAGCTAGGTGCATCTGTATACAAAACAGATTTTTACCCACATTTATAAAACAAAATAAAAATAACTACTGTATGGTAGACTACATTGTGAGAAGTTGCTCTTTTTGCATGTTGTATATCCTGCACATTCTCTATGTCCAGCAGAGTCTCTCTGACATGTATAAGGTGCTAGTTACATAGCAAAATTGGCACAACCACAACCTCTAATACTTGTAGATGAAAAAAATATATACATACTAGTAAACATTCACCATTCATTTAACAGGCAAAATAAAAAAAAATTAAATCTTGTACACTGAAGAAATGTTGGTATAGATAATGCTATAGTAATCAATTTATTCCATTTGTCATGCAGTTTTCATCAGGCTTTAAATACCTCAGAGTTCACAAATTGGAATATGTGATTTTGCAGATTATTGAAGCTTGATTTACAAAACGGTGAAAATGCAGGTCTGCAGCGCAAATATATATTGGAAAATGATGATTAGTAGGTCAACATAGCTGGAGCAGAATCTCTGATCTGAAGAACTGGGTGGTCTCTTGATGAATGCGAACTGGTGATATTTATGAACCTCATATTGTGCTAACAATATAATGATACATTGGGCAAAATACAGTACATAACCTCTGGTTTTCCAAAAGTGACGATATTCCAGTGCTTTTTCTTAAATCAGTTTGGTTTGCTTATAGAAAAACTTCCGCTTTAAATCCTTCAGCAAAAAAATCTTCACATTAGGCAAAACAGAGGATTTCACATTTGGCCCATTGTTTTACAGGATTTTTAAATGGAATTTAAGTGGTAGAAAGAGTGCAAATAGGGGAGTTGGTCCCTATTGAGTAGGGGCTACAGAGACTTCTTTCCTCTAGAGGACATGAGGGTATACTAAGCGCACTTTTCAAAGCCACTGTATCATTGCTGGATTTTCTCACTAGATTTTAAAGAGATACGGTCATTAGGTCGACCACACTTAAGTCGACAGTAATTACATCGACCACTATTGGTCGACATGCAATAATTCGACATGGTCACTAGGTCGACATGGAAAAAGGTCAACATGCACTTTTCACGTTTATTTTTGTCATTTTTTTAACTTTTTCATACCTTACGATCCACATGGACTATGATTGGGAATAGTAACCTGTGCCGAGCGCAGCAGTAGCCGAGTGAGGCACCTTGCATGAAGCATGGCGAGCGAAGCGAGCCATGCAAGGGGACATGGTGCACTAATTGGGGTTCCCCGTCTCTTTACGAAGAAAACAACACCAACAAAAAGTAAAAAAAACTCATGTCGACATTTTTCCATGTCGACATTGTTCATGTCGACCTAATGACCATGTTGACCTAGTGACTATGTCGACCAATAGTGGTCGACCTAACGACCCATACCCATTTTAAGGGTCAGTAATGTTAAATATAGAACTAGCCATGTTTTGGATTTATTATTATTGCCCCTTCAAATTCAGCAACTGGTAGCTTAGAAAAGTCCTTCTAGTGTCTTTTTTGCTCAGAAGCGAGATGCCTGGCGTGAGTGAGCAGCCAGGTGCTTTACAACTCCGTTTTTTTCCCCAAAAGACATCTTAATCACAGAGCAATGTGACTAGGACGCAAGAGGAAACTCTGCTAGATAATTAGATATACAATATGACACTTGTATAATTCGCTAATACAGGTATGTCCCTATTCATGTTTGTCCTCTTGGCATATGTGAATCTTCTTGCATCTGGCATCTTTTTTGCTGAAAATACATCTTAGTCGCAACAAAGAGACTGTGCTGATAATTTGATATGACACTTGTACAGTGCATCCAGAAAGTATTCACAGCTTTTCACTTTTTCCACATTTTGTTATTTATTATTATTTATTTATTACCTGCTATTTATATAGCACACACATATTCTGCAGCGCTTTACAGAGAATATTTGGCCATTCACATCAGTCCCTGCCCCAGTGGAGCTTAAAATCTAGATTCCCTACCACATGTACACACGCACACATTCACACCAGGGTTAATTTTGTTGGGAGTCAATTACCTACCAGTATATTTTTGGATTGTGGGAGGAAACCGGAGCACCCGGAGGAAACCCATGCAAGCACAGGGAGGATATACAAACTCCGCACAGTTATGACCATGGTGGGAATCAAACCCATGACCTCAGTGCTGTGAGGCAGTAAGGCTAACCATTACACCATCCGTACTGCCCCACATTGTGTTATGTTACAGCCTTATTCCATGATGGAATACATTAATTTTTTCCCCTCAAAATTCTACACACAATGGGCCTAATTCAGACCTGATCGGTGCTGTGCGTTTTTCGACGGCGCATGGCAGGCAGCCGATGGCTGTCTCAGCCCTGCGATCACCTCTGCCTGCGTGGTCGCTGGGCGGGGGAGGGGGCCGGCGGCATTTGTGCGCCATTTAGGGGGCGTGGTCCAAGCAACACAGGCGTGCCCAGACCATTGGGGGGGCGTGCTGCGGCGGCTGCGTGATGTCACATGCAGTCGCTGCGACCCACACAGCGACGAATAGCTCCTGCCAACGCACAGGAGATGCACTGGCAGGGAGCTACTCCTAAAGTACAAAAGCATCGCCGCTCTGCAATGCTTTTATACTTGTGCGGGGGGGGGGGTTGGGCCTGACAGGCGGGGTGGACTAGCCTTGTGCTGGGCGTCCCCAAGCATGTCTGTGTGACTGATCATGGATGTGCTAAATTTAGCACATCTACGATCAGGTCCGAATAAGGCCCATTATCCCATTATGAAAACGTAAAAAAAAGTTTTTTTTAGATTTTTGCAAATTTATTAAGAATAAAAAACTAAGAAATCACATGTACTTAAGTATTCACAGCTTTTGCCATAAAGCTCAAGATTGAGCTCAGGTGCATCCTGTTTCCACTGATCATCCTTGAGATGTTTCCTACAGCTTAATTGGAGTCCACCTGTTGTAAATTCAGTTGATTGGACATGATTTGGAAAGGCACACACCTGTCTATATAAGGTCCCACACTTGACAGTGCATGTCTCAACACAAACCAAGCATGAAGTCAAAGGAATTGTCTGGAGACAAATCTGGGGAAGGGTACAGAAATATATATGCTGCTTTGAAGGTCCCAATAAGCACAGTGTCCTCCATCATCCATAAATGAAAGAAGTTCGGAACCACCAGGACTCTTCCAAGAGCTGGCCGGCCATATAAACTGAGCAATCGGGAAAGAGTTGTCAGCATCCGGAGTCTTACCGGTACGCTGGGGCCGAGGGGCTGGCTTCCTTGGCGTTGTGCGGGCAGCGGCGGAGGTGGGCTGCTGCGCCGGATCCGTGGGCAGCAGTAGCGGAGGTGAGGGGGTCCGCTCGTGGCGGCGAGATGCCGCTACAGCGGGTCGCTCTTGCTGAACCGGTGCTTGGAGACCAGGGGCAGTGAGCAATGTGGCTTTGCAAAAAGGTCTGCATTACTGGGCGCCGCCATGTTGGAGACCAAGTTTTAAGCATAGTTCCTGTTTCCTGTTTCTTCCAGCCAATCCAGGGGAAGCTCTCCCTATAAAAGGGGGCTGGTTTAGGACAGGGATGCCAGTGCTTCAAGTTACAACCCTGTTGTAGGTGCTTTAGCCTGTGCTCCCAGGATTCCTGCTGTATCTTGGTTCCTCCTGATCCTGCTTGGTCGGCTCTCTGTTGCTGCTGCAGCCCTGCCGTTTCTTGCCTGCTACTGCCTGTGGAAGCGCTCCTGGAAAACCCGGTCCAGTAAGACTCTTTGGGCACAGTCGGCCCCGGGTCTTCTGCCTCGTCTTTCAAGCCACACTCCACAGATCTCCTTCACCAGCCACGCCTTTGTACCACTGACCACAGCCTGCAGATTATTATCTTCAAGCCTCGTTTTCCAAACCACAGTCCACAGTCCTTGTTTCCAGCCACGTTTTCAACTACCATCCACAGTTCATCATCTACAGTCTCGTCTTTCAAATCACAGTCCGCAGTTCTTCACCTCCAGCCACGTCTTTAACCATTGTGCTTCAGCCTCAGTTCCCTACCTCAGCTCTGTACATAATAAATACTTTCCATTGACTCTCAAACCCCGCCTACGTTCTTTATTGCTCCGTGTCCCATGCGAAGGAACTATATCCAGCCCCCTCATCTGGTTCATTCACAGCCTGCTACCTCCTCGGGCAAATCTCAGCTGCCGGATCCTCAAACCCTGCCAGACGTGACAAGACGTGACAAGAGTGGCCCTAGTCGGGGAGTGGCCCTAGTCGGGGAGGTGACCAAGAACCTGATGGTCACTTTGTCAGAGCTACAGCATTCTTCTGTGGAGAGAGGAGAACCTTCCAGAAGGACAACCATCTCTGCAGCAATTCACAAATTAAACCTGTATGGTAGAGTGGCCAGACGGAAGCCACTCCTTAGTAAAAAGCACATGACAGCCCGCCTGGAGTTTACCAAAATGCCCCTAAAGGACTTTCAGATCATGAGAAACAAAATTCTCTGATCTGATGAGATAAAGATTGAACTCTTTGTGGTGAATTCCAGGCGTCTTGTTTGAAGAAAACCAGGCACCGCTCATCACCAGGTCAATACCATCCCTACAGTGAAGCATGGTGGTGGCAGCATCATGCTGTGGGGATGTTTTTCAGTGGCAGGAACTGGGAGACTAGTCAGGATAGAGGGAAATATGAATGCAGCAATGTATAGAGACATCCTGGATGAAAACCTGCTCGAGAGCACTTTTGACCTTAGACTGGTGCGACGGTTCATCTTTCAGCAGGACAACGACCCTAAGCACACAGCCAAGATATTAAAGGAGTGCCTTAAGGACAACTCTGTGAATATCCTTGAGTGGCCCAGCCAAAGCCCAGACTTGAATCCCATCGAACATCTCTGGAGAGATCTAAAAATGGCTGTGCACCGACACTTCCCATCCAACCAAAAGTGCATCAACAAAGTATTGAGTAAAGGCTGTGAATACTTATGTACATGTGATTTCTTATTTTTTAATTGTTAATAAATTTGCAAACAATCTCAAAAATACTTTTTCACATTGTCATTATGGGGTATTGTGTGTAGAATTTTGAGGGAAAAATTATTTATTCCATTTTCGAATAAGGCTGTAACATAACAAAATGTGGAAAAAGTGAAGCGCTGTGAATACTTACCGGATTCACTGTATAGAAGCTGTAAATAATTGCAATATACTGCATGAATATCACTCACGTTCGCTTTAACATATAGCAAGTTCATCATCCAAAGATCACTTTATCTCTGGTTACGCTTATACGTGCACAAATGGCTTTAGAAAGGGAAGTTCTAGGTGTGTTTACTGCTATTGTACCCTTGGCTACTCACCGAAACACCCCTGCTATAATCCTCACTACCCTTTGACACAGATGTCTTTAAATGACTTTAGGGAGATAAAGCATATAGGGAGTTATTCAGGTTTGTTAGCAAACCAAAAAAGCACCCTACTGAGCAAAACCAGGGGGTTTATTTACTAATATTCGTGTTTGTGTCGATTTGTGTTGATTTTAAACTCGAAATTTATCGGACGTGTTTTCCTGCAACTTTTTGAAACCATGTACGCTAATTTACTATGCTGTCGAGTTTGTTGCTTTTGTATTTTCCGATGGCGATGTTTTTCGTGTATTTTTTTTTTTTTGCGGCCGCAAATCACTTGTTCGGTCGGGAGTTTGTGTTTTTTCCACAGATTGGGACTATTTTAAACGCGGCAGTGTTTTTTGGCAACTACGGCGCCATTTCCACTTTTACTTTCAATTTTAACCTTCGTTCGTGATTGGTTGTGTTTCAGATGTAGGAGTGTCTGTGCGCAGCCATATAAATATGCCCCAAACCATCCGCACCTCGTGGGTTTAGTTAGTGGTGAGGAGAGAGGTTGTGCTGTGGAGTTTGGTGAGTAGGTGTGATTTGGAGCAGTATTTTTGGCGAGTTCTGAGTGTTGCATTGTGTTTGAAAGTAGTCTTGTCATTCTTGTAGCAGCAACTGATGCTGTATTCCTATAGATCACAGTTTAGAGTATTATTTATTTATTAACAGTTTCTTATATAGCGCAGCATATTCCGTTGCGCTTTACAATTAGAATTATCTTGCCAGGGATTAAATCGGTGCAGTTGTATAGCTCACCTTCCCGTCACCAAACTGTGATCTATAGGAATACAGCATCTGTTGCTGCTGAATAGTTACAAGCAGCCTATAGGTAACATTAGAAACTGGATTTGGACTTTTTAATGCTACAGAGTTACTTACTTGCGGCTTCTAGACACAAAGGAACACTCCTTCTAATTAAGTGGCTTATCTAATAACGTTGTTGGACACCATCAAACATAGCCACATTAGTGGAAATATAAAGTGGAAACCTAGATATCTAATGGAGCTGGACATTTAAGGATTGCCTTAATAAATACACATAAAGCATTGCATTTGGTAGCTCTCAGGGTGTTTTCATGTATGTGGAAATCCAATTGACAAATTAAGTTGTTAAAGCAATAAAATATTTAGCTCTTTTTATGTGCAATAAACTGTTTTTAGAAAATGTTATGCACTCTTGTATATATGTACATGCTGGTATAAGAGAATATTTGCAGGTTTTTTAGCGCTCTCTTTTCTAAAAAATACATATCTGGTATACACATATAGTTTACTTCTAGCTATAAAGTGGGAGCAGCTTGATTTTATTAAGAGGTAATTAGTATAGAGATAAATATCTCTTTTTAAATAATCTTATAATTGTCGGTGCGCCCGGATTACTGTTCACCCACAGACGACCAAGGAGTGGCAGGATTTGGCCGTCCGTATTATCTGTGTGTGAACATAGGCCCTCATTCCGAGTTGTTCGCTCGCAAGGCGATTTTAGCAGTATTGCACACGCTAAGCCGCCGCCTACTGGGAGTGAATCTTAGCTTCTTAAAATCGCTTCCAGCAGTGTTGCGTGTTACCATCTGTCTTCAGCGGTGCTTCATCTCATCTCCAGTGTTATTCATATATAAGGAGAAAGATGTGTACCTGCGCTGGCTGAATAAGTTAAATTGATAAACTGTCAATAAAAAGACAATAATAATAAATAATAAAAATAGCAATAATAATAATAATAATGAAAGTGGATGGTTTGTTCTATATATAAAGGTAACAATTTAATAACATATCACATAAGGCAATTACTAAAAATAAAGGAATTCCTCTTGCCACTAGGTGGCAGTAAAAACTTGGATTAGCTTATCTGGACAGCAATAAATAAATTTCATAGTCTCCAATGTTAGAATTGTCCATTCCTATAGGCTAGGACAGCCTCCCTCTGCGCATTCACTGTACTCAATATGTATTTACCAGATCCCCTCGTTGGTGAGCATCAGCCTTGGAACAAGTCCTTTGTATAGCTGTAGGGATGAAGCCAGGTAGAAATAGAGATCCAGTGGTGGGAGATAGGTCCAAATTATGCCAAGGAGGACACGGCTTTTGCGGGCCGCTGTGGAGAACGGGGTCCAGATAGAGCAAATACACTCAAGTCCAATGAAAGAAAGCTCAACGCGTTTCACTGGTAAGATCCAGCTTCCTCAGGAGGAAGCTGGATCTTACCAGTGAAACGCGTTGAGCTTTCTTTCATTGGACTTGAGTGTATTTGCTCTATCTGGACCCCGTTCTCCACAGCGGCCCGCAAAAGCCGTGTCCTCCTTGGCATAATTTGGACCTATCTCCCACCACTGGATCTCTATTTCTACCTGGCTTCATCCCTACAGCTATACAAAGGACTTGTTCCAAGGCTGATGCTCACCAACGAGGGGATCTGGTAAATACATATTGAGTACAGTGAATGCGCAGAGGGAGGCTGTCCTAGCCTATAGGAATGGACAATTCTAACATTGGAGACTATGAAATTTATTTATTGCTGTCCAGATAAGCTAATCCAAGTTTTTACTGCCACCTAGTGGCAAGAGGAATTCCTTTATTTTTAGTAATTGCCTTATGTGATATGTTATTAAATTGTTACCTTTATATATAGAACAAACCATCCACTTTCATTATTATTGCTATTTTTATTATTTATTATTATTGTCTTTTTATTGACAGTTTATCAATTTAACTTATTCAGCCAGCGCAGGTACACATCTTTCTCCTTTACTGTTTAGTCTTGAGGAACTGACCTTCCTCCTACCTGCTGCTGTTGGCCGCGCACTTGTATATTTCCTATTATTCATATATAAGGACTAGCTGTATAAGGGGGTTCATTATAGGCTCCAGAACTGATAAGATTGCCTTATACACAGACAATATTCTTTTATTCTTATCACGCTACAATGTGTCTATGCCACATATGCTAGATATCATCACTGTGTTTGGCAAATATTCTGGGTTAATAAACTGGGATAAATCTTGTATACTTCCCTACATAGGTCCATGTCCTGTGAATCCTCTTTATTTCCCTCACTCTGCGCTGGGTGGACTCCTTTAAGTTTTTTGGTGTTTGGGTTTGTAATGAGCCGACTCGTTACGTGGATCTGAATGTCATTCCTCAATTGGACTACTTGCACTCCCGTATCACTGTATGGGGGAAATTACCCCTTATGATTACTGGTAGGGTTAATGATTGCCCAACCTAAGCTACTGTATGTCCTACAGCATTCCCCAATAGATAATCCCCAGAAGATATTTTGTCACATAGACAGTTGTCTGTCCACCATTATCTGGTCTAATAAGAGGGCTAGGATTAAACTTACACCTTAACTAGGACACAGGATTCTGGAGGCTTGGCTCTTCCTATGTTTAGGTCTTATTATATGACAGCCCAACTTGCTCATATTGTAGAATGTGTACAAGACGAGACAGGAACAGCTTTGCCCACCTTGCTAGTGGCCGGATCTCTGCCTGGACTCTCACCCTTGAATTTACTACTGAGTGGCAATGTCACGTCAAGATACCTATAGTGAAGCAAGCTATTTTGGTTTGGAAACAAGCTGCTGTTATCCTTGTGGAGGAGGGTCTGGATTCAGACTCCGATTTAGATGGTAGTAAAGACTTTGTAGAACTGATTAGATTACAACTGCATGAAGTTTGGGGTAGATGGAACATATTTACAATTGAGCAGATGTATCGGGAGGGGGTTCTTAGAACCTTTGAACAGCTGAGGTCAGAATTAATATCCCCAATACCTACTTTTTCCGCTACCTTCAGCTCAGGCACGCATGTAAAGCTCAATTTAAAACCGCTTCCCTGTGTATGCAAGATTCACCTGTTAAGAGCCTGGTGACTTCACTTGGTCCCCAATACTTAATCTCCGTCTACTCAACACTGTTAGCATCACATCATAGCGATGATCTGATGCATCTAAGGTTGAAGTGGGAGGATGATTTGGGCCCCTTGACACCTGATGTATGGGAGGCTGCTCTGGGTAGTCCCTGTATATCTACTTCTATGGTCCAGTTCCAATAAATTATGTTATTTTGAATTCACGCCTGAGCAGTTGTTTCGGATTGGAGGTAGGCATGATGCTAAATGCCCAAAGTGTGGCTCACCAGATGGTACATTTTGGCATTGTTTGTGGACATGCCCTGTAATTACCTCGTTCTGGAAAGCAATTATTGGGGTTATAACTCTTACCGGCAACCCCACGGATGTATGTATCCCACAAGTGTGCATTTTAGCAGCCTTTGCCGCAGATACTATGGATAAATGCACTTAGTGATATGTGGTTAATCTTTGTGCCTTTGCAAAAGTATGCGTGGCCTGGCTGTGGACTGCTGGTACATGGGTATCACAGGTGAATGAGGTGGCCGGTCATAAAAAAAATAAGAATTTACTTACCGATAATTCTATTTCTCGGAGTCCGTAGTGGATGCTGGGGTTCCTGAAAGGACCATGGGGAATAGCGGCTCCGCAGGAGACAGGGCACAAAAGTAAAGCTTTCCGATCAGGTGGTGTGCACTGGCTCCTCCCCCTATGACCCTCCTCCAAGCCAGTTAGGTACTGTGCCCGGACGAGCGTACACAATAAGGGAGGAATTTTGAATCCCGGGTAAGACTCATACCAGCCACACCAATCACACCGTACAACTTGTGATCTAAACCCAGTTAACAGTATGATAACAGCGGAGCCTCTGAAAAGATGGCTCACAACAATAATAACCCGATTTTTGTAACTATGTACAAGTATTGCAGATAATCCGCACTTGGGATGGGCGCCCAGCATCCACTACGGACTCCGAGAAATAGAATTATCGGTAAGTAAATTCTTATTTTCTCTATCGTCCTAGTGGATGCTGGGGTTCCTGAAAGGACCATGGGGATTATACCAAAGCTCCCAAACGGGCGGGAGAGTGCGGATGACTCTGCAGCACCGAATGAGAGAACTCCAGGTCCTCCTTAGCCAGGGTATCAAATTTGTAGAATTTAGCAAACGTGTTTGCCCCTGACCAAGTAGCTGCTCGGCAAAGTTGTAAAGCCGAGACCCCTCGGGCAGCCGCCCAAGATGAGCCCACCTTCCTTGTGGAATGGGCATTTACATATTTTGGCTGTGGCAGGCCTGCCACAGAATGTGCAAGCTGAATTGTATTACACATCCAACTAGCAATAGTCTGCTTAGAAGCAAGAGCACCCAGTTTGTTGGGTGCATACAGGATAACAGCAAGTCAGTTTTCCTGACTCCAGCCGTCCTGGAACATATTTTCAGGGCCCTGACAACATCTAGCAACTTGGAGTCCTCCAAGTCCCTAGTAGGTGCAAGGCACCATAATAAGCTGGTTCAGGTGAAACACTGACACCACCTTAGGGAGAGAACTGGGGACGAGTCCGCAGCTCTGCCCTGTCCGAATGGACAAACAGATATGGGCTTTTTTGAGAAAAAAACCACCAATTTGACACTCGCCTGGTCCAGGCCAGGGCCAAGAGCATGGTCACTTTTCATGTGAGATGCTTCAAATCCACAGATTTGACTGGTTTTAAACCAATGTGATTTGAGGAATCCCAGAACTACGTTGAGATCCCACAGTGCCACTGGAGGCACAAAAGGGGGTTGTATATGCAATACTCCCTTGACAAACTTCTGGACTTCAGGAACTGAAGCCAATTCTTTCTGGAAGAAAATCGACAGGGCCGAAATTTGAACCTTAATGGACCCCAATTTGAGGCCCATAGACACTCCTGTTTGCAGGAAATGCAGGAAACGACCGAGTTGAAATTTCTTTGTGGGGCCTTCCTGGCCTCACACCACGCAACATATTTTCGCCACATGTGGTGATAATGTTGTGCGGTCACCTCCTTTCTGGCTTTGACCAGGGTAGGAATGACCTCTTCCGGAATGCCTTTTTCCCTTAGGATCCGGCTTTCCACCGCCATGCCGACAAAACGCAGCTGCGGTAAGTCTTGGAACAGACATGGTACTTGCTGAAGCAAGTCCCTTCTTAGCGGCAGAGGCCATAAGACCTCTGTAAGCATCTCTTGAAGTTCCGGGTACCAAGTCCTTCTTGGCCAATCCGGAGCCATGAGTATAGTTCTTACTCCTCTACGTCTTATAATTCTCAGCACCTTAGGTATGAGAAGCAGAGGAGGGAACACATACACCGACTGGTACACCCACGGTGTTACCAGAACGTCCACAGCTATTGCCTGAGGGTCTCTTGACCTGGCGCAATACCTGTCCCGTTTTTTGTTCAGACGGGACGCCATCATGTCCACCTTTGGTATTTCCCAACGGTTTACAATCATGTGGAAAAAAACTTCCCGATGAAGTTTCCACTCTCCCGGGTGGAGGTCGTGCCTGCTGAGGAAGTCTGCTTCCCAGTTTCCATTCCCGGGATGAAACACTGCTGACAGTGCTATCACATGATTTTCCGCCCAGCGAAAAGTCCTTGCAGTTTTTGCCATTGCCCTCCTGCTTCTTGTGTCGCCCTGTCTGTTTACGTGGGCGACTGCCGTGATGTTTTTCCCACTGGATCAATACCGGCTGACCTTGAAGCAGAGGTCTTGCTAAGCTTAGAGCATTATAAATTTACCCTTAGCTCCAGTATATTTATGTGGAGAAAAGTCTCCAGACTTGATCACACTCCCTGGAAATTTTTTCCTTGTGTGACTGCTCCCCAGCCTCTCGGGCTGGGCTCCGTGGTCACCAGCATCCAATCCTGAATGCCGAATCTGCGGCCCTCTAGAAGATGAGCACTCTATAACCACCACAGGAGAGACACCCTTGTCCTTGGATATAGGGTTATCCGCTGATGCATCTGAAGATGCGATCCGGACCATTTGTCCAGCAGATCCCACTGAAAAGTTCTTGCGTGAAATCTGCCGAATGGAATTGCTTCGTAGGAAGCCACCATTTTTACCAGGACCCTTGTGCAATGATGCACTGTTTTTAGGAGGTTCCTGACTAGCTCGGATAACTCCCTGGCTTTCTCTTCCGGGAGAAACACCTTTTTCTGGACTGTGTCCAGAATCATCCCTAGGCACAGCAGACGTGTCGTCGGGATCAGCTGCGATTTTGGAATATTTAGAATCCACCCGTGCTGTTGTAGCAGTATCCTAGATAGTGCTACTCCGACCTCCAACTGTTCCCTGGACTATGCCCTTATCAGGAGATCGTCCAAGTAAGGGATAATTAAGACGCCTTTTCTTCGAAGAAGAATCATCATTTCGGCCATTACCTTGGTAAAGACCCGGGGTGCCGTGGACAATCCAAACGGCAGCGTCTGAAACTGATAGTGACAGTTTTGCACCACGAACCTGAGGTACCCTTAGTGAGAAGGGCAAATTTGGGACATAGAGGTAAGCATCCCTGATGTCCCGGGACACTATATAGTCCCCTTCTTCCTGGTTCGTTATCACTGCTCTGAGTGACTCCATCTTGATTTGAACCTTTGTAAGTGTTCAAAATTTTTTTTAGAATAAGTCTCACCTAGCCTTCTGGCTTCAGTACCACAATATAGTGTGGAATAATACCCCTTTTCTTGTAGTAGGAGGGGTAATTTAATTATCACCTGCTGGGAATACAGCTTGTGAATTTTTTCCCATACTGCCTCCTTGTCGGAGGGAGACCTTGGTAAAGCAGACTTCAGGAGCCTTTTCGACATTCCAATCTGTACCCCTGGGATACTACTTGTAGGATCCAGGGGTCCTGTACGGTCTCAGCGCCATGCTGAGAACTTGTCAGAAGCGGTGGAACGCTTCTGTTCCTGGGAATGGGCTGCCTGCTGCAGTCTTCTTCCCTTTCCTCTATCCCTGGGCAGATATGATCTTATAGGGACGAAAGGACTGAGGCTGAAAAGACGGTGTCTTTTTCTGCAGAGATGTGACTTAGGGTAAAAACGGTGGATTTTCCAGCAGTTGCCGTGGCCACCAGATCCGATGGACCGACCCCAAATAACTCCTCTTCCTTTATACGGCAATACACCTTTGTGCCGTTTGGAATCTGCATCACCTGACCACTGTCGTGTCCATAACATCTTCTGGCAGTTATGGACATCGCATTTACTCTTGATGCCAGAGTGCAAATATCTCTCTGTGCATCTCGCATATATAGAAATGCATCCTTTAAATGCTCTATAGTCAATAAAATACTGTCCCTGTCAAGGGTATCAATATTTTTAGTCAGGGAATCCGACCAAGCCACCCCAGCTCTGCACATCCAGGCTGAGGCGATCGCTGGTCGCAGTATAACACCAGTATGTGTGTATATACTTTTTATGATATTTTCCAGCCTCCTGTCAGCTGGTCCTTGAGGACGGCCCTATCTATAGACGGTACCGCCACTTGTTTTGATAAGCGTGTGAGCGCCTTATCCACCCTAAGGGGTGTTTCCCAACGCGCCCTAACTTCTGGCGGGAAAGGGTATACCACCCATAATTTTCTATCGGGGGGAACCCACGCATCATCACACACTTTATTTAATTTATCTGATTCAGGAAAAACTATGGTAGTTTTTTCACATCCCACATAATACCCTCTTTTGTGGTACTTGTAGTATCAGAAATATGTAACACCTCCTTCATTGCCTTTAACGTGTGGCCCTAATAAGGAATACGTTTGTTTATTCACCGTCGACACTGGATTCAGTGTCCCTGTCTGTGTCTGTGTCGACCGACTAAAGTAAACGGGCGTTTTAAAAACCCCTGACGGTGTTTTTGAGACGTCTGGACCGGTACTAATTGTTTGTCGCCGTCTCATGTCGTCAACCGACCTTGCAGCGTGTTGACATTATCACGTAATTCCCTAAATAAGCCATCCATTCCGGTGTCGACTCCCTAGAGAGTGACATCACCATTACAGGCAATTGCTCCGCCTACTCACCAACATCGTCCTCCTACATGTCGACACACACGTACCGACACACAGCACACACACAGGGAATGCTCTGATAGAGGACAGGACCCACTAGCCCTTTGGAGAGACAGAGGGAGAGTTTGCCAGCACACACCAAAAACGCTATAATTATATAGGGACAACCTTATATAAGTGTTTTCCCTTATAGCATTTTTTTATATATTTCTAACGCCAAATTAGTGCCCCCCCTCTCTGTTTTAACCCTGTTTCTGTAGTGCAGTGCAGGGGAGAGCCTGGGAGCCTTCCCTCCAGCCTTTCTGTGAGGGAAAATGGCGCTGTGTGCTGAGGAGATAGGCCCCGCCCCTTTTTCGGCGGCCTCGTCTCCCGCTCTTAACGGATTCTGGCAGGGGTTAAATATCTCCATATAGCCTCCGGAGGCTATATGTGAGGTATTTTTAGCCAAAATAGGTATTCATTTGCCTCCCAGGGCGCCCCCCTCCCAGCGCCCTGCACCCTCAGTGACTGCCGTGTGAAGTGTGCTGAGAGGAAAATGGCGCACAGCTGCAGTGCTGTGCGCTACCTTTAGAAGACTGAGGAGTCTTCTGCCGCCGATTCTGGACTTCTTCTTACTTCAGCATCTGCAAGGGGGCCGGCGGCAAGGCTCCGGTGACCATCCAGGCTGTACCTGTGATGGTCCCTCTGGAGCTGATGTCCAGTAGCCAAGAAGCCAATCCATCCTGCACGCAGGTGAGTTCACTTCTTCTCCCCTAAGTCCCTCGTTGCAGTGATCCTGTTGCCAGCAGGACTCACTGTAAAGTAAAAAACCTAAGCTAAACTTTTCTAAGCAGCTCTTTAGGAGAGCCACCTAGATTGCACCCTTCTCGGCCGGGCACAAAAATCTAACTGGCTTGGAGGAGGGTCATAGGGGGAGGAGCCAGTGCACACCACCTGATCGGAAAGCTTTACTTTTGTGCCCTGTCTCCTGCGGAGCCGCTATTCCCCATGGTCCTTTCAGGAACCCCAGCATCCACTAGGACGATAGAGAAAAGTATGTGTACCTATCTAGGAAGGCGGAATCCAAGTACCTTAAAATATGGGATAGGTGGCTGGTGTCTCCTTACTATCAACTTCCCAGGACTTGAGTTTACTTACGTTTTTGTGTTTCTCTAGTAGTCCTGATTATTATTTACTTTCCTGAGACCACTCACATGAAACTGGTACAGTGCTGAACAAATATATATGATTATAAGCTGTACACTTTTGACTGTATCCAATGTTGCAGTAATAGTCCTGATGTTTCTGCTTATTTCTTTTCTCCCCATGTTGACTGTACTTGTGGATATAATGTTTGTGCTGTACATCAATGACCACGACTAATGCTTCTGTATATTTTATTTCATCTCTGTATGGAAGAATGACACATGGTATTCTAGTTTGTTCATTTATTGTTCTTGTTTAAATGTAAAACTTGATAAAAATCTAATGGACTTAAAACAAAAAAAACAGGATTTTAATACCTACCGGTAAATCCTTTTCTATAAGTCCGTAGAGGATGTTGGGGACACCAAAAGAACCATGGGATATAGATGGATCCGCAGGAGACATGGGCACTTTAAGACTTTCAAAGGGGACGTGACCTGGCTCCTCCCTCTATATCCCTCTCCAGACTCAGTTTGGAACTGTGCCCGGAGAGATGGACATTTTGAGGAAAGGAATTAACAACAAGGTGAGCATCATACCAGCTCACGCCATAAACATGCCGAATAACATGGCATTCAACTGAACACATGCCAACGGACATGAACAAAATTCAGCAACAAGCTGAAGAAACCATAACACAACCTGTGTGTAACCAGAACTAAACTGCAGATACAGTACGCACTGGGACGGGCGCCCAACATCCTCTACGGACTTATAGAAAAGGATTTACAGGTAGGTATTAAAATCCTGTTTTCTATTACGTCCTTGAGGATGTTGGGGACACCAAAAGAACCATGGGATTATACCAAAGCTCTATAACGGGCGGGAGAGTGCGGATGACTCTGCAGCACCGATTGACCAAACTTTAGGTCTTCATCGGCCAAGGTATCAAACTTGTAAAACTTAGCAAACGTGTTTGACCCCGACCAAGTAGCAGCTCGGCAAAGTTGTAATGCCGAGACACCCCGGGCAGCCGCCCAGGACGAGCCCACCTTCCTAGTGGAATGGGCTTTTACCGAGTTAGGTAACGGCAAACTTGCCGTGGAATGAGCCTGCTGAATCGTGTGACATATCCAGTGGGCAATGGTCTGTTTGGAAGCAGGATACCCAAGTCTATTGAGAGCATATAGCACAAACAGAGACTCTGGGGGTCATTCCGAGTTGTTCACTCGCAAGCTACTTTTAGCAGCTTTGCACACGCTAAGCCACCGCCTACTGGGAGTGAATCTTAGCTTATCAAAATTGCGAACGAAAGATTAGCAAAATAGCGAATAGACACTTCTTAGCAGTTTCTGAGTAGCTCCACACTTACTCGGCATCTGCGATCAGTTCAGTGTTTGTCATTCCTGGTTTGACGTCACAAACACGCCCAGCGTTCGCCCAGACACTCCTCCGTTTCTCCAGCCACTCCCGCGTTTTTCCGCACACACCCATAAAACGGCCTGTTTCCGCCCAGAAACACCCACTTCCTGTCAATCACATTACGATCACCAGAACGAAGAAAAAACCTCGTAATGCCGTGAGTAAAATACCTAACTGCATAGCAAATTTACTTGGCGCAGTCGCACTGAGGACATTGCGCATGCGCATTAGCGACTAATCGCTCCGTTGCGATAAAAAAATACAGAGCGAACAACTCGGAATGACCCCCTCTGTTTTTCTAACTGGAGCCGTTCTGGCAACGTAAATTTTCAAAGCTCTGACGACATCCAGAGATTTTTCCTCAGCCAAAGTGCCAGTAGCCACTGGCACCACAATAGGTTGGTTAATATGAAAAGAGGAAACCACCTTTGGCAGAAATTGTAGCTGAGTTCTCAATTCTGCCCTATCTTCATGGAAGATCAAATAAGGGCTCTTGTGAGACAAGGCCGCCAATTCAGACACCCGCCTTGTGGATGCCAATGCTAACAAAATGACAACCTTCCAAGTGAGGAATTTCAACTCCACTTTACTCAAACCAATGTGATTTTAGGAATGTCAAAACCACATTAAGATCCCAAGGTGCCACAGGTGGCACAAAAGGAGGTTGGATGTGCAGGACCCCTTTTACAAAGGTCTGCACCTCAGGAAGTGAGGCCAATTGTTTCTGAAAGAAAATTGACAAAGCAGAAATCTGCACTTTTATGGAGCCTAATTTAAGGCCCGCATCCACTCCATTTTGTAGAAAATAGAGAAAACGTCCAAGGTCAAACTTCTCCACTGGAGCTTTCTTGGACTTGCACCAGGAAATATATTTCCTCCAAATACGGTGATAGTGTTTCGACGTCACACCCTTCCTAGCAAGGATAAGAGTGGGGATGACTTCATCGGGAATACCCTTACGGCCTAAAATCTGGCGTTCAACCGCCATGCCGTCAAACATAGCCGCTGTAAGTCTTGATAGACGAACGGCCCCTGCCGCAGCAGATCCTCGCGAAGAGGAAGAAGCCATGGATCTTCGACTAACAACTCCTGAAGATGCGGGTACCAAATTCTCCTTGGCCAGTCTGGAACTACAAGGAGCGCTGGAATCTGTGATTTCCTTAGGATTCTCAGAACCTTTGGAATGAGAGGAAGCGGAGGGAAAACGTACACCGACGGATACACCCAAGGTGACGTCAGTGCATCCACTGCCGCCGCCTGAGGGTCCCTGGACCGGGAACAATACTTTAGTAGTTTTTTGTTGTGGCGGGACGCCATCATGTCTATGTGGGGAACCCCCCATAGATTTGTTAGTAGGGAGAAGACCTCCTGATGGAGGCTCCACTCCCCTGGATGTAGATCGTGTCTGCTGAGGAAGTCTGCTTCCCAGTTGTCCACTCCCGGAAGGAAAATTGCCGACAGAGCGCTTACCCGAGTCTCTGCCCAGCGAAGAATCCTTGTGGCTTCTGCCACTGCTGTTCTGCTCTTTGTGCCACCTTGGCAGTTTATGTACGCTACTGCTGTCACATTGTCCGATTGGATCAGGACAGGCCGGTTTCGAAGAAGATGCTCCGCTTGTAGAAGGCCGTTGTAAATGGCCCTCAACTCCAGCACGTTTACGTGAAGAAGAGTTTCCTGACTTGACCATCTTCCTTGGAAGGTCACCCCTTGTGTGACTGCTCCCCAACGCCGGAGACTTGCATCGGTGGTCACTAGGATCCAGTCTTGGATCCCAAATCTGCGTCCTTCTAAGAGGTGAGAGCTGTGTAGCCACCACAGGAGTGAGATTCCGGTGTTGGGGGATAGAACTATCCTCCGGTGCATATGAAGGTGGGATCCGGACAATTTGTCCAACAGGTCCCACTGAAACACTCTGGCATGGAACCTCCCGAATTGGAGGGCCTCGTATGCCGCCACCATCTTCCCCAGCAATCGAATGCATTGATGAATGGAGACAGTTGGTGGTTTCAGAATGAGTTTTACCAAACTCTGAATTTCCAGTGCTTTCTCCGGAGGGAGGAACACTCCCAGCTGGACCGTATCCAGAATCATACCCAAAAATGCCAACCGGGTTGTCTTTTGGTTTTGGATTCGGTTCCACGGCCGTGTTTTGGATTCGGACGCGTTTTGGCAAAACCTCCCTGAAATTTTTTTGTCGGATTCGGGTGTGTTTTGGATTTGTTTTTTTTTACAAAAAACCCTCAAAAACAGCTTAAATCATAGAATTTGGGGGTCATTTTGATCCCATAGTATTATTAACCTCAATAACCATAATTTCCACTAATTTCCAGTCTATTCTGAACACCTCACACCTCACAATATTATTTTTAGTCCTAAAATTTGCACCGAGGTCGCTGGATGACTAAGCTAAGCGACCCAAGTGGCCGACACAAACACCTGGCCCATCTAGGAGTGGCACTGCAGTGTCAGACAGGATGGCACTTCAAAAAAATAGTCCCCAAACAGTATATGATGCAAAGAAAAAAAGAGGCGCAATGAGGTAGCTGTGTGATTAAGCTAAGCTACCCAAGTGGCCGACACAAACAGCTGGCCCATCTAGGAGTGGCACAGCAGTTTTCTAGCGAGAGGATGAGTGCTTCCATCCTCATGTGAAGCTGAACCACTAGCCATGAACATAGGCCAGGGCCTCAGCCGTTCTTTGCCACTCCGTGTCGTAAATGGCATATTGGCAAGTTTACGCTTCTCCTCAGACGCTTTTAATTTTGATTTTTGGGTCATTTTACTGAACTTTTGTGTTTTGGATTTTACATGCTCTCTACTATGACATTGGGCATCGGCCTTGGCAGACGACGTTGATGGCATTTCATCGTCTCGGCCATGACTAGTGGCAGCAGCTTCAGCACGAGGTGGAAGTGGATCTTGATCTTTCCCTATTTTACCCTCCACATTTTTATTCTCCATTTTTTAATGTGTGGAATTATATGCCAGTATCAATAGCAATGGCCTACTACTATATATACTGCGCACAACTGAAATGCACCACAGGTATGGATGGATAGTATACTTGACGACACAGAGGTAGGTAGAGCAGTGGCTTACTGTACCGTACTGCCATATATTATATACTGGTGGTCAGCAAACTGTGCAAAACTGAAATGCACCACAGGTATGGATGGATAGTATACTTGACGACACAGAGGTAGGTAGAGCAGTGGCCTACTGTACCGTACTGCTATATATTATATACTGGTGGTCAGCAAACTGTGCAAAACTGAAATGCACCACAGGTATGGATGGATAGTATACTTGACGACACAGAGGTAGGTAGAGCAGTGGCCTACTGTACCGTACTGCTATATATTATATACTGGTGGTCAGCAAACTGTGCAAAATTGAAATGCACCACAGGTATGGATGGATAGTATACTTGACAACACAGAGGTAGGTAGAGCAGTGGCCTACTGTACCATACTGCTATATATTATATACTGGTGGTCAGCAAACTGTGCAAAACTGAAATGCACCACAGGTATGGATGGATAGTATACTTGACGACACAGAGGTAGGTAGAGCAGTGGCCTTCTGTACCGTACTCCTATATATTATATACTGGTGGTCAGCAAAATTATGCACTGTACTCCTACTATATACTACAATGCAGCACAGATATGGAGCGTTTTTCAGGCAGAGAACGTATACTACTGGTGGTCACTGGTCAGCAAAACTCTGCACTGTACTCCTATATAATACTGCTGGTCCCCAGTCCCCACAATAAAGCAGTGTGAGCACAGATATATGCAGCACACTGAGCACAGATATGGAGCGTTTTTCAGGCAGAGAACGTATAATACTGGTGGTCACTGGTCAGCAAAACTCTGCACTGTACTCCTCCTATATAATACTGCTGGTCCCCAGTCCCCACAATAAAGCAGTGTGAGCACAGATATATGCAGCACACGGAGCACAGATATGGAGCGTTTTTCAGGCAGACAACGTATAATACTGTTGGTCACTGGTAAGCAAAACTCTGCACTGTACTCCTCCTATATAATACTGCTGGTCCCCAGTCCCCACAATAAAGCAGTGTGAGCACAGATATATGCAGCACACTGAGCACAGATATGGAGCGTTTTTCAGGCAGAGAACGTATAATACTGGTGGTCACTGGTCAGCAAAACTCTGCACTGTACTCCTCCTATATAATACTGCTGGTCCCCAGTCCCCACAATAAAGCAGTGTGAGCACAGATATATGCAGCACACTGAGCACAGATATGGAGCGTTTTTCAGGCAGAGAACGTATAATACTGGTGATCACTGGTCAGCAAAACTCTGCACTGTACTCCTCCTATAATACTGCTGGTCCCCAGAATAAAGATATTTGCAGCCCCCTGAAAGTTCTGAAACAAAGTGAGAGGACGCCAGCTACGTCCTCTCACTATCATTTCCAATGCACGAGTAAAAAATGGCGGCGACGCGCGGCTCGTTATATAGAATCCGAATCTCGCGAGAATCCGACAGCGGGATGATGACTTTCGGGCGCGCTCGGGTTAACCAGGCAATACTGGAGTATCCGAGTATGCCTCGGACTCGTGTAAAATGGGTGAAGTTCGGGGGGGGTTCGGATTCCGAGGAACCGAACCCACTCATCACTAGTTGTTGGAATTAAGTGTGATTTCGGCAGGTTCAAGAGCCAGCCGTGCTGTTGTAGAAGCGACAGAAACAGTGCAATGTCCTGTACCAGTTTTTCCTTGGACCTCACCTTTATCAGGAGATCGTCCAAGTACGGGATAATTGTAACTCCTCTTTTTCTGAGAAGAACCATAATTTCTACCATGACTTTTGTGAAAATCCTCGGAGCCGTGGCCAGGCCAAACGGCAATGTCTGAAATTGGTAATGAGTATCCTGGATTGCAAACCTGAGATAACTCTGATGAGGGGGATAAATTGGAACATGAAGGTAGGCATCCTTTATGTCCAGAGACACCATGAATTCCCCCTCCTCCAGGCTGGTGATCACCGCTCGGAGAGACTCCATCTTGAATTTGAATTTCTTCAGGAAAAAATTTAGAGATTTTAGGTTGAGGATTGGTCGTACCGAGCCATCCGGCTTCGGCACTACAAATAGGCTTGAATAAAATCCTTCCCGCTGTTGTGCCCGGGGGACCGGGATCCCAACCTGATTTTAACATAATTTTTATATTGCTCCACAGACTATAACTCTGTCTGGAAGCGAAACTGGTAAGGGTGATTTGAAAAAACGTCGAGGGGGAACGTCTTGGAATTCCAGTTTGTACCCTTGGGTCACAATTTGTAACACCCAAGGGTCCAGGTCCGAGTGAACCCAAACCTGACTGAAAAGCCTTAGACGTGCCCCCACCGGTGCGGTCTCCTGTAAGGGAGACCCGGCGTCATGCGGTGGATTTGGCGGAAGCCGGGGAGGACTTCTGCTCTTGTGAACTTGAGGAGGCGGAAGTTCTCTTGCCCCTTCCTCTACCTCTGGTAGCGAGGAAGAAGTTACTTCGGCCTTTTCTATATTTATTGGGCCGAAAGGACTGCATTTGATAGTGCGGTTTCTTCTGTTGCGCAGGAGTACTAGGTAAATAAGTAGATTTACCCGCTGTGGCCGCTGATACTAAATCAGTAAGGCCGTCACCAAACAGTTCCCCACCCTTAAAGGGAAGGGACTCCATATTTTTCTTGGAATCAGCGTCAGCATTCCATTGATGAGTCCATAGCGCACGCCTAGCCGCAATTGACATAGCATTAGCCTTAGCCCCCAGGAGGCCAGCATCTCTTGCAGCCTCTTTCAAGTACGCAGCCGCGTCCCTGATATAACCAAGCGTCACTAGGATGCTATCCCTATCCAGAGTATCTAAATCCACAGATAAACTTTCAGCCCATTTATCAATGGCGCTACTAGCCCACGCTGACGCAATAAGCGGTCTAAGCTGCGGCCCCGTGGTAGTAAAATTAGCTTTTAAAGTAGCCTCCTGCTTACGATCAGCTGGCTCCTTCAGAGTCGTCGACTGAGCCGCAGGGAGCGCTACCTGTTTAGACAAGCGTGCTAGGGCTTTGTCTACTGTGGGTGGAATTTCCCACTTATCCCTATCCGCTGCGGGAAAGGGGTATGCCAACTTGATCCTATTAGGAATGAGAAATTTCTTATCAGGTGTATTCCAAATGCCATCAAAAAGGTCATTTAGTTCAAAACAAGGAGGAAAAGAAACCGAGCGTCTCTTTTCTTTGTAAATAAGGACCCTCGTTTCTGGTGTAAAGGGGTCCTCGTCAATACGTAATATGTCTTTGACAGCCACAATCATATATTGAATACTCTTATCCAATTTAGGATCTAATCTAGAATCAGAATAATCGGCACCGGTATCAGAGTCCGTGTCGGTATCTGTGTCGTCTAATTGGTCAACACTACGTTTCAGTGACCCTTGTAATAAAGCGTCATCTACTGATTTCTTCCAAATCTGCAGTTGAGAGTCAGATTCAGTAAACTTTTGATTTAACAGTGTAACATTAGCATTTAAAGCAGTTAACCAATCAGCCGTCAGTGGTGCCGACAGGACCCCCAAAACATTTGGTGTCCCCAATAAATTATCCCCCTGAGAGGAAAATTCTGCCTCAGACATGTTGTCTCCCTAACAGCACCCAAAGAAAAGCCTGTGAGGGAACAAAAGGAAAGGAGCCAGCTCACACCCCAGCGCCAAAGTGCAGGTCTGAAAACACCCTCAAGTGTCACAGAGCTGCAGCGCTATATATCTGTATAGAAATAATCTGCCCCCCCACCCTCGTTTTTATAGCCCCTGGTACTTGTCTGCTGTGAGGAAGGACCAGCACTGCTGCTTGGAGGAGGAAATGGCGGCGAGTGAGCCTGGAGGAAGAAGCCCCGCCCCCAACATGGCGCGCTTCTTCCCGCTTATTTTTACATGTTTATCCTGGCGGGGGATTGCGGGCAGTGCCAGGCACTGTACAGATATGCCAGCCTTATTTATGAGGTATTTTTAGCTCCCCAGGTTGCCCCCCCCCCCCCCTATCGCCCTGCACCCAGCGGTGTGTACAGTCCGGGAGCCTGGCGCGCACTGAGCAAATCGTGCTGCGCGGTACCTCTATATGCCGTCTTTATTGAAGAGAAGATGTCTTTTCCTCACATACTCACCTGTCTTCTAACTTCTGGCTTGAAGAGGGGGGACGGCAAGCTGTGGGAGCGAGCATCCAGGAGAGCCCGGCGTTCATCTCCCCTCAGGAGCTGAAGGCATCCTGTCAGCAGCAGCAGAGCCCTGAAACTCATTAGAAGTGGGTCTAGACTGCTCTCCCCTCTTTACCACGAAGCAGGGAGTCTGTAGCCAGCAGATCTCCCCAAAATAAAAAACCTAACATTAAGTCTTTTCAGAGAATCTCTTAAGAGCTCCCACGAGTGCCTCCATCTCGCAGGGCACATTTTCTAAACTGAGTCTGGGGAGGAATATAGAGGGAGGAGCCAGGTCACGCCCCCTTTGAAAGTCTTAAAGTGCCCATGTCTCCTGCGGATCCGTCTATATCCCATGGTTCTTTTGGTGTCCCCAACATCCTCAAGGACGTAATAGAAAAAAATAGTACAACTAATATGTTTAATTGTGTTTCAAAAGTGCTCTACTAATTATATCAACAAACCTCTAAATGTAACTACTATACAGACCGTTTTTGTGCATTGTAAAAGACTCCCCTTATATTTTCTATATTAAAGGAATAAAACATAAATTGTTGTAGGTTGATGCATGCCTACTTTGATGTGGAATAGCATACAAAAGTGCTTTTATTACATTAATGCATTAGAAAGTGAGAACATTTCATTATGTAACAAATTCTTTTTTTCTATGATAACCTAATATTCTATTTGCCTGTCCTTGAGGGTCTAGTGAGTGGATACATGAGATAGGCAGCCCATGTTTACTCTCTCTTGTATTCTTTTGAATTAATCTTTCCTCATGTGCATGTTACTAGCTATACCACAGAGATAGTAAACTTAAAGAAGGAAAAATCAGAACAAACTCATAGGGGTATCTTTACTAAAGTGCGGGTTTACAAAAGTGGAGACGTTGCCCATATTGACCAATCGCATCATTTATCTAGCACAGACATGTCAAACTCATACTTGTGTGTCCAAAGTTTCCTTTTTTTAAAACAATGGAATGTGGCCCGCCACCGCTGGATGAGTTACTGTTGGCCTGTCTGCTGTGATTGGAGGTTAGCTCCATTCGGGCATTTACCTTCCGCACATGCGCGAGAAGATAATGATAGAGATGGTGAAATGTCCACAGGGGGAGCTGCTTCGCATGCCTGGCTGACTTCGCAAAGCTCTGCCCACCTCCGCATCCCTGCAGCCGTTATGCCCTGTAGATGTGTGCGCCCGACTGCCCTGTGTACCCAACTGCCATACTTGCAGGAGGATTCTTCTAGAATCTGGATAGAAAAATGTCTCTCAATGAATAAGGTAAATTGGAGGGGGCTGGCACAGGGGTTGGAGGCTGAATAGACACAGGAGGCACAGATGGCTTGTGGCTGGAAGGTACACAAGGAGCAAGAGCGGGCATATGGCTGGACTGGAGGGATAGTGGGGGGCTGGAAGTGGCACATTTTACTATCTCACACTGATAGGTATTATAGAGGAGAGGGGACTGCACAGTTATATATGAGGGGGAATGCCATGTGCTCCCAGCTCACACTGATATGTAGTATTATTAAAATATAGAGGAGAGGGGACCGCACAGTGATATATGAGGGGGAATAACACAGCTCTCAGCTCACAATATTAAAGTTGTCTCTATTTGACATCTCTTGGATTATACTTTATTGTTGCTTTTCTAGAAAACCTTTCACAATTGCATTTAAGACTTTTTCTTTTGGCCCACGCAAGACTAAGGGCCTAATTCAGATCTGATCGCTGGGCTGCGTTTTTAGCTGCACTGCGATCAGATAGTCACCGCCTACAGGGAGAGTGTATTTTCGCTGTCCAAGTGTGCATTCCTATGTGCAGAGCTGCTAAAAATCAGTTTGTGCAGTCTCTGCGCAGCCCAGGACTTACTCTTCCAGTGCGATTGAATGCTGCTGATCGGGGCCGGAGCTGACGTCAGACACCCTCCCTCAAAATGCTTGGACACACCTGCGTTTTTCCAGACGCTCCCTGTAAACGGTCAATTGTCCCCACAAACGGTCTCTTCCTGTCAATCACCTTGCGTACGCTCGTGTGAATGCATCCTTCGCACATTCCCGTCGCTGACCGCCGATGCCTCTTGTAGCCCTCCGACGCAAGTGCGCATTGCGGCTCAGACGCACAGCAATGATAAGATCTGAATTAGGCCCTTAGACCTTAATTATTCGACCCAGTTGGGATTTAGAGTTTGACATGCCTGATCTAGCAACTTCTAGAAGATTTAAGCTAGAATCTGATTAGTTACTACGGGCAGCATCTCTACTTTTATAAACCCGCACTTTAGTAAATATACCCCTAGGTCTCACCAGCCCAACCACATGGGGCATACTGGTTAGAAAATAGGATTTAAATTACCTACCGGTAAATCCTTTTCTCGTAGTCCGTAGAGGATGCTGGTGTCCATATTAGTACCATGGGGTATAGACAGGTCCACTAGGAGCCACTAGCACTTTAAGAGTTTGAGAGTGTGGGCTGGCTCCTCCCTCTATGCCCCTCCTACCAGACTCAGTCTAGAAACTGTGCCCGAGGAGACGGACAACTTTGAGAGAATGATTTTACACAGATAGTGGTGAGATTCACACCAGCTCACACACAAGGCAAACCAAGCTAACTAGCTTGAAACATCAGCAACGGCTGAACAATATTACTTACCAAGTAACAAAACAGTACTTAACCAAGAACTAAGCAATACTGAACTAAGTAACCACTGCAGGATCACGAAGCGCTGGGCGGGGGGCGCCCAGCATCCCCTACGGACTACGAGAAAAGGATTTACCGTTAGGTAACTAAAATCCTATTTTCTCTTACGTCCTAGAGGATGCTGGGGTCCACATTAGTACCATGGGGATGTACCAAAGCTCCCAGAACGGGAGGGAGAGTGCGGAGGCTCCTGCAGAACTGATTGACCAAACTTCAGGTCCTCAGTGGCCAAAGTATCGAACTTGTAGAACCTTGCAAACGTGTTCGACCTAGGCCAAGTAGCTGCTCGGCAAAGCTGTAAAGCCGAGGCACCCCGGGCAGCCGCCCAGGAAAAACCCACCTTACAAGTAGTGATGTGCACCGGACATTTTTCGGGTTTTGTGTTTTGGTTTTGGATTCGGTTCCACGGCCGTGTTTTGGATTCGGACGCGTTTTGCCAAAACCTCACCGAAATGTTTTTGTCGGATTCGGGTTTTTTCCCCAAAAAAAACGAAAAAAACTGCTTAAATCATAGAATTTGGGGGTCATTTTGATCCCATAGTATTATTAACCTCAATAACCATAATTTCCACTCATTTCCAGTCTATTCTGAACACCTCACAATATTATTTTTAGTCCTAAAATTTGCACTGAGGTCGCTGGATGGCTAAGCTAAGCGACACAAGTGGCCGACACAAACACCTGGCCCATCTAGGAGTGGCACTGCAGTGTCAGGCAGGATGGCACTTTAAAAAAATAGTCCCCAAACAGCACATGATGCAAAGAAAAAAAGAGGCGCACCAAGGTCGCTGTGTGACTAAGATAAGCGACACAAGTGGCCGACACAAACACCTGGCCCATCTAGGAGTGGCACTGCAGTGTCAGACAGGATGGCACTTCAAAAAAATTGTCCCCAAACAGCACATGATGCAAAGAAAAAAAGAGGCGCACCAAGGTCGCTGTGTGACTAAGCTAAGCGACACAAGTGGCCGACACAAACACCTGGCCCATCTAGGAGTGGCACTGCAGTGTCAGACAGGATGGCACTTCAAAAAAATAGTCCCCAAACAGCACATGATGCAAAGAAAAAAAGAGGCGCACCAAGGTCGCTGTGTGACTAAGCTAAGCGACACAAGTGGCCAACACAAACACCTGGCCCATCTAGGAGTGGCACTGCAGTGTCCGACGGGATGGCACTTCAAAAAAATTGTCCCCAAACAGCACATGATGCAAAGAAAAAAAGAGGCGCACCAAGGTCGCTGTGTGACTAAGCTAAGCGACACAAGTGGCCGACACAAACACCTGGCCCATCTAGGAGTGGCACTGCAGTGTCAGACAGGATGGCACTTCAAAAAAATAGTCCCCAAACAGCACATGATGCAAAGAAAAAAAGAGGCGCACCAAGGTCGCTGTGTGACTAAGCTAAGCGACACAAGTGGCCGACACAAACACCTGGCCCATCTAGGAGTGGCACTGCAGTGTCAGACAGGATGGCACTTCAAAAAAATTGTCCCCAAACAGTACATGATGCAAAGAAAAAAAGAGGTGCACCAAGGTCGCTGTGTGACTAAGCTAAGCGACACAAGTGGCCAACACAAACACCTGGCCCATCTAGGAGTGGCACTGCAGTGTCAGACAGGATGGCACTTCAAAAAAATTGAAATGAAAGAAAAAAGAGGTGCAAGATGGAATTGTCCTTGGGCCCTCCCACCCACCCTTATGTTGTATAAACAGGACATGCACACTTTAACGAACCCATCATTTCAGCGACAGGGTCTGCCACACGACTGTGACTGAAATGACTGGTTGGTTTGGGCCCCCATCAAAAAAGAAGCAATCAATCTCTCCTTGCACAAACTGGCTCTACAGAGGCAAGATGTCCTCCTCATCATCATCCTCCGATTCCTCACCCCTTTCACTGTGTACATCCCCCTCCTCACAGATTAATTCGTCCTCACTGGAATCCACCATCTCAGATCCCTGTGTACTTTCTGGAGGCAATTGCTGGTGAATGTCTCCACGGAGGAATTGATTATAATTCATTTTGATGAACATCATCTTCTCCACATTTTCTGGAAGTAACCTCGTACGCTGATTGCTGACAAGGTGAGCGGCTGCACTAAACACTCTTTCGGAGTACACACTGGAGGGAGGGCAATTTAGGTAGAATAAAGCCAGTTTGTGCAAGGGCCTCCAAATTGCCTCTTTTTCCTGCCAGTATACGTACGGACTGTCTGACGTGCCTACTTGGATGCGGTCACTCATATAATCCTCCACCATTCTTTCAATGGTGAGAGAATCATATGCAGTGACAGTAGACGACATGTCAGTAATCGTTGGCAGGTCCTTCAGTCCGGACCAGATGTCAGCACTCGCTCCAGACTGCCCTGCATCACCGCCAGCGGGTGGGCTCGGAATTCTTAGCCTTTTCCTCGCACCCCCAGTTGCGGGAGAATGTGAAGGAGGAGATGTTGATGGGTCACGTTCCGCTTGACTTGACAATTTTCTCACCAGCAGGTCTTTGAACTTCTGCAGACTTGTGTCTGCCGGAAAGAGAGATCCAACGTAGGTTTTAAATCTAGGATCGAGCACGGTGGCCAAAATGTAGTGCTCTGATTTCAACAGATTGACCACCCGTGAATCCTGGTTAAGCGAATTAAGGGCTCCATCCACAAGTCCCACATGCCTAGCGGAATCGCTCTGTTTTAGCTCCTCCTTCAATGTCTCCAGCTTCTTCTACAAAAGCCTGATGAGGGGAATGACCTGACTCAGGCTGGCAGTGTCTGAACTGACTTCACGTGTGGCAAGTTCAAAGGGTTGCAGAACCTTGCACAACGTTGAAATCATTCTCCACTGCGCTTGAGTCAGGTGCATTCCCCCTCCTTTGCCTATATCGTGGGCAGATGTATAGGCTTGAATGGCCTTTTGCTGCTCCTCCATCCTCTGAAGCATTAGAGGGTTGAATTCCACCTCGTTACCACCTCTTGCTTCAGATGATGGCAGGGCAGGTTCAGGACTGTTTGGTGGTGCTCCAGTCTCTGTACGCGGTGGCTGAATGCCGAAAGTGGCCCGCAATTCTTCGGGCCACCGACAGCATCTCTTGCACACCCCTGTCGTTTTTTAAATAGTTCTGCACCACCAAATTCAATGTATGTGCAAAACATGGGACGTGCTGGAATTTGCCCAGATGTAATGCACGCACAATATTGCTGGCGTTGTCCGATGTCACAAATCCCCAGGAGAGTCCAATTGGGGTAAGCCATTCTGCGATGATCTTCCTCAGTTTCCGTAAGAGGTTGTCAGCTGTGTGCCTCTTCTGGAAAGCGGTGATGCAAAGCGTAGCCTGCCTAGGAACGAGTTGGCGTTTGCGAGATGCTGCTACTGGTGCCGCCGCTGCTGTTCTTGCTGCGGGAGGCAATACATCTACCCAGTGGGCTGTCACAGTCATATAGTCCTGAGTCTGCCCTGCTCCACTTGTCCACATGTCCGTGGTTAAGTGGACATTGGGTACAACTGCATTTTTTAGGACACTGGTGACTCTTTTTCTGAGGTCTGTGTACATTTTCGGTATCGCCTGCCTAGAGAAATGGAACCTAGATGGTATTTGGTACCGGGGACACAGTACCTCAATCAAGTCTCTAGTTGCCTCTGAATTAACGGTGGATACCGGAACCACGTTTCTCACCGCCCAGGCTGCCAAGGCCTGAGTTATCTGCTTTGCAGCAGGATGACTGCTGTGATATTTCATCTTCCTCGCAAAGGACTGTTGGACAGTCAATTGCTTACTGGAAGTAGTACAAGTGGTCTTCCGACTTCCCCTCTGGGATGACGATCGACTCCCAGCAGCTACAACAGCAGCGCCAGCAGCAGTAGGCGTTACACTCAAGGATGCATCTGAGGAATCCCAGGCAGGAGAGGACTCGTCAGACTTGCCAGTGACATGGCCTGCAGGACTATTGGCTTTCCTGGGTAAGGAGGAAATTGACACTGAGGGAGTTGGTGGTGTGGTTTGCAGGAGCTTGGTTACAAGAGGAAGGGATTTAGTGGTCAGTGGACTGCTTCCGCTGTCACCCAAAGTTTTTGAACTTGTCACTGACTTATGATGAATGCGCTGCAGGTGACGTATAAGGGAGGATGTTCCGAGGTGGTTAACGTCCTTACCCCTACTTATTACAGCTTGACAAAGGCAACACACGGCTTGACACCTGTTGTCCGCATTTGTGTTGAAATAATTCCACACCGAAGAGCTGATTTTTTTTGTATTTTGACCAGGCATGTCAATGGCCATATTCGTCCCACGGACAACAGGTGTCTCCCCGGGTGCCTGACTTAAACAAACCACCTCACCATCAGAATCCTCCTTGTCAATTTCCTCCCCAGCGCCAGCAACACCCATATCCTCATCCTGGTGTACTTCAACAGTGACATCTTCAATTTGACTATCAGGAACTGGACTGTGGGTGCTCCTTACAGCACTTGCAGGGGGCGTGCAAATGGTGGAAGGCGCAAGCTCTTCCCGTCCAGTGTTGGGAAGGTCAGGCATCGCAACCGACACAATTGGACTCTCCTTGGGGATTTCCGATTTAGAAGAACGCACAGTTCTTTGCTGTGCTTTTGCCAGCTTAAGTCTTTTCATTTTTCTAGCGAGAGGATGAGTGCTTCCATCCTCATGTGAATCGAACCACTAGCCATGAACATAGGCCAGGGCCTCAGCCGTTCCTTGCCACTCCGTGTCGTAAATGGCATATTGGCAAGTTTACGCTTCTCATCAGATGCTTTCAATTTTGATTTTTGGGTAATTTTACTGAACTTTTGTTTTTTGGATTTTACATGCTCTCTACTATGACATTGGGCATCGGCCTTGGCAGACGACGTTGATGACATTTCATCGTCTCGGCCATGACTAGTGGCAGCAGCTTCAGCACGAGGTGGAAGTGGATCTTGATCTTTCCCTATTTTACCCTCCACATTTTTGTTCTCCATTTTTTAATGTGTGGAATTATATGCCAGTATCAATAGCAATGGCCTACTACTATATATACTGCGCACAACTGAAATGCACCACAGCTATGGATGGATAGTATACTTGACGACACAGAGGTAGGTAGAGCAGTGGCCTTCCGTACCGTACTGCTATATATACTGGTGGTCACTGTCAGCAAACTGCAAAACTAAAATGCACCACAGGTATAGAATCTAGATGGATAGTATACTTGACGACACAGAGGTAGGTAGAGCAGTGGCCTTCCGTACCGTACTGCTATATATACTGGTGGTCACTGTGTCAGCAAACTGCAAAACTAAAATGCACCACAGGTATAGAATGTAGATGGATAGTATACTTAATGACGACACAGAGGTAGGTACAGCAGTGGCCTTCCGTACCGTACTGCTATATATAGTATACTGGTGGTCACTGTGTCAGCAAACTGCAAAACTAAAATGCACCACAGGTATAGAATGTAGATGGATAGTATACTTAATGACGACACAGAGGTAGTGACAGCAGTGGCCTTCCGTACCGTACTGCTATATATAGTATACTGGTGGTCACTGTGTCAGCAAACTGCAAAACTAAAATGCACCACAGGTATAGAATGTAGATGGATAGTATACTTAATGGCGACACAGAGGTAGGTACAGCAGTGGCCTTCCGTACCGTACTGCTATATATAGTATACTGGTGGTCACTGTGTCAGCAAACTGCAAAACTAAAATGCACCACAGGTATAGAATGTAGATGGATAGTATACTTAATGACGACACAGAGGTAGGTACAGCAGTGGCCTTCCGTACCGTACTGCTATATATACTGGTGGTCACTGTCAGCAAACTGCAAAACTAAAATGCACCACAGGTATAGAATGTAGATGGATAGTATACTTAATGACGACACAGAGGTAGGTACAGCAGTGGCCTTCCGTACCGTACTGCTATATATAGTATACTGGTGGTTACTGTGTCAGCAAACTGCAAAACTAAAATGCACCACAGGTATAGAATGTAGATGGATAGTATACTTAATGACGACACAGAGGTAGGTACAGCAGTGGCCTTCCGTACCGTACTGCTATATATACTGGTGGTCACTGTGTCAGCAAACTGCAAAACTAAAATGCACCACAGGTATAGAATGTAGATGGATAGTATACTTAATGACGACACAGAGGTAGGTACAGCAGTGGCCTTCCGTACCGTACTGCTATATATAGTATACTGGTGGTCACTGTGTCAGCAAACTGCAAAACTAAAATGCACCACAGGTATAGAATGTAGATGGATAGTATACTTAATGACGACACAGAGGTAGGTACAGCAGTGGCCTTCCGTACCGTACTGCTATATATAGTATACTGGTGGTCACTGTGTCAGCAAACTGCAAAACTAAAATGCACCACAGGTATAGAATGTAGATGGATAGTATACTTAATGACGACACAGAGGTAGGTACAGCAGTGGCCTTCCGTACCGTACTGCTATATATAGTATACTGGTGGTCACTGTGTCAGCAAACTGCACAACCGAAATGCACCACAGGTATAGAATCTAGATGGATAGTATACTTAATGACGACACAGAGGTAGGTACAGCAGTGGCCTACTGTACCGTAATGCTATATATTATATACTGGTGGTCACTGGTCAGCAAAACTCTGCACTGTACTCCTCCTATATAATATTATACTGGTGGTCCCCAGTCCCCACAATAAAGCAGCACACTGAGCACAGATATGGAGTGTTTTTCAGGCAGAAAACGTATACTGGTGGTCACTGTCAGCAAAACTCTGCACTGTACTCCTGCTATATAATACAGCTGCTCCCCAGTCCCCACAATTAAGCAGTGTGAGCACAGATATATGCAGCATACTGAGCACAGATATGGAGTGTTTTTCAGGCAGACAACGTATTACTGGTGGTCAATGTCAGCAAAACTCTGCACTGTACTCCTCCTATATACAGCTGCTCCCCAGTCCCCACAATTAAGTAATAAGCAAGCACAAAATATTTGTAATGCATCAACATAAACGGAGAGGACGCCAGCCACGTCCTCTCCCTAACATTTCCAATGCACGAGTGAAAATGGCGGCGACGCGTGGCTGCTTATATAGAATCCGAATCTCGCGAGAATCCGACAGCGGGATGATGACGTTCGGGCGCGCTCGGGTTAACCGAGCCATACGGGAGAATCCGAGTATGGCTCGGACCCGTGTAAAAAGGGTGAAGTTCGGGGGGGTTCGGTTTCCGAGAAACCGAACCCGCTCATCACTACTTACAAGTAGAGTGGACCTTAACAGACTTAGGACACGGCAATCCTGCCGTAGAATACGCATGCTGAAAAGTGAACCTGATCCAGCAAGAGATCATCTGCTTAGAAGCAGGACACCCAAGTTTCTTGGGATCATGCAGGACAAATAGAGAGTCCGATTTTCTGTGACGAGCAGTCTTATTCACGTAGATTTTCAGAGCCCTTACAACATCCAAGGACTTTGATGAAATTGAGGCGTCAGTAGCAACTGGCATCACAATAGGTTGCTTGATATGAAATGCCGACACAACCTTCGGAAGGAACTGCTGACGTGTCCAGAGCTCAGCTCTATCTTCATGGAAGATCAAGTAGGGGCTCTTACAAGACAAAGCCCCCAGCTCCGACACACGTCTAGCAGAAGCTAAGGCCAACAAAGTGACAGCTTTCCACGTGAGAAATTTGACCTCAACCTCCGGTAGAGGTTCGAACCAATCCGTGTGCAGAACCCCTTTCAGAAAAGTCTGAACCTCAGGGAGGGAAGCCAACTGTTTCGGGAAGAAAATAGATAGGGCCGAAATCTGGACCTTTACGGATCCCAACCTCAGGCCCCTATCCACACCTGCTTGCAGGAAGAGGAGAAACTGTCCCAGTTGAAACTCCACCGTAGGAAACTTCTTGGACTCACACCAAGATACATATCTTTTCCAAATACGATGGTAATGGTTAGACGTTACTTCATTCCTAGCCTGTATCAGGGTAGGAATAACCTTGTTCGGAATGCCCTTCCGAGCTAATATCTGGCGTTCAACCTCCATGCCGTCAAACGTAGCCGTGGTAAGTCTTGATAAGCGAACTGCCCCTGCAGCAGAAGGTCCTTTCGAAGAGGAAGAGGCCTCGGCTCTTCTAGCAGTAGATCCAGAAAAACCGCGTACCAAGCCCTTCTTGGCCAGTCCGGAGCAATGAGGATTGCCTGAACTCTTATTCTCCTTATGAGTTTTAGAACTCTTGGAATGAGTGGAAGTGGAGGAAACACGTACACCGACTGAAACACCCACGGAGTCACTAGGGCGTCCACCGCCACGGCTTGCGGGTCCCTCGACCTGAAACAATACAGCCGAAACTTCTTGTTGAGACGAGAGGCTGTCATGTCTATTTGAGGTACACCCCAAAGATCTGTAACTTCCGTGAACACCTTCAGATGGAGTCCCCACTCTCCTGGATGGAAATTGTGTCTGCGGAGGAAGTCCGCTTCCCAGTTGTCTACTCCCGGAATGAAGATTGCTGACATCGCCAGCGCGTGTTTTTCTGCCCAGAGGATGATTCCTGTTACCTCTGACATTGCAGCTCTGCTCTTCATTCCGCCCTGTCGGTTTATGTAAGTCACCATCGTTACATTGTCCGACTGCACCTGAATGGCTCGATCTTGCAGAAGATGGGCCGCTTGGAGAAGACCGTTGCAGACGGCTCTTAGTTCCAGAATGTTTATGGAAGGCTGGATTCCAGGCTTGACCACCTTCCTTGGAAGGTTACCCCCTGAGTGACTGCGCCCCAGGCCCGGAGACTCGCATCCGTGGTTAGAAGGATCCAGTCCTGAATCCCGAACCTGCAGCCCTCCAGAAGGTGAGGTAGTTGTAGCCACCAGAGAGTGAAATCCTGGCTTTCGGCGACAGACGTATTCTCTGGCGCATGTGTAGATAAGATCCCGACCACTTGTTCAGGAGATCCAGTTGGAAGGGCCGAACAGGAAACCTTCCGTACTGTAGAGCCTCTAAAGAGGCCACCATCTTCTACAGAAGGCGAATGCACTGATGAACTGAAACCCGGGTTGGCTTCAGGACATCCCGACCAATTGTTTGAATCACCAATGCTTTCTCCTCCGGGAGAAACACCCTCTGCGCTTCCATGTTGAGGATCATTCCCAGAAAAGACAACCTCCTGGTCGGCTCCAAATGTGATTTTGGAAGGTTCAGGATCCAACCGTGTTCCCTGAGATGAGTCGTGAGAACAATTGACTGCAACAACTTCTCCCTGGACGAAGCCTTTATCAGCAGATCGTCCAGATATGGGATTACGTTCACCCCTTGTCTGCGGAGAACCATCATGTCCGCCTTCACCCTGGTGAACACCCTCAGTGCTGTGGAGAGGCCGAATGGCAGTGCCTGAAATTGATAGTTACTGTCCAACAGTGCAAATCTGAGAAAAGCCTGGTGCGTCAGCCAAATTGGAATGTGGAGGTACGCATCCTTGATATCCAGGGATACCAGAAATTCTCCCTCCTCCAGACCTGAAATCACTGCTCTGAGAGACTCCATTTTGAATTTGAACACCCTCAGATAAGGGTTCAACGATTTCAAATTCAACATTGGTCTGACCGAACCATCCGGTTTCGGTACCACTAAAAGGTTTGAATAATAACCCTTGTTTCGCATATGAGGTGGAACTGGGACAATGACCTGTGACTTTTCCAATTGTAGGATGGCTTCCCGTAGGATAGCCCTGTCTGTCAGCAAAGCTGGCAAGCCTGATTCGAAGAATTGGTGAGGCGGGAGTTCTTGAAACGTCTGAGTCTCGCACCCACCAGCCCGTCCTCCAGGGTTTGAAGTCCACCGTCATGCTGAGGATTTTGAGGAACCAGAAGCAGGTCTCTGGTCCTTGGAGCCTGCGGGTGCAGGCTTTTTGGATTTTGCCCGACCACCTCTAAAGAAAGTGGTAGGAGGCTTGGACATTTTTACCTTAGCGGTTCGAAAGGACTGCGGCACAGCTGAAGAAAATGGATTCTTCGTAGAAAGTGTAGCAGAGGGAAGGAAAGGTGACTTACCCACGGTTGCCGTGGAAATCCACGCATCCAACGCTTCCCCAAATAGAGCCTGACCTGTGTAGGGTAGGTTCTCCACACTTCTCCTGGATTCCGCGTCTGCAGACCATTGGCGTAGCCAGAGTCCCCTGCGGGCTGAGATCGACATGGAAGATATCCGTGCAGTCAGCGTCCCCAGGTCCTTCATGGATCCCACCATGAACCCCGCAGAATCCTGTATGTTACGTAAAAACAATTCAATGTCACTTCTATCCATTGTATCCAAATCCTCTAGTAATGTGCCTTTACTATGGCTTTAGAAATCCATGCACAGACAACAGTGGGTCTTAACGCCACTCCTGAAGCAGTGTAAATGGATTTGAGTGTAGTGTCAATTTTTCATTTTCTTTTAATGCGGGAGATCCAGGGCAGGTAAAACCACCTTTTTAGACAGTCTGGAGACAGATGCATCCACAATGGGTGGGTTAACCCATTTTTTCCTATCTTCCTCAGGGAAGGGAAAAGCAACCAGAACCCTTTTTGGGATCTGGAATTTTTTCTCTGGGTTTTCCCAGGATTTTTCAAATAGCGTTTAATTCTTTAGACACAGGGAAGGTTAGCGAGGCTTTCTTATTGTCAGTGAAGTAAGCTTCCTCAACCTGCTCAGGTGTGGTGTCATTAATATTTAACACATCCCTAATGGCCTCAATCATGAGCTACACCCCCTTAGTAAGGGACGCCACCCCCCTTAGCACGTCCCCATCACTATGTGCAGTATCAGAATTGGTATCCGTGTCATCTTGCATGATTTGGGCAAGTGCACGTTTCTGTGGGAACATGCTAGGAGATTTTGCAGGAATAGGGACAGAGCCTGACCAAACTGCCATAGACTTCTTCAACACCTGAGTTTCAGTCTCAGTATTAGCTTCAACAATGGGGATCTGAGACAAAGCATTACAATCCTGTGTAAAATAATAAACTCTAACAAAACCTTTTACTAGAGAAACTCTGGAGAGCTCCCCTAGCTGTGACCGGCTCCTCCGGGCACATTTTCTAAACTGAGTCTGGTAGGAGGGGCATAGAGGGAGGAGCCAGCCCACACTCTCAAACTCTTAAAGTGCCAGTGGGTCCTAGCGGACCCGTCAATACCCCATGGTACTAATGTGGACCCCAGCATCCTCTAGGACATAAGAGAAATTACAATTGCATTAGTTCAAACTGCAATGGAATGGTTGTCATATTCTGAGATCAATACTCGCACAACAGCAAAAATATACCTTATGGAAAACATTGGGGCAGATGTATTAACCTGGAGAAGGCATAAGGAAGTGATAAACCAGTGATATGTGCAAGGTGATAAAGGCACCAGCCAATCCGCTCCAATATGTAAATCAACAGTTAGGATCTGATTGCTGCCTTTATCACTTTGCACATATCACTGGTTTATCACTTCCTTATGCCTTCTCTGGGTTAATACATTTGCCCCATAGATAGATGCATCACAGATCCTAGAATAACTTTTCAAAGTAGTCCTTGGACCTGTATAATGCAGATTAAAAAAATTGTGCTGTGATATAATTACCCTTGTCCTGCAATATGCAAGCATATAAGTTTATCTATTTCTGTTTGTAGAAAAAATTACACAACACTGACAGAGGGGGAGATTTATCAAGCACTGGAGAGAGATAAAGTCGAGAAGTTCTAAAAAGCAATTAATCATCAAGTAACGGTCATTTATCTACCACAGTCTTGTAGAAACAGTGAAAGTACAGTATAATCTAATCTGCTGTACTGCATTTGCAGTGTGACTAAAATACAATGACAAACTGCAGTGATGCCCAGGATGGAATTTGTATAGCTAACATTTATTTATTAAAATGAAGAGCAACTTCCCATTTTTCTAAAAATATTAGTTGTTGGTATAGCTACACCTTCATAAAAGAGGAACCAGCATTATGTTCTCTTTCTATGTGAGCTAGGCGTAAAGTTAGTGATTTGTATTTAGTAAGGCTTCGCCTGATCTCTGTCATATTTCCACTCCGTACTTTGCCATACATCCAATGAAAGCATACCTATGCCATGGGAACAGGATAGTGGTGTAACTTCTGTGGGTGCAGCTGCTATGGGGCCCAGGCTGCTTCCAGGGCCCGCTGCTCCGTTGGACCCAGTCACAGGCTGCCTCCAAGGCACCCCCTTCACAGTTGCCATAGCTCCCCCAAGGCTGCAGCTGCACGAAGGATGTAGCAGTGGGGGGACGTTACCTGGCCAACTCCGAGTCCTGGCAGCAGAGGATTGCAATGCTGCGATTTTTCGGGTATTTAGGGGGTGGGGCCTAATGCCATGAAGAGACCTCTGCTGTAGTATCTCCTGCTCGCTCCCCCTCCCTCTTACACTTTCTCTCTTGCTTCTCTCTTTTCCTGACACTGTCTCTCTCTCACTCTCTCTCTCTCCCTGACACTGTCTCTCTCTCACTCTCTCCCTGACACGGTCTCTCTCCGTCCATGTCACGTTCTCTCTCTCTCCCTGGCACCGTCTCTTCCTCCCTTTCTCCCCCTGGCACTGCCTCTCTCTCCCCGTGACACTGTGTGTCTCTCTCTCTCATCCTGACACCATCTCTCTCGTTCTTTCAAGATTTTCGTATGGGGCCCACAAAGTTTTAGTTACACCCCGGGACCAGGACATACCTCCATGTTTTTGTAATGTGAGAGGAATATCACAGGTGAATAAAATTGACAAGACTGCTCTAGGAGAACACAAAGGAGTTATTGGGAAAGATGGCAAACCATGATAAATGTACTGAATGGCAGGTTCTGCCAGTAACAGCATATCTCCCAAGATCACCAATGTTTGTGGAGAAATTCCACTTTTTGGACAGTCCTCATTGGAAATGGGCAGGTCATGGGTGGAAGAAGACATGGGGGGATGATTTAGTAGAGTATACATTTGTAAAAGTGTTTTTGTCGATTATTGATATTGGCTCAGATATTTTTGCCAATATCAACACCACAACTCTTTTCTTTTTGTACTGTTTTCCCCACTAGTAAGAAAAATTTTGCATTGTGCAAACAGCTGCATTAACATAATGCAAGGGCAAACGCAGGATTTGGGGGGGGGGGGGGGGGTGTTTCCTTCTACATGCGCACGCACGCACACATATATATGAAACATATATGCACACATGCTACACAGAACACATACATATAGACAAACAAACAAACAAACACATAAAGCACACAAACACGCAGTCGTAGAACACATAAATACACATACACATAAATACAGTGTATATACACTTATGGAACACATCCATATACACACACAAGCATAGAACACAAACATGCATACATATACTACAAATACACACATACACAATCTCCTATACAATAGCCCAGAGTGACTGTGTGTATAACGCTGGGCGTGTCTAGGAGCTCTCATTGGGTTAGTGGCATGTCTATCACACCCAGTCCACAGCTGATTGGGCGAGAAACGCCCCCCCCCCCCCCCCCCCCACAGGTTACATCCAATGGGAGGCTCTGCCCTTTGGCTGCTGTGTGATCCCAGAGCAGGATTAACAATGGGGCTGATGGAACTGCAGCTCCAGGTCCACACCCCAAAATAGGCCCACTGCATCTGCAGCAACATACCCTCCAACAATTTACACGTAAAAATTGGTACAAATTCGAAAAGGGGGCGTGACCACGAGTAAAATGGTGTGGCCACGCCCTTTTTCCTATACTTTCAATGGAAGTTTGGAGAGCGAAAAATTGAGCCAGGTCATAAAAAAGGGTACTGTACCTGCCAAAAAGGTACAGTTGGAGGGTTGCCCACTGAATCTGTAGCAAGTCTCTGCACTGTAGATAGGGGAAAAAAATCTAAATGAATTGAGTCTATGTACACAAACAGGGCCGGATTATGGGAGGGGCGACAGGGGCGGTTGTCCCTGGGCCCCCACAGATTAGGGGCCCCCACACATTGGCCCAAGACTCCCCACTGCTACTAACATAAAACCGGAGTACAGATTTAGCTGTCTCCATTTTTTACCTCTTCGGCGGTTCGGCTGTTACCTGACAGCGGCCCCCGAGGAGCTTCACTGAAGTCAGAGTCTCGCGGGATCATGACGGAAATCTTGCAAGACCCTGACTGTCTAGGGCAGCAGCCGAAGTGGCCAGAAGAGCTGAGTATGCCAGCCATGGCACTCAGCGCTGCTGTACTCAGCAGCTGGCTTGTGACGTCCATGCTTCCTGTGTCTCCCCCCATCGGCACTGCTATCCCTGACAGAGTGAGCAGCAGTGGAGGGTTACATTATAATAATAATAATAATAATACTTTATTGTCATCAATAGTTCAATGAACAATCAACGAAACTAAAAAGCAAGCATATACAGAGACCATAAGAACAGAACGAAAAGAGCACTCCTGAACCCAAGACATTCCCAATTGTCAATTTATCTCGGTCCTATCTGGTTTAACATGTTTATTGCTTTTGGGAAAAAACTACCCCTTAACCGGTTAGTCCGACAAAGAATAGAACGGTAACGCCTATTAGATGGCAACACAGAAAACATCCCCCCATTTGGATGAGATAGATCTCCCAAAATACTTCTCACCTTAGTGAGGAGCCTTTTTTCATATATATCCTGAATACAGGGCAGGCTGACTCCAATTACTCTACTTGCAGTTTTAACCACTCTCTGAAGGGACTTACGTTCTACAACAGTACAGTTCCCAAACCATACCATAATCCCGTATGTGAGGACACTCTCTAAAATTGCTGAATAAAAGTTTACTAAAATTTCCTTACGTATTCCCGCCATACGCATTTTCCTCAATAAGAACAGGCGTTGTTGGGATTTTTTAACAACACATCGTTTATGGGTACCCCAAGACAGGTCATTGGAAATGTTAATGCCCAGGAATTTAAAGGACTCAACTGTCTCCACAACCTGGTTATTTACAACTATAGGACAAGAGGGCTGCTTGTGAGTTTTCCTAAAATCTACAATCATTTCTTTCGTTTTTTTTACGTTTAGAATTAAATGATTAGTTTGACTCCAAGCTTCTAACCTAGCGACCTCAGATCTATATTCTGACTCATCGTCCTTACTTATTAAACCTACGACTGCGATATCATCGGCAAATTTAATAATGTGAACTGACTAGGAATTTGAGAGGCAATCATAGGTAAACAGAGAGTACAACAGGGGACTCAGTACACAACCCTGAGGCACCCCTGTACTGATTACAAGTTCGCTTGACAGGGAATTGTGCAGTCTAACAGATTGGGGCCTGTTGGTCAAGAAATCTTCTATATATATATATAGAAACACTCACTTCTTCCACAATAGAAAAAAGAATTAGACCAGCACTCACGTTTAGTAGGTGAAAGAAAAAAAGGGTTTTATTCCTGACAAGCCATCTGGATATAACCCACTGCTACAGTCCGCCCGACAGCCGTTTCAACGCTCAATGGTTTTCATCAGTATATGCTCAATATATAAAATTAGAGATGAGCGGGTTCGGTTCTCAGAGAACCAAACCCTACCGGACTTCACGTCACGAGCCCAGATCCGAGTCAGGCTAGGGTTTTCCCGCCTGACTCGGAAACCAGAACGAGGCAAAACGTCATCATCCCGCTGTCGGATTCTCGCAGGATTTGGATTCCATATAAGGAGCCGCGCGTCGTGGCCATTTCACTCCAGTCTTGGAGAGTGTAGTGAGAGGATGTGTCTCTATCCTCAGTGTCTGTGTGGGCGGGAAAGTGGGGTGGCGATTCCAGTGCTGTCTTGTGCTGCTCAGTCCAGTGTAGTCAGTGTCTTATGCTGCATCAGTCCAGCCAGTCACAGTGTTGGTGTCCTCTGCTGCTATATGTCCCCAGTGCTGCTGTATAAGTCCCTTGCAGTTTTGCTGTGTTGTCTTGCATCAGACCAGGGGTAGTGTCTCTCTTGTGCAGCATCAGTCCAGTGACCAGTCACAGTGGTGGTGTCGTCTACTGCCATATATCCAGTGTTACTGGCGTATAATAACAGTGATATTGCCGTATAATTCCTGTGATATTGCCGTATAATTCCTGTGATACTGGCGTATAATTACAGTGATATTGCCATATAATTCCTGTGATACTGGCATATAATTACAGTGATATTGCGGTATAATTCTCGGGATACTGGCGTATAATTCCTGTTATATTGCCGTATAATTACAGTGATATTGCCATATAATTCCCGTGATACTAGCGTATAATTACAGTGATATTGCCATAAAATTCTCGGGATACTGGCGTATAATACCTGTGATATTGCCGTATAATTAGTGATATTGCCATATAATTCCATTGATACTGGCATATAATTACAGTGATATTGCCGTATAATTCCTGTGATATTGCCGTATAATCCCATGATACTGGCGTATAATTCCTGTGATCCTGACGTATAATAACAGTGGCACTGGCGTATAAGTCCAGTCCAGTGATACTGCCGTATATGTCCATTGATCCTGCCATATATGTCCAGCGGTACTGCCATATAAATCCAGTGATCCCGACGTGTAATTCCAGTGATCCTGCCGTATAATTCCAGTGATCCTGCCGTATAAATCCAGTGATCCTGCCGTTTAAATCCAGTGATCCTGCCGTATAATTACAGTGGTACTGGCGTATAAATCCAGTCCAGTGATACTGCCGTATATGTCCAGTGGTACTGACGTATAAGTCCAGTGATCTCGCCGTATAATTACAGTGGTACTGGCGTATAAATCCAGTCTAGTGATACTGCCGTGTGTGTATATATATATATATATATATATATATATATATACATACATTATTGCAAAGCGGATTACTGAGGCCATAACAACTATGCTGGTGCGTCCGGTATCCGCCACTAGTGCAATGGGACTGCAGTGCCAATCCTAGATGGGCCAGGTGTTTGTGCTGCACACTTGTGTCGCTTAGCTTAGTCATACAGCTACCTCATTGCCCTCTTTTACTTCTTGACATGATGTGCTGTTACGTGCCCTCCTGTCTGACACTGCAATGCCACTCCTAGATGGGCCAATTGTTTGTATCGCTTAGCTTACTCATACAGCTACCTCATTGCACATCAGAATCAGAATCAGCTTAATTGGCCAGGTGTACTCACGTACACTAGGAATTCTTTGTGGTACAATGCATCGCCAAGCAGCAACATGAAGGGGGAATAGATAGCATACGAAGGGGGAAGAACATAGCATACATTACACACATTACACGTATGAGTTGATACTGCACATTGCAACTGTACAATAGACTCAACATATTAGACATATTATACACGTAAGACTAAACACAAAGGCTGCTTAGCAGAGCAGCACCGAGGCAGCCATCCGCGGCGCCAACTAGAACTCAAACAATGCACATAATGCACATCTTTTACATCTTTGCATGATGTGCGTTTGTGGCCTTTTTTTTTTAATATCTGCCCTCCTGTCTGCTACTGCAGTGCCACTCCTAGATGGGCCAAATGTTTGTGCCGCACACTTGTGTCACTTAGCTTAGTCATACAGCAACCTTGGTGCACCTCTTTTTCATGTTTGCATCATGTGCTGTTTGGGGCATGGTTTTTTAAAGTGCCATCCTGTCTAACACTGCCGTATAAGTCCAGGGCTACTGCTGTATTAGTACAGGGGTACTGCCGTATAAGTCCACCAATTGCAGAATTTTTTAAAAATGACAGGGGCGTGCAGGAGATGCTGTCAGTGGACTGAAAAATTGCGGGCCACTTTCGACATTCAGCCACTGCATGCCACTACTAGATGGGCCAGGTGGTTGTGTCGCTTAGCTTAGTCATACAGCAACCTTGGTGCACCTCTTTTTTTTCTTTGCACCATGTGCTTTGGGGCCTATTTTTTAAATCTGTCATCCTGTCTGCCACTGCAGTGCCACTCCTAGATAGGCCAGGTGTCTGTGCCGCTTAGCTTAGTCATACTGTACAGCCACCTCGGAGAAACCTTTTGGCCTAAAAACAATACTGTGAGGTATTCAGAATAGACTGGAAATGAGTGGAAATTAATGTTATTGAGGTTAATAATACTGTAGGATCAAAATCAGCCCCAAATTCTGTGATTTTAGCTGTTTTTATGTTTTTTTCAAAAATCATCCAGATCCAAAACCAAAACACGAAAGGGTGGTTTTGGCAAAACAAACTCAAAACCAAAACATGAGCAGGGAATTAGAACCAAAACACAAAAAGTGCCCGCCGTACATCTTTAATATACATATCAAATAGGAATGGCACTCCTGAACCCAGGACACCATTTTTCATCTTTGATAATTTTATTCATAGGGGCCCCCTCAAGTTTGTTGCCCAGGGGCCCCCATAGACCTTAATCCGGCCCTGTACACAAACATTGTTTAATGCACAGTTATCAAAAATATTGGCTAAAATGACCTTCAGGCTGTGTATAAGGTATATATGAAACATAAACACACTCTGTGCTTAGACCTGGGTCCCATAGCCATATCATCTCATTATGGTATGTAATTATTCCAAATTACGGAAAAATCTGATATCCAAAATACTTCTGGTCCCAAGCATTTTGGATATGCAATACCCAACCTGTAGTAACATAGAATGTGACAGAAAACAACCACTCGGCCCATCTACTCTGCCCCTTTTTTTAACCATATTGTTACCCCAAACCCTATCTGATCTTTATTTGTTTGTAAGGATAACTTTATGTCTATCACATGCATGTTTAAATTGCTCTACAGTGTCGCTAGTGGGCAAATTTTCATGAAGTAATTGGTAGAGCAGTGACATTTTAAACTGAGCTTATAAACAGTACTTTGCAGTATGCAGTTTTGTTTTGTAAACTAGTTAGGTCAGAGGTTCCCAAACTGTGTGCCGTGGCTCCCTGGGGTGCCTCGGGACACTTGCAGGGGTGCCCTGGGTTGGTGGTCCAGGACCAATTCAAGTTATTCATGGTCAATATAATAGGCAAAACCAGTGCTGGTGGCTGCCAGTCATAAAATATGTGGCCAAACAGAAGCAAATCTTGTCCCTTACCACACAATTGACCCTAAGGATGACATATAAACGCGATCTACTTAATGTAATATTTCTTTCTAAATTTCTCAATAAGAAATTTTTGGCCTAGGGGTGCCGTGAAAAAAATTCTGATATTCTAGGGCGCCGTGATTCAATAAAGTTTGGAAACCACTGAGTTAGGTAAAAGAACTCCAGGTACATGCTGTTTTAGCTGCTTTCTACTTTACTATGAGTTCTCAACTCCTTTGTTAAACCATATTGTTGACTTTTATTGGTTTGTATCCTTATTTTGCTCTTCATTAATTGTGAATCATTTATTTTAATATGTGATATCTTTTACTTTTGCTTGCTTGTGTTAATTTTCTAGATACAAATTTATAGTCACTGAAGAGAGGGCCATTGTAAAAATAGGATTTTAATTAACTACCGGTAAATCCTTTTCTCGTAGGGGATACTGGGAATCCATTTAGTACCATGGGGTATAGACGGGTCCACTAGGAGCCATGGGCACTATACAAGTTTGATTGGGTGTGCTGGCTCCTCCCTCTATTCCCCTCCCACCAGACTCAGTCTAGGAAACTGTGCCCGAGGAGACGGACATACTTTGAGAGAAGGATATAAAAAAAAAGGAAAGCGGTGAGCTTTCGAACCAGCACAACCATAACAAGAGGAAAGCCATGCTAACCAAACTTGTAAACAGGAACAGCAACAGCTGAACCAAACATAAACATAACCAAGTAATAGTGCAGGAAGAGCGAAGCACCGTGGGGGCGCGCAGTATCCCCCACGGACTATGAGAAAATAGGATTTTGGTTACATACCGGTAAATAGGATTTTGGTTACATCCTTTTCTCGTAGTCCGTAGAGGATGCTGGGGTCCACATTAGTACCATGGGGTATAGACGGGTCTACCAGGAGCCATTGGCACTTTAAGAGTTTGAGAGTGTGGGCTGGCTCCTCCCTCTATGCCCCTCCTACCAGACTCAGTCTAGAAACTGTGCCCGAGGAGACGGACATCTTCGAGAGAAGGATTTGACACAGATAGTGGCGAGATTCACACCAGCTCACACATACAAGGCACATCAAGCTAACTAGCTGGAAAAACCCAGCAACTGCTGAAACATTACTTACCAAGTAACAATGCAGTACATAACTAAACAACGTTGTACTGAACTAGATAACGGTTGCAGGAAAACTAAGCGCTGGGCGGGCGCCCAGCATCCTCTACGGACTATGAGAAAAGGATTTACCGGTAGGTAACCAAAATCCTATTTTCTCTTACATCCTAGAGGATGCTGGGGTCCACATTAGTACCATGGGGATGTACCGAAGCTCCCAGAACGGGAGGGAGAGCGCGGAGGCTCCTGCAGAACTGATTGACAGAACTTCAGATCATCAGATGCTAAAGTATCGAACTTTTGGAACTTTGCAAACGTGTTCGACCCAGACCAAGTTGCCGCTCTGCAAAGTTGTAACGCAGAGACACCCCGAGCAGCCGCCCAGGAAGAACCCACCTTACGAGTAGAGTGGGCCTTAACAGATTTTGGACACAGCAATCCTGCCGTAAAATAAGCATGCTGGATAGTGAACCTAATCCAGCGAGGTACAGTCTGCTTTGAAGTAGGACACCCAATTTTCTTGGGATCATACAGGACAAAGAGTCCGATTTCCTGTAATGAGCAGTCCTCTTCACATAGATTTTCAAAGCCCTCACAACATCCAAGGACTTTGACAAAATTGAGGAGTCAGTAGCCGCTGGCACCACAATAGATTGGTTGATATGAAATGCCGACACAACCTTTGGTAGAAAATGCTGACGTGTCTGGAGCTCAGCTCTATCTTCATGGAATATCAAGTAAGGGCTTTTACAGGACAAAGCCCCCAATTTTGACACACGTCTAGCAGAAGCTAAGGCCAACAACGTGACAGCCTTCCATGTAAGAAATTTTACCTCAACCTCCAGTAGAGGCTCAAACCAGTCCAACTGGAGAAACTACAACACCACGTTAAGGTCCCAAGGCGCCGTAGGCGGTACTAAGGGAGGTTGGATGTGCAGAACTCCCTTCAAAAAGGTCTGAACCTCCGGGAGGGCAGCCAAATGTTTCTGGAAGAAAATGGATAGGGCCGAAATCTGGACCTTCACAGATCCCAACCTCAGGCCCATATCCACACCTGCTTGCTGGAAGATGAGAAAACGTCCAGTTGAAACTCCACCGCAGGAAACTTCTTGGACTCACACCAAGAGACATATTTCTTCCAAATACGATGGTAATGTTTAGACGTTACCCCTTTCCTAGCCTGTATCAGGGTAGGAATGATCTTCTTCGGAATGCCCTTCCGAGCTAGTATCAGGCGTTCAACCTCCATGCCGTCAAACATAGCCGCGGTAAGTCTTGATAGGCGAACGGCCCCTGCTGCAGCAGGTCCTCCCGAAGAGGAAGAGGCCTCGGCTCTTCCAGCAAGAGATTCAGAAGGTCCGTGTACAAAGCCCGCCTTGGCCAGTCTGGAGCAATGAGGAACGCTTGAACTCTTGTTCTCCTTATGAGCTTTAGGATGATTCTTGTCACCTCTGACATCGCAGCTCTGCTCTTCGTTCTGCCCAGTCGGTTTATGTAAGCCACCGTCGTTACATTGTCCGACTGTACTTGAATGGCCCGATTTCTTAGAAGATGGGCCGCCTGAAGAAGACCGTTGTAGACGGCTCTTAGTTCCAGGATGCTGATCGGCAGGCCGGCTTCCAGACTTGACCACCTTCCTTGGAAGATTTCCCCTTGAGTGACTGCGCCCCAGCCCCGGAGGCTCGCATCCGTGGTTAGAAGGACCCAGTCCTGAATCCCGAACCTGCGGCCCTCCAGAAGGTGAGGCAATTGGAGCAACCTGAGGAGTGAAATCCTGGCCTTTGGCGACAGACAAATTCTCTGGTGCATGTGTAGATGAGATCCTGACCACTTGTCAAGGAGATCCAGTTGGAAGGCCCGAGTATGGAACCTCCCGTACTGGAGAGCCTCGTAAGAGGCCACCATCTTCCCCAAAAGGCGGATGCATTGATGAAGCGACACCCAGGCTGGCTTCAGGACATCCCGGACCATTGTTTGTATCACCAACGTCTTTTCCTGCGGAAGAAACACTTCCGTGTCGAGGACCATCCCCAGAAAAGACAACCTCCGGGTTGGTTCCAAATGAGATTTTTGAAGGTTCAGAATCCAAACGTGGACTCTGAGTAGGCGGGTTGTGAGTACACTGGACTGCAACAGCTCCTCCTTGGACAATGCATTTATCAGTAGATCGTCCAGATACGGAATGAGGTTTACCCCCTGTTTTCGGAGTAGAACCATCATCTCCGCCATCACCTTGGTGAACACCCTTGGTGCTGTAGAGAGGACGAATGGCAGGGTCTGGAACTGGAAATGACAGTCCAGTAATGCAAAACGGAGATAAGCCTGATGCTGTAGCCAAATCGGAATGTGGAGGTACACATCTTTGAAATCCAGGGATACTAGGAATTCCCCCTCTTCCAGAGCTGATATCACCTCCCTGAGACTCCATTTTGAACATGAACTCCTTCAGAAAAGGGTTCAGTGATTTTAGGTACAGAATGGGCCTGACCGAACCATCCGGTTTCGGTACCACGAAAAGGTTCGAATAGTAACCCGTGGCTTGCAAATGAGGAGGTACTGGCACAATGACCTGTGCCTCCACCAACTTCTGGACCGCTGCTTGTAGGACAGTCCTGTCCGCCAGCAGAACTGGCAAGCCTGATTTGAAAAATCGGTGAGGGAGATTTTGAAATTCCAACCTGTATCCCTGGGACGCAATATCTATCACCCAGGGATCCAGGCCGGACGATACCCAGACGTGACTGAACTGTCTAAGCCTCGCTCCCACTGGCCCCACCTCCAGGCCGCGCGGTCTACCGTCATGAGGAGGACTTCGGCGTACTGGAAGCAGGCTTAGTTTCCTGGGAACCTGCCGCAGCAGGTTTCTCGGATTTAGCTCGACCTCCCCTAAAGAAGGTATTGTACGGTTTAGTCTTTCTAGGCTTGTTAGACCGAAAGGACTGTGATGCTGATGAAGAGAAGGATTTCTTCGGAGCAGGTGCAGCTGAGGGAAGAAACGGAGACTTACCCGCTGTAGCCGTGGATATCCACGCATCCAAAGCTTCCCCAAAGAGAGCCTGACCTGTGTAGGGTAGGGACTCCACACTTTTCCTGGATTCCGCGTCGGCCAACCACTGGCGCAGCCACAGTCCCCGACGAGCTGAAACAGACATGGAAGAGATCCCCGCAGCCATGGAACCCAGGTCTTTCATGGATTCTACCATAAAACCTGCTGAATCGTGAATGTTACGCAAAATCAATTCACCCTTATCCATTGTATCCAAATCCTCAAGTAAGGTGCCTGACCATTTTACTATAGCTTTTGCAATCCATGCACTAGCAATAGTGGGACGTAATATGGCCCCCGAAGCGGTGTACATTGATTTAAGTGTATTATTAATTTTTCGATTAGCCGGCTCCTTTAAGGCGGTAGATCACGGAACAGGTAAAACCACCTTTTTTGAGAGTCTGGACACAGATGCGTCAACAATTGGCGGGCTTTCCCATTTTTTCCTATCCTCCTCAGGGAAAGGAAACGCCACCTGGACCCTTTTAGGGATCTGGAATTTTTTCTCAGGGTTTTCCCATGCCTTCTCAAATATAACATTTAATTCCTTTGACGCAGGGAAGGTTAGCGAGGCTTTCTTATTTTCAGTGAAAAAAGCCTCCTCAACCTGCTCAGGTGTTGTATCATTATCCCTGATAGCCTCTATCATCAATTGCACCCCCTTTGCAAGAGAGGCAGACCCCTGCAACACATCCCCAGTACCGTCTGTGGTATCAGAATCGGTATCCGTGTCATCTTGCATGACATGAACAAGCGCACGTTTGTGGGGGTATATAGCTGAGCGTCCTGATGCACCAGAATCGGGCATACTGCCATAGAGTTCTGTAATACCTGGGTTGCAGATTCATTACTTGCAACCCTATCTGAAATCTGAGAAATCCAAGATTTGATAGAGGATAGATTCCCTTGCTGGAATCTGTGCTAAACCAGTGCTATCCTGATTACATGGAATGGGATCATCCTGGGAGAAAATATCCTCCGCAGCATATGACACAGTGTCCCTTGACATAGCTAAAGGAGACCACAAACCCCCCTCCCCCCCCCCCCACAGGGAAGGGCAGACAGAGTTTCACCCCCAAGAATAGCAAGAGAGACACAGAGATTGGAGCCAACTCACACATAGCGCTTTTAACCAAAGTCTGACCCCTTGTCAGCGCTGACTGTGCACCTTAATAGGATACACAGTCGTATTGCAGCCTCCCCCCCTTCTACAACCCCCTGATACCGTGAGAGATAGCTGGAGTTGCTGTGGAGGGAACTTCTTTCTCCTGATCAGCGCTGTGCAGGCAGGAAAATGGCGCTGAACGCTGCTGGGTCTGCTCTGAGGAGAAGCTCTGCCCGAAAAGTGGCCCTGTCTTCCCGCTTTTCATCTGATTATACTGGCCGGAGGATTGATGCTGGCAGAGATCCTGGGACCCCGACAGGCTTTGTGACCAGTGTAGGGTGTAAGCACTGGCCCAAGGCGCCCCTCAACGCGCCACACTATGTTCCGCTGAGCCATCCCGGAGCGCAGTTAATACTGCGCTCTTACCAGGCTGCTGCCATCTTCACACCGGCCCCCCGCTTCCAAGGGGGGTCGTGCCTTAGTCGCCACAATCTTCAGCTCTGTAAGGGGGTGGTGGCATGCTGCTGGGGTGAGCGATCGCCTGTGGCGGGGAGCGATCTATCCCCTCAGGAGCTCAGTGTCCTGTCAGTAAGTTTCTCAGACCCCGCAAGGCGGACACTACTCCCCCCCTTAGTCCCACGCTGCAGGGAGGCTATTGCCAGCAGCCTCCCTGTAAAATAAAAAAACTCTAAAATAACTTTTTACTAGAAAAGCTCTGGAGAGCTACCCTAGCTGTGACCGGCTCCTCCAGGCACATTTTCTAAACTGAGTCTGGTAGGAGGGGCATAGAGGGAGGAGGCAGCCCACACTCTCAATCTCTTAAAGTGCCAATGGCTCCTGGTGGACCCATCTATACCCCATGGTACTAATGTGGACCCCAGCATCCTCTAGGACGTAAGACAAAAAGGATTTACCAGTAGGTAATTAAAATCCTATTTCTCTTACGTCCTAGGGGATACTGGGAATCCATTTAGTACCATGGGGAAGTACCAAAGCTCCCAAACTGGGTAGGAGAGTGCTGAGGTTCCTGCAGAACTGATTGACCAAACTGAAGGTCCTCAGAGGCCAAAGTATCGAACTTGTAGAACTTAGCAAACGTGTTCAAACCTGACCAAGTAGCTGCTCGGCAGAGCGGTAAAGACGAGACACCCCGCGCAGTCGCCCAGGAAGAACCCACTGACCTAGTAGACAGCGCTGTCTTAACAGCAGTATAGGCCCCTGGGCACAGCAATGCACTGGGGCCCCTATCCATCCTCCAGCAGTAAAGGTGGGGGGTGCTATCAGCGGCAGCTTTAAAGTCTCGCGGGCAGTAGGGGGTGTTCTATCTTTCACTCAGCATGTATTTTCTGCTAATTATTCATTTACTGCACAGATGAGGCATGAGGGAGAACACTAAACTGTAGAAGGGGGCATTGTGCTGAAAGAAGGGTCCCCGATACATGACTTCCAGGGTGGTGTTTAATACGTAAGGGAGGGGTGGATAGTGGAGTGTGCTTAATATTAATCATTTTCTGGTGGTAGGGCAACATGCTTGACTGCAAATATCTCCAGTTCCTGGAAATAGATTTCCTAGCATCCAATGGGATAAACAACTAGAGAGTCACACCTTTCAGGAGGTACTGGGGACTTGGGGATCAGAGTTCAGGAGCCAGAGCAATCCACCGACGAAAATATAAAACTGTATACCAGGCGTGTGGAGCTGGAGCAGGGAGCAGCTGGTGGAAGGTGGATATCTCTGGATCTGGGTGAAGTAGAGACAAGCTGCCAGCGTCCACTGAAAGGGGAGAGTCCAAGCTTTTGGAGTATACCCTCAGAAAAACTCTAAGTCCGACAGAACCCGAGCTATCTGGCTGGGAAGAGCAAGTAACAGGCTTGGATGGAGACCACTGCTTTGACATTGGATATCTCCGGTACCCCAAGGCCGATTTTAAAAAATCTGGTATCCCTGGAAAGAGGGGACCCTCAGCTATCAGCCTAGGGCCCTTATAGTCTTTGGGCCCTAGGGCAAGTCCCCATTGAGCCCATACGAAAAGACGGCCCTGCTAGTAGAGTGGGCCTGTACAGATTTTGGAACCGGCAAGCATGCCGTGGAATAAGCATGCTGGATAGTGAGCCTGATCCAGCGTGCAATGGACTGCTTTGAAGCAGGACACCCAAATTTTATTGGGATCATAGAGAACGAACAGCGAGTCCGATTTTCTGTGACGAGCTGTTCTCTTTACATACACCTTCAAAGCCCTCACAACAGCCAAAGACTTTGAAGTAGCAGAGGTGTCCATAACAACCGGAACCACAATAGGTTGGTTTATGTGAAACGCGGACACCACCTTAGGAAGAAATTGCTGACTAATCCTGAGTTCAGCTCTGTCCTCATGGAAAACTAGGTAGGTCTTGTAAGACAACGCCCCCAACTCCGACACACATCTTGCGGAAGCCAAGGCCAACAGTGTGACGGTCTTCCACGTAAGGTACTTTACGTATGCCTCCTATAACGGTTCAAACCAGTCCGACTGGAGGAACTGCAGCACCAAATTGATATCCCAAGGTGCCGTGGGAGGCACAAAGGGAGGTTGGATGTGCAGAACACCTTTCAGAAACGTCTGGACCTCAGGGAGAGAAGCCAATTGTTTCTGAAAGAAAATAGACAAGGCCGAAATGTGGACTTTTATGGAGCCTAGACGTAGGCCCACATCCACTCCCGACTTCAGAAAAAGCAGGAAACGTCCCAGATGAAATTCCACCGCAGAATGTTGTCTGCTCTCACATCAAGAGACATATTTCTTCCAAATACGGTGGTAATGTTTAGACGTTACCCCCTTCCTGGCTTGGATCATAGTCGGGATGACCTTGTCAGGAATCCCTCTCCTGGCTAGAATCAGCCGCTCAACTTCCATGCCGTTAAATGTAGCCGCGGTAAGTCTTGATAGATGAATGGGCCCTGTTGCAGAAGATCCTTGCGAAGAGGTAGAGGCCACGGATCTTCGAGCAGCATCTGGAGAAGATTCGCATACCAGGCCCTTTGTGACCAGTCCAGAGCAATGAGGATTGCTTGAACCTTTTCCCTTTTTCTTTTTAGTATTCTTGGGATCAGAGGAAGTGGAGGAAACACGTACACTAGCTGGTAGACCCATGGAGTTGTCAGAGCGTCTACCGCCACTGCTGGTGGGTCTCTCGACCTAGAACAATACCGCTTGAGCTTCTTGTTGAGTCGAGAGGCCATCATATCGATTTTTGGATATCCCCACCGATGTGTCAACCACTGGAACACTTCCGGGTGAAGGCCCCACTCCCCCGGGTGCAGGTCGTGTCTGCTGAGAAAGTCTGCTTCCCAGTTGTCTACTCCCGGAATGAAAACTGTCGACAACGCCACGGCGTGTTTTTCTGCCCACAGGAGAATTCTTGACACCTCTGACATTGCGGCTCTGCTTTTCGTTCCGCCCTGTCGGTTTATGTACGTCACTGCCATCACATTGTCCGACTGGACCTGAATAGCCTGATTCTGAAGAAGAAATGTGGCCTGCCAACGTGCGTTGTAGATAGTCCTGAGTTCCAGGATGTTTATTGGAAGGACGACTTCCTGACCATCTTCCCTGAAACTGCACCACCTGGGTGACTGCGCTCCAACCTCTGAGGCTTACGTCTGTGGTTAGCAGAATCTAATTCTGAATCCCGAACCTCCGACCCTCGACTAGGTGAGAAGTTTGTAACCAGCACAGGAGGGAGATCCTGGCATTTGGATACAGACAACTCCTCTGGTGCATGTAACGATGCGATCCAGACCCTTTGTCCAACAGATCCAGCTGGGTTGGCCTCGCATGAAACCTTCCATACTGAATCGCCTCGTAAGAGGCAACCATTTTCCCCAGAAGGTGTATGCATAGATGCACCGAGGTCCGGGTTGGCTTCAGGACAGACCGAACCATCGAATGGATTACCATTGGAAGGTATACTTTCTAAGACTCTGTGTGCAGTATCATTCCCAGGATAGGAATCCTCTGTGTTGGGTCTAGGTGTTATGAGCCACGGCTTTGGCTCATTCCTGTTTTGCATGTCGGTTAGGTATTTTATGTTTATAAGTTGTCTTGCAGGCCAGGATTTCCCGTTGCTCTGTTTAAGAATACTCTTGTTTGTTGCCGGTGGTGAGTCTGTGTAATTGCAGCTTGTTCCCATGTGTTCAGCCTCACCTGGCTGCTAATTGCATCTTGTCAGTTTGGAGTCATGCAACAGGGCAGCTGCATCACATAATTAATTAGGCCTCTCTGTTATATGCTGGCTGAGTGCAATTCACAGACGCTGGTGATATTTCTAGGTTTCCAGTCTGCTTGAGTTCTGAGCTTGTTCCTGCCAGTTCCTGAGCTCCTGTGTAGCAGTGTCTGTCGAGCTGCTTCCTGTGTCGATTCCTGTGTCAGTCCCTGTGTCGATTCCTGTGTCTGATCCCGTGTCCTGCCGTGAAGCGTTCCTGTCCAGAAGTCCTGTGGCTTTGCCTATGCCTGGTCGAGTTTCTGGCTTCTTGGTGTCCAGCGGTCTGTCGTTTGGGATTCTGTCTGTCCTCCAGTTCTGAGAGTCTGTGTCGGCAGCATTGGGGGTTCCTGTCCGTTTGCCAGTATTCGTACCGGTTCCGTGAGTAGCGGCTCTGCCGCGTCCGTCGGCCTAGGCCGCTGTATTCCGTTATTATTTCTGTCACTGGTGTTTTGCAGAGGGTTCTGCTTATGCTGTCACCGCCGGTACACAAAAGTATTGTGTCGGCGTGTGGTCAGCATTTCCTTTGTTGTTCTTTTCCTTTGGCGGCAAGCCGCACATACTTTGGTTTTAGGTTTGTTAGTTGCCCCTGGCCTTGTTGTTTAGTTAGAGGGCTCCTTGTTATCACCCTGTCTCGGTTCACTCTCTGTCTCTCATTTAGACCTGAGGGGGCATCGAAGTTGGGCAGACGTAATCCGCCCTTCAAACGCGGCTGCCATGGGCTCAAGCAACCATAGTCTCGCAAGAGTGTACTGACAGCACGGGCGAGACAACGGAGATAGGGCGCCAGGGGCTATTCCCTTTCCCTTCCCCTGCATTACGTCCTGGTGCTCTGGACTCACTTCATAACATCTCCCTTGTTCTGAGCACCAGGAACCTAACACTAGGTGGGATTTTGGTAGGTTCAGAATCCACCCGTGTACCAGGAGTAGTCTGGTTGAGAGAGCAATGTTGTCCAACAACCGCTCCCTGGACGTTGCCTTTATCAGAAGATTGTCCAGGTACGGAATTATGTTCATTCCTTGTTTGCGGAGTAGTAACATCATCTCTGCCATCACTTTGGTGAACACCCTCGGTGCCATGGAGAGACCAAATGGCAGGGCTTGGAACTGGTAGTGACAATCCTGCAATGCAAACCGTAGATAAGCCTGATGAGGCGGCCAGATCGGAATATGAAGGTACGCATCCTTGATTTCCAGAGACACTGGCAATTCCCCCTCCTCCAGACCTGAGATCACCGCTCTCAGAGACTCCATCTTGAATTTGAACACTCGCAAGTACGGTTTCAACGACTTGAGGTTCAGAATTGGTCTTACCGAACCCTCCGGCTTCAGTACTACAAACAAGCTAGAATAGTAACCCTTGTTTTGTAGATGAGGTGGAACTGGAACAATGACCTGGGTCTGTAGCCGTTTTTGAATGCTTCCTGTAAGGTTATTCCTGCCTCTTGTGAAACTGGTAAGCCTGATTTGAAGAATCTGTGAGGTGGGAGCTCCTGGAACACCAGTCTGTAGCCCTGGGATATAAGATCTATGACCCTGGCAAGATCTTGTCCAGATGTGACTGAAGAATTTTAGTCGGGCTCCCACTCGACAGTCTTCTAGGTACTGCGGTCCACCGTCATGCGGAAGGTTTTAATGAAGCAAAGCCTGAACTCTGTTCCTGAGAACTGGCAGTAGCTGGTTTCCATGGTTTACCCCTAGCACCTCTGGCGGTGGCAGAGGAACCTCTGGCCTTGTCCCTAAACTTAGCCGTCCGAAAAGGACTGTAAGTTGGACCCTGAATATGCCTTCCTAGCTGGGGGAGCTGCAGAAGGTAGGTATGTGGACTTACCCGCAGTAGCTTTGGAGATCCATTTGTCTAGTTCATCTCCAAATAAGGCCTCGCCTGTGAAAGACAGGCCTTCCACGCCTTTCCTGCATCCGAAGCCCACTGGCGTATCCATAAGCCCCTGCACGCAGACACTGCCATAGCTGTAGTGCGTGCATTAAGCAAGCCTATCTCTTTTATGGCTTCCACCATAAAGTTTGCACAGTCCTGTATATGTTGCAGTAACAAAATAATCTCCCCTTGAGGCAAGGTATCTAACCCCTCAATTAGGTTTCCCGACCATTTAGCAATGGCTCGAGTAATCCACCCACATGCTATAGTGGGTCTCTGGGCCACCCCTGCAGCAGTATACAAAGATTTGAGTGTAGTCTCAATCTTATGATCAGCTGCATCCTTTAGGGAGGCTGCACCAGAAACAGGCAACACTATTTTACGTTGAAGCATGGAGACCAATGCATCCACTACCGGTGGATTCTCCCATTTTTTCCTATCCTCAGGAGGAAAAGATGATAACAACCGTTTAGGGATTTGAAATCTCTTATCTGGATTAACCCACGGTTCCTCAAACAGGGTATTTACAGTAGTTCCTTTGACACAGGAACAGTGGCTGAGAATTTCTTCTTTATATTAAAATAAGATTCCTCACTCTCTGTCAACTTATCAGGGATATTCAGAACTTCTCCGATAGCTTCTATGAGAGCCTCTATTCCCTGCGGTATAGTACCCTCCCCCACCTCTGAGTCCACCTCAACCTGCTCCATTTCTGACCCTTCATAATCAGAGTCAGACTGCAGGATATGGGCCAAAGTGCATTTTTGCGGACAAATGGCAGGGGACTGAGACGCTGGTGTGGATACTGAGTCCTTTTTCATAGACTGTCTTAAGTATCACGTCTCTTTCTCATTCCGAGATAACTTAGTAGAAATGGAGGAAATCATTACCCTAATGGAGTCCAGCCATGCTGGTTCAGCCCTACTAGCCTGGGAAGGGATATTACACTGAGTACACACTAGTGAACCCCCTGGAGAAGAGGAACACTGTGCTTTACATGAAACACACTCTTTGCTTTGCATACTGTAAGAGTACACACACACAGGAAAAGGTTAAATGCACAATTAACCCAAAAAGAGCCCTTCCAGGGAGACACAAGAGAGAGCATGGAACCAGCACACGGCGACCTAATCGCTAATGCCAATCTTAGCCGGGTCGCAGACTAAGGCCCTCATTCCGAGTTGATCGCTAGCTGCCGTTGTTCGCTGCGTAGCGATCATTTAAAAAAACGGCAAAACTGCGCATGCGTATACACCGCAATGCGCACGCGCGGCGTACGGGTACAAAGAGCATTGAGGTTTTGTACAGGTTCTAGCGACGCTTTCAGTCGCACTGGCAACAATTTCGGCCTTATCAATTCTCTTTCAGAAAGAATTGGCCTCCCTTACAGAAGTCCAGACCTTCGTGAAAGGTGTGCTGCACATCCAACCTCCATTTGTGCCCCCAGTGGCACCGTGGGATCTTAATGTGGTGTTGCAGTTCCTGCAGTCTCCTTGGTTTGAACCTTTACGTAAGGTTGAGTTAAAATTCCTTACTTGGAAAGTAGTCATGTTGTTGGCCTTGGCTTCCGCAAGCCTGAAATTTGATAAGGCCGAAATTTGATAACGCAGAAATTTGCACTTTAATAGAGCCTAACTTCAGGCCCGCATCCACACCTGCTTGCAAAAAATGGAGCAAACGCCCCAGCTGAAATTCTTCCATAGGAGCCTTCTTGGATTCACACCAAGACACATATTGTCTCCAAATACGGTGGTAATGCTTCACCGTTACTTCCTTTCTAGCCTGAAGAAGAGTGGGAATGACCTTTCTGGCTAGGATTTGGCGTTCAACCGCCACGCCGTCAAACGCAGCCGCGGTAAGTCCTGATACACGCACGGACCTTGTTGTAACAGGTCCTCCCGAAAAGGAAGCGGCCAGGGATCTTCTATGAGCAACTCCTGAAGATCTGGATACCAGGCCCTCCTTGGCCAGTCTGGAACAATGAGAATCGCCTGAACCCTTGTTCTTCTTATAATCTTTATCACCTTTGGAATGAGTGGAAGTGGAGGGAACACATAGACCGACGGAAACACCCACGGTGTCACTAGGGTGTCCACCGCTATTGCTTGAGGGTCCCTCGACCTGGAACAATATCTCTGAAGTTTCTTGTTGAGGCGGGACGCCATCATGTCTATTTGAGGAATTCCCCAACGACTTGTCACTTCTGCAAAGACCTCTTGATGAAGACCCCACTCTCCGGGATGGAGATCGTGTCTGCTGAGGAAGTCTGCTTCCCAGATGTCCACTCCTGGAATGAAGACTGCTGACAGAGCGCTTGCATGTCTTTCCGCCCAGCGAAGAACTTTCGTGGCCTCGGCCATCGCCGCTCAGCTCTTTGTTCCGCCCTGGCGGTTTATGTATGCCACTGCTGTTATGTTGTCTGATTGAATCAAGACGGGCAGACCGCGAAGAATGCAGTTGTAAATGGCCCTTAATTCCAGAATGTTTATGTGCAGACAAGCTTCCTGGCTTGACCATTTTCCCTGATAGTTTCTCCCCTGTGTGACTGCTCCCCAGCCTCGGAGACTTGCATCTGTGGTCACCAGGATCCAATCCTGAATCCCGAACCTGCGTCCCTCCAGAAGGTGAGAACTGTGCAGCCACCACAGAAGGGAGATCCTGGCTCTGGAGATCCTGATGGGAGCGCCACCTTCTTGGATAGACGCAATAGAGCTTTATCCACCGTGGGGGTTGACTCCCACTTTTCCCTGTCCCCGAAAGGAAAGAGATATGCCCCTGGAATTCTTTTGGGAACCTGCACCTTCTTGTCAGGAATTTCCCAAGCCTTTTCAAAGAGAGCGTTCAGTTCATGAATGGGAGGAAAAGTTACCGCAGGTTTCTTTCCTTTATACATACAGACCCTAGTATCAGGAACAGCAGGGTCCTCTGTTATATGTAACACTTCTTTTATCGCTGCAATCATATACTGAATGCTCTTAGCCAGTTTAGGATTTAAACTGGCATCACTATACTCGACACTGGAATCAAGAGTCCGTGTCGGTATCTGTTAATTGGGCAAATGCACGTTTCTGTGACCCCGAGGGGGTCTGAGTTTGTGACAATGCATCTTCCATGGATTTCCTCCATATCTGGCTTTTAGACTCAGATTTATCTAATCTCTTCGTCAACCGAGCCACATTAGCATTTAAAACACTCAACATATTCACCCAATCAGCCGTCGGCGGTGCCGACACGGTCACTCCCCCCGTCTTTTCTGTTCCCACTCCAGCCTCCTCCTGAGAAGAGCACTCAGCCTCATACATGTCGACACACACGTACCGACACCCTCAAGCACACTGGGGCTATGGGAGACAGACCCACAATAAAGACTGTTAGAGAAACACAGAGGGAGTTCTGCCAGCTCACAACCCAGCGCCTGACCTGGTTCTGAAGCGAGTAAAATACTGCCCAGACCTGCTGGCGCTTTCACATTACAATAATTAGCACCAATCTCTTGTGCCCCCCCCCCCCCCCCCCCGTTTTGCACCCTATTACTTGCACAGTAGTGTGGGAGGCCAGGCTCAGCGTCTCTGCAGCTTCTGTGAAGAGAACATGGCGCTGGTCAGAGCTGTGAGGGTTAAGCCACGCCCACTTAATGGCACGCTTCAGTCCCGCTTTTTTTCATATTTTTTATACTGGCGGGGGTCTGTAATCAGTGCCTATGCACTTTATACACTATTGCCAGTGGCTAATATTGAGGATTAATGCTGCCCAGGGCGCCCCCCCCTGCGCCCTGCACACTGCAGTGCCTTATGTGTGTGGGAGCATGGCGCGCTGCGCGGTACCTCAAAAGCCGTCTTCTGCCGTCACTGAAGTCTTCTGTTCTTCTAATACTCACCCGGCTTCTATCTACTGGCTCTGCAAGGAGGGTGACGGCGCGGCACCGGGAACGAGCAGCTAGGCGTACCAAGTGATCGGACCCTCTGGAGCTAATGGTGTCCAGTAGCCTAAGAAGCAGAGCCTTTGAACTCAGAGAAGTAGGTCTGCTTCTCTCCCCTCGGTCCCACGATGCAGGGAGCCTGTAGCCAGCAGGTCTCCCTGAAAATAATAAACCTAACAAAGTCTTTTTTCTGAGAAACTCTGGAGAGCTCCTCAGTGTACATCCAGTCTCACTGGGCACAGAATCTAACTGGAGTCTGGAGGAAGGGCATAGAGGGAGGAGCCAGTTCACACCCCTTTTAAAGTCTTAAAGTGCCCATGTCTCCTGCGGATCCCGTCTATACCCCATGGTTCTTGAAGCATCCCCAGCATCCTCTAGGACGTATGAGAAATCTTCTTTGTATTTTTCTAATCATTTTATAGTCAAAACTCTGGAGTACAAAGTGTATGACAGGCCAGGCAGTGCCTCCCCTACCTGTCTTTTCCGCACAACTCTGGTCAAATCTCACCAAATTTCCAGCAGTAATTTTACTGTATAAAGTATATGTAAAATACAAAGAATGTGTTAGAAATATCTCCTTTGTATTATTTTAATCATTTTTACAGCCAAAACTCTGGAGTAAAAAGTCTATGGCAGGGCCGACCTTTTCTGCACATCTCTGATCAAAACTCACCAAGTTCCCTGGAGTTTGTACAGCTGCACTTGTGTATAATGGCCAGATGCATCTTTGGGTTCATATATTGCTTGTCAATCTGGCTCTGGTGCTAGTCAGCATCTCCTCAGCCATTTAGCTCACCGCACGTCCCTGCTCTATACAGAACACATAACCTCACATATTGGGGGTAATTCCAAGTTGATCGCAGCAGGAATTTTGTTAGCATTTGGGCAAAACCATGTGCACTGCAGGGGGGGGGGGGGGCAGATATAACATGTGCAGAAAGAGTTAGATTTGGGTGGGGTGTGTTCAATCGGCAATCTAAATTGCAGTGTAAAAATAAAGCAGCCAGTATTCACCCTGCAAAGAAACAAAATAACCCACCCAAATCTTACTCTCTCTGCACGTTATATCTGCCTCCCCTGCAGTGCACATGGTTTTGCCCAACTGCTAACAAAATTCCTGCTGCGGTCAACTTTGAATTACCCCCATTGTGTCTTTCTTTACTCTCACACCCTCCTGACCCTTGGCCAACATCATTGGGTGATCTTATCACACAACCCATATTGGGCAGATGTATTAACCTGGAGAATGCATAAGGAAGTGATAAACCAGTGATATGTGCAAGGTGATAAAGGCACCAGCCAATCAGCTCCAATATGTAAATTAAGTTAGGATCTGATCTGGTATTCACTCCCTCACTGCCAATCTTTCCTTTTATGTAGATTCACATTTACAGCCACGGGTTTCTCTTCTTAGATCTCACATTAAAGACACCACTCACTTTATGACACTGATTTCAGGTATTGAATGGAAAGACACATATGCTTTTCTCACTATGGATGCACAGAGTCTCTATTCAAATATACCCCACCAGAAGGGGTTATCAGTTATATCGAACTGTCTTAATCAAGATGGTGACCTTACCGTCAACCATCAAAAATTCCTTGTTGACTCTATTTCATTCATGCTTCGCCACAATTATTTTTTGTTTCAGGACTCACATTACTTACAAATACTGGGTACCGCCATGGGGACCAGGTTCGCGCCCAGCTACGCCAACCTATACATGGGTCAATTCGAGGACCAACATGTGTGGGGTGGCGGGCACGGCGCGTCCCTGGTCCTCTACGGCAGGTACATAGATGATTTATTTATTATTTGGGACGGGGATGCACTTTCAGCACAAGCATTTGTTAATTCTCTCAATCACAACACGTATAATTTGAAATTCACTCACCAGTATCACTCTCATTGTATCAACTTTTTGGATCTGAGCTTAGAGGCACGCAATGGACGAATACATACTTCCAACCATGTCAAGGAGGTAGGATCAAATGCCTATCTCCATTACTCTAGTGCACATTACCCACCTTGGAAGAAAAGTATACCTCGGAGCCAACTGATACGTCTTAGACGTAATTGTTCTTACATAGAGTCCTTTGAACTACAAGCTAAAAATATGATAGACTCACTAGAACAACGAGGATACCCCACACCTTGATTACACAAGACACTAGAAGAGGTGAGAGGGCTGAGTAGAGATACTTTACTGTCTAAGAAGAGGGGACCTATTAAAAACTCTGAAATGGATAGGGAATACCATTTGGCCTTTATCACCACTTATAATGACTACTGTCCTAAAATAAAATCTATTATAAAGAAAAATTACAATATACTAAAACAAGATAACTTATTAAGAGATGTCCTTCCAACTAAGCCAGCTTTCATTTTTCGGAAAGGGCGATCTCTAAAGAACTCGCTTGCACCCAGTCATTTAAGACCTGAGAAGAAAACCAATATTACTAGAGAACCCTGGCTTCCGCCGATAATGGGATTCTATAAATGTGGAAACACTAGGTGCATTACGTGCAATTATATAGAAAAAACACAATATGTGAACACTGATAAGGGGGAGAAACAATATAAAATCAGAAGCCATATCAATTGCAACTCGACATATGTCATATATATACTTCAATGCGGGTGCGGCCTATATTATGTAGGCCGCACCACTAGAAAACTTAGGATCAGGTTTCTTGAACATCGTAGAAACATTCTGAATAGGGTTTCCACACACAGTGTTTCCCAACACTTTAATGATCATCACAACGGGGACCCAAAAAGCCTCAAAATAATAGGAATTGAACACATTCCTACTACAATTAGGGGAGGGGACCGCTTCAAAAAACTGTGCCAACAGGAGGTCTACTGGATGTTTAGGATGGGATCTATCTATCCAGATGGCCTCAATGAAGCAGTGGAATTAAACATGATCATTTAATACAATAACTGATGGTTCCTTGAATTTAGTATATACTTTTCTTGTAATATTCAATCTAAATACCTACCTACTATTCCGTTTCATCTCTACCGAAAAAATCCCTAATCAGTGGCTTTCATTTTTTTTTATATTTTTTGTCCTATTGTTCCCCTTTTTTTCCCTCCCTTCTGCCTATTTCCATTTCCTTGGTTCGATATTATCAGTAACAGAGAGATACTGATATCCAGTTTAACTAAGTATTCTACAATATAACATCTCCATGAATAATAATCGGTTTCGTGTTTAAATAATATACTGAAAATATTAGTTTGTTGCCTGTATGTTCTAACAGCTAAATATGATAAAATCAGGATACTAGAGATGGTGCTACTATGTTATATATGTACCCGCAGCACGCTATGTTTAATACATGGTGCTGCAGGGTCACCATGGATACCGGCTAGGAGTGACGCGTGCGCTTCCGCACACGTGATCACGTTCCTTGTCGAAGAGAACGCGGCCAGAATAAGCCGCGTTACCATGGGGACGGACGCGACGACGGACGGAGGGCGGTACTTTCCGTCCGCCCGACGCATTAAGTGTGACGCGACACTGAAGGATGAATCTACTCCGGGCCGCGTCACCATGGCGACGGCCCGAGAGAGACTATTGGTGCAATCAAGACCCACGTCACTTCCGGTTTCCGTTGCTACAGCAACGGTCCGGGAGTAAAACGCTGGGCCTCTGCTAATTAGATAAACATATGGAAACAGAAGCACATCAACTGCAACAAGCCACTAGCAGCCGCTTCCCATAAATATTAGAACATAGGGCCTGCCTATAACCATATAGCCCAGAAATAAAATAAAGGGCTTTCCATATATATCATGTGATACTAAGCACATGATAACTACTGATCACATGACTCCTAATCCAACCTATGAAAATCCCTTTAGGAATGGTCTCCATGGTTACAGAGCAATAAACAAAAGCTCTGATTGGATTAATATATTACATAGCAAGAGCTTAATGAACAAAATAAAAAACTAGAAATACTTATTGTTACTTGAAATGTAGGTTTGTTATTACCAATGTTTCTTATATACAGGTAGGTCTGTCTTCTGTACACATTTTAGTTGTTTTTATTATTAGAAAGAGATATGCATGTGACTAACAGGAAATGTGCATCCAGGTGCCAATTAAGCCACCATTTTGTCTGGGGTATATAAAGCCCAAACCCAGACAGTACAGTATACCTTTGAAAAAGCTGCAAGGCATACGCAGCGAAACGCGTCAGGTTTTTACCCATTGGAGCAGGACTTCTTCTCAATTGGATCCGGACCAGCCCTTACCAAACCTTTCCAGCTTTCCAGAGGAGTCCCAGAGAGGCACCATCCAATTACCGCACTGCATGAGGTACCCACTACACATGGGACATTGTATTCCATCTCCAATCCTCTAGCGGCATATGGAATTTACAAAGGACTCTCTAAATACCATATAAAAGGGACTCTCCACGGTGGATTATAACTGGACTTTCAGCACTCTAGGGCAATATTTGGAACGGATCCTATAGAGCTTTATGACACATATCCTGAACCATTACTCTGGGTAAAAAAATTCTTTTTATATAAAAAAATTTTTTGCATGCACATGGCACATTTAATTGTACAGAACCTTGCTGTTTTTTAATCAGTTAGCGCTTTTAATAAATTTATTAAATTGTACACATTTAGTGGATTATTGCTCTTTCCCTCTTGCAGCGCAACCTTCTTCCTTTTTCTTTCGTAATTATATTGGGAGTGACTTCCCTCTCAAACTTGGCTGCCGCTTAGCCGAGCATCTCGCCTCACAGCGCCCGAATACCCTTGGGTATATATTATCCTTCTCGCATTTACACATAAGTCTAATTCGGGCTGCAGAGATGAGTTGCTTTGCTAACTTTGAGGAAAGAGCAAACAGGAGACAGACCTACCTTACTAGATGGGACACTGGTTCTGAAATTAGAAGTGATAAGTCTGAGCCCCAGTACAATTTAGTGGAGGACTTCCATAAATTGGAGGACCTCCTTAAATCTGAAATGAAACATTGGTTGGATAGTACCAATCTGCGGAAATATGTAGATAAAAAAATGATACCCAGGGGTCTCAGACTCTTCAAACCTTCTATATTCCAGAACAGCCCTGAATTTCAAGTTGAATGGGAAAATGTTTTAGATAAATGTTCGTACTCTCTTATGGAGTTAGTTATCAAATACCGTATAGAAAAAACAGAACATATTGAACAGGAAATTGAGGTCTTGAAAAAGAAACTAGAACCATATAATAACACCAATGAGTTCAAAGAAAAGGACAGGACTATTATGGAAAAGCTAAATAGATTTGAACACTTATTATTAGATACAAAATGTAAGAAGTTTAAACGTGATATAGAGGATTACCAAAGTGGGACAGTTAGGTCCTACAAAACAGTGAATAGGGAGAGAAGAAATGAGCAAAATAGGGACACATATAAAGAAAGGACATTCACACAATCAGGATCCAATACTATACAGAATAGGAAAAAGTTCCAGAGAAACAACGATTGGAACTATAGATCTAGGGCAAATGATGACCATACACAGAATAGATCTCCACCCACAGAAAGACAACGAGGTTATATGGGTAGACAAAGAATTTATTCTAACTATCAAAATACCTCCATAGATTATAGACAAAGGAAGGATTCCATACAGAAGCAGAACTTGGGGGCAAGGCCCAAAATGGTGGACCACTCACATAGACCACAGGAGGTAGAATCAGAAGTTTTTTCAGAACCACTTCCCCGCAGATCACTTCAGAACAAAACCCCGTATCAGTTGAAACAAAAACGAGGAAGAGGAAGTATAGATTCAGAGGAAGAAGAGGGGGGAAGAAAGAAAAACTCAAGAAACTAAGACAAAATAAGAACAAAAATAGGGACAAACTAAAATCCCCTATATTCAATCTTTCATCAAAAGTACTTACAGATGCAGAAATTTCGCTCCTTAATAGGGGCTTAAAGTTCTCTCCGTCATCTCCCCTGAACATATTCAATCTCTTTGTGGAACTAAATAGGTACATACGGACCTTATGCCGCAAAAGACATTTTGCCAAATATAATCTAAGAAAGAACGATGAAGCAGCCATGCCTATCGTTCTGGACCAAGGGGACGATATAGCCCTTAGGATTTTGGAAGAACTCAACAACAGTTCACCAAAATCTCCACAGAAAATATTTTACATATCCAGAACTCAATTTAAACAGAAATCAGAATTCTATCCAATTAAGGCCAAGGGCTCCAGTGTGGATATGTTCTACAAAACCACACTGGAGGACTTCAAAAAACTCTGTACAGATCCCCATTCTCAGAAACCCAAACATAATCTCAGCAAACAGGAAAGAAAAGCTCTAACTAAATTGACTAAAGACACCTCCATAATCATCAAAGAGGCAGATAAGGGGGGCGGCCTCGTAATCCAAAATAGATCAGAATATATAACTGAGGCAAAAAGACAGCTAGAAGACCCCACCACTTATATCAAATTACATAGTGATCCTACCAAGGAATTCCAATCTGAACTGTTAGGATTGTTGGAAAGTGCTGTTGCCTCTGAGATCATCTCAAAAGAAGAATTTCGATTTCTTTACCCAGAACACCCAGTTATTCCCATCTACTATCACCTCCCCAAAATACACAAATCCCTCACTTCACCCCCAGGACGTCCTATTATTTCTGGTATTCACTCCCTCACTGCCAATCTTTCCTTTTATGTAGATTCACATTTACAGCCACGGGTTTCTCTTCTTAGATCTCACATTAAAGACACCACTCACTTTATGACACTGATTTCAGGTATTGAATGGAAAGACACATATGCTTTTCTCACTATGGATGCACAGAGTCTCTATTCAAATATACCCCACCAGAAGGGGTTATCAGTTATATCGAACTGTCTTAATCAAGATGGTGACCTTACCGTCAACCATCAAAAATTCCTTGTTGACTCTATTTCATTCATACTTCGCCACAATTATTTTTTGTTTCAGGACTCACATTACTTACAAATACTGGGTACCGCCATGGGGACCAGGTTCGCGCCCAGCTACGCCAACCTATACATGGGTCAATTCGAGGACCAACATGTGTGGGGTGGCGGGCACGGCGCGTCCCAGGTCCCCTACGGCAGGTACATAGATGATTTATTTATTATTTGGGACGGGGATGCACTTTCAGCACAAGCATTTGTTAATTCTCTCAATCACAACACGTATAATTTGAAATTCACTCACCAGTATCACTCTCATTGTATCAACTTTTTGGATCTGAGCTTAGAGGCACGCAATGGACGAATACATACTTCCAACCATGTCAAGGAGGTAGGATCAAATGCCTATCTCCATTACTCTAGTGCACATTACCCACCTTGGAAGAAAAGTATACCTCGGAGCCAACTGATACGTCTTAGACGTAATTGTTCTGACATAGAGTCCTTTGAACTACAAGCTAAAAATATGATAGACTCACTAGAACAACGAGGATACCCCACACCTTTATTACACAAGACACTAGAAGAGGTGAGAGGGCTGAGTAGAGATACTTTACTGTCTAAGAAGAGGGGACCTATTAAAAACTCTGAAATAGATAGGGAATACCATTTGGCCTTTATCACCACTTATAATGACTATTGTCCTAAAATAAAATCTATTATAAAGAAAAATTACAATATACTAAAACAAGATAACTGTTATGCACACCAGTGCCTGCAGGAATGTACTGGTGTTTGAACTGTTATGCACACCAGTGCCTGCAGGAATGTACTGGTGTCTGAACAGAGAGGGATGCAAAACAAATGAACTCACAGACAGACTGGGAAATATGACATAACGTACACAGAAGGTGATAGGGTAACAAAACCAACACAGAGTGAACAGAGAAGCCCAGAGGCTAAGAAACTGGGTGTCTCCCTAGTATTAGAAATGCTCAGATGGAAAAAGCAAGATGTTGTGTTTTAATACGTAGAGAACCCAAAATGCTGTTGCTAAGGGCAACAGCAAAACCCTAAAGGGTTACCAACGGGTGTGGCAGTAAACTCCTTTGTCAGAGATGGAATAATAGACACAAGGAGAGTCTCCACAATCCTAATTCTCACTTGCAGGGCCCAGGTACAGCTTACTGCCACTAAACTGACACATGGACACCCTGCACAGTGAGAGAGGATTAAGCAGGCAGGTCTGAAAGTACAGCCACAAACCTGCTGGGTTCACAGAATATCAAAAGAACCTCAGCAGGCTAAACGACTGACTCCAGTCTTACTTCTAGGTCTGGATTGGCAGAGTGTAGTACCAAATCCCCAGGCCTATTGGCAGTAAGCAACAACAAATACAAAGCTACACAGTACTGGCTAACTTTCAGGAACTGACTAACCAACAAAGATTCAGCAGCATCTGCTTAACCTGAGAAGAGGCCTTATAAAGCAGGTGCTGTCCACGCCCCCCTCAGACCTCACAGACTGTGAGCACAAAAACCAGCACCGGATCCCCTGCCTGTAACCACTGCACAGCAAAAGACCCGAACCGGAGTATCAGCTGCGCTCAGGTTACTCCGCTAGCACTTGTCTCCCGGTTGCCATGACGACGTGGCAGCACAGGGCAGGAGACCCTAACAGTACCCCCCCTCTGACGAGGGGTCAAAGAACCCCTACCACCGGGTTTATCGTGGAACTGCGAGAAGAAAGAGCGTATCAGTCTGGGGGCATGAAGATCACAACTGCGCACCCACGACCGCTCCTCCGGGCCATACCCCTTCCAGTGCACCAAAAATGACAGCCGACCCCGAACCATCTTGGAGTCAAGAATCCTTTCAACAACAAACTCCCTCTGGCCACGTATCAGAAGAGGGGAAGGTCTTCCTCTGGAAGAAGGATTACTAATCGCCCGTTTTAAAAGGGAACAATGAAATGTTTTATTGATACCCAAAGAACGGGGCAGATCTAACTGAAATGCCACCGGATTGATAACCCTGGTGATCTTATAAGGGCCGATGAACCGGGGGCCTAACTTATGAGATGGCTGTCTCAACTTCAAATTCTTGGTAGACAACCAGACGAAGTCTCCTAATTTGAAGCTGCAGGGTCTTTTTCGCTTATCAAAAACCCTTTTGGTCACTAATGACACAGACACAAGGGCTTTCTTCACTCTCCTCCAAATACCTCTAAGGACCGAAACGACAGAGGAACCACCAGGCGTGGAGTCCAGGGGGTCAAAAGAATTGGCCTTAGGATGATGCCCATACACACAAAGGAAGGGAGAGATCCCTGTAGCAGAGTGAGCCGCGTTGTTATAGGCAAACTCCGCCATTGACAGATGAGCAACCCAGTCAGTCTGACACTTGGAGACATAACACCTGAGGAACTGCTCCAAGGACTGGTTCACCCTTTCAGTCTGCCCATTAGACTGCGGATGGTAGCCTGACGACAAGCTGACAGAAATCTGGAGATCGGAACAAAATGCCCTCCAGAATTTGGCCACAAACTGGGATCCGCGGTCAGAGACCACATCAAGTGGCAACCCGTGGAAACGCACAACATGCAGCATAAATAATTCAGACAGGCATCTGGCCGATGGCAGCCCAACCAGTGGAACGAAGTGCGCCATCTTCGAAAACCTGTCAACGACAACCCAGATGGCTGTCATCCCCGAGGATTTGGGCAAGTCCACAACAAAATCCATTGAAATGTGGGTCCATGGCTTAGATGGAATAGAGAGTGGATGTAATGGGCCAACAGGAACCCCTCTAGGAGTCTTATTTCGGGCACAGATGTCACATGCCCGAACCCACTGATCCACATCCTTAGCCACCGAGGGCCACCACACCGCCCTAGATAGCAACTCCCGAGTTCTGGCAATACCCGGGTGACCTGCCGACTTCTTGGCATGGAATTCCAGGAACACTCGCTGTCTTAACTTAGGAGGCACAAACAAAAGACCTACCGGAAGGTCTGGAGGAGCCTGCTCCTGTGCTCTAAGGACTAATGACAAGAGGTCCTGGGTAATGCCCACTTTAATACATGATGGGGACACAATGGGCAACGGCTCCTCGGTGGTCTCCTGGATTGGAGCAAAACTCCGCGAGAGCGCATCAGCCTTGATGTTTTTTGACCCAGGGCGATATGTTATCAAAAAATTAAAGCGAGCAAAAAACAAAGCCCATCGTGCCTGCCTGGCATTGAGACGCTTCGCTGACTCTAAATATGCCAAATTCTTATGGTCGGTGAGAATTGAGACCACAAACTTAGCCCCCTCAAGCCAGTGTCTCCACTCCTCGAGTGCATCCTTAATAGCCAACAATTCCCGGTTACCCACGTCATAATTCATCTCGGCAGGCGAAAATTTACGGGAAAAGTAAGCACAGGGATGAAGGCGATTATCAGACACTCCCATCTGAGAGAGCACTGCCCCAATACCCATCTCAGAGGCATCCACCTCCACCACAAAAGGACGCTCTGGATCTGGGTGTCGCAGCACCTTGGCCGAGACAAATGCCCTTTTGAGACGGGCAAAAGCCGCTTTGGCCTCACGAGACCAGTGAGCAACATCCGCCCCTTTCTTAGTGAGTGCCACCAAGGGCGCCACTATAGACGAAAATCCAGCGATAAATCGTCTATAAAAATTTGCAAAGCCCAGGAAACGCTGAAGCGCCTTCAAACTAGTGGGCTGCACCCAATCCAGGACTGCCTGTACCTTGGAACCCTCCATTTGGAAACCTTCTGGGGAGATAATATATCCTAGAAATGCGATTTGCTGAACTTCAAATTCGCACTTCTCCAGCTTCGCCCCAAGCCGGTGGTCTCTGAGTTTCTGGAGGACTAAGCGTACATGCTTCCGATGTTCCTCCAGGGAATGGGAGAAGATTAGGATGTCATCTAAGTATACAACTAAGAATCTATCCAAATATTCCCTGAGCACATCGTTCATGAAATCCTGGAAGACTGCCGGGGCATTACAGAGCCCAAAAGGCATCACCAAATATTCATAATGCCCTGAGTGGGTATTAAAGGCAGTCTTCCATTCATCCCCCTCTCTTATTCGGATTAGATTGTACGCACCGCGTAGGTCAATCTTAGAAAAAATGGTGGCAGTACGAAGCTGGTCAAACAAGACCGAAATGAGAGGCAGTGGGTATGAGTTTTTAATCGTGATACGGTTCAATTCCCTGAAGTCGATGCAGGGTCGCAATGAACCGTCCTTTTTACCCACGAAGAAGAACCCCGACCCAACTGGAGACTGTGAAGATCTGATAAATCCTTTAGCCAAGTTCTCCTGAATGTACTCTGCCATAGCCTGAGTCTCAGGACGTGACAGGGAGTACAACCTGCTCTTGGGAAGCTTAGCATTCGGCAACAAATCAATGGCACAGTCATAGGGGCGATGGGGAGGTAGTACCTCTGCAACTTTTTTGGAGAACACGTCCGCAAAATCTGCATAACACCCTGGCAATCCTGGCAAACTTAGCTGCGAGAGCCTGACTGGAAGGCTCAAGCAACTCCTGAAACAATCAGTACCCCAACTAAGAATCTCCCCAGAGACCCAGTCAAATTGAGGATTGTGGGCCCTTAACCAGGGTAACCCCAACACCAATGGGGCAAAAGTACAGACAGTCACATAAAAGGACAATTTTTCAGAGTGTGTGGCTCCAATAAACAAAGAAATCTGGCTAGTGCAAGAGGTAATTTTACCCTGGGATAATGGTTCCCCGTTTAACCCACAAATCTCAATTTCCGACGCCAAGGGTACTAAGGAAACAGAGTGTTTCAGGGCGAATTGGCGGTCCATAAAAACCCTGTCGGCCCCACTGTCCACAAAGGCCCCAGTCTTGACAGTTTGACCGAGGATCTTCAAGGTCACCGGAATGATAAAAGTCTTCTTGGGAAATTCTGACTTCTGGCCTGACAGGATATTTCCCATCACCCTCAGGCCCTGAAGTTTTCCGGCTTTTTTGGGCATGATACTACCACATGACCCTTATTCCCACAGTACAAACACAACCCCTGCTGTCTCCTCCGCGTCTTTTCACTCGAGGAGAGGCGGGTAGCCCCAATCTGCATAGGCTCCTCGGAAAATTCCTCAGAGTCTGAGGTTCCCTTGGGAAAGAAGGAAACCTCGGTCTCCCTTTCAAGCCTACGCTCTCTCAGCCGTCTATCCACCCGGATGGATAACTGCATGAGCTGATCCAAGTTATCAGGCAAGGGATATTGTACCAGTTGGTCTTTTATCTGGTTAGAAAGACCTCTTCGGTACTGGTGTCTCAGGGCTGGGTCATTCCACTGGGTATCATGGGCCAACCTCCGAAACTCCGTACAGTAAACCTCAACTGTCCTTCGCCCTTGCTTAAGGATCGAAATCTGAGCCTCGGCTGAGGCCGTCTTGTCAGGATCATCATACAACATGCCCAGTGCCGTAAAAAAAGCATCAACACTTTTAAGCGACGGACAGTCAGGCTGCAACCCATATGCCCAGACCTGTGGGTCTCCTTGTAGCAAGGAAATCACTATGCCCACCCGCTGAATCTCTGACCCAGAAGACTGAGGCCTAAGCTGGAAATATAACTTGCAGCTCTCCTTGAAACAAAAGAACTGCGAGCGATCTCCAGAAAAACGATCCGGAAGATTTACTTTCGGCTCCTTAACCCCTGAAGGTGCTGCTGCTGCGGGATCTCCGCCAGCGGCCTGGGAGGTGTGCATTTTAATGGACAAATCATTAAATTGACGAGTCAGGACCTGCACCTGATCGACCACCTGTTGCAACGTATTTTGAGGGGTATGCTCCATATTCCCACAAAATTTCAACAGGAGTATTGGGCTGCTGAATATGTTATGCACACCAGTGCCTGCAGGAATGTACTGGTGTTTGAACTGTTATGCACACCAGTGCCTGCAGGAATGTACTGGTGTCTGAACAGAGAGGGATGCAAAACAAATGAACTCACAGACAAACTGGGAAATATGACATAACGTACACAGAAGGTGATAGGGTAACAAAACCAACACAGAGTGAACAGAGAAGCCCAGAGGCTAAGAAACTGGGTGTCTCCCTAGTATTAGAAATGCTCAGATGGAAAAAGCAAGATGTTGTGTTTTAATACGTAGAGAACCCGAAATGCTGTTGCTAAGGGCAACAGCAAAACCCTAAAGGGTTACCAACGGGTGTGGCAGTAAACTCCTTTGTCAGAGATGGAATAATAGACACAAGGAGAGTCTCCACAATCCTAATTCTCACTTGCAGGGCCCAGGTACAGCTTACTGCCACTAAACTGACACATGGACACCCTGCACAGTGAGAGAGGATTAAGCAGGCAGGTCTGAAAGTACAGCCACAAACCTGCTGGGTTCACAGAATATCAAAAGAACCTCAGCAGGCTAAACGACTGACTCCAGTCTTACTGCTAGGTCTGGATTGGCAGAGTGTAGTACCAAATCCCCAGGCCTATTTGCAGTAAGCAACAAATACAAAGCTACACAGTACTGGCTAACTTTCAGGAACTGACTAACCAACAAAGATTCAGCAGCATCTGCTTAACCTGAGAAGAGGCCTTATAAAGCAGGTGCTGTCCACGCCCCCCTCAGACCTCACAGACTGTGAGCACAAAAACCAGCACCGGATCCCCTGTCTGTAACCACTGCACAGCAAAAGACCCGAACCGGAGTATCAGCTGCGCTCAGGTTACTCCGCTAGCACTTGTCTCCCGGTTGCCATGACGACGTGGCAGCACAGGGCAGGAGACCCTAACAATAACTTATTAAGAGATGTCCTTCCAACTAAGCCAGCTTTCATTTTTCGGAAAGGGCGATCTCTAAAGAACTCGCTTGCACCCAGTCATTTAAGACCTGAGAAGAAAACCAATATTACTAGAGAACCCTGGCTTCCGCCGATAATGGGATTCTATAAATGTGGAAACACTAGGTGCATTACGTGCAATTATATAGAAAAAACACAATATGTGAACACTGATAAGGGGGAGAAACAATATAAAATCAGAAGCCATATCAACTGCAACTCGACATATGTCATATATATACTTCAATGCGGGTGCGGCCTATATTATGTAGGCCGCACCACTAGAAAACTTAGGATCAGGTTTCTTGAACATCGTAGAAACATTCTGAATAGGGTTTCCACACACAGTGTTTCCCAACACTTTAATGATCATCACAACGGGGACCCAAAAAGCCTCAAAATAATAGGAATTGAACACATTCCTACTACAATTAGGGGAGGGGACCGCTTCAAAAAACTGTGCCAACAGGAGGTCTACTGGATGTTTAGGATGGGATCTATCTATCCAGATGGCCTCAATGAAGCAGTGGAATTAAACATGATCATTTAATACAATAACTGATGGTTCCTTGAATTTAGTATATACTTTTCTTGTAATATTCAATCTAAATACCTACCTACTATTCCGTTTCATCTCTACCGAAAAAATCCCTAATCAGTGGCTTTCATTTTTTTTATATTTTTTGTCCTATTGTTCCCCCTTTTTTCCCTCCCTTCTGCCTATTTCCATTTCCTTGGTACGATATTATCAGTAACAGAGAGATACTGATATCCAGTTTAACTAAGTATTCTACAATATAACATCTCCATGAATAATAATCGGTTTCGTGTTTAAATAATATACTGAAAATATTAGTTTGTTGCCTGTATGTTCTAACAGCTAAATATGATAAAATCAGGATACTAGAGATGGTGCTACTATGTTATATATGTACCCGCAGCACGCTATGTTTAATACATGGTGCTGCAGGGTCACCATGGATACCGGCTAGGAGTGACGCGTGCGCTTCCGCACACGTGATCACGTTCCTTGTCGAAGAGAACGCGGCCAGAATAAGCCGCGTTACCATGGGGACGGACGCGACGACGGACGGAGGGCGGTACTTTCCGTCCGCCCGACGCATTAAGTGTGACGCGACACTGAAGGATGAATCTACTCCGGGCCGCGTCACCATGGCGACAGCCCGAGAAAGACTATTGGTGCAATCAAGACCCACGTCACTTCCGGTTTCCGTTGCTACAGCAACGGTCCGGGAGTAAAACGCTGGGCCTCTGCTAATTAGATAAACATATGGAAACAGAAGCACATCAACTGCAACAAGCCACTAGCAGCCGCTTCCCATAAATATTAGAACATAGGGCCTGCCTATAACCATATAGCCCAGAAATAAAATAAAGGGCTTTCCATATATATCATGTGATACTAAGCACATGATAACTACTGATCACATGACTCCTAATCCAACCTATGAAAATCCCTTTAGGAATGGTCTCCATGGTTACAGAGCAATAAACAAAAGCTCTGAATGGATTAATATATTACATAGCAAGAGCTTAATGAACAAAATTAAAAACTAGAAATACTTATTGTTACTTGAAATGTAGGTTTGTTATTACCAATGTTTCTTATATACAGGTAGGTCTGTCTTCTGTACACATTTTAGTTGTTTTTATTATTAGAAAGAGATATGCATGTGACTAACAGGAAATGTGCATCCAGGTGCCAATTAAGCCACCATTTTGTCTAGGGTATATAAAGCCCAAACCCAGACAGTACAGTATACCTTTGAAAAAGCTGCAAGGCATACGCAGCGAAACGCGTCAGTTTTTACCCATTGGAGCAGGACTTCTTCTCAATTGGATCCGGACCAGCCCTTACCAAACCTTTCCAGCTTTCCAGAGGAGTCCCAGAGAGGCACCATCCAATTACCGCACTGCATGAGGTACCCACTACACATGGGACATTGTATTCCATCTCCAATCCTCTAGCGGCATATGGAATTTACAAAGGACTCTCTAAATACCATATAAAAGGGACTCTCCACAGTGGATTATAACTGGACTTTCAGCACTCCAGGGCAATATTTGGAACGGATCCTATAGAGCTTTATGACACATATCCTGAACCATTACTCTGGGTAAAAAAATTATTTTTATATAAAAAATTTTTTTGCATGCACATGGCACATTTAATTGTACAGAACCTTGCTGTTTTTTAATCAGTTAGCGCTTTTAATAAATTTATTAAATTGTACACATTTAGTGGATTATTGCTCTTTCCCTCTTGCAGCGCAGCCTTCTTCCTTTTTCTTTCGTAATTATATTGGGAGTGACTTCCCTCTCAAACTTGGCTGCCGCTTAGCCGAGCATCTCGCCTCACAGCGCCCGAATACCCTTGGGTATATATTATCCTTCTCGCATCTGCCCCTAAGAACCTAGCAATCTGGTGGACCATTATGCAATAGGTAGCATCTATCCTTGTGTATCAATGCTTATTTTCCTATAGATTGCAAGCTTGCGAGCAGGGCCTTCCTACCTCTATGTCTGTCTGTTTTTGTCCAGTTTGTTCTATTACTGTTGTTCTAATTGTAAAGCGCCACGGAATATGCTGTGCTATATAAGAAACTTAATAATTATATTGTAATTTAAACAACAAAAAAGTGGGCGCTAATGTATTGACTGTGAGACACCTATGAAAACACTGATTTGGTGGCTGCAGCTTCTATATTTGAGGTGCCGACCCTCAAAAAAAATATATACAAATATAGAAACAAATAAGAAGCGCTGTCACCAATAGTGAGAAATATGAAATATTTTTATTACCGTGGTTACTAATCATCACAAAATATATTAAAAACAAATAAAAACCTTTCTGCTGAAATATTATCAAAGCTGCAATGTAACTGGAATTTATATGGTAACCTTTTTGTTATTAACACTAGAAGACTCCCTACATTATATCAAAAAAGATGTTACAATTCCTAAAAAGTCCTTAGATGTACTTTGCTGAATGGAGAAATCTCCAGAGTGTGCACACTCTTCAGGTGGAACAATTAATGTAGAAGTTCATTAATAGTCCTTTATACCGTTGTATGATCCACACAAATAATTTGTAAATGGGTCCACTGCAGAATGCAAAATAAATTCAGATAATGTGTCACTTTTATCTCCGTTCAAGCACTGAACTGTAGTGGTCCGATAATTAAGAGACTTTTCTGGGGTGCATATTTGTTAGATGTCTCAATTATAATCAGAGCGTGGCCCGCTCTACAGCAGTTATCAGTTCATATATTATGCTTACCCCCGTCTCTATTGATTGCGGACACGCCGAGGTTTCCTTCACCGATGCGGGCGCCGGCTGCCCGTGGCTTGCACTACGGTTTGAAGGATCTCCACGGAGCTTAGAGCTGCCTCGCTCCGACTGTGGTTCCCGTTTGTGGATCAATCAGTGGGACGAAATGGAGCCCCCAGCATGAATTTTTCAGCAGAAAAGGATGGCAGGATACTTAACGCGTTTCTCAGCCTCGGAACAGGGGCTGTTTCATCAGAAGTCTAGTCTTCTAGTGTTAATAACAAAAAGGTTACCATATAAATTCCAGTTACATTGCAGCTTTGATAATATTTCAGCAGAAAGGTTTTTATTTGTTTTTAATATATTTTGTGATTATTAGTAACCACGGTAATAAAAATATTTCATATTTCTCACTATTGGTGACAGCGCTTCTTATTTGTTTCTATTATTATATTGTAAGTCTGGCTCTGGCGTTAGCCACTGCCTCCTGAGCCATTTAAATCCCCACACGTCTCTGGACACCAGTAGATGTGCCCACGATATATCAGCCGTTCATTTGAACGGCTAATATATAGCGTCTATTGTGTACCCAGCATAAGACAGTAATGTCTGAGAATTCTTAGATGCACAGATTTATTAACTTATATGAAGTTAGCATTTCTGCCTTACAGCACTGAGCTCATGAGTTTAATTCCTGACCAGGACACCATCTGTGTGGAGTTCTTATGTTCTCTCTGCGTGTGTGTGGTGTTACCTCCACACTCCAAAATACAGAGGTAGGTTTATCGGCTTCTGCCAAAAATATTAAACCTACTTTCTGTAACTTATGCTGGGGCAAGGAACAATATAATGTGAGCGACTATTCTTTGTAAAGCGCTGTGGTATAAGTGAGTGCTACAAACAACTGTAAATAACAATGAATATATGTGACATGTCCTCAGTGTAGCGCGCTGCCTGCATTTGGGGATGTGACATGACACATTTGCCTTATATATCAGTGTAGAGGCCGCTGCCTGGGGTCACTCACACACCTGTCAGCCTGTGCTGCTGTAGAACACCGTAGCGCGGCACCTACGTAGTGACTGCTGCTGGCATGGTGATTGGGGGAGCCGCTCACACGGCGGGGGTCACTGCAGCCAGACACCGTAGCGGCCGTCCCGGCAGCCGCCGCCACCTCCCACCGTGTGCCAGTGACTGGGGGGGAGCCGGCGCGGTGCACGCTGGGTCGGGACATCCCCCTTCCCGCGCCGTGTGTGAGCCGCAGAGTCTGCGCTGCCGCCGCCATGTTGCCAGCAGCCGCCGCTGCCGCCGCCGTCAGCCTCTAGCTGTGCCCGCTTCTGCCCTCCCCTTCCCCTCCCTTCCTGACAGTCCAGCGCCGCCAGGAGGAGGAGGAGGCCGCAGCGGAGTCACCGAGAGCAGGGAGCGGCCATCCCGGCGCCGAACCATGTCCACCAAGGACGGTAAACACTCCACCACCGAGCGGGCGGTTAAATGTGAGTCTGTTTGTGTCGGTCTGTCCCCCCCTGACCGCGGACCCCTCCCCGGGCTGTCCGGGTGACAGCTCTCCGGGTCTCCCACCTCCTCGGCGAGCGTAAAGATGGCGGCCCCGCAGCTGATGGCCATGACCGGCCTGGGGAGATGGATCTGCCGGCCTGCACCCCCTCTGCCGAGCCTCCCGGTCCCGGAGCTCCCCTGGGACCGCTGTACGGGGTCAGACGCAGGCAGCCTGGCAGTGCAGGGGTTACTGTGTATCGCACAGCTCAGTGTGTCCTGTGTGTGTCTGTGTCACATGTGTACATCATGTAGCCACGCTGCCAGGGGAATGGGTGAGAGCAGTGCACACAGGGCTATTCCCGTGCAGGAGGGATGCCTGGATGTAGGTAGTATTGCTGTAATGGGATAATGACAGCTCGCAGGGTAACCTTCCCCCATGTGGCTGCTGCTGCTGCTGTATGGCTGCATCACTGCCATGATTTGGGAGCTGTCAGTGTGTGGGTGCAGGCAGGCCTGAAGGATTGGGATTCCTGAACAGCTCCTGTGGCTGCCGCTGTCTGCTCCTCTCTGCCATATTGTAGCTAAGGGAAATTGACACAGGCTGAGGAGTTATTTTAAATTGTTTAGTGTTATTAATAAAACAAGTGTTTCATTTTTTTTTTTATTTTTTTTTTGGTGGCCACAGCTTTTAAAATAACGCCTGAATGTAACTGATTTACATAAAAACAAGGTGATGACTATTACACTGATATGAACATATATCTGATTATCTGCTTGGCGGGTTTTGTCTGTCTTTTAATATAGAATATATATTATTTTGCTCATGTATCTGCTCTGATTTTGGAACCACCTTACATGAACATTGTGAAATTTGCAGTACAGCTCAGGGCTCTCTCAAATTCTAGCTGGGTACTCACCTAAAGAGGTATCTGTCCAGTCTGGTACTTCATGGGAGCAAATGACAATCAACCATTTTCACTCAAATGCTGGAACAGAAACGAAATTGATTGTTCAATTAAATTTGTTAAATGTATTTAACCAATTTGTCTGAACAACTATTGTCCGTTTTCCAGCGTTTGGGTGCAAATGGGGGTGATAGTCAGTTGCTCCCATGAAATACCAGATTTTTCTTCCCACCAGGCAGAGTGGACGAAAAATATTTAGGTGTGTACCCAGAATAAAAAAAGAAGTGGCGGATTGATGAGTTGTGAAAAGTGTATATTGTGGGCTACTGTACTACACCTATTGGCTTGTATCTACATTGTGTTACAAGCATAAAATGATTGTGTAAGAGCAGACGGGTGGTCTTCTGTATGCCGGCGGTCGGGCTCCCGGCGCTCTATCCACGACCCCCATAGAGGGAGTATAAAATAGTGTGGCGCGCGTAGCGTGCCACCGTGCCCGTGGCGAGCGCAGCGAGCCCGCAAGGGGCTCTTTTGCGCTCGCCACACTGTCGGTAAGCCGGCGGTCGGCCTCCCGGCGCCGGTATGCTGGTCGCCGGGAGCCCGACCGCCGGCCAGCCGTAGTGAACCCAGAGCAGACATATTCGTTCTAGGAGCAGGTAACTTTTCAAAACTTATATTTTCTTTAACTTTACTGTATATAAACCACCAACACTTGCATGATGGTTAGAGCTAAGATTTGTTGTAGCATTAGGTACAACAAATCACCTGCATTATATCAATTTAAGGGGCAAAAAAAAAAAAAAATTTCTTTTGTTGTTGCTATTTCTCCAAGTTGGGATTACTGCAAATGGTAATGCTATTTTTACATTATAGCTACTTTAATATAGCATTTAGTTTTTTGTTTTTTTTTGTGGCGCATGCAGACAGCTGTGGATCCTTAGTACATAAAAGTGGTTAATGTTATACTCGGCGGTGCTTTCCTAGTGCACTGTGTTCTGGTTTGGAAAGTGTGGCATGTGGCTGCAAAGTAGATAGTAATAGTCTTTATACTGTAGTGTATTACACAAGTTTACCACTTATGTGTAGTGTTGATGGACTAATTGTTTGGCTAAAGTTGACCACTTATAAAGCCTGCCTGGCAATTTTAGTATTTCTGGAAAATGTAATAACTTATTGTTTTTATGTACTTTTTTAAGTAGTTTTCCACTTTAAATTGTGCTTTACTCCAACCTTTTTTACTTCCTGTAATAAAACTTATTGGAGGTGCGTAATCTCTCATTCACAGCCGCTGTGTGAACTCTCCTGTTTTATAGTGAGCCAAGCTATGCCTAAGGTGATCAGCAGGTTGTAAATAAATGAGTGCTGAGTTATTATTGCTTCATAAAAAGGGGCTACCACCAAAGTTTTGTTACAGGAAAAGGGATAATTAAGTCAGCACGGACGGTGTAATGGTTAGCATTACTGCCTCACAGCACTGAGGTCATGGGTTTGATTCCCACCATGGCCCTAACTGTGTGGAGTTTGTATATTCTCACCGTGCTTGCGTGGGTTTCCTCCCACAATCCAAAAATATACTGATAGGTTAATTGGCTCCCAACAAAATTAACCCTGGTGTGAATGTGTGTGCGTGTACATGTGGTAGGGAATATAGAATATAAGTTCCCCGGGGCAGGGACTGATGTGAATGACCAAATATTCTCTGTAAAGCGCTGCGGAATATGCATGCGCTATATAAATAACTGGTAATAAAAAAATATAATTAGGGTAAAGTATGAGACTTCTTTTCAATTTTATGCCCTTTGTTCCAAATGCAAGACTATATCAATGTACTGTTGACAACCTACTAGCTTAAGTATTGTGTAAAACTGATTATTTCAGTTTGTAAACGTCTGCATATGATGACCGTGAGACCATATCTGCACTGAAAGGTAAAATGTTATCTTTAGGACTCTAAAGGGGGGTACTCACAGAGCGATATTCCAAGCAATCTGACTAGATTGCTTAGAATTTGAGCATTATCACTCCATGTGTACCCCCTACACAGCGATAGCGATGCGCAGCTATCGCTGGTGCTAGATTGGCCTGGGTGAAATGAACGCCCCCCCCCCCCCCCGTCTCCCCCCGCACGCTCAGCACACATTGTGCTGTGCTGAGTGGCGGGAGAGATGTGTGCTGAGCGGTTCGCTCAGCACACGTCTCACCCGCATCGACCCGTCTATATGGGCCTTTACTTTTCCTTATCCATGTAAACAAAGTTATCCACTCTTTTTTTTTTTTTTTAAAGCTTTCAGTAATACAAAATATAACTACTGTACAACAACTTGACTACACAATGGGGGTAATTCCAAGCTGATCGCAGCAGGATTTTTGATAGCAATTGGGCAAAACCATGTGCACTGCAGGGGAGGCAGATATAACGTGCAGAAAGAGTTAGATTTGGGTGGGTTATTTTGTTTCTGTGCAGGGTAAATACTGGCTGCTTTATTTTTACACTGCAATTTAGATTGCAGATTGAACTCATCACACCCAAATCTAACTCTTTCTGCACATGTTATATCTGCCTCCCCTGCAGTGCACATGGTTTTGCCCAATTGCTATCAAAAATCCTGCTGCGATCAACTTGGAATTACCCCCAATAGCCTCTGTGTAAACTATATAATGTAATATGTGGAAATCAGCTAAATGTGTCTTTAATATGTTCGGGTTTGAAAGGACTATGAAAAAGGGGAACATTCTGGTAAGGTTTAAAGCCAGCATCCTGTCTGTACAATGGGGCAGATGTATTACCTGGGGAAGGCATAAGTAAGTGATAAACCAGTGATAAGTGCAAGGTGATAAACGCACCAGCCAATCAGCTCCAATATGCAAATTGACAGTTAGGAGATGACTGGCTGGTGCGTTTATCACCTTGCACTTATCACTGGTTTATCACTTCCTTATGTCCTATCCTGGTTAATACATCTGCCCCAATGTGAGTTGACTGTATTTGCAGAGCTGTGACATTTTTTTTTTTTTTTACATAAAATACAAATTCAAAACCTAGCATGATAAAAGCAAGTATTGTACAAAAGCATGATGGGGTCGATTCACTTCAGATCGTTGTTAATGGCATCGGGAAGGAGGTCCTGGACGTATTCAGTTCAGCGCGCTGTTTAGTCCGACTATGGGGTTTCTGCTCGCACCCCTCCTGAGGTGCAAGCAGAAATCTGACAACTAGTGTCACATTGCTGTTTTGTGCCTTAATGCGGCACAAGCAGCGTTGTGGCGGGGCAGTTAAGTCGGAGAATACCCATTCTTGGGTCTAAACACTCGGTTTAAGGTGCGAGTACCGGCATTCTCCAACATAACAGCGTGCTAAATTACATATCTCCAGCTCCTCCTTCCTGGCACTATTCACATTTCGCTGAATTGAATCGACCCAGATATTACAGAATTATTGTGTGATTACATCATTAAATAAGCAGATAAGATGTATGAGTTAAAAAATCAAACCATTTAAGTAATAGAACAAAAATAACCCACAGCATCCACTCCTCAAGTGGTACTTGGGTCAAGAGCAATAGGCAGATCATTATTGATTATATGTAATAGATACCTGGAGGTATCGTGTAGACAGTGGCGTATTTGGCATCTCATCTCAATTGACAGTGTGGATATAGAACTCTCCCACATACTAAGACATTGTTCCATCTTAAACTTCTTTTCCAGACTTAGGTCTATTCATTCCATAAAAATAAAAAGCTTGGACCTAAACAAGGAAAATGATGGGGGAGATGGGGAAATTCCTGTAGTATTGTTTTGCAGCTGTGCGAATTGGCAGGAGTAATAACCTGCCCCCCTTTACTTATCCGAGCAGTAGACAGTCAAAGGCTAAACACCGCCTATTCTGCAGTGAAATAAAAATAATCAAGTTGTCTTTAGCATAGTGTTTGACCTGAAGCCATAGCTATCTAACAGACAGAGCCAAAAACTGTGAATTTAATCTGCGCTATCTTCACCACACCGATAGCATTAGTGAGGAGTGGAGCGTCCCATAAGGAAACTACTATATGGAGAAAGATACGCTCTATAAATGTCCAAAAACATTTCTGTATAAATGGGGTAGATGCTAGAATCAACTGGGCTAAAGGACCTCTGATGTCAGGGGGAGTCATGTCACCAGGGGGAGCAGCTAGGCCAGCGGGATAGTTCTGTTACTATCCGCTCCACCTACTATTCTCTTTAGTAACCTGGTGGCGAGTGAAGCGGAGCGAGCCACCGTGCCCGAAGCAGAGGTCCTTTCTCCAACTTCATTCTAGACATAACCGTATAAATGGGCAGTGTGAGCTGTGGTATTTTTAAATGTAAAGTGCGTTTGAGCTAAGTTTTTTCTGACTTATTTAAAGCTGTATTACCACCTAAGTGGAAACCTATTTAAAGCTCTCACTTCAAACTGGTTGTAGAGAGGGAGATTGGCCCTCCTACATAACCAATCAGAAGTCTGTCTAGGTGTAGAGGAATGCAATACATTCGAATGCAGACATTTTGTTGCAGTGTCATGGTAACAGAGTGAAATGTTTTAAGATGTCCTAAATATAATAAGTAACAGAATGCATCTGTTTCACAATTGAAAACAAGTAATGGGTAGCTACAAACTTGCAATCTAATTAGTCCTTTATAAAAAAAAATATTTAATTAGCATATTGTAATTAACTATTTGATTTTAAGAGAAAATCTACTTCAGAAAGTGAACTTGAGAAAGCAGTGCTGTTAAGTTTGTATTGTAGGAGACCACAAAATTGTTCTAAATGTGTCTATAGGAAAACGAACACTAAAACAACTTATACCGCATTCACACCGCAAATGCCGGATCCTACCCGGTAAGACAAACGTGTACTTACCGGGTGGGATCCGGCATTTGCGCTCCGTTGCAGGCTTTCCGACCCGGCAATATACCGGGTCGGTTGCCATGACAACGGAGGGAGCAGCAGCAGCGGGGGTGGAGGCGGGAGATGAGCTCATCTCCAGCGCCGCCTCTCCCTATCTTGTGAATGGGAACCGTGTCGCATCGACACGGCTCCCATTCACACCGCACCTGACCCGGTAATCAACCCGGGTAAAACCCTTCTTTTTTACCGGGTTGAATTACCGGGTCAGGCGACCCGCTAATTCAGCTAGTGTGCTTTCACATCGCACACTGACCTGGGTCGACACGGCAATATGCCGTGTCGATACCGGGTTATTTGTGCGATGTGAAAGGGGTATTAGTGTACGTGAACTATGTTCTTGGGAGAGCCTAAAGCTGGGTACACACTTGGAAAACAGATCTGTGGAACCATTCTAATGATTGGTAAGTTTTATGTTCAAATGATCTAGTGCATACACACTTACCAATCCTTCAAAGGGCCGGGCGGCGGGACACCCATTCATACAGGCAGATTATTATTATTATTATTATTATTATTATTATTTATTAATTATTATTATTATTATTATTATTCTTTGACTACAGGCAGGACGCCAAGACTTATTAAAAAAAAAAAAAAAAAAGCCTAATATACAAAAATAAAAAAATTGTGTTTTTATTCACAGGACGGTATTCAGTTGTTTTATCGCTTCCGATCTTCTGTGTAAAGTGATGGGAGAGCCTGAGGCGATATTCAATTGTTCTTTTTTATCATGCATATTGTGTCCATAAGTGTGGGGCTTATCCGCGTATAGTAGCTAAACCCGACCAAACTAATAAGCTCAACGCGAAAAGTCCAGTTACTTTTCACCAGCGAGCTGAAATGCAGGTGCCGGCAACCAATCGCTCCTGAATGAAGCAACAGTTGCATAGCTCAGTTGGACGCCATTGACTGGCTGCCTGCGATAAAACAATTGAATACCACCCAAAATGTTAATGCCAGTGACATGGCCAGTACTAATATTTAACTTTTTGTGTGTGTGTTTCTCTAAAAAGCGCTTTTGCACGTTCCATATAGTATTACTATTCTGGTTTATTTAAATATAAGTAATAAGTAGGACTAATGCTTAACATTAACTTGTTCTTATTTTCAATTTATATCTGAGTGTACTTTGTATGTTTTAATATGTTTACTCAATCTACATATATTCAGATGTTTAGTTAAACAGACAAAGGAGGACTCTGGTGTTTGGGCATATATAGATGTAATAGGAATGATGAACAGTAAAAAAATGGTTTTATTGAAAGAGGTCAATTAAATCTTATCAAAGCCTAATAACTTTGGATTGTTGATTTTAGAAAGCCTTAAAACATGGTTGATCATGGTTTCTAATACATATCAATGTTTCACAGTATTAATATAAGCAGGATCCATTTTTATTTTATGTATTTTTTTCATTAAAACATTTATGCAAAAAACAAATGCTTAAAACAAAAACAGATTTATTTGGTGGGGGGGGGGTTTAAAAAGAAAAAAAAAAAAAACTTTTTTTTTTTTTTTCAACCCTACCAGCAGTATGAATGATATATCAGCAAATGGGTACCCAGCATTAGCTAGTCATAAAACTCTTGAATATCCTTTCTTCAAGGTGTCTTTTTGATACTTTTTTATGTCAGTCAGTCAATTGACCGCCTGTCTGTATCTCTGCAGTCAGGATACTGACACCAGCTGGAATACCGGCTTTCGGAGTCCTGACCGCCAGCTGGTTACCCCTCTTGTGTGGTGGTCCACGACACCACCCGGATGGGCTTAGTAACCTGTGGTGACCGAAGGTCGCCACCGGGCCTGAAGCGTGGCGAACCCACGAAGGGACACGCTGCACTTGCTGTCGGTCTCCTGACCGCCGGGATCTCGTACTGTTCCCTTTACATTTCTGTCCAGTGCCATTCAGAAGGTGACAGGACACATAACAAGCGCTTGATTTATATCTTGACATTGTACGTCTGAGGTTCCATACGTAGAAACTATAAGATGTTATTAAAAAAGAGTTTAACAAAATCATGCACAGTTGAGAAGGTGGGTCTTCTTAAGGAGTATGTTTTTAGAATCTCTTAATAGTTAGCACTTATGGTTTATCTATACCTGCCCCTAAAGTGTACCTGAGCAAAGTCCATTAATCCACTTTGTGAGCTGATCCAATATTTATGTGACATTAGTGAAGCATGATACACCGTCATGTTTCATGTGCATTAATAGGCTGAATATTTATGCTTTGCAAAATTAAACTTTCCTTTGCTCAAATGCTTTCACATTTTTAGTCTTTAGAAATCATGTTGACAGATACAGATTTTGATTACGTTATTTTATTCATTTACATGTTTGTTGCTTGCTCTAGCATTTTTACAGATTACAAGACACAGGCCTGCCAAGTGCTTGTTATGATGGGATAAATTTCAACCATTAGAGTAGCTTTTTTTTTCCCATATGTGTCCTAGTAGAAGCTGATAGGACAAACCGTTTGATACAGGCATTGCTGTATTGTCCTTTGCTCGGGAATGTTCATGTAATATCTCTGCCATGACATCACAGGATTTCCTCTTTAAATGATAAAGCTGCACAACATGTTCACTTTCAGTGCTGTGATCCAGATAATTGAATTCCCCCCTTAAGCTCTCTGCACATTTTACATCTGTCTTGCCTACAGTGCAGCATGGTTTTGCCCAGGTGCAGTTACTTCCTTTTTTTCTTTTTTCTCGTTAATGTACTTCCAAATCTGAATCAGACCCTGAGTTAGTCTGTTCCTGGCGCACGCACGCTGTATCCTCTGGATGTTAATAACACCACAGTTTTAAGGTGGGGCTGCCAGTAAGTAGTAAATGACCACAAAACTTATAGTGTTCATTGTAGCACCCTGTACTTTTCAAAATCCGTGCAGTTCCTTTTTCCTGCCTGGGCTGTCACTCTCTGCTGTGGGGCTATTTAGCACACTCTGATCTGTTACTCAGTGCTGTGATACAGACCTGTGTGTGCTGAGAAGCACCAGAGCAGAGAGCGACATCCCAGACAGGAAAGAACTGCACAGGATTTGAAAGGTGCAGGGTGCTAGAATGAACACTAAACTTAGAATACTAGTTGGTTTATGTAAAAGTGGTAATAGTATTTATAAATATCCCAGAAAGCTATTTCCTACATACAGATACTGTGGTGCTATAGGTACCTTATTCACTTGCTCAGATACTGTAAGTGACTGAACCCTGAAGGTTCACATCTGTCTGCTTTTATTGTGCACACATGAAGACACATGAAACTTGCATCACCCAGTTACGCATATATATGTATGTGTGTGTGTAAGTATACTCTTACAAATCTGTGTGTAGGTTTATTTTCATCTTTTTATGCAGCTAGCCTGCTTCTGTTATTATTGAACAAAAAGTGAACCCAACATGAAGAGCCCGGGTGTGGAAACGTGAATACCCTTACCGTTTCCATATATGTAAATAGGGCAGTTTGAGCCAGTTGTTGCTAATCAAGTCATAGTAACATCGTTTCTCTGACGTCCTAGTGGATGCTGGGAACTCCGTAAGGACCATGGGGAATAGCGGCTCCGCAGGAGACTGGGCACAAAAGTAAAAGCTTTAGGACTACCTGGTGTGCACTGGCTCCTCCCCCTATGACCCTCCTCCAAGCCTCAGTTAGATTTTTGTGCCCGGCTGAGAAGGGTGCACACTAGGGGCTCTCCTGAGCTTCTTAGTGAAAAGTTTAGTTTTAGGTTTTTTATTTTCAGTGAGACCTGCTGGCAACAGGCTCACTGCATCGAGGGACTAAGGGGAGAAGAAGCGAACTCACCTGCGTGCAGAGTGGATTGGGCTTCTTAGGCTACTGGACACCATTAGCTCCAGAGGGACCGAACACAGGCCCAGCCTCGGAGCTCGGTCCCGGAGCCGCGCCGCCGGCCCCCTTACAGAGCCAGAAGCAAGAAAAGGTCCGGAAAAATCGGCGGCAGAAGACATCAGTCTTCAACAAGGTAGCGCACAGCACTGCAGCTGTGCGCCATTGTTACTCAGGCACACTTCACACTCCGGTCACTGAGGGTTCAGGGCGCTAGGTGGGGGCGCCCTGAGCAGCAATGTAAAACACCTTGGCTGGCATAAATACACCACATATAACCCCCAGGGCTATATGGGTGTATTTTAACCCCTGCCAGAATTACCAAAAAAGCGAGAGAAAAGGCCGCCGAGAAGGGGGCGGAGCCTATCTCCTCAGCACACGGGCGCCATTTTCCATCACAGCTCCGCTGGAAGGACGTCTCCCTGACTCTCCCCTGCAGTCCTGCACTACAGAAAAGGGTAAAAAAGAGAAGGGGGGCACTAATTTGGCGCAGTTTTATATTAACAGCAGCTATAAAGGGAAAAACACACTTTATAGTGGTATTCCTGTATATATATAGCACTCTGGTGTGTGCTGGCATACTCTCCCTCTGTCTCCCCAAAGGGCTAGTGGGGTCCTGTCCTCTATCAGAGCATTCCCTGTGTGTGTGCGGTGTGTCGGTACGATTGTGTCGACATGTTTGAGGAGGAAAATGAGATGGAAGCGGAGCAATTGCCTATTATACAGTTGTCACCCCCTAGGGAGTCGACACCTGAGTGGATGAGCTTGTGGAAGGAATTGCGTGACAGTGTCAGGGTATTATGTTTGGTGAGAAAAAACTGCCTGTAGTTTTTCCTGTATCCGAGGAATTAAATTAAGTGTGTGATGAGGCGTGGGTTTCCCCCGATAAAAAACTGATAATTCCTAAAAGGCTATTGGCATCGTACCCTTTCCCGCCAGAGGATAGGGCACGTTGGGAAACACCCCCTAGGGTGGATAAAGCGCTCACACGCTTGTCTAAACAGGTAGCACTACCCTCTCCTGATACGGCCGCCCTAAAGGAACCGGCCGATAGAAAGCTGGAGAATATCCTAAAGTGTATATACTCTCACACGGGTGTTATACTGCGACCAGCAATAGCCTCAGCCTGGATGTGCAGTGCGGGCCTGGCGTGGTCGGATTCCCTGACTGAAAATATTGATACCCTAGATAGAGACAGTATATTATTGACTATAGATCATCTGAAGGATGCATTTCTGTATATGCGTGATGCACAGAGAGATATTTGCCGTCTGGCATCAAGAGTTAGCGCGCTGTCCATTTCTGCAAGAAGAAGTTTATGGACGCGGCAGTGGTCAGGGGATGCGGATTCTAAAAGGCACATGGAAGTATTGCCTTATAAGGGGGAGAAGTTATTTGGGGTAGGTCTATCAGACCTGGTAGCCACGGCAACTGCTGGAAAATCCACATTTTTACCCCAGGTAGCTTCTCAACCTAAGAAGACGCCGTATTATCAGGCGCAGTCCTTTCGGCCCCATAAGGGCAAGCGGGCAAAAGGCGCCTCATTTCTGCCCCGTGGTAGAGGGAGAGGAAAAAGGCTGCAACAAACAGCCAGTTCCCAGGAACAAAAGCCCTCTCCCGCCTCCGCAAAGTCCTCAGCATGACGCTGGGGCTTTACAAGCGGACTCAGGCACGGTGGGAGCCCGTCTCAAGAAGTTCAGTGCGCAGTGGGCCCACTCGCAAGTGGACCCCTGGATCCTTCAGGTGGTATCTCAGGGGTACAAATTGGAATTCGAGACGTCTCCCCCTCGCCGTTTTCTAAAGTCTGCTTTACCGACGTCTCCCTCAGACAGGGAGGCAGTATTGGAAGCCATTCACAAGCTGTATTCCCAGCAGGTGATAATCAAGGTACCCCTCCTACAACAGGGAAAGGGGTACTATTCCACACTATTTGTGGTACCGAAGCCGGACGGCTCGGTGAGACCAATTTTAAACCTAAAATCCTTGAACACTTACATACAAAGGTTCAAATTCAAGATGGAGTCACTCAGAGCAGTGATCGCAAACCTGGAAGAAGGGGACTATATGGTGTCTCTGGACATCAAAGATGCTTACCTACATGTCCCAATTTACCCTTCTCACCAAGGGTACCTCAGGTTTGTGGTACAGAACTGTCACTATCAGTTTCAGACGCTGCCGTTTGGATTGTCCACGGCACCCCGGGTCTTTACCAAGGTAATTGCCGAAATGATGATACTCCGAAGGAAGGGAGTTTTAGTTATCCCTTACTTGGACGATCTCCTGATAAGGGCAAGATCCAGGGAACAGTTGGAAGTCGGGGTAGCACTATCCCAGATAGTGCTGCGCCAGCACGGTTGGATTCTCAATATTCCAAAATCGCAGCTGATCCCGACGACACGACTTCTATTCCTAGGGATGATCCTGGACACAGTCCAAAAAAAAAGGTGTTTCTCCCGGAGGAGAAAGCCAGGGAGTTATCCGAACTAGTCAGAAAGCTCCTAAAACCAGGCCAAGTCTCAGTGCATCAATGCACAAGGGTTCTGGGAAAAATGGTGGCTTCTTACGAAGCAATCCCATTCGGCAGATTCCACGCAAGAACCTTCCAGTGGAATCTGCTAGACAAATGGTCCGGGTCGCATCTTCAGATGCACCAGCGGATAATCTTGTCTCCAAGGACAAGAGTGTCTCTCCTGTGGTGGTTGCAGAGTGCTCATCTTCTAGAGGGCCGCAGATTCGGCATTCAGGACTGGGTCCTGGTGACCACGGATGCCAGCCTGAGAGGCTGGGGAGCAGTCACACAGGGAAGAAATTTCCAGGGCTTGTGGTCAAGCCTGGAGACATCACTTCACATAAATATCCTGGAGCTAAGAGCCATCTACAATGCTCTGAGCCTAGCAAGACCTCTGCTTCAAGGTCAGCCGGTGCTGATCCAGTCGGACAACATCACGGCAGTCGCCCACGTAAACAGACAGGGCGGCACAAGAAGCAGGAGGGCAATGACAGAAGTTGCAAGGATTCTTCGCTGGGCAGAAAATCATGTGATAGCACTGTCAGCAGTGTTCATTCCGGGAGTGGACAACTGGGAAGCAGACTTCCTCAGCAGACACGACCTCCATCCGGGGGAGTGGGGACTTCACCCAGAAGTCTTCCACATGATTGTGAACCGTTGGGAAAAACCAAAGGTGGACATGATGGCGTCCCGCCTCAACAAAAAACTAGACAGGTATTGCGCCAGGTCAAGGGACCCTCAGGCAATAGCTGTGGACGCTCTGGTAACACCATGGGTGTACCAATCAGTGTATGCGTTCCCTCCTCTGCCTCTCATACCCAAGGTACTGAGGATCATAAGAAGGAGAGGAGTAAGGACTATACTCGTGGCTCCGGATTGGCCAAGAAGGACTTGGTACCCGGAACTTCAAGAGATGCTCACAGAGGACCCGTGGCCTCTACCTCTAAGAACGGACCTGCTCCAGCAGTGACCCTGTCTGTTCCAAGACTTACCGCGGCTGCATTTGACGGCATGGCGGTTGAACGCCGGATCCTGAAGGAAAAAGGCATTCCGGATGAAGTCATCCCTACCCTGATCAAAGCCAGGAAGGATGTAACCGTACAACATTATCACCGTATTTGGCGTAAATATGTTGCGTGGTGCGAGGCCAGGAAGGCCCCTACAGAGGAATTTCAACTGGGTCGTTTCCTGCATTTCCTGCAAACAGGACTGTCTATGGGCCTAAAATTAGGGTCCATTAAGGTTCAAATTTCGTCCCTGTCGATTTTCTTCCAAAAAGAACTGGCTTCAGTTCCTGAAGTACAGACGTTTGTCAAGGGGGTACTGCATATACAACCTCCTTTTGTGCCTCCAGTGGCACCTTGGGATCTCAATGTAGTTTTGGGGTTCCTAAAATCGCATTGGTTTGAACCACTTTCCACTGTGGACTTAAAATATCTCACATGGAAGGTGGTAATGCTGTTAGCCCTGGCTTCAGCCAGGCGTGTTTCAGAATTGGCGGCTTTATCCTATAAAAGCCCTTACCTAATTTTTCATACGGACAGGGCAGAATTGAGGACTCGTCCTCAATTTCTCCCTAAGGTGGTTTCAGCATTTCACTTGAACCAGCCTATTGTGGTGCCTGCGGCTACTAGGGACTTGGAGGACTCCAAGTTGCTGGACGTAGTCAGGGCCCTGAAAATATGTTTCCAGGACGGCTGGAGTCAGGAAATCTGACTCGCTGTTTATCCTGTATGCACCCAACAAGCTGGGTGCTCCTGCTTCTAAGCAGACTATTGCTCGTTGGATTTGTAGTACAATTCAGCTTGCACATTCTGTGGCAGGCCTGCCACAGCCAAAATCTGTAAAAGCCCATTCCACAAGGAAAGTGGGCTCATCTTGGGCGGCTGCCCGAGGGGTCTCGGCTTTACAACTTTGCCGAGCAGCTACTTGGTCAGGGGCAAACACGTTTGCTAAATTCTACAAATTTGATACCCTGGCTGAGGAGGACCTGGAGTTCTCTCATTCGGTGCTGCAGAGTCATCCGCACTCTCCCGCCCGTTTGGGAGCTTTGGTATAATCCCCATGGTCCTTACGGAGTTCCCAGCATCCACTAGGACGTCAGAGAAAATAAGAATTTACTTACCGATAATTCTATTTCTCGTAGTCCGTAGTGGATGCTGGGCGCCCATCCCAAGTGCGGATTGTCTGCAATACTTGTACATAGTTATTGTTACAAAAATCGGGTTATTATTGTTGTGAGCCATCTTTTCAGAGGCTCCTCTGTTATCATGCTGTTAACTGGGTTCAGATCACAGGTTGTACGGTGTGATTGGTGTGGCTGGTATGAGTCTTACCCGGGATTCAATATCCTTCCTTATTGTGTACGCTCGTCCGGGCACAGTATCCTAACTGAGGCTTGGAGGAGGGTCATAGGGGGAGGAGCCAGTGCACACCAGGTAGTCCTAAAGCTTTTACTTTTGTGCCCAGTCTCCTGCGGAGCCGCTATTCCCCATGGTCCTTACGGAGTTCCCAGCATCCACTACGGACTACGAGAAATAGAATTATCGGTAAGTAAATTCTTATTTTTTGAGGTTGAAAAAAGATAATTTGTTCATCGGGTTCAACCTATTTGTTGTCTCCTGTTCTGTATTAATTTTTAGGATTAATTAAGTCTGTTGCTAAATCCTGAGTCATTATTTGCTCATAAGGAAGAGGAACCAACTCTGTATAAAGCAGAATCTTTGGTAGTTCAGTCTGGAGCATTCAGGTTTGGGATCACCAAACACATCTGATATGATCTATGGGAATCAATTGTTGCTCCTCATCAGTGTAGAAAGTCTATTAAGGCAATATCTACACCGTTTGAAGTCCATCATTTTATGAGAATGATTATTTGAAAATGGAGAACATTGAAGACTAGCGAATTCACCCAAAGGTAGTGTGGTGCCCATGAGAAATAGCAGAGTCCAAAATATACATTCAGCCTAATTTTTCTGTTTAAAGAAAAAACAGCACTGTGTTTGGTAAAAGGCAAACCGAGCACATCACTACAAGTGCCTCATACATGCAGTCATTTATTTATTTATTTATTTATTTATTTATTAACAGTTTCTTATATAGCGCAGCAAATTCCGTTGCGCTTTACAATTTGAAATAACAATAACAAACTGGGTGATAACAGTCATAGAGGTAGGAAGGCCCTGCTCGCAAGCTTACAATCTATAGGGAAATAGCACCTTTCCTTGTGTACATATGCCTATCTATTGCATAGAATGAGAAGACATGTGAGGATATGTGTGGACTGTACAGAGTGGATGCAATTTGATAGGAAGGTTTATGCATAGTATACTAGTATCCAGGTTAATACATCTACCCCATAGTATTCTATGCAAGACTATCTGTTAGCCAAAGCTTGGCCGAAATTGTGTCGTACAACTGAATGGTTAGCCTAATTCTTAGAAAGTAATCAAGTCTTTATAATAGTTTGAGCCAATTGAAGACCTCCACCCCAGTGTCATGTTGTGCAGTTAAGGGTTGGCCCAAATTCTTGAATCGTACATATAGCAGCAGTATTTCCAAGAGTCATTGAATCATGTGTTGTATTTTCACAGTTGGTTTCTTCGTGTGGACATAAATAGATGTATAATCTCCCAAATGCGGCACTCCTGGCATAAGGGATAGCACACTGGCATCACATACAGTATGTCAGTGTTTCAGTGCCCCGTCTTTATTCTTCTAATCTGCATCTGGGAGATATATATAACTGCTACAGTTGCTGTGCGGGCACCCGGATAAGTAGAGCCAGACATTTAGAGAGAGAGTTATTTAGATGTAGATATTAATATTTTTTTCTTTAATAAATGACAAAGTGAAATCGTAAGGTCTATCACATGAGATTTGAATTTATCATACTTTAGGACTTGTTGAGGGTTTAAATGGCTATGATTTTTATTATGTAGAACAACTGATAGGCTATCATTCTTTTGTACATGATTGCAGGTGTGCATTTTGTGTATATGTAAAATATAACATTTGAAGTACATTTGTACAAGTCATTACGTTTTGAATGGACAAGAGGTTTGACAAGTAATGAACTTTTAACTCGTATTGATATCACTGCCAGAGGGGTCTTTTTCAAGTGTGTGTATGAGGCCTGTCTGTGAAATCATACAGTAAAGCATTGCTACTTCTGCGAAAAGATTGCACTCCTATAAATTCTTATTTTATTATTGTAGTTTCATATTACGTTTCAGATACAATATTTATTGTATACAATAAAATGGTTGCCAACAATTTAAAATATTTTCTAGGCCCAATTTGTTGGTGTTACAAAGCACATCATTCATCCTGCGGTGGAGCTAGCTCTTCCTTCGCTGCAATTACCAGCATAACGTGTTTAGTAAACAAGGTATTTTTTGTTTTGTAAATAATACTGTTTAATAAATATTAACCTGTAGAGCACAGATGATAGGAATAGATAATGAGTACTGAATTCCAGCATACACATAAGAGGAACGGTGCTAAGCAGGATTCATTTTTTCCCCCATTAATAAATACATGCAAAAAAAAAGTTTAAAAAGACAAAAAATTATTTTTCTCTGGTTTTAAACTTTTTTTTTTTTCTCTAACCCTGCTTTAAACCTTAAGCTTGGTACACATTAGACGATTTTTTGAACAATGCGGACAATAACACAACGATACAACAATCGTCCAGTGTGTACGCACAATGGGGGTCATTCTGAGTTGATCGCTCGCTAGCAGTTTTTAGCAGCCGTGCAAACGCTATGCCGCCGCCCACAGGGAGTGTATTTTAGCTTGGCAGAAGTGCGAACGGTTGTATCGCGGAGTGGCTACAAAAATATTTTGTGTGCTTTCAGAGTAGCTCAAAACCTACTCAGCGCTTGCTATCACTTCAGACTATTCAGTTCCGTATTTGATGTCACAAACCCGCCGAGCGTTTGCCCAGTCACGCCTGCGTTTTTCCGCACACTCCCTGAAAACTCAGTTGCCACCCAGAAACGCCCACTTCATGTCAGTCACTCTGCGGCAAGCAGTGCGACTGAAATGCATCGCTAGACCCTGTGCAAAACTACATTGTTCGTCATTTCCGTACATCGCGTGTGCGCATTGCGCCGCACTGCCGGTTTTTTTTTTTAGCCTGATCGCTGCACTGTGAACAAATGCTGCTAGTGATCAACTCTGAATAACCCCCAATATCATTAACAATGCGGGCTCCTGCGGGTCTTTAACTAGATTGCCTATCGTCCGAACATGCAGGTCAGTCTGATGATATCGGCAGAAACTGCATGTTCGGGGATGTGGCAGGGTGACTATATCGCTCTTGGAGAGACAGTTGACAAGTATGAATTTATCTGTTTAACTGCTTTAATGTAAGATTATTCCTGTGCTAGGAAATACACCCAACCCATTTTTATTGTGATCCATAGGATTGTCAGGTGGACTTTGATAGTAATTTATGGGACAAATATTTACATTGAAACAAGTGTACTCTAGGGAAGGCGTTTGTAACACCTTTTATTGATGCTTAGTTTTGGTATTAATAACTTAGATTCATTTTTAGTTATAACACAAAGGTAAAATAAAACCTTATGATGTACATTAATAGCATCAATTTTGCCTTTTGAAATCCTAGTTAAGGACCACGCATTTTTCAAGAAGCAGCTGTTGGGTTGTAGTCTGCACTACTTACCCCTTTATTTTTACTGTAGCAAGTTCAGGGAGTAATGTAGTTTAAGGTCCACAATGCGCACCTCCTCCTCACTGCCTACCAAAAGCTAATTTGAGTTAGGTTTAACATCAAGGGACTGGTAGTACAGCTTTGCAATTCATGTGTTTTTTTTTTTTTTTACAGTAATCTAGGTAGATCAAGACATATGTATCGCTATTAGATTTTACTCTTCACATAGGGTTTCCCAACACAGAATGAAGGATACATGTTTAACTAAATCTGGCCAACAGATATCTTTGTTTTTTTTTTTTTTTTTGGTTTCTTTTAAATCACTGAGATACAGTGGGGCAAAAAAGTATTTGGACAGCCAGTGATTGTGCAAGTTGACCCACTTAAAAAGATGAGTGGTCTGTAATTTCCATCATAGGTACACTGCAACGGTGAGAGACAGAATCTGGAAAAAAAAACCAGGAAATCACATTGTATGATTTTTAAACAATTTACTTGAATATTCTTTTGGTAAATAAATATTTGGACACCTACCAAGCAGCAAGGTTTCTGGCTCTCACAGACCTGTTACTTCTTCTTTAAGAAGCTCTTCTATCCTCCACTCATTACCTGTATTAATGGCACCTGTTTGAACTGGTTATCTGTATAAAAGACACCTGTCCACACCCTCAAACAGTCACTACCTCTCCATGGCCAAGACCAGAGAGCTGTCTAAGGACACTAGGGACAAAATTGTAGAGCTGCACAAGGCTGGGATAAGCTACTCGACAATAGGCAAGCAGCTTGGTGAGAAAAGATCAACTGTTGGCGCAATTATTAAAAAATGGAAGAAATACAAGATCACTGACCATCTCCCTCGACTTGGGGCTTCATGCAAGATCTCACCTCGTGGGGTATCGGTGATCTTGAGAACGGTGAGGAATCAGCCCAGAACTACACGGGGGGACCTGGTCAATGACCTCAAGAGAGCTGGGACCACAGTCACAAAGGTTACCATTAGTAACACACTACATCGTCATGGATTGAAATTCTGCAGCGCCCGAAAGGTCCCCCTGCTTAAGCCAGCACATGTCCAGGCCCGTCTAAAGTTTGCCAGTGACCATCTGGATGATCTAGAGGAGAATTGGGAGAATGTATTGTGGTCAGATGAGAGCAAAATCGAACTTTTTGGTATAAACTCCACTCGCCGTGTTTGGAGGGAGAAGAATGATGAATGGCATCCCAAGAACACCATACCCACTGTGAAGCATGGGGGTGGTAACATCATGCTTTGGGGCTGCTTTTCTGCAAAGGGGACAGGATGACTGATCCGTATTAAGGAGAGGATGAATGGGGCCATGTATCGTGAGATTTTGGGCAAAAACCTCCTTCCCTCAGTAAGAGCATTGAAGATGGAACGTGGCTGGGTCTTCCAGCATGACAGTAACCCCAAACACACCGCCCGGGCAACTAAGGAGTGGCTCCGTAAGAAGCATTTCAAGGTCCTGGAGTGGCCTATCCAGTCTCCAGACCTCAACCCAATAGAAAATCTGTGGCGGGAGTTGAAAGTCCATGTTGCCCAGCGACAGCCCCAAAACATGACAAATCTAGAGAAGACCTGCATGGAAGAGTGGGACAAAATACCTGCTACAGTATGTGTAAACCTGGTCAAGAACTACAGGAAACGTTTCACCTCTGTAATTGCCAACCGAAGTTATATTACAAAGTATTGAGTTAAACTTTTTGATTGTCCTAATATTTATTTTCCGAAAGGAATATACAGATAAATTGTTTAAAAATCATACAATGTGATTTTCCTGTTTTTTTTTTTTTCCCAGGTTCTGTCTCTCAGTTGAAGTGTACCTATGATGGAAATTACAGACCTCTCTCATCTTTTTAAGTGGGTCAACTTGCACAATCTGTGGCTGTCCAAATACCTTTTTGCCCCACTGTATGTCCCTTAAATTATAATTTGGGGAATTAATTTTTTTATCCTTTATGTCAAGCAGTATTGTAATTGTAATATTTCTGTGTAAAATCGCACCCTTTTTAAGGCAAGCTACAACCATCTTTTATGTAGCTCATTGCGATAACTGCCATTTACTTTAATTAACATTCAACATATCTATAGTTATCTGTGTATATGTATAGATATATAGGGGTATATGCAATTGCGGTCGAATTCCCGAAATTGTCGAATTTCGGGTCATTTTCGCCCAAAAAAATAATTTGCCTATGCAATTCAGTGCTTTCCGACCAAAAAACGGACTTTCAAAATTCGACTTTTTGAAATTCGAATTTTTGCAAATTCGACTTTTCTGCAATGATACAAGTGCTGCAATTCGACCAAAGCATATTCAATTCAAGTTTGGAAATTCGACAGCAGTGCTTTTAGACAGCAAATTCGTCATTTTCAATCCGCCACACTTTGGAGGGTGAAAACAATAAAAAAAATTTTAAACATGTTTTTTTTGGTGTTTTTTTTTTTTTTTAGGAATAGCATAACTATTTATATTAGAAGGGATTAGGTTCTTTTTTTTTTTTTTTTTTTTTTTTTGGAGGCACAAATATTATTTATATATATTTTTTAAATATTATTTTTATTTATTTATTTATTTTATTGCTGGAACGGTAAAATCCTAAAAAAAAATGGCGTGGGGTCCCCCCTCCAAAGCATAACCAGCCTCGGGCTCTTCGAGCTGGTCCTGGTTCTAAAAATGCGGGGAAAAAATTGACAGGGGATCCCTCGTATTTTTAAAACCAGCACCGGGCTCTGCGCCTGGTGCTGGTGCCAAAAATACGGGGGACAAAAAGAGTAGGGGTCCCCCGTATTTTTAACACCAGCATCGGGCTCCACTAGCTGGACAGATAATGCCACAGCCGGGGGTCACTTTTATGCTGTGCCCTGCGGCCGTGGCATTCACTACCCAACTAGTCACCCCTGGCCGGGGTACCCTGGGGGAGTGGGGACCCCTTCAATCAAGGGGTCCCCCCCCCCAGCCACCCAAGGGCCAGGGGTGAAGCCTGAGGCTGTCGTCCCCCCCCCCCCCCCCCATCCAATGGGCTGCGGATGGGGGGGCTGATAGCCTTTTGTGATAATGAAAAGAATATTGTTTCTCTATCGTCCTAGTGGATGCTGGGGTTCCTGAAAGGACCATGGGGAATAGCGGCTCCGCAGGAGACAGGGCACAAAAAGTAAAGCTTTTCCAGATCAGGTGGTGTGCACTGGCTCCTCCCCCTATGACCCTCCTCCAGACTCCAGTTAGATTTTTGTGCCCGGCCGAGAAGGGTGCAATCTAGGTGGCTCTCCTAAAGAGCTGCTTAGAAAAAGTTTAGCTAGGTTTTTTATTTTACAGTGATTCCTGCTGGCAACAGGATCACTGCAGCGAGGGACTGAGGGGAGAAGGAGTCAACTCACCTGCGTGCAGGATGGATTGGCTTCTTGGCTACTGGACATCAAGCTCCAGAGGGACGATCACAGGTACAGCCTGGATGGTCACCGGAGCCGCGCCGCCGGCCCCCTTGCAGATGCTGAAGTCAGAAGAGGTCCAGAATCGGCGGCTGAAGACTCCTGCAGTCTTCTAAAGGTAGCGCACAGCACTGCAGCTGTGCGCCATTTTCCTCTCAGCACACTTCACACGGCAGTCACTGAGGGTGCAGGGCGCTGGGAGGGGGGCGCCCTGGGAGGCAAATGTAACCTATATAAAGGCTAAAAATACCTCACATATAGCCCCCAGAGGCTATATGGAGATATTTAACCCCTGCCTGATTTCTCTAAATAGCGGGAGACGAGCCCGCCAGAAAAGGGGCGGGGCCTATCTCCTCAGCACACGGCGCCATTTCCTCTCACAGCTCCGCTGGTCAGGACGGCTCCCAAGTCTCTCCCCTGCACTGCACTACAGAAACAGGGTAATACAGAGAGGGGGGGCAAATTTATGGCGATATTTTGATATAACAAAGCAGCTATAAGGAAGCACTTATTATAAGGCTATCCCTGATATATATATATATATATAGCGCTTTTGGTGTGTGCTGGCAAACTCTCCCTCTGTCTCCCCAAAGGGCTAGTGGGTCCTGTCTTCGTTAGGAGCATTCCCTGTGTGTCTGCTGTGTGTCGGTACGTGTGTGTCGACATGTATGAGGACGATATTGGCGTGGAGGCGGAGCAATTGCCAAATATGAGGATGTCACCCCCTAGGGAGTCGACACCAGAATGGATGCCTTTATTTATGGAACTACGGGATAGTGTCAACACGCTAAAGCAGTCGTTTGACGACATGAGACGGCCGGACAATCAATTAGTGCCTGTCCAGGCGACTCAAACACCGTCAGGGGCTGTGAAACGCCCTTTGCCTCAGTCGGTCGACACAGACCCAGACACAGGCGATGACTCCAGTGGTGACGGTGACGAATCAACCGTATTTTCCAGTAGGGCCACACGTTATATGATTTTGGCAATGAAGGAGGCGTTACATTTAGCTGATACTACAGGTACCACTAAACAGGGTATTATGTGGGGTGTGAAAAAACTACCTATAGTTTTTCCTGAATCAGAAGAACTAAATGACGTGTGTAATGAAGCGTGGGTTGCCCCTGATAAAAAGCTGATAATTTCAAAGAAATTACTGGCATTATACCCTTTCCCGCCAGAGGTTAGGGAGCGCTGGGAAACACCTCCTAGGGTGGACAAGGCGCTAACACGCTTATCTAAACAAGTGGCGTTACCCTCTCCTGAGACGGCCGCACTTAAAGATCCATCAGATAGGAGGATGGAAAATATCCAAAAAAGTATATACACACATGCAGGTGTTATACTACGGCCAGCTATAGCGACTGCCTGGATGTGCAGTGCTGGGGTAGTTTGGTCAGAGTCCCTGATTGAAAATATTGATACCCTGGACAGGGACAATATTTTACTGTCGTTAGAACAAATAAAGGATGCATTTCTTTATATGCGTGATGCACAGAGGGATATCTGCACACTGGCATCACGGGTAAGTGCTATGTCCATTTCGGCCAGAAGAGCTTTATGGACGCGACAGTGGACAGGCGATGCGGATTCAAAACGGCATATGGAAGTTTTGCAGTATAAAGGGGAGGAGTTATTTGGAGTCGGTCTATCAGATTTGGTGGCCACGGCTACAGCCGGGAAATCCACCTTTCTACCTCAAGTCACTCCCCAACAGAAAAAGGCACCGACCTTTCAACCGCAGCCCTTTCGTTCCTTTAAAAATAAGAGAGCAAAGGGCTATTCATATCTGCCACGAGGCAGAGGTCGAGGGAAGAGACAGCAACAGGCAGCTCCTTCCCAGGATCAGAAGCCCTCCCCGGCTTCTACAAAAGCCTCAGCATGACGCTGGGGCTTCTCAAGCGGACTCGGGGACGGTGGGGGGTCGTCTCAAAAATTACAGCGCGCAGTGGGCTCACTCGCAAGTAGATCCCTGGATCCTGCAGATAATATCTCAGGGGTACAGGTTGGAATTAGAGACAGATCCACCTCGCTGTTTCCTGAAGTCTGCTTTACCAACGTCCCCCTCCGAAAGGGAGACGGTTTTGGAAGCCATTCACAAGCTGTACTCTCAGCAGGTGATAGTCAAGGTACCTCTTCTGCAACAAGGGAAGGGGTATTATTCCACTCTTTTTGTGGTACCGAAGCCGGATGGCTCGGTAAGGCCTATTCTAAATCTGAAGTCCTTGAACCTGTACATAAAGAAGTTCAAGTTCAAGATGGAGTCACTCAGAGCAGTGATAGCGAACCTGGAAGAGGGGGACTTTATGGTATCCTTGGACATCAAGGATGCGTATCTCCACGTTCCAATTTACCCCTCACACCAGGGGTACCTCAGGTTCGTTGTACAAAACTGTCACTATCAGTTTCAGACGCTGCCGTTCGGATTGTCCACGGCACCTCGGGTCTTTACAAAGGTAATGGCCGAGATGATGATTCTTCTTCGAAGAAAAGGCGTGTTAATTATCCCATACTTGGACGATCTCCTAATAAGGGCAAGGTCCAGAGAACAGCTAGAGATGGGATTAGCACTGTCTCAAGAAGTGCTAAAACAGCACGGGTGGATTCTGAATATTCCAAAATCCCAGTTAATGCCGACAACTCGTCTGCTGTTCCTAGGGATGATTCTGGACACGGTTCAGAAAAAGGTTTTTCTCCCGGAGGAAAAAGCCAAGGAGTTATCCGAGCTTGTCAGGAACCTCCTAAAACCAGGAAAGGTGTCTGTACATCAATGCACAAGAGTCCTGGGAAAAATGGTGGCTTCTTACGAAGCAATTCCATTCGGCAGATTCCACGCAAGAATTTTCCAAAGGGATCTGTTGGACAAATGGTCAGGGTCGCATCTTCAGATGCACCTACGGATAACCCTGTCTCCGAGGACAAGGGTGTCTCTTCTGTGGTGGTTGCAGAGTCCTCATCTATTGGAGGGCCGCAGATTCGGCATACAGGATTGGATCCTGGTGACCACGGACGCCAGCCTGAGAGGCTGGGGAGCAGTCACACAAGGAAGAAACTTCCAGGGAGTATGGACGAGCCTGGAAACGTCTCTTCACATAAACATTCTGGAACTAAGAGCAATATACAATGCTCTAAGCCAGGCAGAACCTCTGCTTCAAGGAAAACCGGTGTTGATCCAGTCGGACAACATCACGGCAGTCGCCCATGTGAACAGACAGGGCGGCACAAGAAGCAGGAGTGCAATGGCAGAAGCTGCAAGGATTCTTCGCTGGGCAGAGAATCATGTGATAGCACTGTCAGCAGTGTTCATCCCGGGAGTGGACAACTGGGAAGCAGACTTCCTCAGCAGACACGATCTTCACCCGGGAGAGTGGGGACTTCATCCAGAAGTCTTCCACATGCTGGTAACCCGTTGGGAAAGACCAATGGTGGACATGATGGCGTCTCGCCTCAACAAAAAACTGGACAGGTATTGCGCCAGGTCAAGAGATCCGCAGGCAATAGCTGTGGACGCGCTGGTAACGCCTTGGGTGTACCAGTCGGTGTATGTGTTTCCTCCTCTGCCTCTCATACCAAAAGTATTGAGAATTATACGGCAAAGAGGCGTGAGAACGATACTAGTGGTTCCGGATTGGCCAAGAAGGACTTGGTACCCGGAACTTCAAGAGATGATCACGGAAGATCCGTGGCCTCTACCTCTAAGGAGGGACTTGCTTCAGCAGGGTCCCTGTCTGTTTCAAGACTTACCGCGGCTGCGTTTGACGGCATGGCGGTTGAACGCCGGATCCTAAAGGAAAAAGGCATGCCGGAAGAAGTCATTCCTACTTTGATTAAAGCGAGGAAGGAAGTAACCGTGCAACATTATCACCGAATTTGGCGAAAATATGTTGCGTGGTGCGAAGATCGGAGTGCTCCGACGGAGGAATTTCAACTGGGTCGATTCCTACATTTCCTGCAATCAGGATTGTCTATGGGTCTCAAATTGGGATCTATTAAGGTTCAAATTTCGGCCCTGTCGATTTTCTTTCAAAAAGAATTGGCTTCAGTCCCTGAAGTCCAGACCTTTGTTAAGGGAGTGCTGCATATACAGCCTCCTGTGGTGCCTCCAGTGGCACCGTGGGATCTCAATGTGGTTTTGGACTTCCTAAAATCTCATTGGTTTGAACCACTAAAAAAGGTGGATTTGAAATATCTCACATGGAAAGTGACTATGCTTCTAGCCCTGGCTTCGGCCAGGAGAGTGTCAGAACTGGCAGCTTTATCTTACAAAAGCCCATATCTGATTTTCCATTCGGACAGGGCAGAACTGCGGACTCGTCCGCATTTTCTCCCTAAGGTGGTGTCAGCATTTCATCTGAACCAGCCTATTGTAGTGCCTGCGGCTACAAGTGACTTGGAGGACTCCAAGTTACTGGACGTTGTCAGAGCATTAAAAATATATATTGCAAGGACAGCTGGAGTCAGAAAATCTGACTCGTTGTTTATATTGTATGCACCCAACAAGATGGGTGCTCCTGCGTCTAAGCAGACGATTGCTCGTTGGATCTGTAGCACAATCCAACTTGCACATTCTGTGGCAGGCCTGCCACAGCCTAAATCTGTAAAGGCCCACTCCACAAGGAAGGTGGGCTCATCTTGGGCGGCTGCCCGAGGGGTCTCGGCATTACAACTCTGCCGAGCAGCTACGTGGTCAGGGGAGAACACGTTTGTAAAATTTTACAAATTTGATACTCTGGCTAAGGAGGACCTGGAGTTCTCTCATTCGGTGCTGCAGAGTCATCCGCACTCTCCCGCCCGTTTGGGAGCTTTGGTATAATCCCCATGGTCCTTTCAGGAACCCCAGCATCCACTAGGACGATAGAGAAAATAAGATTTTACTTACCGATAAATCTATTTCTCGGAGTCCGTAGTGGATGCTGGGCGCCCATCCCAAGTGCGGATTATCTGCAATAATTGTACATAGTTATTGTTAACAAATTCGGGTTATTGTTGAAGGAAGCCATCTTTCAGAGGCTCCGCTGTTATCATACTGTTAACTGGGTTTAGATCACAAGTTGTACGGTGTGATTGGTGTGGCTGGTATGAGTCTTACCCGGGATTCAAAATCCTCCCTTATTGTGTACGCTCGTCCGGGCACAGTACCTAACTGGAGTCTGGAGGAGGGTCATAGGGGGAGGAGCCAGTGCACACCACCTGATCTGGAAAAGCTTTACTTTTTGTGCCCTGTCTCCTGCGGAGCCGCTATTCCCCATGGTCCTTTCAGGAACCCCAGCATCCACTACGGACTCCGAGAAATAGATTTATCGGTAAGTAAAATCTTATTTTTTTCCAGCAGTACTACAAGTCCCAGCAAGCCTCCCCCGCAAGCTGGTACTTGGAGAACCACAAGTACCAGCATGTGGGAGAAAAACGGGCCCGCTGGTACCTGTAGTACTACTGGAAAAAAAATACCCAAATAAAAACAGTACACACACACCGTGACAAGTAAAACTTTATTACACACTGCCGACACACACATACTTACCTATCTTCACACGCCGACATCGGTCCTCTTCTCCATGTAGAATCCACGGATACCTGAAAAGAAAAGATCAATATACTCACCTCAACCAGGGTCCAGAGATAAATCCACGTACTTGGCAAAAAAAGAAAACGAACACACGGACCACCGGACTGAAAGGGGTCCCATGCTGACACATGAGACCCCTTACCCCGAATGAGACCTGTCAGTGACAGCTGTCACACAAAGGTCTCTAAAGCCAATCAGGAAGCGCAACTTCGTTGCGCTCACCTGATTGGCTGTGCGCTGTCTGTGCTGTGACAGCGCATCGCACAGCCCCGTCCATTATATTCAATGGTGGGAACTTAGCGGCTAGCGGTGAGGTCACCCGCCGGTCAGCGGCTGACCGCGGGTTAACCCCCCCGCTAGCCGCTAAGTTCCCACCATTGAAACTAATGGAGCGGCTTTGCGATGCGCTGTCACAGCACAGACAGCGCACAGCCAATCAGGTGAGCGCCACGGAAGTAGCGCTTCCTGATTGGCTGAAGGGACTTCAGTGACAGGAGTCACGTGATGTCCCGGCATTCGGGGGAAGGGGTCTCATGTGAAAGCATGGGACCCCTTTCAGTCCGGCTTTGGAACGGGTGTTCGGTTTGTTTTTTTAACAAGTACGAGGATTATCTCTGGATGTGGATTTACCTCTGGACGCTGGAAGGTGAGTATAATTTTTTCACAGGTACCCCGGATCGTCGGAGACCGTGGCAGTCGGCGTGTCAACATAGGTAAGTATGTGTGTGTCGGCAGTATGTAATAAAGTTTTACTTGTCACGGTGTGTGTGTACTGTTTTTATTTGGGTATTTTTTTTCCAGTAGTACTACAGGTACCAGCGGGCCCGTTTTTCTCCCGCATGCTGGTACTTGTGGTTCTCCAAGTACCAGCTTGCGGGGGAGGCTTGCTGGGACTTGTAGTACTGCTGGAAAAAACAATATTCTTTTCATTATCACAAAAGGCTATCAGCCCCCCCATCCGCAGCCCATTGGATGGGGGGGGACAGCCTCGGGCTTCACCCCTGGCCCTTGGGTGGCTGGGGGGGGGGGGGGCCCTTGATTGAAGGGGTCCCCACTCCCCCAGGGTACCCCGGCCAGGGGTGACTAGTTGGGTAGTTAATGCCACGGCCGCAGGGCACGGCATAAAAGTGACCCCCGGCTGTGGCATTATCTGTCCAGCTAGTGGAGCCCGATGCTGGTGTTAAAAATACGGGGGACCCCTACTCTTTTTGTCCCCCGTATTTTTGGCACCAGCACCAGGCGCAGAGCCCGGTGCTGGTTTTAAAAATACGGGGGATCCCTGCCCAATTTTTCCCCGGATTTTTAGAACCAGGACCAGCTCGAAGAGCCCGAGGCTGGTTATGCTTTGGAGGGGGGACCCCACGCCATTTTTTTTTCCGGGTTTTTCCCGTTTTTTTAAATCGCGGCAAAATCCGCCAAATCGGGCGATTTTCGCCCGCGGTTCTGGCGAATCCGTTTTTCATTGAATATGGTGAATTCCGGCAGCCACCTTCCGGAATTCACATGTCGAATTAAGTCGAATTAAAAAACGGCGAAAAATTGCCGCGATTCGCCGTGAATTGCATATACCCCATAATATTGTGTGTATTTCTTAAACATATTGAGGACTCATGGTTAAGTTCATTTTGTCGATACTACAGTATTAAAAAATTCAGATATTCGGTACATTATAATTGTTCGCTCATATAAGCACGTCATCACTTGGTTCCTATTAGATATAGACCAGTCTATACGGGTGCCACCTATCGTCATTGTTTATTATCCTTTATGTATCCAACATAATGCTGTGCTTTACACCTGTTTTAATCACTTTAACTTGCTTGCTCTACTGGAGCTTAAAGTCTACACTCTTTACCATATAAACAGTCAAATTCATTGTTCAGTTACTTTTTTTCAGCTATGGAAGGAAGCCAACAGTGTGAAAAGAACATACAAACTGTATATACATTAGGTTCCACTAGTCAGATTGGAACGTACCTTCACTGCTTTATCTCCTGGAGTCTGTCCCATCTCCCTAGCAATGGGTGCCATTGCAAGGGTGGTCAGTGTTCCGTCTCCCACTGTGCATGCATGTTGGAAATGGGACAGACCTTAACAAATTATTATATAGATGAAACGCATAATTCAATAATTTTTAAATCATTTTGTTGAAATACAACATTAATGCTTCATGTACAATTGTTCTCCCCAGACACGTGCCTTAAACAAAATGATATTGTTACTATGTTGGATATCCTATTAGCCCTGGTAAAATATCGGGTGCAAAAAAACGATTTCACCTGGGGTTTTTTTTTGTTTGTTTGTGTTTACAGGCTGTCCAGTTTGATCGCCTGTAAAAAATAAAATAAAATGCCCTTTTCCTGAAAACACACAGGTTCAGTGAAACCTGTGTGTTTTCGGTAGAAACAGCCCCATTTTTTTGCACGAAAACAGGGCTGTTTCTGGGGATTTGGTTTCGAGGCAGGCGAAACTAAATCTCTGATGACCGGTAAAACCTGCAGCATCCCCGTCCTCCTGCTGGTGAAGCGGATGCTGTGTGGCCGCTGACTGGGGGAAGCCGCCGGGTGACTGTTGCTGGGGATCTGTGTGCGGCTGCGGTGTCACGATGTCGCAGGTGCTCTGTGGCCGCTGGCTGGGGGAAGCCGCCGTATGACTGCTGCTGGGGGTCTGCGTGCGGTGCCATGCCTGTGTGCCTCATAGGCAGTTGGCGGCGCGCTGAAGCGGGAGCTATCAGGAGCCGGCATCCGGTGCAGCGTCAGGTAGCCCACAATAAGCCACCTCTCGTGCTGGCTTATCAGGGGGTAATAGGATAGCCCCCGGCGAGACAATTAGCCCCTAATTGGATACCCCCCTATGTGCGCTCTTTATTTATTTCAAGAAAAAAACCCTATGATGAGTGCAAAGTAAAATGCTCAATGTTTGGGTTTGATGGGTGGTGGTATCTGCATTCAAATGCTGTCCTAATAGTGCATCGCCCCTACATCGTATTTCATTGAAATGCCCTGTGGTCTGATATCAAACTATTATCTGCTGCCAGCTTTCTGCATTTTAGTTCTGTGTTTGTCATGTACTCATAGCAATTGTAGTGTATTCATGATTAATGATGCTTATTTTTTAAACTTTTTGTTTGTAAATGACATTAAAAATACTTCGTTTAATGTACTACTTTCATCGGTGATTTACTTCTAAACGGTATAAACTTTTTTCTCTGACGTCCTAGTGGATGCTGGGAACTCCGTAAGGACCATGGGGAATAGCGGGCTCCGAAGGAGACTGGGCACTTTAAGAAAGAATTAGGACTACATGGTGTGCACTGGCTCCTCCCTCTATGCCCCTCCTCCAGACCTCAGTTAGAATGTTGTGCCCGGCTCGAGCTGGATGCACACTAGGGGCTCTTCTGAGCTTATAGTAAAGAAAGTATTTGTTAGGTTTTTTATTTTCAGTGAGATCTGCTGGCAACAGACTCACTGCTACGAGGGACTTAGGGGAGAGAAGCGAACCTACCTGCTTGCAGCTAGCTTGGGCTTCTAGGCTACTGGACACCATTAGCTCCAGAGGGATCGAACACAGGCCCAGCCTCGGTCGTCCGGTCCCGGAGCCGCGCCGCCGTCCCCCTTGCAGAGCCAGAAGCAAGAAGAACGTCCAGGAAATCGGCGGCTGAAGACTCCGGTCTTCATTAAGGTAGCGCACAGCACTGCGCCATTGCTCCCCATGCACACCTCACACTCCGGTCACTGATGGGTGCAGGGCGCTGGGGGGGGCGCCCTGGGCTGCAATAAGATTACCTTACATTGGCAAAAAATACACATAATATAGTCATGAAGACTATATATGTGTAAAATCCCCTGCCATATATCCATAAAAAAAGCGGGAGAAGTCCGCCGTGAAGAGGGCGGGGCTATCTCCCTCAGCACACTGGCGCCATTTCCTCTCACCTGCAGTTTCCAGGCTCAATAGGGTAAAAAAGAGAGGGGGGGGCACTAAATTTAGGCGCAAATACTGTGTACATCCCTGTGATTTATAGCGCTGTGGTGTGTGCTGGCATACTCTCTCTCTGTCTCCCCAAAGGACTTTGTGGGGTCCTGTCCTCAGTCAGAGCATTCCCTGTGTGTTTGCGGAGTGTCGGTACGGCTGTGTCGACATGTTTGATGAGGAGGCTTATGTGGAGGCGGAGCAGGTGCCGATAAATGTGATGTCACCCCCTGCGGGGTCGACACCTGAGTGGATGGATATGTGGAAGGAATTACGTGACCGTGTCAACTCCTTACATAAGAGGTTTGATGACATAGCAGATGTGGGACAGCCGGCTTCTCAGTCCGTGCCTGCCCAGGCGTCTCCAAAAGCCATCAGGGGCTCAAAAACGCCCGCTACCTCAGATGGCAGACACAGATGTCGACACGGATACTGACTCCAGTGTCGACGACGATGAGACTAGTGTACATTCCAATAGGGCCATCCGTTACATGATTACGGCAATGAAAAATGTGTTGCACATTTCTGACATTAACCCTGGTACCACAAAAAAGGGTATTATGTTTGGGGAGAAAAAGCAACCTGTGGTTTTTCCCCCTTCTGAAGAGTTAAATGAAGTGTGTGATGAAGCGTGGGTTTCCCCCGATAAGAAACTGGTAATTTCCAAAAAGTTACTAAGGGCGTACTGTTTCCCGCCAGAGGATAGGATACGTTGGGAGACATCCCCTAGGGTGGATAAAGCGCTCACACGCTTGTCAAAGAAGGTGGCACTACCGTCTCCAGATACGGCCGCCCTAAAGGAGCCTGCGGATAGAAAGCAGGAGGCTATCCTGAAGTCTGTATATACACACTCGGGTATTATACTGAGACCGGCTATTGCTTCAGCATGGATGTGGAGTGCTGCAGCTGCGTGGTCAGATTCCCTGTCTGATAACATTGACCACAGGTGGAGCCAGGTGCGGTGGGGGCCCGTCTCCGGAACTTCAGCGACCAGTGGGTTCGCTCACGGGTGGATCCTTGGATTCTACAAGTGGTATCTCAGGGGTACAAGCTGGAATTCGAGACGTCTCCCCCTCGCCGTTTTCTCAAATCAGCCTTGCCAACTACTCCCCCAGACAGGGAGGCGGTGCTGGAGGCGATTCACAAGCTGTACTCCCAGCAGGTGATAACCAAAGTACCCCTCCTTCAACAGGGACGGGGTTACTATTCCACAATGTTTGTGGTACCGAAACCGGACGGTTCGGTGAGACCCATTTTAAATTTGAAATCCTTGAACACTTATATAAGAAGGTTCAAGTTCAAAATGGAATCGCTCAGGGCGGTTATTGCAAGCCTGGACGAAGGGGATTACATGGTATCACTGGACATCAAGGATGCTTACCTGCATATCCCCATTTACCCTCCTCACCAGGAGTACCTCAGATTTGTGGTACAGGACTGTCATTACCAATTCCAGACGTTGCCGTTTGGTCTGTCCACGGCACCGAGGGTATTTACTAAGGTAATGGCCGAAATGATGATGCTCCTTCGAAAAAAGGGAGTTATAATTATCCCGTACTTGGACGATCTCCTTATAAAGGCGAGGTCCAGGGAACAGTTGTTGATCGGAGTAGCACTAGCTCGGGAAGTGCTACAACAGCACGGCTGGATCCTGAATATTCCAAAGTCGCAGCTGGTTCCTACAACGCGTCTACTGTTCCTGGGGATGGTTCTGGACACAGAACAGAAAAAGGTGTTTCTCCCAGAGGAGAAGGCCAGGGAGTTGTCATCTCTAGTCAGAGACCTCCTAAAACCAAAACAGGTGTCGGTGCACCACTGCACGCGAGTCCTGGGAAAGATGGTAGCTTCTTACGAAGCAATTCCATTCGGAAGGTTCCATGCAAGGATCTTTCAGTGGGATCTGTTGGACAAGTGGTCCGGATCGCATCTTCAGATGCATCGGCTGATAACCCTGTCTCCAAGGACCAGGGTGTCGCTGTTGTGGTGGCTGCAGAGTGCTCATCTTCTAGAGGGCCGCAGATTCGGCATACAGGACTGGGTCCTGGTGACCACGGATGCCAGCCTTCGAGGTTGGGGGGCAGTCACACAGGGAAGAAACTTCCAAGGACTATGGATGAGTCAGGAGACTTCCCTACACATAAATATTCTGGAACTAAGGGCCATTTACAATGCCCTAAGTCAGGCAAGACCCCTGCTTCAACACCAGCCGGTGCTGATCCAGTCAGACAACATCACGGCGGTCTCCCATGTAAACCGTCAGGGCGGCACAAGAAGCAGGATGGCGATGGCAGAAGCCACAAGGATTCTCCGATGGGCTGAAAATCATGTGTTAGCACTGTCAGCAGTGTTCATTCCGGGAGTGGACAACTGGGAAGCAGACTTCCTCAGCAGGCACGACCTCCACCCGGGAGAGTGGGGACTTCATCCAGAAGTCTTCCAAATGATTGTACACCGTTGGGAAAGGCCACAGGTGGACATGATGGCGTCCTGCCTCAACAAAAAGCTAAAAAGATATTGCGCCAGGTCAAGGGACCCTCAGGCGATAGCTGTGGACGCTCTAGTGACACCGTGGGTGTACCAGTCGGTTTATGTGTTCCCTTCTCTGCCTCTCATACCCAAGGTACTGAGAATAATAAGAAGGAGAGGAGTAAGAACTATACTTGTGGTTCCGGATTGGCCAAGAAGAGCTTGGTACCCAGAACTTCAAGAAATTATCTCAGAGGACCCATGGCCTCTGCCGCTCAGACAGGACCTGCTGCAGCAGGGACCCTGTCTGTTCCAAGACTTACCGCGGCTGCGTTTGACGGCATGGCGGTTGAACACCGGATCCTAAAAGAAAAGGGCATTCCAGAGGAAGTCATTCCTACGCTGATTAAAGTTAGGAAAGATGTGACCATAAGACATTATCACAGCATATGGCGAAAATATGTTGCTTGGTGTGAGGCCAGGAAGGCCCCAACGGAGGAATTTCAGCTCAGTCGATTTCTGCACTTCCTACAGTCAGGAGTGACTATGGGCCTAAAATTGGGTTCCATTAAGATCCAAATCTCGGCTCTGTCGATTTTCTTCCAAAAAGAACTGGCTTCACTGCCTGAAGTTCAGACTTTTGTTAAAGGAGTGCTGCATATCCAGCCCCCTTTTGTGCCTCCAGTGGCACCGTGGGATCTCAACGTGGTGTTGGATTTCCTAAAGTCGCATTGGTTTGTGCCACTTAAAACCGTGGAGCTGAAATACCTCACGTGGAAAGTGGTCATGCTGTTGGCCTTGGCGTTGGCCAGGCGTGTATCAGAATTGGCGGCTTTGTCATGTAAAAGCCCTTATCTGATTTTTCATATGGATAGGGCAGAATTGAGGACTCGTTCCCAATTCCTTCCTAAGGTGGTTTCAGCTTTTCATGTGAACCAACCTATTGTGGTGCCTGCGGCTACTCGGGACTTGGAGGATTCCAAGTTACTGGACGTAGTCAGGGCCCTGAAAATATATGTTTCCAGGACGGCTGGAGTCAGGAAATCTGACTCGCTATTTATCCTGTATGCACCCAACAAGCTGGGTGCTCCTGCTTCTAAGCAGACTATTGCTCGCTGGATCTGTAGCACGATTCAACTTGCACATTCTGCGGCTGGACTGCCGCATTCTAAATCTGTAAAAGCCCATTCCACGAGGAAAGTGGTCTCTTCTTGGACGGCTGCCCGAGGGGTCTCGGCTTTACAACTTTGCCGAGCTGCTACTTGGTCGGGTTCAAACACATTTGCAAAATTCTACAAGTTTGATACCCTGGCTGAGGAGGACCTTGAGTTTGCTCATTCGGTGCTGCAGAGTCATCCGCACTCTCCCGCCCGTTTGGGAGCTTTGGTATAATCCCCATGGTCCTTACGGAGTTCCCAGCATCCACTAGGACGTCAGAGAAAATTAGAATTTACTCACCGGTAATTCTATTTCTCGTAGTCCGTAGTGGATGCTGGGCGCCCATCCCAAGTGCGGATTGTCTGCAATACTTGTATATAGTTATTGCCTAACTAAAGGGTTATTGTTATGAGCCATCTGTTCGTGAGGCTCAGTTGTTGTTCATACTGTTAACTGGATATAGTATCACGAGTTGTACAGTGTGATTGGTGTGGCTGGTATGAGTCTTACCCGGGATTCCAATTCCCTTCCTTATTGTGTCAGCTCTTCCGGGCACAGTATCCTAACTGAGGTCTGGAGGAGGGTCATAGAGGGAGGAGCCAGTGCACACCAGGTAGTCCCAAAGCTTTCTTTAGTTGTGCCCAGTCTCCTGCGGAGCCGCTATTCCCCATGGTCCTTACGGAGTTCCCAGCATCCACTACGGACTATGAGAAATAGAATTACCGGTGAGTAAATTCTTATTTTTTTACTTTATAAACCACCAACATATTAAGTAGCAATTTACAGAAAAATTTAATCCTTCACCTCTGTCCCTGTCCAAGTGGGGTTTTCTGTCTATAATTCATATGAACATATGCACACACTAGAGCCAATTAACCTACCACTGTTTTTGGCGTGAGATAGAAACACTTCTAAACGCTCATACCATATACGTGTGGAAATTGCAAAAATGTAAGCCAAGTTTTTACAATGACAGAATAATCACACGTCAGTCAGTGTTTAGACGCTATGTGCAATGCACTACATTGTGTACAGGCCGACTAGCTGTTTAGCGATCACATCTCCTCCTCTACCTGCATTTTAGAAACTGACATAAAAATTTGGTTTTGACTTGAATTCTTTTGTCAAGCATAGACTTTTACTTATCTAGTGTCCAGCCTTCGGCACTGCTCCCATCTACAGTATTCACTTGTTTGTTGTGGATAGGCAGTGATGTCAGTCCCTTGTCTGTGAACTTCATGTTCATCTTAATGGGAGGCTCATAGTGGGATCAAAAACATAGCAACAAGGTGCTCATAGCAGCTAAAAGAATGGTTATGTATCAATGGGTCGATCTGCGTTAGGTTGACAGTCCATAGGTCAACCACTGTTGGTCGACACATGATAAGGTCAACATAATATTTTAAAACTTTTGGTGTAGTTTCTTTGCATAACGTTGCCAGGAAACCCATTAGTGCACTGCATCCCCTTGCATGGCTCGCCATGAACCTATTCCTAATCGTAGCACACATGGATGGGAAAGTATTAAATAGTAAAAAAAAAAATTAAAAGCCTTGTCGACCTTTTTGTGTCTGCAATTTTAACGTGTCGACCTTTCCCCTGAGTCGACTATGTCAATGTCTACCAATAGTGGTCGAACTAATCCATATCGACCTACCACCCGAATACCAAGAAGAACAGTGTTGCACCATTCTAGGCATTCTGCAGGATACCGTCTCCCGTCTAGGTAGGAGTCTGTCATTTTGAGATAACATGGTGAATTCCTACCAAACCGTTCTGTGTTTTACCTCCACAACACAATGGTATGGTTGGAGGTTACCATGTTATTTCTACAATGCAAACTCCTACCTACCTGCTGTGTTTCCACTCTGGGAATGTCTTTATTCTCCATTCGCAAATGTGTATTTACCTTGGCAAGCTCAGTGGGGTGTTTTTATAGAGGAATGGGTCAGAAAGCTTTCTACTGGAAGCAATAATGAAGACTGGCTAATTGCCAAATCTAGACAAAGTGCTAGTGTTCCACAATACTTGAGTCTTTTATACATACACATTATTACATGACTCGATAATATTAGGTATTAACCTTTTTACTAGTTGTAAACCAGAACAATAAAGAAAACTAATGCAAGCAATGAAAAAAGTGATGTTGCAGGAGTTAAAGGGGCTGACGCTTCTAAACTATAAGCATACAATGCTTCACTGGCACATCTGCACGTGCAACCAAAGGAGATGTAATTAGCTTGTCATGTAGTCCGTATTCAGAGAGGGCATGCCAATGGAATTGCTGACAATACAGTTATCTGTAAGCGTAAATACCTGTTTTCAGATGGAACTTTTGCACCAGGTACCCCTGCTGCACACTGTATCAGCCAGTAAGTGTATACCATGGCAGTGTTGGAGCTGTTATGGGGCCCATACACTTGTTAGATATATGGTACAACTGTTCGATTTCGACAGCATCTGTGAGATAAATCGCATGATTGTATGCACATCTTATGTACCAAGCGACGCGATGCGCTGGCATGCTGGTCGAATCTCACGTCTCAAGATCTTATGTGCTGCACGTAATATTTATCGGTTCGCATGTGCGATCACGTGCTGTTTTTACCACATTCGATTTATCGCACTGCGATGTGCGATCTGTGACTTATTTAGCTCACTTCCTGGACACTACCCTCCACACATTTCTGGTCACCCGATTTCCAGTTGTAAGGGGCATGCGATAAATAGATTGTCTGCGCATCGAATGTACAAAAAAAGCACTTTAGATGCGATTTATCTCAAGGTGAGCTTCAAGGGATATCGACCCCGATATTGCATGCAATCGCACAAGTGTATGGGCACCATTACTGAGGCAGAGATCAAATACTTTGGCCACACTTGTTCACCAGCTGAGCATCGTCTAATCATAGAGTCTGCTAAACAGAAAGCATAGCCTTTATAATAAAACAGGTTGTATATCACCCAAAAATAGGCTGTATTTTGTCGGGATACGGTCATTAAGTCGACCACTATTGGTCGACATGGAAAAAGCGAGGCACCTTGCTCGAAGCATGGGGAGCGGAGCGAGGCACCTTGCCCGAAGCATGTGAGGGGACGCGGTGCACTAATTGGGGTTCCCCGTCACTTTACAAAGAAAACAACACCAAAAAAAGGTTTAAAAAAACTCAAGTCGACCTAGTAACAATGTCGACCAATAGTGGTCGACCTAATGACTGTCGACCTAAGTCTTGTTGACCTAATGACCCATACCCATTTTGTCACAGAGCAAACTTAGCTATGAAGCACTTGGATCTGTAAACCAGTCTGGTTTCTCGCAGACCATTCTTTCACATCAATTTGTACTGGAAAATGTTTGAAATTTTGTCATTTAAACTGAATAAATTATACTGCAAAATGTGCCTTGCCTTTCCAACCCAAAAATATGCAATACCAGCAGTTTTCAACATCAATTAGAAGTAGTAAGTAATCTCTTAAAAATCAGGGATGACATTTTTTCTCGCAGCCTAGAGAAGAAATGTGCACTATGTTGGCACTCTGGGTGTCTGAGCCGGAGCTTGGAAGCCCAAAGCAGGACTTTAGATGGGTTTCGCACAGCTAAACCCTGTCTGGGCGCGATATGCACATGTGCCCAAACAACAATTGAATTGTGACAATTGTTTGGGCATCTAAAACAATTGAATCAGCCACTAGGAATGACTGAGGTGAAATGTTGAAGGCTTGGCTGCCTTTTACTACCAGCCAAATTTAAGCAGGCACAGTGGAATTAGCTGAGGGTAAAGGGCATTCCGGGGTTTCTTGCCTTATATACAGGAGGTCTAGGAAATCTGGGCAGAACAAACATAGGTGGAATATTTCAGACTAATTTCCGCTAGCAAAACATGAGAAATGTCATGGCCAATTAAAGAATGTTCTGAATAGCTCTTATACTGGGTGATAATGTGTAGGGCAATAACGCTAGCTATATGTAGTCTAATATTCAGGTCTGTCCTGTCCTCGGGGATTGACAGTAACTCACAACACACTTCATTGTGCATATTTGTTGCTTAACCCAGATCTCATCTGCTCTTTTGGTGTCAACAATAAGACAGTCAGTGTAATTAACTAATCAGCACCTGTCATTCATTCAGTGCATTTTCCTAAAAACGAAAAAATTGTAAATATTCCCAGATAACGTGTCGTGTTTGTATACAGACAGCTTGATATTGTTGTGTTTAATTAGTGTTATTCTGGTGCTGCTTGCAATTTGTGTATTGGTACTCTCATAAGTCAATTTACAGCCGCAATTTTATTCAATTTTATGACAAGTAGAATGACAAGTTTGCTAAAAATTCTAATAGCTGTTTATTTTATATTAAGTCAGATAGTTTTATTTATAGTAGCTAGTTAAAGCAAAAATAAAAAATATCAAAGTGAATAAAACATGGGTTGGTTGCTTAGCATATGTAATATGTTTAGATGTTGTTTTTCTTCTATAGAGTGGCTCAGTAGTTAAAGCCTCGTAATGCCCTAACTGTGTAAAGTATGTCCTATATTATTCTCCCGTAGACCAAAAACCTACGGTCTAGTGCGTGTATTCTGTGAATGGCTCTGCTGCTAACGTTTTGGTGCCATATACCATAGAGGGACACAGTTAATTTGCTGGCTGTCAAGATCCTGGCAGTTAGGATGGGATCCGGTCTGAAGATCGACAGTATCTAGGTCGACAATGTTTCGTTCGACCACTATAGGTCGACAGTCACTAGGTCGACATGGATGGAAGGTCGACAGGGTTTCTAGGTTGACAGGTCTAAAGGTCGACATGAGTTTTTCACAATTTTTTTTCTTTTTTTTAAATTTTTTCATACTTAACAATCCACGTGGACTACGATTGGAACGGTAAAGTGTGCCGAGCGAAGCGGTAGCGGAGCGAAGGCACCATGCCCGAAGCATGGCGAGCGAAGCGGTGCACTAGTTTGGGATCCCGGTCACTCTACGAAGAAAACGACACAAAAAAAAAAAAAAATCCTCATGTCGACCTTTAGACCTGTCGACCTAGCACATTTCGACCTAGAAACCCTGTCGACCTTCCACCCATGTCGACCTAGTGACTGTCGACCTATAGTGGTCGACCTAGATACTGTCGATTTGATGAACCACACCCGTTAGGATACGGATGCCGGAATCCTGAAAGCCGACATCCGGAATCACGGCTAACAGGGGTTATTCCTACTTGGGGGTGTCCACCCATAAAGTGGGAATAGAACCTGTGGCGAGCGCAGCTAGTCCGCAAGGGGACTGTTTGCACTTGGTCCGCTACCATCTCTGGTGGGTGGGATGCCGCTGTCGGGTTACTGACAGCCGGCATCTCATCCACCAATACTACGTATGTATTCCACCACAAGACATCTTCAGAGGTCTTGTGGAGTCCATGCCTCAATGGGTCAGAACAGTTTTAGTGGCACGAGCGGAATCTACACAATATTATGCAGGTACCTTTTTAATGTTACTGCGGATCGGTGTGTGTGTATTTGTGTAAATATATATATATATATATTATACAGTTGTGCTCATAAGTTTACATACCCTAGCAGAATTTGTGATTTTCTGGCCATTTGTCAGAGAATATAAATGATAACTCACAAACTTTTCTTTCACTCATGGTTAGTGGTTGGGTGAAGCCATTTATTGTCAAACAACTGTGTTTACTCTTTTTAAATCATAATGACACCAGAAACTACCCAAATGACCGTGATCAAAAGTTTACATACCCCAGTTCTTAATACCGTGTATACCCTTTAACATCAATGACAGCTTGAAGTCTTTTGTGGTAGTTGTGGATGAGGCTCTTTATTTTCTCAGATGGTAAAGCTGCCCATTTTTCTTGGCAAAAAGCCTACAGTTCCTGTAAATTGCATGAACTGCACGTTTGAGATCTCCCCAGAGTGGCTCAATGATATTGAGAAAATTGTGATTATGAACCCACTTAACAAGGCGCCACCTCAAAATCGTGCAACCATCACTTTATAGTGAAAAAGTTAAAAATGTGTGAATCAATGTCCTCTTCACTTTAGAGCTCAGACATCACCGACTCAGCATATGTAAAGAGAATGAATTCTCATGTGTAGTAACATCAATTTAATAACAATAATTATACATATAAGTATACAATAAAACAAATCCCACTATGGTTCCATTCTGGTGCCCCCAGAGAACTTGAACAATTACCAAATGTTGTGGAGAATTGTTCTTTACATATGCTGAGTCGATGATGTCTGAGCTCTAAAGTGAAGAGGACATTGATTCACACATAAGGAACGTAAACCTATTTTTAACTTTTTCACTATAAAGTGATGGTTGCACGATTTTGAGGTGGCGCCTTGTTAAGTGGGTTCATAATCACAATTTTCTAGACATTCCTCGAGTGTACTGGAGGGACACAACATTTGGATCTGCTAGATAAGGCTGCCTGTTAGTTTGTTTGCGCATAAGAGCTATCACCTGAAGTATCTGACATACACAATAATATTGAGGCCTTGAGACTGAGATGGCCACTCCAGAACCTTCACTTTATTCTGCTGTAGCCAATGACGGGTCGACTTGGCCTTGTGTTTTGGATCATTGTCATGTTGAAACATCCAAGTACGTCCCATGCGCAGCTTCCGGGCTGATGAGTGCAAATTTTCCTCCAGTATTTTCTGATAACATGCTGCATTCATCTTGCCATCAATTTTGACCAAGTTTCCAGTGCCTTTGTAGCTCACACATCCCCAAAACATCAGCGATCCACCTCTGTGTTTCACAGTAGGAATGGTGTACCTTTCATCATAGGCCTTGTTGACTCCTCTCCAAATGTAACGTTTATGGTTGTGGCCAAAAAGTTCAATTTTGGTCTCATCACTCCAAATGACTTTGTTCGAGAAGTTTTGAGGCTTGTCTCTGTGCTGTTTGGAGTATTGTAAGCGGGATGCTTTGTGGCATTTGCGTAGTAATGGCTTTCTTCTGACTACTCGACCATGCAGCCCATTTTTCTTCAAATGCCTCCTTATTGTGCATCTTGAAACAACCACAGCACTTTTTTTTCAGAGAGTCCTGTATTTCAGCTGAAGTTATTTGTGGATTTTTCTTTGCATCCCGAACAATTTTCCTGGCAGTTGTGGCTGAAATTTTTATTGGTCTATCTGACCTTGATTTGGTTTCCACAGAATCCCTCATTATCCACTTCTTAATTAGAGTTTGAACACTGCTGATTGGCATTCTCAATTGCTTGGATATCTTTTTATATCCCTTTCCTGTTTTATACAGTTCAATTACCTTTTCCCGCAGATCCTTTGACAATTCTTTTGCTTTCCCCATGACTCAGAATCCAGACACGTCAGTGCAGCACTGGATGAAAGATGCAAGGGTCTTTCAGGAGTCCAGAAACTCACTGACCTTTTATACACACACACTGATTAGAAGCAAACAGATCACAGGTTAGGATGGTTACCTTTAGTAGCCATTCAAACCCATTTGTGTCAGCTTGTGTGCATGTTATTAGGCCAAAATCTCCAGGGTATGTAAACTTTTGATCAGGGTCATTTGGGTAGTTTCTGTTGTCGTCATGATTTAAAAAGAGTAAACACAGTTGTTTGACAATAACTGGCATCACCCAACCACTAACCATGAGTGAAAGAAAAGTTTGTGAGTTATCATTCATATTCTCTGACAAATGGCCAGAAAATCACAAACTGCTAGGGTATGTAAACTTATGAGCACAACTGTATATGTGAGTGTGTGTGTGTGTGTGTGTGTGTGTATGTATGTATATATATATATATATATATATATATATGTGTGTGTGTGTGTGTGTGTGTGTGTGTGTGTATATATATATATATATATATATATATATATATATATATATATATATATATATATATATATATCTCCAACGGTTCCTAGCAAGCAGCGGCACTCAAGGACTGACTCAAGAGCAATATAAGGTGAACAGAGTTTTAATCCATTTCACAAGACAAATAAATCCATCCAACGTTTCGGGGCGCAAGCACCCCTTTTTCAAGGACAACAAGTGAGAAGGGGTGCTTGCGCCCCGAAACGTTGGATGGATTTATTTGTCTTGTGAAATGGATTAAAACTCTGTTCACCTTATATTGCTCTTGAGTCAGTCCTTGAGTGCCGCTGCTTGCTAGGAACCGTTGGATACATCATTGTTACCAGAAGGCACCGGGGCATTAAATCTAAGGAAGGGTGAGTGCCGATCCGAAGAGATATATATATATATATATATATATATATATATATATATATATATAATGTATGTGTATGTATTTTCTAGAAATAAAGATGATGAGAAGGTGCGCTCATAGTGCAAATCAGTACTTTAATGAATAAAACACCGGTATGTGAAATCCAGCACAGGTAGTTAAAACTCGTACCCTAAATACCCACACTGTGGGCTGATTACCACATGGTTGTCACGATCCGGGTATCTGGACGCCATTAATTACCCTTCAGATGCCTTCTAAGGCTGGCTCAGCGTTCCAGGACCGGATCCCATCTGTCATACTGATGTCCACATTCCTGCCTCCTCTCCTGTCACTCTGAGACGCGGTCACCGCAACGCCTGTAACATCCGGAATGGCGTCTCCCGCGGCCTCCGCCGCTGTTCCTGAGTTTCTGCATGCAGAGTGTCAGAGTGGTGATTACGTCAGCCGCGGCCTCCGCTGTGCCCGCGTGGTTAAGTGTGCACTTATCAGTCTGGCGTCTCCTGTGGCCGGCGCCGCCATTACTGTTTTTTCTCTAACGTCCTAGTGGATGCTGGGGACTCCGTCAGGACCATGGGGATAGCGGGCTCCGCAGGAGACAGGGCACATCTAAAAAAAGCTTTTTAGGTCACATGGTGTGTACTGGCTCCTCCCCCTATGACCCTCCTCCAAGCCTCAGTTAGGTTTTTGTGCCCGTCCGAGAGGGTGCAATCTAGGTGGCTCTCTTAAAGAGCTGTTTAGAAAAGTTTTTTTTTAGGTTTCTAATCAGTGATTCCTGCTGGCGACAGGATCACTGCAACGAGGGACTTAGGGGAGAGACTTGCAACTCACCTGCGTGCAGGAGGATTGAAGTTTTAGGCTACTGGACACTGAGCTCCAGAGGGAGTCGGAACACAGGTCAGCCTGGGGTTCGTCCCGGAGCCGCGCCGCCGATCCCCCTTACAGACGCTGAAGAACGGCAGAACGGAGGTCCGGAAACAGGCGGCAGAAGACTCCTCAGTCTTCATGAAGGTAGCGCACAGCACTGCAGCTGTGCGCCATTGTTGCTACACGGCTCACTGATCTCGGTCACGGAGGGTGCAGGGCGCTGCTGGGGGCGCCCTGGGCAGCAATATAGATTACCTTAGAGGCAAATAAATACATCACATATAGCCATTAAGGCTATATGTATGTATTTAACCCAGGCCAGTTTTCCTAATAACCGGGAGAAAAGCCCGCCGTGAAAGGGGCGGAGCTTATTCTCCTCAGCACTCAGCGCCATTTTCCTGACCAGCTCCGCTGGTGAGGAAGGCTCCCACTCTCCCCTGCACTACAGAAACAGGGTTAAAGAGAAGGGGGGCATAAATTGGCGATATAATTATATATTAAGAGCCCATATATAGAAACAACACCTTCTAGGGTTGTTATATACATTATGGCGCTTTTGGTGTGTGCTGGCAAACTCTCCCTCTGTCTCCCCAAAGGGCTAGTGGGTCCTGTCCTCTATCAGAGCATTCCCTGTATGTGTGTGCTGTAGGTCGGTACGTGTGTGTCGACATGTATGAGGAAAATGTTGGTGAGGAGACGGAGAAAATTGCCTGTAATGGTGATGTCACTCTCTAGGGAGTCGACACCAGAATGGATGGCTTACTTATGGAATTACGTGATAATGTCAACACGCTGCAAGCCGGTTGACGACATGAGACAGCCGGCGGACAAATTAGTATCGGTCCAGGCGTCTCAGACACCGTCAGGGGCTTGTAAAAAACGCCCATTTACCTCAGTCGGTCGACAGACACTGACACGGACACTGACCCCAGTGTCGACGGTGAAGAAACAAACGTATTTTTCCTTTAGGGCCACAAGTTACATGTTAAGGGCAATGAAGGAGGTGTTACGTATTTCTGATACCACAAGTACCACAAATAAGGGTATTTTGTAGGGTGGGAATAAACTACTTGTAGTTTTGCCTGAATCAGATAAATTAAATGAAGTGTGTGATGATACGTGGGGTTCCTCCGACAGAAAGTTATGGGCGGTATACCTTTTTTCCCGCCAGTAGTAAGGGCGAGTTGGAAAACACACCTTAGGGTGGACAAGGCGCTCACACGCTTATAAAAAACATGGCGTTACCGTTTCCAGATACGGCCGCCCTCAAGGAGCCAGCTGATAGGAAGCTGAAAAATATCATAACAGTATATACACACATACTGGTGTTATACTACGACCAGCAATCGCCTCAGCCTGGATGTGCAGCGCTGAGGGGGCTTGGTCAGATTTCCTGACTGAAAATTTTGATACCCTTGACAGGGACAGGATTTTATTGTCTATAGAGCATTTTAAGGATGCATTTCTATATATGTGTGATGCGCAGAGGCATATTTGCATTCTGGCATCAAGAGTAAATGTGATGTACATATCTGCCAGACGAAGACACGACAGTGGTCAGGTGAGGCAGATTCCAGACGGCATATGGAAGTATTGCCGTATAAAGGGGCGGTCCATTGGACCTGGTGGCCATGGCAACAGCTGAAAAATCCACCTTTTGTTACCCCGAGTCACATATTGGCAGAAAAGGACACAGTCTTTTCAGTCTCAGTCCTTTCGTCCCCATACGGGCAGGCGGGCGAAGGCCAGTCCTATCTGCCCAGGGGGAGAGGAAAGGGAAGAAGACTGCAGCAAGCAGCTCATTCCCAGGAACAGAAGCTCCTCACGGCTTCTGCCAAGTCCGCAGCATAACGCTGGGGCCGTACAAGCGGACTCAGGTGCGGTAGGGGGTCATCTCAAGAGTTTCAGCAACACTCGCAAGGGAACTCCGGGATCCTACATGTAATATCCCAGGTGTACATTGGAAATTCGAGACGTCTCCCCCTCACACAATTCACAGGCTGTATTCCCAGCAGGTGATAATCAAAGTACCCTTCTTACAACAAGGAAGGGGGTAGTATTCCACACTATATTGTGGTACTGAAGCCAACCGGCTCGGTGAGATCTGAAATATTTGAACACTTACATACAAGCGTTCAAATCAAGATGGAGTCACTCGGAGCAGTGATAGCGAACCAGGAAGAAGGGGACGATATGATGTCACTGGATATCAGGGACGTTTACCTACAGGTCCAAATTTGCCCTTCTCACCAAGGGTACTTCAGGTTCCTGGTACAGAACTGTCACTATCGGTTCAGACGCTGCCGTTTGGATTGTCCACGGCGCCCCGGGTCTTTACCAAGGTAATGGCCGGAATGATGATTTTTCTTAAAAGAAACATGGACGCTTTCCTGATAAGGGCAAGGTCCAGAGAACAGTTGGAGGTCGGAGTAGCACTATCTTAAGTAGTTCTACGACAGCACGAGTGGATTCTAAATATTCCAAAATCGCAGCTTTTTCCGACGACACGTCTACTGTTCCTAGGGAAGATTCTGGACACAGTCCAGAAAAACGTGTTTCTCCCAGTGGAGAAAACCAGGGAGTTATCCGAGCTAATCGGGATCCTCCTAAAACCAGGAAAAGTGTCAGTGCATCATTGCACAAGAGTCCTGGTAAAAATGGTGGCTTATTACGAAGCAATTCCATTCGGCAGATTTCCCGCAAGAACTCTTCAGTGGGATCTGCTGGACAAATGGTCCGGATCGCATCCTCAGATGCATCAGCGGATAACCCTATATCCAAGGAAAAGGGTGTCTCTCCTGTGGTGATTACAGAGTGCTCATCTTCTAGAGGGCCGCAGATTCGGCATTCAGGATTGGATGCCGGTGACCACGGAGGCCAGCCTGAGAGGCTGGGGAACAGTCACACAGGGAAAAAATTTCCAGGGAAGTGTGATTAAGTCTGGAGAATTCTCTCCGCATAAATAAGCTTAGAGCAAATTTATAATGCTCTAAACTTAGCTAGACCTCTGCTTCAAGGTCAGCCGGTATTGATCCAGTGGGATAACATCACGGCAGTCGCCCACGTAAACAGAAGGGCGGCACAAGAAGCAGGAGGGCAGTGAAAACTGCAAGGATTTTTCGCTAGGCGGAAAATCATGTGATAGCACTGTCAGCAGTGTTCTTTCCGGGAGTGGACGACTGGGAAGCAGACTTCCTCAGCAGGCATGACCTCCACCCGGGAGAGTGGAAACTTCATAGGGAAGTTTTTCAACATGATTGTGGACCGTTGGCAAAGACCAAAGGTGGACATGATGGCGTCCCGCCCGAACAAAAAACGGGACAGGTATTCCGCCAGGTCATGAGACCTTCAGGCGATAGCTGTGGATGTTCTGGTAACACCGTGGGTGTACCAGTCTGTGTATGTGTTCCCTCCTCTGTTTCTCATAACCAGGGTATTGAGAATTATAAGACATAGAGGAGTATGAACTATACTAGTGGCTCCGGATTGGCCAAGAGGGACTTGGTACCCGGAACTTCAAGAAATGCTCACAGAGGACTAAGGGCCTGGGGAGCTAAGAAGGGACTTGATTCAGCAAGTACCATGTCTATTCCAAGACTTACCGCGGCTGCGTTTGACGGCATGGCGGTTGAATGCCGGATCCTGAGGGGAAAAGGCATTCCATAAGAGGTCATACCTACCCTGGTCAAAGCCAGGAAGGAGGTGACCGCACAACGTCATCACCACATGTGGTGAAAATATGTTGCGTGGGTGAGGCCAGGAAGGCTCCACGACGGAAATTCAACTAGGTCGATTTCTACACTTCCTGAAAACAGGAGTGTTTTGGACCTCAAATTGGGGTTCATTAACATTTAAATTTCGGCCCTGTAGATTTTCTTCCAGAAAGAATTGACTTCAGTTCCTGAAGTCCAGATTGTAAAGGATGTATTGCATATACAGCTTTTTTGTGCCCCTAGGGGCACCGTGAGATCTCAACATAGTGTTGGGATTTCTTAAAATCATATTGGTTTGAACCGCTCAAATCTGTGGATTTGAAATATCTCACATGGGTAGTGACCATGTTGTTAGCCCTGGCCTCGGCCAGGCGATTGTCAGAATGGGCGGCTTTGTCTTACAAAAGCCCATATTAAAATTTTCCATTTGAACAGGACAGAACTGGGACTCGTCTCCAGTTTCTTCATAAAGGGGTGTCAGCGTTTTCACCTGAAACAACCTCTTGTGGTGCCTGCGGCTACTAGGGACTTGGAGGACTCCAAGTTACTAGACGTGGTCAGGGCCCTAAAAATATATATATATATATATATATATATATATATATATATATATATATATATATATATATATATATATATATATATATATATATATATATAGTTAGGACGGCTGGAGTCAGAAAGTCTGACTTGCTGTTTATACTGTATACACCCAACAAGCTGGGTGCTCATGCTTCTAAGCAGTCTATTGCACGCTGGATTTGTAGTACAATTCAGCTTGCACATTCTGTGGCAGGCCTGCCACAGACGAAATATGTAGATGCCCATTCCACAAGGAAGGTGGGCTCATCCTGGGCGGCTGCCCGAGGAGTCTCGGCATTACAACTTTGCCGAGCAGCTACGTGGTCAGGGGAGAACACGTTTGTAAAATTTTACAAATTTTGATACTCTGGCTAAGGAGGACCTGGAGTTCTCTCATTCGGTGCTGCAGAGTCATCCGCACTCTCCCGCCCGTTTGGGAGCTTTGGTATAATCCCCATGGTCCTGACGGAGTCCCCAGCATCCACTAGGACGTTAGAGAAAATAAGAATTTACTTACCGATAATTCTATTTCTCGTAGTCCGTAGTGGATGCTGGGCGCCCATCCCAAGTGCGGATTGTCTGCAATGCTTGTACATAGTTATTGTTACAAAAATCGGGTTATTACTATTGTTGTGAGCCATCTTTTCGGAGGCTACTTCGTTTTGTTATCATACTGTTAACTGGGTTCAGATCACAAGTTGTACGGTGTGATTGGTGTGGCTGGTATGAGTCTTACCCGGGATTCAAGATCCTTCCTTATTGTGTACGCTCGTCCGGGCACAGTACCTAACTGAGGCTTGGAGGAGGGTCATAGGGGGAGGAGCCAGTACACACCATGTGACCTAAAAAGCTTTTTTTTAGATGTGCCCTGTCTCCTGCGGAGCCCGCTATCCCCATGGTCCTGACGGAGTCCCCAGCATCCACTACGGACTACGAGAAATAGAATTATCGGTAAGTAAATTCTTATTAATTCCCACATGGATTACAAACCAAACTTCCCTCCAAGTGTCTGCATGGGCGCAGCCATCTTGGATTCTGTCACCTGTTCATTTCCACCAATCTGTTGTTACCATTGTAAATCTGCATAATTGCCTAGCCAATCCCTTCCTTGCTGCAGGTATAAGTATTCTGTGCCTGAGCAAGGAAGGCGTCAGTGCTTTGGTTGTCAAACCTAGTTCCAGTTTGTCTCTCTCCTGTGGTTGTTTTCCAGGTTCCAGTTCCTATCTCCACACTTCCACTAAAGAGACCCGCACCAGCATTCCACCTGCGGTGTAGCCTGACTCTCCTATCCATTTGGATTCATCTGCTTCCAGCTACAGATCCACCTGCTTTCAGCATCCAGCTTCCAGCAGAGGTCAGCTCTTCTTAAAGTGCCGGTACCCTTTTCTGCAGATTATCATTTATCACCGGCATTATTATTTCACCGCTCTCAAGCTCCAAACATCACTTCATATTTCATCGCTCTCAAGCTACATTTATCATTTAACTGGTTCCAGCCAGTATCCACTCCGTGCCAACATCAGTCTGGTTCCAGCCAGTATCCACAGCAGCCATTTTATCCACAGCAGCCCAGCTTTTCCTGGAACACCAGCTGGTACGATCCTGGGCTATCTCCATTGCTACAGTCGGGCCTGGTAAGGACTTTCCAACTAGAAGATTATAAGAACTATCTCACACTACCAGAGCCCTGTGGCCCTTGCCACCCTGTAGAACCCAGGAACTGTATTTATCCTCTGCTGATTTTTATGTTTTCTTTTACTGCTGCTGTGTTACGGAGTTTGTCATAAATAAACATCATTGACTTTTACCCTGGTTGTCGTGTTCACGCCTTCGGGCATTTCTTCTACATGTTACTTACATGTCTAGGGGTCTGATACAACCTCCCAGGTTCCGTTACATCTCAGCCCCTACAACTGAGGCTGCCTCCCGTCAGCTCAGGCCCTCAGTTGTGACAGTAAGCACTGACCATATGAATCCAGCCGGAGACCAGGATCAAGCGGCCAGGCCGATGCAAGAACTGGCAGCCCGACTTGAACATCAGGAGGCTGCACAGGGCCACATCATCCGCTGTCTCCAGGATCTCTCTACTCGGCTGGATGGGATTCAGACAACCCTCCGTGGATCAGACGCGTCCGGTGCGTCAACCACAGTGACTCCAGCTATAACCCCACCCACCTTACCCATTTCTGCTCCACGTCTTCATCTTCCAACGCCAGCAAAATTTGACGGATCTCCAAGATTCTGCAGGGGATTTCTCAACCAGTGTGAGATTCAGTTTGAGCTACAACCTGGGAATTTTCCCAGTGACCGTACAAAAATTGCCTACATTATCTCTCTTCTCAGTGGCTCAGCCCTTGATTGGGCATCACCGTTATGGGAGAGGTCTGACACCCTGCTATCCTCCTACACTGCATTCGTGTCAACATTCAGGCGTATCTTCGACGAGCCAGGCCGGGTAACTTCAGCTTCATCTGAGATTCTCCGTTTACGCCAGGGATCACGTACTGTAGGACAATATCTTATACAGTTCCAGATCCTGGCATCCGAACTGGCATGGAACGACGAGGCCCTGTATGCTGCATTCTGGCATGGCTTATCTGAGCATATTAAAGATGAGTTAGCTACCAGAGACTTACCTTCCAAGCTAGATGAGCTAATCTCACTCTGCACGAAAGTTGATTTACGTTTCGGAGAGAGAGCAACTGAGCGTGGAAGATCATCTGCTCCAAAATCTTCTGCTCCTCCTCCTCGTCAACTGTCACCATCTAAAGACGAGCCCATGCAAATTGGCCGTTCCCGTTTAACTCCTGCTGAGCGCCGAAGACGTCTCTCTGAGTCTCTTTGTCTTTATTGTGCAGCTCCGTCTCACACCATCAATGCCTGTCCCGAACGTCCGGGAAAACTCCAAACCCTAGCTCGCCCAGGAGAGGGCCGGCTAGGAGTAATGATCTCCTCTCCATCTCCTCATGATTGTAATCTCCCAGTGTCGCTCCAAATTGCTCAACGTTATCGGAACGTCATTGCCCTCCTTGATTCCGGAGCAGCTGGGAACTTTATTACCGAAGCCTATGTTAAACGGTGGTCCCTACCCACCGAGAGACTTCCTTCATCCATCTCCTTAACTGCCGTGGATGGCAGCAAGATTTTTGATGCAGTTATTTCCCTAAGGACTCTACCAGTTCGTCTGAGAGTGGGAGTTCTTCATTCCGAATTTATTTCTTTTTTAGTGATTCCAAGAGCCACACATCCTGTGGTCCTGGGCCTTCCATGGCTCCGTCTTCACAATCCATCTATTGATTGGACGACTACGCAGATTCTGGCATGGGGTCCCTCCTGTGCTGAGACATGTTTGTTTAAAGTATTGCCTGTCTGTTCTTCCTCCCCCAGGTCGTCTGATGTTCCACCTCCTCCATATCAAGATTTCACGGATGTGTTCAGTAAGGCTTCTGCTGATATCCTTCCTCCTCATAGAGAATGGGACTGCCCGATTGATCTCGTTCCAGGGAAGGTTCCACCTCGAGGCCGAACTTACCCGTTGTCTCTGCCTGAGACGCATTCTATGGAGGAATACATTAAAGAGAACCTAGCAAAAGGGTTCATTCGACCTTCCTCTTCTCCAGCCGGCGCAGGCTTCTTTTTCGTAAAGAAAAAAGATGGTGGTCTGCGGCCGTGCATTGACTACAGAGGTCTGAACGACATTACCATCAAGAACCGCTATCCACTACCCCTTATTACTGAGCTCTTTGATAGTTAGCGGAGCTACCATCTTCACAAAGCTGGACTTGAGAGGTGCATACAATCTCATCCGGATCCGTAAGGGTGACGAGTGGAAGACCGCCTTTAACACCCGTGACGGACATTATGAGTACCTCGTCATGCCCTTCGGATTGAGCAATGCTCCAGCTGTCTTCCAGCATTTTGTCAATGAGATCTTCAGAGACATTTTATACCGTCATGTCGTGGTCTATCTAGATGATATCCTCATTTTTGCCAACAATTTAGAGGAACATCGTTTTTGGGTAAAAGAGGTTCTGTCCCGTCTCCGTGTCAATCATCTCTATTGCAAATTAGAGAAATGCGTCTTTGAAGTCAAGTCCATTCCGTTTCTAGGTTACATTGTGTCCGGTTCCGGACTAGAGATGGATCCTGAGAAACTACAAGCAATCCAGAATTGGCCGATACCCTTAACCCTCAAAGGGGTCCAGAGGTTCTTAGGGTTCGCCAATTATTACAGAAAGTTTATACGAGACTTTTCCACCATTGTGGCGCCTATTACTGCTTTAACTAAGAAGGGTGCTAACCCGTCCAAGTGGTCTGAAGAAGCTACGCAAGCTTTTCATCTCTTAAAACAAAGGTTCATCTCTGCACCAGTTCTGAAACAGCCCGACATCGACTCTCCTTTCATCTTAGAGGTGGATGCCTCCTCCGTTGGAGTAGGAGCGGTGTTATCTCAGAGGGCTAAAGATGGCCATTTACATCCTTGCAGTTTCTTCTCCCGGAAGTTCTCCCCAGCAGAGCGCAACTATGCCATTGGCGACCAGGAGTTGCTAGCCATCAAGCTCGCTCTAGAGGAGTGGAGATATCTGTTGGAGGGAGCTTCTCATTCAATCACCATACTTACAGACCACAAGAACCTTTTATATCTGAAAGGCGCACAATGTCTCAACCCTCGTCAGGCCAGATGGGCACTTTTCTTTTCCAGGTTCGACTTTAAACTCCAGTTCTGTCCGGACTCTCAGAATCGCAAGGCCGATGCCCTTTCCCGCTCATGGGAGCAAGAAAATGAGTCAGAGTCTTCAGACAAGCATCCTATTATCAATCCGTTGGCATTCTCCACGGTAGGGATGGACTCTACGCCCCCACTAGGGAAAAGTTTTGTGAAGCCGGTACTGAGGAAGAAGCTCATGCATTGGGCCCATGCTTCCCGTTTTGCCGGACATACAGGTATCCAAAAAACCCTGGAGTTTATCTCTAGGTCCTATTGGTGGCCAACTCTGAGAAAGGACGTCATGGAGTTTATTGCATCTTGCCCAAAGTGTGCCCAACATAAAGTATCCCGCCAGTCGCCTGCGGGGCAACTGGTTCCACTATCCGTTCCCCGTCGACCATGGACCCATTTGTCGATGGATTTCATTACAGACTTACCCATGTGCAACAAGTTCAATACCATCTGGGTGGTAGTTGACCGGTTCACCAAGATGGCACACTTCATTCCTCTCACCGGTCTTCCGTCAGCTTCCAAGTTGGCTCAAGTGTTCATACAAGAGATCTTCCGACTCCACGGTCTGCCTGAAGAAATTATCTCAGATCGAGGAGTTCAATTCACAGCCAAATTCTGGCGAAGTTTATGTCAAGTCCTTCAAGTCAAACTAAAGTTTTCCACGGCTTACCATCCTCAGACCAATGGTCAAACTGAGAGGGTGAATCAGGACTTGGAGGCCTTCCTCCGCATCTATGTGTCTTCCTCTCAAGATGGCTGAGTTCAATTACTTCCCTGGGCCGAGTTCTGTCATAACAATCAGTATCATTCCTCATCTTCTTCAACACCATTCTTCACCAACTTTGGATTCCACCCTAAAGTCCCTGAATTCCAACCGCTCCCAGCAACTTCTGTTCCAGCAGTGGATATCACCTTGCATCAGTTTGCAAACAACTGGAAGAGTGTACGAGCAGCTCTGCTCAAGGCATCGTTCAGGTATAAGAAGTTTGCGGACAAGAAGCGTAGAGCGGTTCCTGCTCTCAAGGTGGGTGATCTGGTATGGTTATCCATGAAGAATTTGAGGTTAAGAGTTCCCAGTATGAAGTTTGCACTTCGCTACATTGGTCCTTTCAAAATTGAGCAAGTCATCAATCCTGTTGCTTACAGACTTCAGTTACCTCCCTTCTTAAAAATACCCAGGACATTCCATGTTTCCCTGTTGAAACCGCTGATCCTGAATCGGTTTCATTCCTCACTTCCTCCAACTCCGAAAGTCCAAACTCAACGAGGCGTTGAGTATGAAGTGGCCAAGATCCTGGACTCACGTCACCGTTACGGTCAACTACAGTATCTTATTGACTGGAAGGGTTACGGCCCTGAGGAACGCTCATGGACCAATGCTTCTGATGTCCATGCTCCTGCCTTGGTCCGGAGATTCCATTCCAAGTTTCCTCAAAAGCCAAAGAAGTGTCCTGGGGCCACTCCTAAAGGGGGGGGGTGCTGTCACGATCCGGGTATCTGGACGCCATTAATTACCCTTCAGATGCCTTCTAAGGCTGGCTCAGCGTTCCAGGACCGGATCCCATCTGTCATACTGATGTCCACATTCCTGCCTCCTCTCCTGTCACTCTGAGACGCGGTCACCGCAACGCCTGTAACATCCGGAATGGCGTCTCCCGCGGCCTCCACCGCTGTTCCTGAGTTTCTGCATGCAGAGTGTCAGAGTGGTGATTACGTCAGCCGCGGCCTCCGCTGTGCCCGCGTGGTTAAGTGTGCACTTATCAGTCTGGCGTCTCCTGTGGCCGGCGCCGCCATTACTGTTTTAATTCCCACATGGATTACAAACCAAACTTCCCTCCAAGTGTCTGCATGGGCGCAGCCATCTTGGATTCTGTCGCCTGTTCATTTCCACCAATCTGTTGTTACCATTGTAAATCTGCATAATTGCCTAGCCAATCCCTTCCTTGCTGCAGGTATAAGTATTCTGTGCCTGAGCAAGGAAGGCGTCAGTGCTTTGGTTGTCAAACCTAGTTCCAGTTTGTCTCTCTCCTGTGGTTTTTTCCAGGTTCCAGTTCCTATCTCCACACTTCCACTAAAGAGACCCGTACCAGCATTCCACCTGCGGTGTAGCCTGACTCTCCTATCCATTTGGATTCATCTGCTTCCAGCTACAGATCCACCTGCTTTCAGCATCCAGCTTCCAGCAGAGGTCAGCTCTTCTTAAAGTGCCGGTACCCTTTTCTGCAGATTATCATTTATCACCGGCATTATTATTTCACCGCTCTCAAGCTCCAAACATCACTTCATATTTCATCGCTCTCAAGCTACATTTATCATTTAACTGGTTCCAGCCAGTATCCACTCCGTGCCAACATCAGTCTGGTTCCAGCCAGTACCCACAGCAGCCGTTTTATCCACAGCAGCCCATCTTTTCCTGGAACACCAGCTGGTACGATCCTGGGCTATCTCCATTGCTACAGTCGGGCCTGGTAAGGACTTTCCAACTAGAAGATTATAAGAACTATCTCACACTACCAGAGCCCTGTGGCCCTTGCCACCCTGTAGAACCCAGGAACTGTATTTATCCTCTGCTGATTTTTATGTTTTCTTTTACTGCTGCTGTGTTACGGAGTTTGTCATAAATAAACATCATTGACTTTTACCCTGGTTGTCGTGTTCACGCCTTCGGGCATTTCTTCTACATGTTACTTACATGTCTAGGGGTCTGATACAACCTCCCAGGTTCCGTTACATCTCAGCCCCTACAACTGAGGCTGCCTCCCGTCAGCTCAGGCCCTCAGTTGTGACAATGGTGAGTAAATATTCCACAAAGCTGTAGCTGTGATCGCCTACCGCAGTCCGGGACAAAGCACCGTATCCGGACGTTGAATTAGCCAGGACCCGTCAAGCCACCGTGCCGAGGAATCGAGCAGAACATTCAGCACACTTGCAGGGAAAGAACGTCTGGCAGACAACGCCCCAACGCGTTTCGTGTATCACTTCGTCAGGAGGCTGGTCTGTCAGACGATTAGGAGGATTTTATAGGGAAAAAACCTCTCCCAGAAAGCAACGTCACACTTCAATTCATAGCACCGCTGCTATTTTAGCCTGCCGCAGCTGTATTAGTCTTACATAATTGAACCACATTTTCTATTGTATATCAGGTACAACACATCTTTGCAGATTATACACAAACATACATCTCACATTAATTAAAAGTACATACAACAATATATTTAGCAATGGTACACATACAACACATATCTGACATAACTATAATCCATAAAGAGAACATAATAAAACACACCTCATGTGTGATATAATACATAGTTACTCATCATTCTGGACATAACTTAAAACTATCTTTAGAGTATATATTTAAGTCAACTATATCATACTCAAAAAGGTACATATTTATCTGAAAGAGAGAGAAAGATGTTACATCGTTGTTAGCCGACAATTGTTAGGGTGAGACTTAACAATTGTCGGCTAACAACGATGTTCTTGAAAAAAGTCCAATAAGACTGAAACGTTGACACACAGACGCTGTTCGTCTCTTTATTCGTCCGTCAAAAGACTTGCGAGTGCCGCCTCTATGTGCAATATATGAGGGTCCAGGTGACTTGGGGAGGGCACCGAAGCAGCATTGTGGGACAGTAAGAGAGTGCCGACTCATTCTGTGTGTGTGTGTGTGTGTGTGTGTGTGTATATATATATATATATATATATATATATATATATATACACACACACACACACACACACACACACACACACACACACACACACACACACATATTTTAGCACTGTAGGGGAACCGGACCCCGTTTCTTGGGGTAGATGGCAGCCGCTGTGAAGTCATACAAGTCCAATTTTTATGGTGCAACTGGCCACGACCAGTTGTATTAAACAGAAAACAAAACAAACATCAAAAGAAAATACCTTGCCTGTCCGGCACGAACTAAACACAAGACGTTCCTAACTGTCTCTAAACAAAAAACACAGAGTTCAGGGCCCTTATCCAGCTTTTCCAATAAACTGAAAATGTTCTGACAAAACAAAAATTTTCCTAATACATGTAAGACAAGAAGCTGGGACAAACTTACCTGCCCTCAAACACTATTCCAGTGTTCCTGTCACATATCCCCCTCCCCTGTTTCAACCTAGGGGCCGGAACACTTGTAGCCCCCAAACAGAAGATGCGGGACAATGCATCTGCGTTGGCCAATTGTGTACCCGGTCTAAGTTCGACAGTAAACTTAAAATCTTGCAATGCTAGAAACCATCTAGTTACACGAGCATTCTTGCCTCTGTTTACATCCATCCATTTTAAAGGGGCATGGTCTGTCACTAATCTGAATTGTCGACCCAAGAGGTAATATCTCAAGGTATCTAGTGCCCACTTAATGGCCAAAGCTTCCTTTTCCACAATGGCATACCTTTTTTCATGCTCATTGAGTTTCCTACTCAAATAAATGATAGGGTGTTCGTCCCCATCTCTGGTTTGGGACAGCACAGCCCCTATCCCTACCTCTGAGGCACCTGTCTGTACCACAAATTATTTTGAAAAATCTGGTGTTATCAATACAGGTTGTGAACACAAAGCCACTTTTAACGCTTGGAACCCTTTTTCTGCATCAGGGTTCCATTTCACCATAATTGACTACTTCCCTTTGGTAAGGTCTGACAACGGCACTGCTGTGGTCGCAAAATTGGGAATAAACCGTCTATAGTACCCAGTTATTCCCATATTTATCAACAACCTTTTTTAACATACTTTTTAATGTTTTATTAAACCTTTCCACCAACCCATCAGTTTGGGGATGGTAAATGGACGTCCTGAGGTGAGTGACCTTAAATAATTTGCACAATTCTTTCATGATCCTTGACATAAATGGAGTACCTTGGTCAGTCAAAATTTCTTCTGGTATTCCCACTCTACTAAAAACCTGCACCAGCTCCCTAGCTATCGCCTTGGTTGTGCGTAAAGGGACAGCCTCAGGATATCGAGTGGCATAGTCCATTATTACCAGGATATACTGATGGCCCTGAGCGGACTTTAACGAGATCCATGGCTATTCCGTAAAACGGGACCTCTATAATAGGCATGGGAACTAGTGGGCTCCTGAAATGGGATCTAGGGGCATGATACTGGCATTTAGGACAGGAAGAACAATATTCAGACACTTCTTTATAAACCCCTGGCCAAAAGAACCTTTGTAAAACTCTGTTTTTTTCTGCCCCTAAATGTCCTGCTGTAACGGGACTATGAGCTAAATCTAGTACCGTTCTCCGATAAGGCTGGGGAACTACCAGCTGTTCCACCACATCCTCACCCCTTTTGACAATGTGGTACAAGAGCTCATTACAGATGGCCATGTGGGGATACGTAACCCTGTCACCTGGTACCACAGGTTCCCCATTAACAATCTTAACATTCTCTCTAGCCTTTATTAAGGTAGGTTCCTTTAACTGTTCAGATGCAAACAGATCCTTCTTTACCTCCAGCTCAGGCACGCTTTCAGTTCTAACTACTATGTCTCTGTTCCCAGCAAGAGGGTCTTCAATGGACTCCCCATCTGTCACTTCCCCAGCCAAGCTAGCAAAAGGCAAAGGGTCAGAAAGTTCCGAAGACACACATACATCCATAAAATCACTGTGATTATCAACTGGCTCTTTACTTCTCATATCTGTTGATAAACGTGATAACCACAGTTTCCAAAAATGAGGAAAATCCCTCCCTATTATGGCCTCATGCACCAAGGTGGGGACCAGTCCTACTTTAACAATTGCTGACCCACAACAAGTTTCTATATTCACTTCAGCAGTGACATAATGTTGGGTATCCCCATGTATGCAAGTTACCCCAATAGGTATTTGCTGGACCTTTAAGGGGTTCACTAACCCAGCTTTCACGAGGGTAACTAAACTTCCTGAATCTAGCAAGGCCTCTACCCGGTTACCCTCTAAGAACACGTCACACATTTGTTTTTCCAGCTCAGGTGAAGGTACCACAGTACAGGCTAACCTAGCAAAGAAAGACATTCTGCGACATTCAAAGGCAGCATCACATTGCATGGGTTCTTGCGTGACTGGGCAATTGGCAATAACATGACCTGGCATACCACACCTAAAACATTTAACCACACGATTATCAACCCGTTTGGGCAGCATAGACCTTTCTAGCCCCATTGGCCTGTCTCCAGGGTCAGTGTTTACATTCTCTCCAGCCTTGCGTTCTCATCTGCCCAGCAACGTTTTCCCACGGAACAGTCTTACCAGTCTTTACGGGAGGGCGCTGTCGAGGATCTATGGGTTGCTGGGTGGTCATCAGTAGTTCCTCTGCCGCCAAGTACCTCTCTACCATGTCCACTAATTGGTCAGCAGTATCCGGGTTTCCATGGCTCACCCACTTGCGCAAGACCACGGGCAAAGATCTCAAATAACGGTCCATGACGACTCTTTCAACCATCTGGGGACCAGTTAATGTCTCTGGCTGTAACCATTTTTTTGTTAGCTGAATAAGGTCGTGCATCTCTGAGCGAGGAGGCCTCCATGGCGTACACCCAACGGTGCACCCGTTGTGCTCGTACTGACAGCGTGACTCCCAGGCGGGTCAGGATCTCAGTCTTTAGTTTATCATAGTCCCGGGCCTCAGCAGGGCTTAAATCAAAGTAAGCTTTTTGGGGCTCACCTGACCGAAAAGGTGCCAGCAGACTGGCCCACTGTGCTTTCGGCCAGTTCTCACGCTCGACAGTCCTTTCAAACGTGGTCAGGTAGGCCTCCACATCATCAGCCTCTGTCATTTTCTGCAGGAAGTGACTGGCACGTATAGAACCAGAGCTGGTCGGAGCACTGACGGCCACATCTCCAATCCGGGCTGCAAGGCTCTGCACCACTTCTGCTAAGGCCTTTCTATTCTGACGCTGTTGCCTCCAATTTTCCTCCATTGCCACCTGCTGCTGTCTGATGGCCTCCTGCTGAGCCGCTGTAGCTTGCTGCAAGGCTTTGAGCAGTTCCTCCATGTCGACAGATTTTTCAGGCGGCTTTGTAGCTGCTTTCACCCAGGACATATATCAAACACTCAGGGGTGAGTCTCAGCAACTTCACACAGGGCTGTTTCTGCATAAACCACCATTTTCTGCGGCTTTCACTTATGCGCAGAACGGCATGCTCGCATTCTCCACCAAGTTGTAGCACTGTAGGGGAACCGGACCCTGTTTCTTGGGGTAGATGGCAGCCGGCAGCAGCTGTGAAGTCATACAAGTCCAGTTTTTATGGTGCAACTGGCCACGACCAGTTTTATTAAACAGAAAACAAAACAAACATCAAAAGAAAATACCTTGCCTGTCCGGCACGAACTAAATACAAGACGTTCCTAACTGTCTCTAAACAAAAAACACAGAGTTTTCCAGTCAACACTGTTTGGCTCACTTGTATAAGGAAGCGTGTTTCTCTCACAGAGATCCTGCAGTCTTCCCAGTCAGTCTGCACACACTAATCAGGCTAGCAGCCCTATAACCCACTTACACAGCTGAAACCCTGATTAGCCCTCTGTGAGGCCAAAGACCCGAACTGGGCCCAACGTCTGGAACTTGCCCTATCTCTCTTTCAGGGCCCTTATCCAGCTTTTCCAATAAACTGAAAAGGTTCTGACAAAACATTTTCCTAATACATGTAAGACAAGAACCTTGTGATAGAGTCAAATAACTACCTTTTAACATTAGCTATATATTAATACCGTGTAGCCGTAATGGCTGCTAAACCATGTGCACATGCTACGCACTCCGTACGCTATTTGCGTATGAAGACCTCGCACGTGGTACGCAAATAAAGTACACACGCTGTGCTGGGTGTACGGAATACCCACAGTGAGCATACACACAGACAGTAACCTTTATAAACTTTAAACACAGATTATGCTTACTCTGTAACCCTTGTATGCAACACACTATGATTGAGTTTGTGTTGTAAAACCTTACTACTGAAATACTGCAGCGATATAACGCTGCTTAACCTTGTTAATGTAAATGCTGTTAGAGCGATTTAGAATTCAGAAACCCTTTGTACCAGCTAGAGAGACACAGACACCCTGCTGAGGTTCTAACACCTTATATGAACGTTCTATTTGCAAAAGAATAATACAATACAAGTCATACACTACCAATATAACATAGACTACCTAACCAGATAACTGCACATGAAATACAATAACAGTACAATAACACTTAAGAGAAAGGAGAGAGAAAGAGGAGAGGAGAGAGAGATATGGCTCACAATAACAATAAAGACAATATGATTGCGGAGAACTTACGCACAAGGGAAACAATCGCATGCGCCTCTGGATATCCAGCTCCCGATTATCAGTGATGAGAACCGTTGAAGAGAATAGTAGAATGGGAGCTGGATCAGATCGGCTTGTCTTTTTATACCCTACACACAATACAGTACAATGGTCCCTATATTCTTATTGTTCATTGGACACAGGAATTCGTCTCCGCATTATAACAAAAGGTCATAGGTTGATTCATACAGGTGGGCTGTGACTATTTCAAACTGCTCAGGTGGGTGGGAAACTAGGTTTCCCCGCCGCATGGATAATAAAGTGTAAATAATAGTAAAAGTCCATAAACTTCTTATGTCCATAACTATTCGCACGAGCGATTAATCCGCTTCAAACCAACACCGGAATATTGCTAATTAAATACTCTTCCGATGGATACTAAACACCACTGTATAACCCTTGTCTGACCCTTCGTATCAAACAAAGAGGGATCTCTTTGTCTATGAACATGCTACATTAACTAAACTTTCAGATTCTATCAAAGGGACCATAATCTACAAAATACATTATATGGTAAAAATATGTAACGATTGAGTCGCACGCTAGGCGCACATAAACTCTACCGTAAATGCGCATACCGTGCGCCTGCGGGTGCACATAACAGCGGGTATGCGTACGCACGGGAGAGCGCATGTACGCGCAGCGGGGACACGCATGAGGTGCAAATATGGCAGTGTGCATCATGATATTTTTCTGACTTTGACACTTGGACAAACATACCTGCCCTCAAACACCATTCCAGTGTTCTTGTCACAATATAAATAGTGTGTGTATAATATATATATATATATATATATATATATATATAATATACTGTCGAGTCACATTATGACCACCTCCTACATTTGACGTCGGCAGCGTGTAGCTCATGAAGTACATTACGTGTTGTGAGCTGGCTTGGTGGGTATTTAAGATGTGTGATAGGCCGTCTGCCCGCACGTCACTCGTTGCTGTCCCGAGTAAAAGGGGCAATTTATCCTTTTTGCAAAAATGGATGATTATTGGCCTTCGGTCCAAGGGTGGCAGTATTTCTGAAACAGCGCAGTTTTGAACTGTTGAGCTGCTATGGTGAAGTTGTATCATGACTGGACAATTGGTCCCATTGGGAATAACCAACGTGGAAACTGAGGAGCACTATGTGCCATTGCTGTGAGAGGTGAACGTCGGCTACGAAGGTGTGCAAGTGCCGGCTGACACGCTACAGTGGAGTAGCTCACATTCTTAATGAACCTGGGGGCTGCCTGACGTGTATATCAAACAACCTTTCACCCCGTCTAGCTGCTGTCCTTGCTGCACACAGGCAGTGAGGTGGCCGCATCGACAGTGGAGGCAGAGCAGTGAGGGGGCCAGGAGAGAGCTATAAGGGGCTACGATTAACTGTAGTGACCAAAGTGTGTGTAAGAAATATCTGGACGTTTTTATCTGGTATCGGTGAGGGTGCACGGTGGACAGGACCTGCATTAACTGGACATTTTAGGGAAATTTGTAGATTGTAGGGAGAATTAAAATAGAAAAATTGCTATTTCTCTGACGTCCTAGTGGATGCTGGGAACTCCGTAAGGACCATGGGGAATAGCGGCTCCGCAGGAGACTGGGCACAAAAGTAAAAGCTTTAGGACTACCTGGTGTGCACTGGCTCCTCCCCCTATGACCCTCCTCCAAGCCTCAGTTAGATTTTTGTGCCCGAACGAGAAGGGTGCACACTAGGGGCTCTCCTGAGCTTCTTAGTGAAAAGTTTAGTTTTAGGTTTTTTATTTTCAGTGAGACCTGCTGGCAACAGGCTCACTGCATCGAGGGACTAAGGGGAGAAGAAGCGAACTCACCTGCGTGCAGAGTGGATTGGGCTTCTTAGGCTACTGGACACCATTAGCTCCAGAGGGACCGAACACAGGCCCAGCCTCGGAGCTCGGTCCCAGAGCCGCGCCGCGGGCCCCCTTACAGAGCCAGAAGCAAGAAAAGGTCCGGAAAAATCGGCGGCAGAAGACCTCAGTCTTCAACAAGGTAGCGCACAGCACTGCAGCTGTGCGCCATTGTTACTCAGCACACTCCACACTCCGGTCACTGAGGGTGCAGGGCGCTGGGGGGGGCGCCCTGAGCAGCAATGTAAAACACCTTGGCTGACATAAATACACCACATATAACCCCCAGGGCTATATGGGTGCATTTTAACCCCTGCCAGAATTACCAAAAAAGCGGGAGAAAAGGCCGCCGAGAAGGGGGCGGAGCCTATCTCCTCAGCACACGGGCGCCATTTTCCATCACAGCTCCGCTGGAAGGACGTCTCCCTGACTCTCCCCTGCAGTCCTGCACTACAGAAAAGGGTAAAAAAGAGAGGGGGGGCACTTATATTGGCGCAGTTTTATATTAACAGCAGCTATAAAGGAAAAACACACTTGATAGTGGTATTCCTGTATATATATATATATATATATATATATATATATATATATATATATATATATATATATAGCGCTCTGGTGTGTGCTGGCATACTCTCCCTCTGTCTCCCCAAAGGGCTAGTGGGGTCCTGTCCTCTATCAGAGCATTCCCTGTGTGTGTGCGGTGTGTCGGTACGATTGTGTCGACATGTTTGAGGAGGAAAATGAGATGGAAGCGGACCAATTGCCTATTATACAGTTGTCACCCCCTAGGGAGTCGACACCTGAGTGGATGAGCTTGTGGAAGGAATTGCGTGACAGTGTCAGCTCCTTACGACAGACAGTTGACGACATGAGACAGCCGGCTAATCAGCTTGTGCCTGTCCAGGGGTCTCAAACGCCATCAGGGGCTTTAAAACGCCCGTTACCTCAAATGGCAGACACAGACACGGATACTGACTCCAGTGTCGATGATGAGGAGACAAACGTGACTTCCACTAGGGCCACACGTTACATGATTGAAGCAATGAAAAATGTATTGCATATATCTGATAATACAAGTACCACTAAGAAGGGTATTATGTTTGGTGAGAAAAAACTGCCTGTAGTTTTTCCTGTATCCGAGGAATTAAATGAAGTGTGTGATGAGGCGTGGGTTTCCCCCGATAAAAAACTGATAATTCCTAAAAGGTTATTGGCATCGTACCCTTTCCCGCCAGAGGATAGGGCACGTTGGGAAACACCCCCTAGGGTGGATAAAGCGCTCACACGCTTGCCTAAACAGGTAGCACTACCCTCTCCTGATACGGCCGCCCTAAAGGAACCTGCCGATAGAAAGCTGGAGAATATCCTAAAATGTATATACTCTCACACGGGTGTTATACTGCGACCAGCAATAGCCTCAGCCTGGATGTGCAGTGCAGGCCTGGCGTGGTCTGATTCCCTGACTGAAAATATTGATACCCTTGATAGGGACAGTATATTATTGACTATAGAGCATTTGAAGGATGCATTTCTATATATGCGTGATGCACAGAGGGATATTTGCCGACTGGCATCAAGAGTTAGCGCGCTGTCCATTTCTGCAAGAAGAGGTTTATGGACGCGGCAGTGGTCAGGTGATGCGGATTCTAAAAGGCACATGGAAGTATTGCCTTATAAGGGGGAGGAGTTATTTGGGGTAGCTCTATCAGACCTGGTAGCCACGGCAACTGCTGGAAAATCCACATTTTTACCCCAGGTAGCTTCTCAACCTAAGAAGACGCCATATTATCAGGCGCAGTCCTTTCGGCCCCATAAGGGCAAGCGGGCAAAAGGCGCCTCATTTCTGCCCCGTGGCAGAGGGAGAGGAAAAAGGCTGCAACAAACAGCCAGTTCCCAGGAACAAAAGCCCTCTCCCGCCTCCGCAAAGTCCTCAGCATGACGCTGGGGCTTTACAAGCGGACGCAGGCACGGTGGGGGCCCGTCTCAAGAAGTTCAGTGCGCAGTGGGCCCACTCGCAAGTGGATCCCTGGATCCTTCAGGTGGTATCTCAGGGGTACAAATTGGAATTCGAGACGTCTCCCCCTCGCCGTTTTCTAAAGTCTGCTTTACCGACGTCTCCCTCAGACAGGGAGGCAGTATTGGAAGCCATTCACAAGCTGTATTCCCAGCAGGTGATAATCAAGGTACCCCTCCTACAACAGGGAAAGGGGTACTATTCCACACTATTTGTGGTACCGAAGCCGGACGGCTCGGTGAGACCAATTTTAAACCTGAAATCCTTGAACACTTACATACAAAGGTTCAAATTCAAGATGGAGTCACTCAGAGCAGTGATTGCAAACCTAGAAGAAGGGGACTATATGGTGTCTCTGGACATCAAAGATGCTTACCTGCACGTCCCAATTTACCCTTCTCACCAAGGGTACCTCAGGTTTGTGGTACAGAACTGTCACTATCAGTTTCAGACGCTGCCGTTTGGATTGTCCACGGCACCCCGGGTCTTTACCAAGGTAATGGCCGAAATGATGATACTCCTTCGAAAGAATGGAGTTTTAGTTATCCCTTACTTGGACGATCTCCTGATAAGGGCAAGATCCAGGGAACAGTTGGAAGTCGGGGTAGCACTATCTCAGATAGTGCTGCGCCAGCACGGTTGGATTCTCAATATTCCAAAATCGCAGCTGATCCCGACGACACGACTTCTATTCCTAGGGATGATCCTGGACACAGTCCAGAAAAAGGGGTTTCTCCCGGAGGAGAAAGCCAGGGAGTTATCCGAACTAGTCAGAAAGCTCCTAAAACCAGGCCAAGTCTCAGTGCATCAATGCACAAGGGTTCTGGGAAAAATGGTGGCTTCTTACGAAGCAATCCCATTCGGCAGATTCCACGCAAGAACCTTCCAGTGGGATCTGCTAGACAAATGGTCCGGATCGCATCTTCAGATGCATCAGCGGATAATCTTGTCTCCAATGACAAGAGTGTCTCTCCTGTGGTGGTTGCAGAGTGCTCATCTTCTAGAGGGCCGCAGATTCGGTATTCAGGACTGGGTCCTGGTGACCACGGATGCCAGCCTGAGAGGCTGGGGAGCAGTCACACAGGGAAGAAATTTCCAGGGCTTGTGGTCAAGCCTGGAGACATCACTTCACATAAATATCCTGGAGCTAAGAGCCATCTACAATGCTCTGAGCCTAGCAAGACCTCTGCTTCAAGGTCAGCCGGTGCTGATGCAGTCGGACAACATCACGGCAGTCGCCCACGTAAACAGACAGGGCGGCACAAGAAGCAGGAGGGCAATGACAGAAGTTGCAAGGATTCTTCGCTGGGCAGAAAATCATGTGATAGCACTGGCAGCAGTGTTCATTCCGGGAGTGGACAACTGGGAAGCAGACTTCCTCAGCAGACATGACCTCCACCCGGGGGAGTGGGGACTTCACCCAGAAGTCTTCCACATGATTGTGAACCGTTGGGAAAAACCAAAGGTGGACATGATGGCGTCCCGCCTCAACAAAAAACTAGACCGGTATTGCGCCAGGTTGAGGGACCCTCAGGCAATAGCTGTGGACGCTCTGGTAACACCATGGGTGTACCAGTCAGTGTATGTGTTCCCTCCTCTGCCTCTCATACCCAAGGTACTGAGGATCATAAGAAGGAGAGGAGTAAGGACTATACTCGTGGCTCCGGATTGGCCAAGAAGGACTTGGTACCCGGAACTTCAAGAGATGCTCACAGAGGACCCGTGGCCTCTACCTCTAAGAAAGGACCTGCTCCAGCAGGGACCCTGTCTGTTCCAAGACTTACCGCGGCTGCGTTTGACGGCATGGCGGTTGAACGCCGGATCCTGAAGGAAAAAGGCATTCCGGATGAAGTCATCCCTACCCTGATCAAAGCCAGGAAGGATGTAACCGTACAACATTATCACCGTATTTGGCGTAAATATGTTGCGTGGTGCGAGGCCAGGAAGGCCCCTACAGAGGAATTTCAACTGGGTCGTTTCCTGCATTTCCTGCAAACAGGACTGTCTATGGGCCTAAAATTAGGGTCCATTAAGGTTCAAATTTCGGCCCTGTCGATTTTCTTCCAAAAAGAACTGGCTTCAGTTCCTGAAGTACAGACGTTTGTCAAGGGGGTACTGCATATACAACCTCCTTTTGTGCCTCCAGTGGCACCTTGGGATCTCAATGTAGTTTTGGGCTTCCTAAAATCACATTGGTTTGAACCACTTTCCACTGTGGACTTAAAATATCTCACATGGAAGGTGGTAATGCTGTTAGCCCTGGCTTCAGCCAGGCGTGTCTCAGAATTGGCGGCTTTATCATATAAAAGCCCTTACCTAATTTTTCATACGGACAGGGCAGAATTGAGGACTCGTCCTCAATTTCTCCCTAAGGTGGTTTCAGCATTTCACTTGAACCAGCCTATTGTGGTGCCTGCGGCTACTAGGGACTTGGAGGACTCCAAGTTGCTGGACGTAGTCAGGGCCCTGAAAATATGTTTCCAGGACGGCTGGAGTCAGAAAATCTGACTCGCTGTTTATCCTGTATGCACCCAACAAGCTGGGTGCTCCTGCTTCTAAGCAGACTATTGCTCATTGGATTTGTAGTACAATTCAGCTTGCACATTCTGTGGCAGGCCTGCCACAGCCAAAATCTGTAAAAGCCCATTCCACAAGGAAAGTGGGCTCATCTTGGGCGGCTGCCCGAGGGGTCTCGGCTTTACAACTTTGCCGAGCAGCTACTTGGTCAGGGGCAAACACGTTTGCTAAATTCTACAAATTTGATACCCTGGCTGAGGAGGACCTGGAGTTCTCTCATTCGGTGCTGCAGAGTCATCCGCACTCTCCCGCCCGTTTGGGAGCTTTGGTATAATCCCCATGGTCCTTACGGAGTTCCCAGCATCCACTAGGACGTCAGAGAAAATAAGAATTTACTAACCGATAATTCTATTTCTCGTAGTCCGTAGTGGATGCTGGGCGCCCATCCCAAGTGCGGATTGTCTGCAATACTTGTACATAGTTATTGTTACAAAAATCGGGTTATTGTTGTGAGCCATCTTTTCAGAGGCTCCTCTGTTATCATGCTGTTAACTGGGTTCAGATCACAGGTTGTACGGTGTGATTGGTGTGGCTGGTATGAGTCTTACCCGGGATTCAATATCCTTCCTTATTGTGTACGCTCGTCCGGGCACAGTATCCTAACTGAGGCTTGGAGGAGGGTCATAGCGGGAGGAGCCAGTGCACACCAGGTAGTCCTAAAGCTTTTACTTTTGTGCCCAGTCTCCTGCGGAGCCGCTATTTCCCATGGTCCTTACGGAGTTCCCAGCATCCACTACGGACTACGAGAAATAGAATTATCGGTAAGTAAATTCTTATTTTTTTCCCCAGAATACCGGTTTTGAACAGCAGAGTTAGAAAGCACAGTCCTCCCTGATTAGAAAACCAAAACATTCAGTATAAAATGGTAATTAGAAATAGAAATGCACAATTTGTTTAAGCTTGGTCTCTGTTTTCCTCACTTGCTTGTCCTATTTACGTAATGTAGGCAGTTTCTTCCTCAATTTTGGGTAAGAAGACTTACCAGCTCTAGACCTAGTCAGCATTATTTGGGGGAATCCGGCATGTCAAAATCCTGCTGACTGCTTTAGGGTAGGTATCGCAGTTGCAGTGCTGTCCATATTTCTGCTCATTTTATTATGTGCACTGAATCAATTCTAACGTTTTAAGCTGGGTGTTTTTGCCCAGCGTGTATGCACAGCGAGGATGGCTGACATCGCTGGGCTGAAAATCACTCCGTGCATACACACTGAGCTATTTTTCTCCCTGCCCAGCGATGTCAGCGGTGGTGAATGGCTTTCCATAGCGGGACGCTATGGAAAGCCATGAACCCCACCGTTCATCTGCTAGTAACAACAGCAGATGAACGGCGGCCGCCGGAGATTAAGCGGGAGCGCGCATCAGCGCTCATCGCCGGGGCATACACACCAAAAGTGACCTGCTTTCAGCTGTATGGGCCATTAAGCATCAAACTTGTTCTACTAGTGGAGAAGCTGTTTTGAGCTAATGCTGTAGAGCAGGCATTCCCAACCACGGTCCTCAAGGCACACCAACAGTGCAGGTTTTAGTGATATCCAGGCTGCAGCACTGATGGTTAAATCAATATAACTGAACTTCTAATGAAGTCATCTGTGCTGCAGCCTGGATATCCCTAAAACCTGCACTGTTGGTGTTCCTCGAGGACCGTGGTTGGGAATGCCTGCTGTAGAGTGTATACTTTTAATTTACCGGCTGTCGGGATACCGGTGCAGACCAAGTACTGAGTACATATGCATGATTTTCAGAGGACCGACTTTTCTGTATTTAAAATCCTTTTTTAATTGATTTTATGTAGTAATCTAATTTTTTGTGATTTATGCATTTGGGGTAATCTTAACCTGTAAGCCACAATCCTCAAAATTATAATAAATTAAGGCTTGAAGTATCTCACTTTGCATGTAATAAGTCTATATAATATTTCTCTTACGTCCTAGAGGATGCTGGGGACTCCGTAAGGACCATGGGGAATAGACGGGCTCCGCAGGAGACATGAGCACTATAAAGAAACTTTAGAATGGGTGTGCACGGGCTCCTCCCTCTATGCCCCTCCTCCAGACCTCTGTTAGATCCTGTGCCCAGAGGAGACTGGGTGCTTTCAGGGGAGCTCTCCTGCGCTGTGGGACTGAGGAGAGAGAAGCAGACCTACTTCAGTGATAGGCTCTGCTTCTTAGGCTACTGCACACCATTAGCTCCAGAGGGATCGGAACGCAGGTCTCACCCTTGCCATTCGTCCCAGAGCCGCGCCGCCGTCCTCCTTGCAGAGCCAGAAGATTGAAGCCGGGTGAGTATACGAAGAAAGAAGACTTCACAGGCGGCAGAAGACTTCGGATCTTCACTGAGGTAACACGCAGCGGTAACGCTGCGCGTCATTGCTCCCGCACACACACACAGGCACAGATGGGTGCAGGGCGCAGGGGGGGCTCCCTGGGCAGCAATAATCCTCTTGGCTGGCATTACAAGTATATTTAGCTATAGCAGTATAATATACAATCCTTCGCCAGGTTAATTTGTATTTTGAGCGGGACCGAAGCCCGCCGCTGAGGGGGCGGAGCTTGATCCCACATCACTAACCAGCGCCATTTTCTCCACAGCACGCTGCTGAGAAGCTGGCTCCCCGGACTCTCCCCTGCTGAACGCGGTGACAGATCGCTTTGAAGGAGGGGGGGGGGGGGGCACATAATGTGGGCGCAGTCAATATATATATAAAACAAAAAAGCGCTGTATATAGCTGGGACTTGTGTTTCCAGGGTCATTGGCGCTGGGTGTGTGATGGCATTCTCTCTCTCTCTCCAAAGGGCCTGGTTGGGGGAACTATCTCCAGATAGACGCATGTGTCGGCATGTCTGAAGCGGAAGGCTCTTCTAGGGAGGAGGTGGAGCAAATGAGTGTGGTGTCCATCGGCAACGCCGACATCTGATTGTTTGGATATGTGGAATGTTTTAAATGCAAATGTGAATTTATTACACAAAAGGTTGGACAAAGCGGAGTCCAGGGGAAATACAGGGAGTCAATCCCTGCCTTTCACTCTGTCACAGGGCCCTTCTGGGTCTCAAAAGCGCCCACTATCCCAAGTAGCAGACACTGATATCGACACGGATTCTGACTCCAGTGTCGACTATGATGATGCGAGGTTGCAGCCGAGATTGGCAAAAAGTATTCATTATATGATTATTGCTATAAAAGATGTGTTGCATATCACAGATGACCCCTCGGTCCCGGACACGAGGGTGCGCATGTATAAGGAAAAGAAACCTGAGGTTACTTCCCCCCTTCACATGAGCTAAATGAGTTGTTTGAAAGGGCTTGGGAAACTCCAGTCAAGAAACTGCAGATTCCCAAATAGATTCTTATGGCGTATCCTTTCCCGGCTAAGGACAGGATTCGGTGGGAATCCTCTCCCAGAGTGGACAAAGCGTTGACGCGCTTATCCAAGAAGGTGGCGCTGCTGTCTCAAGATACCGCAACCCTCAAGGATCCTGCTGATCGTAGGCAAGAGACTACATTGAAGTCAATTTACACACATACTGGTACATTACTCAGACCGGCGATAGCGTTGGCTTGGGTTTGTAGCGCTGTAGCAGCGTGGACAGGTACCTTTTCTGCTGAAATTGATGCACTGGATAAGGATACCGTTTTATTGACCTTGGGTCATATTAAGGATGCTGTCCTATATATGAGAGATGCTCAGAGAGACGTTGGCCTACTGGGTTCCAGAGCCAACGCCATGGCGATTTCTGATAGGCGAGCCCTGTGGACCCGACAATGGACGGGTGATGCCGACTCAAAGAGGCATATGGAGGTTTTGCCTTACAAGGGTTAGGAATTATTTGGGGAAGGTCTCACGGACCTGGTTTCCACAGCTACTGCAGGTAAATCCAGTTTTTTACCTTATGTTTCCTCACAGCCAAAGAAAACGCCACATTATCAGATGCAGTCCTTTCGGTCGCATAAATCCAAGAGAGTACGGGGATCTTCCTTTTTCGCCAGAGGTAAGGGCAGAGGGAAAAAGCTGCCAACTACAGCTAGTTCCCAGGAACAGAAGTCCTCCCCGGCTTCTACAAAATCCACCGCATGACGCTGGGGCTCCGCTGAGGGAGTCCGCCCCAGTGGGGGCACGTCTTCGACTTTTCAGCCGCGTCTGGATTCAATCACAGGTGGATCCCTGGGCAATAGACATTGTTTCCCAGGGTTACAAGCTGGAATTCGAAGAGTTGCCTCCTCGCTGGTTTTTCAAATCTGCCCTACCAGCTTCTTCCCCGGAGAGGGAGATCGTTTTAAATGCAATTCAAAAGCTGTGTCTTCAACAAGTGGTGGTCAAAGTTCCCTTGCGTCAACAGGGGACGGGGTACTACTCAACCCTGTTTGTGGTACCGAAACCGGACGGTTCGGTCAGACCCATTCTGAATTTAAAATCCTTAAACCTATACTTGAAAAGGTTCAAATTCAAGATGGAATCGCTCAGAGCGGTCATCGCCAGCCTGGAGGGGGGGATTATATGGTGTCCCTGGACATAAAGGATGCATACCTTCATGTCCCCATATATCCTCATCAGGCGTTCCTGAGATTTGCTGTACAGGATTGTCATTACCAATTTCAGACGTTGCTGTTTGGACTTTCCACGGCCCCGAGGATTTTCACCAAGGTAATGGCGGAAATGATGGTGCTCCTGCGCAAGCAGGGTGTCACGATTATCCCGTACTTGGACGATCTCCTCATAAAAGCAAGATCGAGAGAACAGTTGCTGATCAGCGTGTCACTCTCCCTGAGGGTGTTGCAACAGCACGGCTGGATTCTCAATCTACCAAAGTCACAGTTGGTTCCAACGACCCGTTCTTAGGCATGATTCTGGATACGGAACGAAAAAGGGTTTTTCTCCCGATGGAAAAGGCCCAGGAACTCCAGAACGTGGTCAGGGACCTGTTAAAGCCAAAAAGGGTGTCAGTCCATCAATGCACTCGAGTTCTGGGAAAGATGGTGGCGTCTTACGAGGCCATTCCATTCGGCAGGTTCCATGCGAGGACCTTTCAGTGGGACCTTCTGGACAAGTGGTCCGGGTCACATCTACATATTAATCCGATGATCAGCCTGTCCCCCAGGGCCAGGGTATCTCTCTTGTGGTGGCTGCAGAGTGCTCACCTTCTAGAGGGTCGCAGGTTTGGCATTCAGGACTGGGTTCTGGTGACCACGGATGTGAGCCTCCGAGGCTGGGGAGCAGTCACACAGGGAAGAAACTTCCAAGGTCTGTGGTCAATCTAGGAGGCTTGTCTACACATCAACGTACTGGAATTGAGGGCCATATACAACGGCCTACGTCAAGTGGAGAATTTTCTTTGCGACCTACCGGTTCTGTGTCAGTCAGACAACGTCACGGCTGTGGCACATGTAAACCGCCAAGGCAGAACAAGGAGCAGAGTGGCAATGGCAGAAGCCACCAGAATTCTTTGCTGGGCGGAAAATCATGTAAGCGCTCTGACAGCAGTCTTCATTCCGGGAGTGGACAACTGGGAAGCAGACTTCCTCAGCAGACACGATCTCCATCCAGGAGAGTGGGGACTTCATCAAGAAGTCTTTGCAGAGATTGCAAGTCAGTGGGGACTGCCTCAAATAGACATGATGGCGTCACGCCTCAACAAAAAGCTCCCGAGGTATTGTGCCAGGTCAAGGGACCCTCAGGCGGTAGCTGTGGACGCCCTGGTGACTCCGTGGGTGTTCCAGTCGGTCTATGTGTTCCCTCCTCTTCCTCTCATCTTAAAAATATTGAGAATCCTAAGACGAAAAGGAGTACGGACAATTCTCATTGTTCCAGATTGGCCTCGAAGGGCCTGGTATCCGGAGCTGCAGGAAATGATCACAGAAGATCTGTGGCCTCTTCCTCTAAGACAGGACCTGTTGCAACAGGGGCCCTGTCTGTTCCTAGACTTACCGCGGCTGCGTTTGACAGCATGGCGGTTGAACGCCGGATCCTAGCTGAAAAGGGCATTCCGGATGAGGTCATTCCTACTCTGATAAGGGCTAGGAAGGAGGTGACAGCAAAGCATTATCACCGTATCTGGAGGAAGTATGTGTCTTGGTGTGAGACCAAGAATGCTCCTTCGGAGGAATTCCATCTGGGCCGTTTTCTCCACTACCTACAGACTGGAGTGAATTTGGGCCTAAAATTAGGTTCCATTAAGGTACAGATTTCGGCCCTGTCTATTTTCTTACAGAAGGAATTGGCTTCTCTACCAGAAGTCCAGACTTTTGTGAAGGGAGTGCTGCATATCCAGCCTCCTTTTGTGCCCCCAGTGGCACCATGGGACCTTAACGTGGTGTTACAGTTCCTTAAGTCTCATTGGTTTGAGCCTCTTCAAACCGTGGAATTAAAATATCTCACTTGGAAAGTGGTTATGTTGTTGGCCTTGGCGTCTGCAAGGCGAGTGTCTGAGTTGGCGGCTTTATCTCACAAATGCCCCGATCTGATTTTCCATGTGGACAGAGCTGAGTTGCGAACTCGTCCTCAATTTTTGTCTAAGGTGGTTTCCTCTTTTCATATGAACCAACCTATTGTGGTGCCTGTGGCTACGGGAGATTTGGAGGATTCCAATTCCCTTGATGTAGTCAGGGCCTTAAAAATTTACGTAGCCAGGACCGCTCGAATTAGGAAAACAGAAGCTCTGTTTGTCCTGTATATAGCCAACAAGGTTGGTGCTCCTGCTTCTAAGCAGACTATTGCTCGCTGGATCTGTAACACGATTCAGCAGGCTCATTCTACGGCTGGATTGCCGTTACCTAATTCGGTGAAGGCCCATTCCACTAGGAAGGTGGTATCTTCTTGGGCGGCTGCCCGAGGCGTCTCGGCATTACAGCTTTGCCGAGCGGCAACTTGGTCGGGTTAGAACACTTTTGCTAAATTCTACAAGTTTGATACCCTGGCTGAGGAGGACCTCATGTTTGCTCAATCGGTGCTGCAGAGTCATCCGCACTCTCCCGCCCGTTTGGGAGCTTTGGTATAATCCCCATGGTCCTTACGGAGTCCCCAGCATCCTCTACGGACTAGGAGAAAAAGATTTACCGCTAGGTTTAAAATCTTATTTTCTCTTACGTCCTAGAGCATACTTGGGTCCACATTAGTACCATGAGGTATAGACTGGTCCACTAGGAGCCATGGGCTATTTAAGAGATTAATAGTGTGGGCTGGCTCCTACCTCTATGCCCCTCCTACCACTCTCAGTTTAGAAAATGTGCCCGGAGGAGCCGGTCACAACTAGGGGACCTCCTAGGAGTTTTCTTAGTTTTTTTTTATTTTATTACAACATTAGATACAGCAAGGCTGCTGGGGATGGGGGGAGTAGGAACCAACTCTAGAAGTTAATAGTTCTCTATCTCCGCTGACAGGACACTGAGCTCCTGAGGGTGCTGAGATCGCAAGCCCACGAGGCGACCGCTCACTCCCGCAGCACAGCCGCCACCCCCTGACAGAGCCAGAAGATAGAAGGTGGTGAGTACAGCGATGGGGGTCCAAGTTTGCCGGTCCCCGGCTTGTATGGCGGCACAAGGGTGGGAGCGCAGCTCTGACAGGCTGCGCTCTAGGAAGGCTCAGCAACACTTAGTGTAGGTGCTTGGAAGGGTGTCCTGGGCCAGTTCGGTCACCCTAATCTGGTCACAAATGCTAACGGGCTAATCCCACTGTTAGCATAGATACCTCCGGCCAGTATAATCAAATTTGTGCGGGAAGCCGCGTGCCATTACAGGGTGTGGGGCTTCCCAGAGCGGATCCAGCATTCACCAGCGCCATTTTCCTCCCTGCAGACATACAAGAAGACGCTGACAGGAAGCGCTGACCCTCCAGATAACTCCAGTTACTGCGGTACCAGGGTGTTATAGACAGGAGGGGGGAGTGCATTGTTAGTAATAACCTATTACGGTTGGTTACTCAGCGCCAGGCTTTTATCATAACTGCTCACAAGGGCGCTGTGTGTCTGGCTCCTTAGACTCTGACTCTCTGAAGGTACTCTGGGGGAAACTGTATCTGACATTTTCCTGTGTGTATGTATAATATATATATATATATATATATATATATCCCACATTACCATGTCTAAGGACTCTGTGTCCTGTGCTGCAGAGTGTTTATCTACTCCTGAGGAGTCTATTCCATGTACTCAGGACTGCAATATACTGTCTCAGCCTTCTAAATCCGAACCGCCATGGGGTGGATTCTTTATGGGGAATGATATCCCAGATTTCTACAAGGATGTCACATACTGAGAAAGAGACGCAGTTTTTGAGGAAATCTGTGTAGGGGTTACAGTATTTGGCCCCCACTACTTCATCAAAAACCCTACCTACATACCCACAAAAGCGTACACGTGCCCAGATAATGCAAGCTGACACTGATACCGACTCTGATACAGGGGACGGTGATGGGGATATACAGAAGGGGGGGGGGTGGTGCATCCCTGGCTAAAGGGGTGCAACTAATGATTGAAGCCATTAGGGATGTTTTACACATTTCTGAGAACGTACCTGAACAGGTGGAGGAATCTTATTTTACAGAAAGTAAGAAATCCTTGCTTACTTTTCCGGCTTCCAAGGAGTTAAACTCTTTGTTTGGAAAATCCTGCGAAAACCCAGAGAAAAAAATTCCAGATCCCCAAAAAGGTTTTCATTGCTTTTTCTTTTCCTGAAGAGGATAGAAAAAAAGTGGGAAACCCCACCTATCGTTGACGCATCTGTATCTAGGTTGTCAAAAAAGGTGGTTTTACCTGTTCCTGGTTCAACCGCTTTAAAAGAACCGGCTGACCGCAAGATTTAGACTACACTCAAATCGCTATACACAGCTAATGGCGTCGCTTTACGGCCCACTATTGCTTGTGCGTGGATTTCTAAAGTCATAGTAAAGTGGTCAGGCACATTGCTAGAGGACTTAGATACTATGGATAGAAGTGACATTGATTTGTTCTTACGTCACATACAGGATTCTGCAGGTTTCATGGTGGAGTCCATGAAAGACCTTGGCATGCTGAATGCACGGGCTACTTCTCTGGCGGTCTTGGCACGCAGAGGACTCTGGCTGCGCCAATGGACTGCGGATGCAGAATCCATGAGAAGTGTGGAGAACCTACCCTTCACAGGTCAGGCTCTGGGGATGCTTTGGCTGCATGGATCTCCACGGCAACTACGGGTAAGTCAACCTTTCTTCCCTCACCTGCACCAACGGCTAGGAAATCTTATCCTTCGCCTACACTGCAGACCTTTGGGACCGCAAAATTTAAGAAATCCAAACCCCCACCCACCTTCTTTAGAGGAGGTCAGGGAAAGTCCAGGAATCCTGCACCATCAGGTTCCCAGGAACAGAAACCAGGTTCTGCTTCCTCAAAATCTTCAGCATGACATTGGACCTCCCAGCCTGGAGGTCGGGCAGGTGGGAGCGAGACTAAAAGCTTTCAGTCATATTTGGGCGTCATCATGCCTGGACCCCGGATACAGGGATACAGACTGGAGTTTCAAGAACTCCCACCTCACAGATTCTTCAAATCATGCTTACCAGTTTCTCCTGCAGACAGTGCTATTCTACAGGAAGGCATTAAAAAATTGGTTCAAACAAATGTCATTGTTCCTGTTCCACTCCAGCTACAACACAAGGGTTATTAGTTCGGTAAGGCTGATATTAAACCTAAAGTCACTGAACCCCTACTTGAGGGAATTTGAATTCAAGATGGATTCTCTGAGAGTGGTGATCTCAGGTCTGGAGAAGGGGGATTCCTGGTATCCCTGGATATCAAGGATGCATACCTTCACATTCCGGTCTGGCCACCTCACCAGGCTTATCTCAGATTTGCGCTGCTGGATTGTCACTTATCAGTTCCAGGCACTGCCGTTTGGCCTCTCCACAGCACCGAGTGTTCACCAAGGTCATGGCAGAGATGATGCTACTCCTCCGCAGGCAAGGAGTGAACATAATTCCATATCTGGACGATCTGCTGATAAAAGCATCTTCCAGGGAGAGGTTGTTGCAGAGTATTTCTCTCTCAACTCGACTACTCCAGGATCATGGGCAGATCCTGAACCTTCCAAAGTCCCATTTGGAACCGACAGTGAGACTGCCTTTCCTAAGGATGATACTCGACACTGAAGTGCAGAATGTGTTTCTGCCAGCAGAGAAAGCATTGGTGATCCAATCAATGGTACGGGATGTCCTGAAGCCAGCCCAGATATCGGTTCATCAGTGCATTCGCCTTCTGGGGAAGATGGGAGCCGCCTACGAGGCTCTTCAGTACGGAAGATTCCATGCGAGGTCCTTCCAACTGGATCTCCTAGACAAATGGTCGGGATCACATCTTCACATGTACCAGCGGATACACCTGTCGCCGAAAGCCAGAATTTCACTCCTCTGGTGGCTGCAAACTTCTTACCTACTCGAGGGCCGAAGGTTCGGTATTCAGAATTGGATCCTTCTAACCACGGATGCAAGTCTCAGAGGTTGGGGAGCGGTCACCCAAAGGGACAACTTCCAAGGAAAGTGGTCAAGTCTGGAATCCATCCTTCCGATAAACATTCTGGAACTACGGGCCATATACAACGGCCTTCTACAAGTTGCTCATCTTCTGCAAGATCAGGCCATTCAAGTTCAGTCAGACAATGTAATGGCAGTGTCCTACATAAACCGACAGGGCGGAACGAAGAGCATAGTGGCAATGTCAGAGGTAATAGTAATCCTCTGGGCAGAAAGGCACGCGGTGGCGCTGTCAGCAATCTTCATTCTGGGAGTGGACAACTGGTAAGCGGACTTCCTCAGCAGACCCGATCTCCATCCAGGAGAATGGGGCCTCCACCCGGAGGTATTCGCAGAGGTAACAAGCCGATGGGTTGTACCTCAGATAGACATGATTGCCTCTCGTTTCAACAAGAAGCTTCGGAGGTACTGTTCCAAGCCAAGGGACACGCAAGCAGTGGCGGTGGACGCCCTGGTAACTCCGTGGGTGTTCCAGTCAGTGTATGTGTTCCCTACACTTTCACTCATCCCAAGGATTCTCAAACTAATAAAAAGAACAAGAGTTCAGGTGATCCTCGTTGCTCTGGACTGGCCAAGAAGGGCTTGGTACGCAGATCTTCTGGAATTACTGCTGGAGGATCCGAGGCCTCTTCCTCTTCGCGAGGACCTTCTCCAACAGGGGCCGTTCGCCTATCAAGACTTACCGCGGCTACGTTTGACGGCATGGAGGTTGAACGACAGATCTTAGCTCGGAAAGGCATTCCGAAAATGTTCATTCCTACCCTGATACAGGCTAGAAAGGGAGTTACGTCAAAACATTACCATCGGATTTAGAAAAAGTATGTGTCTTGGTGTGAATCCAAGAAGTTTCCTACAGTGGAGTTTCAGCTTGGATGGTTTCGCCTCTTTCTGCAAGCAGGTGTGGATGTAAGCCTACACTTGGCTCCATCAAGGTCCAGATTTCGGCCTTGTCCATTTTCTTCCAGAAACAATTGGCTCTTCCTGAGGTTCAGACATTCTTGAAAGGTGTTCTGCATATTCAACCACCCTTTGTGCCTCCTACGACACCTTGGGATCTTAATGTTATGTTGCAGTTCCTACAATCGGATTGGTTCGAACCTTTACAGGACGTGCACGTCAAGTTTCTTACTTGGAAGGCGGTCACTCTGTTGGCATTGGCGTCTGCTTGACGTGTGTCGGAATTGGCATTGTCATGCAAGAGTCCCTACTTGAGGATAGAGATAAGCTCAGAACGCGTCAGCTATTTCTTCCAAAGGTTGTGTCGGCTTATCATATCAACCAACCTATTGTTGTTCCAGTGGCTACTGACTCCTCAATTACCTCAAAGTCCTTGAATGTTGCGAGAGCTTTGAAAATATATGTGAAGAGAACTTCTCGTCACAGGAAGTCGGATGCTGTGTTTGTCCTTTCTATGATCCCAACAAGGTTGGGTGTCCTGCTTCTAAGCAGACAATTTCTCGCTGGATTAGGTTCACTATCCAGCATGCTTATTCTACGGCAGCCTTGCCGTGTCCAAAATCTGTTAAGGCCCACTCTACTCGTAAAGTGGGTTCTTTCTGGGTGGCTGCCCAGGGTGTCTCAGCTTTACAGCTTTGCCAAGCAACTACTTGGTCAGGGTCGAACACGTTTGCTAAGTTCTACTAGTTCGATACTTTGGCCTCTGAGGACTTAAAAAGTTAGGTCAATCAGGTCTGCAGGAACCTCCGCGCTCTCCCTCCCTTACTGGGAGCTTTGGTACATCCCCATGGTACTAATGTGGACCCCAGCATCCTCTAGGATGTAAGAGAAAATAGGATTTTAATTACCTACCGGTAAATCCTTTTCTCGTAGTCCGTAGAGGATGCTGGGTGCCCGCCCAGTGCTTCATATTCCTGCATTGTTACTTTGTTCAGTTTATTAGTTCAGCCATTGCTGAATCGTTCCAAGTTGGTTAGCTTGGCTTTCCTTTTGTTGTACATGTGTGCTGGTGTGAATATCACCACTATCTGTATTTCCTTCTCTCGAATTATGTCCGTCTCCTTGGGCACAGTTTCTAGACTGAGTCTGGTAGGAGGGCCATAGAGTTTGGAGCCAGCCCACACTATCAAATTCTTAAAGTGCCCATGGCTCCTAGTGGACCCGTCTATACCCCATTGTACTAACGTGGGCCCCAGCATCCTCTACGGACTACGAGAAAAGAATTTACTGGTAGGTAATTAAAATCCTATTAGTTTCACCGTTTAAGTTGAATTACTGAAATAAATGAACTTTTGCACGATTTTCTAATTTTCTGAGTTTCACCTGTAAACTAGATCAGTTCTTACATCAATATTTTTTTATACAGTCATCGCTTAAAGCTTATTTTAGACAAATTAATGGTATAGGTAACTTGCTATAATGTGACTGGTGGCCGCCACAGGATTTGTTTTGAATAAAGTACATGAAGAAATATTGGTGACAGCCAAGACTCCCGTTAACGTTCCACCTAGTGCCCCTGATCCTTCATGTTTTGCATTATCATTACTGCAATAAGTTAGCTGCAACCAGAGGACATGATAAATATATATTTATTTTTTTGTTATGTGTTTTTATTGAAGCAATGTTCATAACATTTAACAATGAACAGATGGCCTAATTCAAGGTTGATTGCAAAACAACATTTTCCTCTAATGGGCAAAACCATGTGCAGTACAGGTGGGGCAGATATAACATGTGCAGAGAGAGTTAGATTTGGGTGGGTTATATTGTTTCTGCAGAGTAAATACTGGCTACTTTTTTTTTTTTATACTGCAATTTATATTTCAGTTTAAACACACCCCACCCAAATCTAACTCTCACTGTACATGTTATATCTGCCCCACTTGCAGTGCACATGGTTTTGTTCATTAGAGGAAAATGTTGTTTTGTAATCAACCTTGAATTAGGCCCAGAGTACGTAGTAATCTATGCATTTTCCCAGATATGAAAGGCCCAACCTTGTAGAGTACAAACAACCGGTAAGGTATGGATATAATCTTGACAGATGATCATATAGTCATCATGCAGAGGAAAAGCCAGTATTGGTAGGCCCGTGAACATGACAGAACAAGCAACAGTTATAAATAAATCAAATAGAAAGTAGGGTAAAATAAAGTTCATGATAAACATTTCGCTCATTTTCAAGGCACTCATTTTCAAGATTTATAGCATGTTTAAGTAAAAAAAAAAAATCAAACACCTTTACTGTACATTGTTTCTGAAGAATTTAGATTTGGGCAACCTCTGGACTGTTCATTGTCCATACTAATCATTTTGTTACATCTTATCCAAGTTGCTTTCAGTTACGTTAAACTCATGTACTTGGTTATGTTGGTACTGTGTATATTGTTTCATGTGTGTTTAGTGTTTTATAAATTAGGGGTTTTGGTATGTTTTCTCATATTTTTTGGCATTAATTATACTTAAATACGATTTTGCAGCTGTCCCTTTTCCTCCAACACACCGATTAACATCCGATGAAGTATTTGACACTGATGGGAAGCCCAGAGTGGACATTTTGAAAAACCACTTAATAAAGGAAGGCCGGGTAGATGAGGAAATTGCACTTAGGATCATCAATGAGGGTGCTGCAATTTTACGACGAGAGAAGACCATGATAGAAGTTGAAGCACCCATTACAGGTGAAGCAGATGACCTTCTCCTATATCAAGCAGTGGTGTCAGTTATACCTTTTTATACTATTAATTTGTCATTGCTTGCATGCTACATGTGCAGAATTGGTTAAAGAATTTTCGACTTTCAGAGAACTTCAATTTATTGGCTTGTGTCTGCCCTCCAGCAACTCTTACTCAGTTTATTAGCATTACTGTTTCACAGCACTGAGGTCATGGGTTTAGTTCCCACCACGGCCCTGACTGTGTGAAGTTTGTATATTCTCCCTGTTCTTGCGTGGGTTTCCTCCGTGTACCCTGGTTTCCTCCCACAATCCAAAAACATAGTGGTAGGTTAACTGGCTTCCAACAAAAATTACCCCAACGTGAATGTGTGTGCGTGTAAATGTGTTAGGGAATATAGACTGTTAGCCACAGAGGCAGGAACTGATATGCATTGCTAGTACCATTCTCTGTAACGCGCTGCTTAATATGTGTGCAACAACTGGCAATAAATAGTTACTCTGGGTTACACAAATGATCAAAATGTAAAATAATTATTCTACCTCCTATAGAGGACATGGATCATAGAGAGGACGAGTCTGGGCGCCAAACAGTTAAACTTTGTTTCTCTTACGTCCTAGAGGATGCTGGGGATTTCGTAAGGACCATGGGGATAGACGGGCTCCGCAGGAGACATGGGCACTAAGAAAGAACTTTAGGTATGGGTGTGCACTGGCTCCTCCCTCTATGCCCCTCCTCCAGACCTCAGTTTATTACTGTGCCCAGAGGAGACTGGGTGCATTACAGGGAGCTCTCCTGAGTTTTCCTGAAAAGAAAGTATTTTGTTAGGTTTTTTATTTTCAGGGAGCCTGCTGGCAACAGACTCCCTGCATCGAGGGACTGAGGGGAGAGAAACAGACCAACTTTAATGTCAGGCTCTGTTTCTTAGGCTACTGGACACCATTAGCTCCAGAGGGAATGGAACGCAGGTGTCACCCCGCCGTTCGTCCCAGAGCCGCGCCACCGTCCTCCTCGCAGAGCCGGAAGATAGAAGCCGGGTGAGTATGTGAAGAAAGAAGACTTCAGAGGCGGCAGAAGACTTCAGTTCTTCAGTGAGGTAACTCTGTGCGCCATTGCTCCCACACAGCACACACACGACAGTCACTGTTAGGGTGCAGGGCGCAGTGGGGGCGCCCTGGGCAGCATTAAGGACCTCCATTCTGGCTAATAAAGGTATTATACAGGCTGGGCACTGTATATAAGAGATCCCCCGCCAGTTTTGAAAATTTTCAACGGGACCGAAGACCGCCTCAGCACTCACCAGCGCCATTTTCTCCACAGCACACCGCTGAGAGGAAGCTCCCCGGACTCTCCCCTGCTTACCACGGTGAAAGAGGGTTTTAAAGGGGGGGCACATAAATTGGCGCAAATACATTATAACAGCGCTATCTGAATAAACATATTGTGTTTTTTCCCTGGGTCATTAGCGCTGGGTGTGTGCTGGCATACTCTGTCTCTCCAAAGGGCCTTGTGGGGGAACTGTCTTCAGATAAGAGGATTCCCTGAGTGTGTGGTGTGTCGGTACGCGTGTGTCGGCATGTCTGAGGTAGAAGGCTTTCCTAGCGAGGAGGTGGAGCAAATGAATGTGGTGTCTCCGTCGGCAACACCGACACCTGACTGGGTGGATATGTGGAATGTTTTAAGTTCTAATGTGAATTTATTGCACAAAAGGTTGGACAAAGCTGAGTCCAGGTATTATGCAGAGAGTCAAGCCCTGCCTGCCCCTATGTCACAGGGACCCTCGGGGTCTCAAAAGCGCCCACTATCCCAAATAGTAGACACTAATACCGACACGGATTCTGACTCCAGTGTCGACTACAATGATGCAAAGTTACAGCCAAAATTGGCTTAAAGTATTCAATATATGATTATTGCAATAAAGGATGTTTTGCATATCAAAGAGGAACCCCCTGTCCCCGACACAAGGGTACACATGTATAAGGAAAAGAAACCTGAGGTAACCTTTCCCCCTTCTCATGAGCTGAACGAGTTATTTGAAAAAGCTTGGGAATCTCCAGACAAGAAACTGCAGATTCCCAAAAGGATTCTTATGGCGTATCCTTTCCCGACTAAAGACAGGATACGGTGGGAATCTCCCCGAGGGTAGACAAAGCGTTGACGCGCTTATCCAAAAAGGTAGCACTGCCATCCCAAGATACGCCTACCCTCAGGGATCCTGCTGATCGCAAGCAGGAGGCTACCTTAAAGTCCATTTACACACATTCTGGTACATTACTCAGACCGGCGATAGCGTCGGCTTGGGTTTGTAGCGCTGTAATAGCATGGACAGATACCTTATCGGCGGAATTTGATACCCTGGATAAGGATACCATTTTACTGACCCTGGGTCGTATTAAAGATGCTGTCTTATATATGAGGGATGCTCAAAGAGACATTGGCCTACTAGGTTCTAGAGTCAACGCTGTGTCGATTTCTGCTAGACGAGTTCTATGGACCCGACAATGGACAGGTGATGCCGACTCAGAGGCATATGGAGGTTTTACCTTACAGGGGTGAGGAATTGTTTGGGGAAGGTCTCTCGAACCTGGTCTCCACAGCTACGGCAGGTAAATCAAATTTTTTGCCTTATATTCCCTCACAGCCTAAGAAAGCGCTACATTATCAAATGCAGTCCTTTCGGTCATATAAAAACAAGAGAGTACGAGGATCGTCCTTTCTTGCCAGAGGTAAGGGCAGAGGGAAAAAGCTGCCAACCACAGCTAGTTCCCAGGAGCAGAAGTCCTCCCCGGCCTCTACAAAATCCACCGCATGACGCTGGGGCTCCGCTGAGGGAGTCCGCCCCAGTGGGGGCACGTCTTCGACTTTTCAGCCACATCTGGGTTCACTCACGGGTGGATCCCTGGGCAATAGAAATTGTTTCCCAGGGTTACAAGCTGGAATTCGAAGAGGTGCCTCGCCGGTTTTTCAAATCGGCCCTACCTGCGTCTCCCCCAGAAAGGGAGATAGTTTTAAATGCAATTCACAAATTGTGTCTTCAACAGGTGGTGGTCAAGGTTCTCCTGCTTCAACAAGGGAGGGGGTATTACTCAACCCTATTTGTAGTCCCGAAACCGGACGGTTCGGTCAGACCCATTTTAAATTTAAAATCCTTGAACCTATACTTGAAAAGGTTCAAGTTCAAGATGGAATCGCTCAGAGCGGTCATCGCCAGCCTAGAAGGGGGGGATTTTATGGTATCCCTGGACATAAAGGATGCATACCTTCATGTTCCCATATATCCACCTCATCAGGCGTACCTGAGATTTGCGGTACAGGATTGTCATTACCAATTTCAGACGTTGCCGTTTGGGCTTTCCACGGCCCCGAGGATTTTCACCAAGGTAATGGCAGAAATTATGGTGCTCCTGCGTAAGCAGGGTGTCACAATTATCCCATACTTGGACGATCTCCTGATAAAAGCGAGATCACGAGAGCAGTTGTTGAACAGAGTGTCACTTTCACTGAAGGTGTTACAGCAACACGGCTGGATTCTCAATATCCTTAAGTCACAGTTCTTTTCTACGACTCGTTTGACCTTCTTAGGCATGATTCTGGATACGGACCAGAAAAGGGTTTATCTTCCGATAGAAAAGGCCCAGGAACTCATGACTCTGGTCAAGGACCTATTGAAGCCAAAACAGGTGTCAGTGCATCACTGCACTCGAGTCCTGGGAAAGATGGTGGCATCTTACGAGGCCATTCCCTTCGGCAGGTTCCATGCGAGGACCTTCCAATGGGACCTACTGGACAAGTGGTCCGGGTCACATCTACAGATTCATCAGTTGATCACCCTGTCCCCCAGAGCCAGGGTGTCTCTCCTGTGGTGGCTACAGAGTGCTCACCTTCTAGAGGGTCGCAGGTTCGCCATTCAGGACTGGATTCTGGTAACTACGGACACGAGCCTCCGAGGTTGGGGAGCAGTCACACAGGGAAGAAACTTCCAAGGTCTTTGGTCAAGTCGAGAGACTTGTCTTCACATCAACGTCCTGGAGCTGAGGGCCATATACAACGCCCTTCGTCATCTGAGACTTTGCTTCGCGACCTACCGGTTCTGATCCAGTCGGACAACATCACCGCAGTGGCTCATGTAAACCACCAAGGCGGCACAAGGAGCAGAGTGGCAATGGCGGAAGCCACCAGAAATCTTCGCTGGGCGGAAAATCATGTAGGCGCACTGTCAGCAGTGTTCATTCCGGGAGTGGACAACTGGAAAGCAGACTTCCTCAGCAGACACGATCTGCATCCAGGAGAGTGGGGACTTCATCAGGAAGTCTTCGCTCAGATTGCAAGTCAGTGGGGACTGCCCCAGATAGACATGATGGCGTCCCGCCTCAACAAAAAAAAACTTCAGAGGTATTGCCCCAAGTCAAGAGACCCTCAGGCGGTGGCAGTGGACGCCCTCGTGACACCGTGGGTGTTCCAGTCGGTCTGTGTTTCCTCCTCCTTCCTCTCATCCCCAAGGTGTTGAGAATAATAAGAAAAAGAGGAGTACAGACAATTCTCATTGTTCCAGATTGGCCACCAAGGGCCTGGTATCCGGATCTGCAGGAAATGCTCACAGAACATCTGTGGCCTCTTCCTCTAAGACAGGACCTGTTACAACAGGGGCCCTGTCTGTTCCAAGCCTTACCGCGGCTGCGTTTGACGGCATGGCGATTGAACGCCGGATCCTAGCGGAAAAGGGCATTCCAGATGAGGTCATTCCTACTCTGATAAAGGCTAGGAAGGACGTGACAGCTAAACATTATCAACGTATATCGCAGAAGTATGTTTCTCTAACGTCCTAAGTGGATGCTGGGGACTCCGTAAGGACCATGGGGAATAGCGGCTCCGCAGGAGACTGGGCACAAAAGTAAAGCTTTAGAACTACCTGGTGTGCACTGGCTCCTCCCCCTATGACCCTCCTCCAAGCCTCAGTTAGATTTTTGTGCCCGAACGAGAAGGGTGCACACTAGGTGGCTCTCCTGAGCTGCTTAGTGAAAAGTTTAGTTTTAGGTTTTTTATTTTCAGTGAGACCTGCTGGCAACAGGCTCACTGCATCGAGGGACTAAGGGGAGAAGAAGCGAACTCACCTGCGTGCAGAGTGGATTGGGCTTCTTAGGCTACTGGACATTAGCTCCAGAGGGACGATCACAGGCCCAGCCATGGATGGGTCCCAGAGCCGCGCCGCCGCCCCCCTTACAGAGCCAGAAGACAGAAGAGGTCCGGAAAATCGGCGGCAGATGACGTCCAGTCTTCAACAAGGTAGCGCACAGCACTGCAGCTGTGCGCCATTGCTCTCAGCACACTTCACACTCCGGTCACTGAGGGTGCAGGGCGCTGGGGGGGGGGCGCCCTGAGACGCAATAAAAACACCTTGGATGGCAAAAAATGCATCACATATAGCTCCTGGGCTATATGGATGCATTTAACCCCTGCCAGAATACATAGAAAAACGGGAGATAAGGCCGCCGATAAGGGGGCGGAGCCTATCTCCTCAGCACACTGGCGCCATTTTCCCTCACAGCTCCGTTGGAGGGAAGCTCCCTGGCTCTCCCCTGCAGTCACTACACTACAGAAAGGGTTAAAAAAGAGAGAGGGGGCACTAATTACGCGCAGTATTAAAGATACAACAGCTATAAGGGGAAAAACACTTATATAAGGTTATCCCTGTATATATATAGCGCTCTGGTGTGTGCTGGCAAACTCTCCCTCTGTCTCCCCAAAGGGCTAGTGGGGTCCTGTCCTCCTATCAGAGCATTCCCTGTGTGTGTGCTGTATGTCGGTACGTTTGTGTCGACATGTATGAGGAGAAAAATGATGTGGAGACGGAGCAGATTGCCTGTAATAGTGATGTCACCCCCTAGGGGGTCGACACCTGAGTGGATGAACTGTTGGAAGGAATTACGTGACAGTGTCAGCTCTGTATAAAAGACAGTGGTTGACATGAGACAGCCGGCTACTCAGCTTGTGCCTGTCCAGACGTCTCATAGGCCGTCAGGGGCTCTAAAGCGCCCGTTACCTCAGATGGCAGATATAGATGCCGACACGGATACTGACTCCAGTGTCGACGGTGAAGAGACAAATGTGACTTCCAGTAGGGCCACACGTTACATGATTGAGGCAATGAAAAATGTTTTACACATTTCTGATAATACGAGTACCACCAAAAAGGGGTATTATGTTCGGTGAGGAAAAACTACCTGTAGTTTTCCTGAATCTGAGAAATTAAATGAGGTGTGTGATGATGCGTGGGTTTCCCCCGATAACAACTGATAATTTCTAAAATGTTATTGGCATTATATCCTTTCCCGCCAGAGGTTAGGGTGCGTTGGGAAACACCCCCTAGGGTGGATAAAGCGCTCACACGCTTGTAAGGGCTCTACCCTCTCCTGAGATGGCCGCCCTTAAGGATCCTGCTGATAGAAAGCAGGAGGGTATCCTAAAATGTATTTACACACATACTGGTGTTATACTGCGACCAGCAATCGCCTCAGCCTGGATGTGCAGTGCTGGATTGGCGTGGTCGGATTCCCTGACTGAAAATATTGATACCCTAGATAGGGACAGTATATTTTTGCCTATAGAGCATTTAAAAGATGCATTTCTATATATGCGTGATGCACAGCGGAATATTTGCCGACTGGCATCAAGTCTAAGTGCGTTGTCCATTTCTACCAGTAGAGGGTTATGGACACGACAGTGGTCAGGTGATGCGGATTTCAAACGGCATTTGGAAGTATTGCCTTATTAAGGGGAGGAGTTATTTGGGGTCGGTCTTTCAGACCTGGTGGCCACGGCAACAGCTGGGAAATCCACGTTTGTACCCCAGGTCGCCTCTCAACATGAGAAGACGTCGTATTATCAGGCGCAGTCTTTTCGTGGACAAGCGGGCAAAAGGTTCCTCATTTCTGCCCCGTGACAGAGGGAGAGGAAAAAGGCTGCAGAAATCAGCCAGTTCCCAGGAACAGAAACCCTCTCCCGCCTCTGCCAAGCCCTCAGTATGACACTGGGGCTTTACAAGCAGAATCAGGCACGGTGGGGGGCCCGTCTCAATGAATTTCAGCGCGCAGTGGGCTCACTCGCAAGTAGACCCCTGGATCCTTCAGGTGATATCTCAGGGGTACAAATTGGAATTCGAGACGTCTCCCCCTCGCCGTTTCCTAAAGTCGGCTTTACCGATGTCTCCTTCTGACAGGGAGACAGTTTTGGAAGCCATTCACAAGCTGTATTCCCAGCAGGTGATAATCAAGATACCCCTCCTGCAACAGGGAACGGGGTATTATTCCACACTGTTGTGGTACCGAAGCCGGACGGCTCGGTGAGACCGATTCTAAATCTAAAATCTTTGAACACTTACATACAGAGGTTCAAATTCAAGATTGAGTCACTCAGAGCAGTGATTGCGAACCTGGAAGAAGGGGACTACATGATGTCTCGGGACATCAAGGATGCTTACCTTCATGTCCAAATTTACCCTTCTCACCAAGGGTACCTCAGGTTTATGGTACAGAACTGTCACTATCAGTTCAGACGCTGCCGTATGGATGGTCCACGGCACCCCGGGTCTTTACCAAGGTAATGGCCGAAATGATGATATTCCTTCGAAGGAAGGGAATTTTAGTTATCCCTTACTTGGACGATTCCCTGATAAGGGTAAGATCCAGGGAACAGTTGGAGGTCGGTGTAGCACTATCTCAGGTAGTGTTGCGGCAGCACGATTGGATTCTCAATATTCCAAAATCGCAGCTGGTTCCGACGACTCGTCTTCTGTTCCTAGGGATGATCCTGGACACAGTCCAGAAAAAGGTGTTTCTCCCGGAGGAGAAAGCCAGGGAGTTATCCGAGCTAGTCAGGAACCTCCTAAAACCGAGCCAAGTCTCAGTGCATCAATGCACAAGGGTTCTGGGTAAAATGGTGGCTTCCTACGAAGCAATCCCATTCGGCAGATTCCACGCAAGAACTTTCCAGTGGGACCTGCTGGACAAATGGTCCGGGTCGCATCTTCAGATGCATCAGCGGATAACCCTGTCACCAAGAACAAGGGTGTCCCTCCTGTGGTGGTTGCAGAGTGCTCATCTTCTAGAGGGCCGCAGATTCGGCATTCAGGACTGGGTCCTTGTGACCACGGATGCCAGCCTGCGAGGCTGGGGAGCAGTCACACAGGGAAGGAATTTCCAGGGCTTATGGTCAAGCCTGGAGACATCACTTCACATAAATATCCTGAAGCTAAGGGCCATTTACAATGCTCTAAGCTTAGCAAGACCTCTGCTTCAAGGTCAGCCGGTGTTGATCCAGTCGGACAACATCACGGCAGTCACCCACGTAAACAGACAGGGTGGCACAAGAAGCAGGAGGGCAATGGCAGAAGCTGCAAGGATTCTTCGCTGGGCGGAAAATCATGTGATAGCACTGTCAGCAATTCCGGGAGTGGACAACTGGGAAGCAGACTTCCTCAGCAGACACGACCTCCACCCGGGAGAGTGGGGACTTCACCCAGAAGTCTTCCACATGATTATAAACCGTTGGGAAAAACTCGACAGGTATTGCGCCAGGTCAAGGGACCCTCAGGCAATAGCTGTAAACGCTCTGGTAACACCGTGGGTGTACCAGTCAGTGTATGTGTTCCCTCATCTGCCTCTCATACCCAAAGTACTGAGATTGATAAGATGGAGAGGAGTAAGCACTATATTCGTGGCTACGGATTGGCCAAGAAGGACTTGGTAACCGGAACTTCAAGAGATGCTCACGGAGGATCCGTGGCCTCTACCTCTAAGAAGGGACCTGCTCCAGCAAGGACCCTGTCTGTTCCAAGACTTACCGCGACTGCGTTTGAAGGCATGGCGGTTGAACGCCGGATCCTGAAGGAAAAAAGGCATTCCGGATGAAGTCATCCCTATCCTGATCAAAGCCAGGAAGGATGTAACCGCAAAACATTATCACCGCATTTGGCGAAAATATGTTGCGTGGTGCGAGGCCAGTAAGGCCCGACGGAGGAAATTCAACTGGGTCGATTCCTACATTTCCTGCAAACAGGAGTGTCTATGGGCCTGAAATTGGGGTCCATTAAGGTTCAAATTTCGGCCCTGTCAATTTTCTTCCAAAAAGAACTAGCTTCAGTCCCTGAAGTTCAGACGTTGTAAAAGGGGTACTGCATATACAGCCTTCTTTTGTGCCTCCAGTGGCACCTTGGGATCTCAATGTAGTTTTTGGGTTCCAAAAAGTCACATTGGTTTGAACCACTTAAATCTGTGGCGTTAAAATATCTCACATGTAAAGTGGTCATGCTGTTGGCCCTGGCCTGGGCCAGGCGCGTGTCAGAATTGGCGGCTTTATCCTGTAAAAGCCCTTATCTGATTTTCCATTCGGACAGGGCGGAATTGAGGACTCGTCCTCAGTTTCTCCCTAAGGTGGTTTCAGCGTTTCACCTGAACCAACCTATTGTGGTGCCTGCGGCTACTAGGGACTTGGAGGACTCCAAGTTGCTAGACGTTGTCAGGGCCCTGAAAATATGTTTCCAGGACGGCTGGAGTCAGAAAATCTGACTCGCTGTTTATCCTGTATGCACCCAACAAGCTGGGTGCTCCTGCTTCTAAGCAGACTATTGCTCGTTGGATTTGTAGTACAATTCAGCTTGCACATTCTGTGGCAGGCCTGCCACAGCCAAAAATCTGTAAATGCCCACTCCACAAGGAAGATGGGCTCATCTTGGGCGGCTGCCCGATGGGTCTCAGCTTTACAACTTTGCCGAGCAGCTACTTGGTCAGGAGCAAATACGTTTGTAAATTTCTACAAAATTGATATCCTGGCTGAGGAGGACCTGGAGTTCTCTCATTTGGTGCTGCAGAGTCATCCGCACTCTCCCGCCCGTTTGGGAGCTTTGGTATAATCCCCATGGTCCTTACGGAGTCCCCAGCATCCACTTAGGACGTTAGAGAAAATAAGAATTTACTTACTGATAATTCTATTTCTCGTAGTCCGTAGTGGATGCTGGGCGCCCATCCCGAGTGCGGATTGTCTGCAATACTGGTACATAGTTATTGTTACCAAAAAATCGGGTTATTGCTGTAGTGAGCCATCTTTTCTAGAGGCTCCTCCTGTTATCATGCTGTTAACTGGGTTTAGATCACGAGTTGTACGGTGTGATTGGTGTGGCTGGTATGAGTCTTACCCGGGATTCAAAATCCTTCCTTATTGTGTACGCTCGTCCGGGCACAGTATCCTAACTGAGGCTTGGAGGAGGGTCATAGGGGGAGGAGCCAGTGCACACCAGGTAGTTTTAAAGCTTTACTTTTGTGCCCAGTCTCCTGCGGAGCCGCTATTCCCCATGGTCCTTACGGAGTCCCCAGCATCCACTACGGACTACGAGAAATAGAATTATCGGTAAGTAAATTCTTATTTTCTTGGTGTGAGGCCAGGAATGCTCCTACGGAAGAATTCCATCTGGGCCGTTTCCTTCACTTCCTACAGACTGCAGTGAATTTGGGCCTAAAATTAGGTTCCATTTAGGTTCAGATTTCGGCCCTATCCATTTTCTTTCAGAAGGAATTAGCTTCTCTCCCAGAAGTACAGACTTTTGTGAAGGGAGTGCTGCATATCCAGCCTCCTTTTGTACCTCCGGTGGCGCCTTGGGACCTTAACGTGGTGTTGAGTTTCCTTAAGTCGCACTGGTTTGAACCACTTAAAACGGTGAAATTAAAATACCTCACCTGGAAAGTGGTCATGTTGTTAGCCTTGGCTTCGGCTAGGCGAGTGTCGGAATTGGCGGCTTTGTCTCATAAAAGCCCCTATCTAGTTTTCCATATGGATAGAGCATAATTGCGGACCCGTCCTCAATTCTTGCCTAAGGTGGTTTCATCTTTTCATATGAACCAACCTATTGTGGTGCCTGTGGCTACGCGAGACTTGGAGGATTCGGAGTCCCTTGATGAGGTCAGGGCTTTGAAGATTTACGTGGCCAGATCGGCTAGGGTCAGGAAAACAGAAGCACTGTTTGTCCTGTATGCAGCCAACAAGGTTGGCGCTCCTGCTTCCAAGCAGACTATTGCTCGCTGGATCTGTAACACGATTCAGCAGGCTCATTATACGGCTGGATTGCCGTTACCAAATTCGGTAAAGGCCCATTCCACTAGGAAGGTGGGCTCTTCTTGGGCGGCTGCCCGAGGCGTCTCGGCATTACAGTTGTGCCGAGCTGCTACTTGGTCTGGTTCAAACACCTTTGCAAAGTTTTACAAGTTTGATACCCTGGCTGAGGGGGACCTCATGTTTGCTCAATCGGTGCTGCACAGTCATCCGCACTCTCCCGCCCCTTTTGGAGCTTTGGTATAATCCCCATGGTCCTTACGGAGTCCCCAGCATCCTCTAGGACGTTAGAGAAAATAAGATTTTAAACCTACTGGTAAATCTTTTTCTCCTAGTCCGTAGAGGATGCTGGGCGCCCGTCCCAAGTGCGGACTACTTCTGCAAGACTTGTATATAGTTTTTGCTTACATAAGGGTTATGTTACAGTTAAGATCAGTCTCTGACTGATGCTGTGTTGTTTCATACTGTTAAACTGGTTCGTATATCCCAAGTTATACGGTGTGGATGGTGTGGGCTGGTATGAATCTTGCCCTTGGATTAACAAAAATCCTTTCCTCGTACTGTCCGTCTCCTCTGGGCACAGTTTCTTTAACTGAGGTCTGGAGGAGGGGCATAGAGGGAGGAGCCAGTGCACACCCATACCTAAAGTTCTTTCTTAGTGCCCATGGTCCTTACGGAGTCCCCAGCATTCTCTACGGACTAGGAGAAAAAGATTTACCGGTAGGTTTAAAATCTTATTTTCCCAGCTGCCCAGGCTCCCTTTCCTCTATACCCCACCCCCAGCAGCCAGTTTTTAGTTTGGTGTTGGCAGGAATGGGCACCGTTTTTAGGAGTACTGCTTTTAAGTGGTCCTTAGTTATATTCCAGTTTTATTTTCTTTACTGGGCAGTGAAAGGTGTCCTATAGGACTATAGCACACAGGAGATACAGCTCGCAGCTGGATGCTTAGAGGGAGACAGGTTAGAGCTGCTCCCTGCTTACAGGAAGCCGCACACTAGCAGCTTTTATTGCCAGTGTGGGAGACCACTGGCGGTGATGGTAGTGGGTGCTCCAGTTATATCTGATCCGCCCTCTAGGTAGAAAAAGGGAACAGGACACTGTACCACTGCTGTGATGGCTCTTGCCCTTGAGTCCACAACAGATGGACGAGGAAGGCTCTTCCTATTAGCCCTTCCCCATCCCAGGGCACACTCCCTTACTGCAGACAGGCCCGCCACACGCTTACTTCTCCTTTCTCCCCTCCTACTGAAAGATGCTGGGCAGCCATGTTCCCCGACTTGCCTGTCTCAGCACATCTCCGGAGAGTAGCTTGGGCTCCTGTCTCCCTGTAAACCTCAGTCCAGTAGTCAGGTTTTACTTTTAGCTCCTTCCTTCAATGTTGAGGCAGGTTTGTTGAGCACTATAATGTCCACTGATTCTCATTGAATGTTCTATGCGCATGAATGTTCTGTGTAACTGTAATTTCTGTATATGCATTTCCAGTGTGCCAAAGTAAGTTAAGGCTGCAGTATTAATCCTAACTGATGGAAATGTGTATTTAGGGGGTTGAATTCAATTAGCCGCTAATTGATCCCCTGGGGCTATTCAATCAGCCGCTGCAGGCTGGACTTAATGGGGGATTATTATTTTTTTAAGCATGAGTAGGCTCGAAAAGAAATCCCCCGGTTACGAGCGTGTTGACAGGTGCCTCGATCCTGTTAACGCATATTTCCGAGAACTTGGTCTTTGTGTTGATGCCCATTAACACGTTAATTCAACAGGCGTTATAAAGGGTCTCTGGTGAAAAAGGGACTGGAATTGAATAGCCCCAGAGATTAAAGCCTGAGGCTACCACCCTTTTTAACTACTGTTAGATTCCCGTGTAGCTCGCAGAGTAGGAAAGCCTTGTGCGGGTGTTATAGGGAAGTGTCATTTTCTTGTTGCAAATTAAGACTTGCACATTGCAGAAAAATGAGCCTAAAGCCCCCAGAATATAGCACCATCATAAGAAAATGGTCTTTATAAGCACACAATACATGTGTATAGATATATTCGTGTATATATTTATGCAACTAGCTCCGTTTTTTTTTTTTTGCCTAAGATAAAAACTGAGCTTTTCGCTTTAAGGGCAAATGGGGATTCGCCCTGTGCAATAGCAGGGCTGTTATTTCGCCTAGGCGAAAAATGTGGCAGGGGCGGAAAACATGTTTTCCTTTGAAAATGTGTGCAATTTTCGCTGATTTTGATGCATTTTTCGCAAAAGCCTTTTCATTTAAAAAAGGTGAAAAGCCATTGGCGAAAATGCCTTCAAAACATATGGAAACGTCCCTAATTGAATATTCTGTGGGGCAAATTCATAAGCTCCAAAATAATCGGAGCTAATTGCATACCCCCCTATAGGTATGTATCTATAGAGATAATATTACATGGGGATGTTTTAGCTTGTTTGCGCTAATCAGCCAGCTGATCCTTCCATAGGTCAGACTTTATGCATTGTCCCCAGCCTGGGGGTCAGTTCAATTTGCTGACAGTTGAATAGTGGCGGGAACTAGCTCCCGGCGCTATTTAATACAGCTCCATGTGACACTTAATTGTCGGGATTACTTCTCGCACCCCCCCCCCCCACCACCACCACCACCACCACCACCACCCCGGTGCGAGCAGAAATCTGAGAAAAGTACTGGCGCGATACTGATTCTGTCGGGAATCAGCATGGCGCCAGGCAGTTAAGTAGGAGAATGCCCGTTCTCCCAACAAATCAACCTAAGTCTGGGATAATGGGCTTTTGCCGACATAGGGCTGTATTCAATAGCTGTTGGGTCTTTTCTGACAGAAAGGACCACTGTATTCAATGCCGGGCCAAACCCGACAGGTTTGTCCCGGTCCCAACAGTGTCGGTCCGACTTTTTTTCAAGTCTGATTGACATTGTCGGAAACTGGTCTAAATCCTGTCTGGTTTGGCTCCGCTTCCGACAATACAAGCGGCTCCGCGTGTATTCCAATACTCTTCCGACAAGTCTGGTTTCCTGACTTGTCGGAAGAAAAGGCCCGACATTGAATAGGTCAGAACCCCTTCCGACCTCAATCAGTCGGAAACTGCCATCTTTCCGACAAGATGACAGTTTCCGACTCCTATTGAATACGGCACTTAATATGAATTGAATAGTAGCGGGAGCTAATTCCCGGCGCTATTCAACTGTCTGCAAATTGAATTGACCCCAATGAGACCATGTCAGTTGGGCTCACCATACAGACCCTCCTGTATTACCCCGGTCACTTTTACTGGCCACCTGGCTACTGCGCACTCTTGTCTCCAATGCCCATGTGCAATTTACTAAGCGTACTTACCACGTATTTCCCACAGTTAATCTTGCCGTCTTGAGTCCAGTTCAGTTAGAATACTGCCTCTGTATCTGCACAAACAAACTTCTAACAACAGTCCCCTGTCCTGCTCAGCGTAGATTGAAGGCGAATTGCTAAAAATACCAATGATGCCTGTTGCCAAAATTGTTGTTTTGGATTCACCAGAATTTCCCCTGATGCCATGACCAAGGTTTCTGCAAGACCACATGAGTAGACCATAATAGTACAGTGCATTATTTTAGTCATTTTAATATTACAAACCAGTTATTATGGATCCCATTGCTCCATTCCAGATCAGCCTCTCAATCGCAGTGCTAAATCGCATACAATAGCTTCTGCTTCGGGGACCTGAGTAGCCCACAATCGGCAAAGCCCCTGGCTATATGTCTGCCAAAGCCTAGCTTAGTATAGCAACTTTCAGGGAAAGTCTGCTATCAAACTATTTTCAGGGACTGGAGGTTGGTTAAATTCCATGTTATTTAACGAACACCTTTTAGACTGCATATTTATGTACTATGTAAGGTGGGGGTGCAGTCAATTTACCTACTGTACAATCAAAATCCCGATGGTCAAAATACCGAAAACCATTGACAGACGGTCAAAATCCTGATAGTCAAAATGCTGACATTTAAAATACCGACAGTCATAATACCGACATTTAAAATGTCGACGGGTAAAGTCGACATGAGTTTTTCTTGATTTTTTTAATTGAAACCGTCTTGTTCATACTTTACCATCCCAGTGGACATGGAGGGGAAATAAAAGCCATGCGAGGCGATGTAGTACACCTATATGGTGTCCATGTCTATGTCGACATACACACCAAAAAAACAAACTTGTTGACTTTTTGACCTGTCGACATTTTAAATGTTGGTATTTTGATCTTGCCGGGATGATTTTGTGGCTCAGTATTATTTTTTGGTTAATTTGTTTTTATAATACAAGAATTAACTTGTTAGGATTAAATCTATTTTAGGCAACAAATACATGCGACAAAGTGGTGATTTAAAAAAATAATGTTTTAATTCTGCTTCTGTCCTAGTTTGTGGTGATATTCATGGTCAGTTCTTTGACTTGATGAAGTTGTTTGAAGTGGGAGGATCGCCAGCTAACACAAGATACCTCTTCTTGGGAGACTACGTAGACAGAGGTTATTTTAGCATAGAGGTAAATTACCATTTCAGTGTAATTGCATTCTCAAACGATAATTTCTGTCTGACATTTAAATTCAGGTTTGCCGTGTCTTTTCCTTGTTCCTCTCTTGTCTGCAACACTACATTAATCTTAAAAAATAAAAATATAATATGGTGGATTTTGTATGAAAGCATTTTCTGATTAAGAACACTAGAGGCCTTCATTCAGGAATGATACAGCGATGTAAAGGGCCTACAGATGTGTCCTCCTAAAACAGTTGCTCAAGTCCCACCAAATAGTCCCTCTAGGTGCACCAGGTCCCAGGCGACTTGGCCGCACCGAGCAGTTTTTCACTCAAAATGTGCACAATTAAAACTAATTGAAGCAACAAAACTGTTTTGCTAGTGTATGCAGACAACTTTGGTTTGTGACATTGTACATCTGTGTGCGACTGAGTATGAATCTGTGCAAAGGACTCTAATGCGAATAGCTGCAGCTTTCCTCATGTCTAATACCGCTGTACTTAGTTTGCAGCTTTGTACTACTTGTATAAATCCAATTCCTATGCAGCTAGTCGCAGTCTCGCGTCTGTAGTACACTGTGTGTGGCATTTCGCTGATTATGTGATGAGTATAATGAGCAAAATGTGCAGAAATATACAATGTGCTATTTTTCTTAGAGCTGCTCAGTTGCGCAAGGTGTCTACCGCCATATGGCATGTAGAGGCTAGTTTTATAAGGACACATCTGTATTACAGTATATTTATCAGGTTAATGAACCAACCAGGCATCGGTCTCACTGGGTGGTTGTTTTGCCTTTCTTCTATCCGTTTAATTGGACTTTATGGAAGACTTACTTTATTATGTAAACTCATCCTGGCATTGATTCTATACGGGATGTAATCATGTGACCGACGGTCACAATACCTCCCCCTATAGCCCGCTCTCTCACAATCCTGACGACCAGCATGCCAACCAACAGGGACTATTCACTCTCGTGAATGTCCACAACACCCATAGAGTGGGAATAGCCATCGAGCCCGCAAAGGGCTTGCTGCACTCGCCCCCTGCTGGGATCCCGGCGTCGGTATGCTGGCTGCCAGTCTCCTGACCGCCGGTCAAGCATACCGCACCCGTTCTATTCATGTCTATATACATTTGTACATTTATATGTGTGGATACCGAGGATGTAATTCTGTTTGTGTGTGTGTTATCATTTTTTCATTGGTTTACAAAGCATTATATATGCCTCTACTACTACTACTACTACTACTACTACTACTAAGATAAGGTACTAGATGATTATTATTTTTGTCATCCTCAGTGTGTATTGTATTTATGGGTGCTGAAGATTCTGTACCCTAATACACTCTTTCTTTTGAGAGGCAATCATGAATGCAGGCACCTTACAGAATATTTCACTTTTAAGCAAGAATGTAAGTAAGAGCTTTTTTTCCATTTTTTTTTTTTTTTAAAGGAAGTGTATTCAGATTTTATTGGCTGTGCATTCTTAATGATGATTTGTTTGGGAAGTATCAACTTTGCAAATGGAGTAAATGTATAAAAAAACATATCCTAACTACTGCCCATTTTCTCACAATTTCTGGGAGTACACTGATTTTTCACATCCATGTTACCTAAACATTATGGTAGATCTGTGATTTGTTATTTGCTACTTTTTACCGATGGGCTTTTTGAAAATGTATGCTTAAAGCAACGGACGTAAATGTAAGTAGTCGCACCGAGGCCCAGCCTCTGCAGTGTAACGGAGAACCGAGTTGTGCTTTGCTCTGTTTGTTGGAGAATAGAAAGCCTTAGCAATGATTTCAGTACTGAACAATCTGTTTCTTTTTAGGTAAAATAAAATATTCAGAGAGGGTATATGAGGCCTGTATGGAAGCATTTGATTGTCTTCCTTTAGCTGCACTTTTAAATCAACAGTTTCTTTGTGTCCATGGAGGACTTTCACCAGAAATCCACACGTTAGATGACATAAAAAGAGTGAGTATATGTATATCCAGTAAGTATTCTGTAATAGCTTTTTAGTATACTTTTGATAAAACAAATAAATAAATATATATAAATATATATATCTAACATCTCATGCCCACGCAGCCACATAGACAGGACCAGCACACTGTAGTTTGTGTCAAAAATGCTGTATTTACTCCTTAAAAGTGCATAAAGATACAAGGCTCGTCATATACTCATCGTTTGGCTAGCACAGGAAAACACAGTAGACCTCCCAAACAGCCATTTTCGGACTTAATTCTTCCACAGGGGAACAGTCATCAAAGTGCCATAGTGCCATGTGCAAAGTACGCCTGTATAAAGTGCCTAAATTCCTATTCACTTGTGTGCTCTATTTAAACACACCTAATGGTGCTTACCTGTTACACCTGTGGTCACCACCATCACTCCCCTCCGCTCAGACCCATCCCCCTGCCTGGCCGGGACCCACTGCCGCCGGAACGCACGCCAACGACCCACTTGACCGGAAGTCCGGGTGCGCGACACGCACGTGCCGCCCAGCCGGAAGTCCGGACCCGTGGAACGCATCATGCGTGCCACCGACGTCACAGGCTCCAGCCCCGCAGGGAGAACAAAGTCCCGACCGAAAGGGAGCATGCCCGGGATCAGGCGCCACAGGTTGCACCTATAACAGTATACAAACAACATATCAAAACATCATACAGATATTCACCATCTAACCAACCAAGTGAATACCCTCCAATACTGTCATGCAACAGGTCCATGTATTAACAAAAAATGTCTCCACTAATTGTCTAAACAAGAGGGACCGATTTTCACATACCCTGATGCATGACAGTATAGAAGAGGCTAAAATCATGAAAAAATAAAAAATGAAAAATATGGAGAATGATCCTTAAACAACCTATTGGCTAAGTCCAGAGTCCACAAACTAACACATTATGCATAACAATATGTCACAGAAGGGATCTTCATTCTGTCACCAGTGCCAGTATTATAAAAAAGAAGCAAATGAACATTCCTCATTTAGTCCATTAGGGATCCACCGACATTCCTGTTGTAATAGCTGGAGCCTGTGACGTCGGTGGCACGCATGATGCGTTCCACGGGTCCGGACTTCCGGCTGGGCGGCACGTGCGTGTCGCGCACCCGGACTTCCGGTCAAGTGGGTCGTTGGCGTGCGTTCCGGCGGCGGTGGGTCCCGGCCAGGCAGGGGGATGGGTCTGAGCGGAGGGGAGTGATGGTGGTGACCACAGGTGTAACAGGTAAGCACCATTAGGTGTGTTTAAATAGAGCACACAAGTGAATAGGAATTTAGGCACTTTATACAGGCGTACTTTGCACATGGCACTATGGCACTTTGATGACTGTTCCCCTGAGGAAGGATTAAGTCCGAAAACGGCTGTTTGGGAGGTCTACTGTGTTTTCCTGTGCTAGCCAAACGATGAGTATATGACGAGCCTTGTATCTTTATGCACTTTTAAGGAGTAAATACAGCATTTTTGATACAAACTACAGTGTGCTGGTCCTGTCTATGTGGCTGCGTGGGCATGAGATGTTATACTAATTATATTGACCGGACACCTGGATTATTCTTCTGAGAGTGTCAGTGCGGCTTCCCGGATTCCCTTTCTGTGATTATTTTATATATATATATATATATATATATAATGCTTATTTAATGATCCAAGATAGGGCGGTGCTCCATTAAAGACTGCAAAGTCCAATAGTACTTCCAAAATTGAAGAATGGGCATTTGCCAATGTGATACAAAGCCAGCAGGTAATTTATTATACTCGCAAGTGCCATAACAGTGGATGTTTCTGTACTCGTGGAACCTTTGTCAAGACAGCAGCAGACATAGGGCATATACCAACAAGCCACAGTGTTCATTGTTTTTATGGGTTATTGGACAACACGTAAGGTACAAGTAGAAAAAAGTAATGACAAATCCACCATGATACGACCCATATCTGGTGTCCTTCATTATTTTACACACTCTATACCAGTCTTCAAGAACTGCTTAAACGACATACGTGGTCTTCTAACAAAATGGATAGTGTATGTGTAGAGAATTTAGACTGTACGCTCCAGTGAGGCTGCGACTAATGTGAATGGCTGCATAGATCTCTGCAGGAAACAGTGGCGCTATTCTAATAGTTCTTGTCATACCTCATTAATAGATTTTTCTGGATATCTTAATATTAAGATTTTATAAGATGGTAACTACTATTTAGCATAAAACCAAAGTTTGGACAGATAATCAAAATAAGAACTTCAAATTAAATAATAAAAGATAATAATAATAAGATAATAAAATAATCAGATCTTCGCTGTAGCCGACTTTACGAGAGCAGCTTATTGCAATAGTGACTTGTGGGTCTATTGGCTTTTCTGTTCACTCAAACAGTAATTTTATCCCTTTCATATGATATTCAGTTTTTTTTTCTTTTTCCTTTTGATATGATGTTAGGGTAATGGATTACAAATAGCAACATTGTATAATATTCTGGGTATCTGAGTTTTCTCTATCGTCCTAGTGGATGCTGGGGTTCCTGAAAGGACCATGGGGAATAGCGGCTCCGCAGGAGACAGGGCACAAAAGTAAAGCTTTCCGATCAGGTGGTGTGCACTGGCTCCTCCCCCTATGACCCTCCTCCAAGCCAGTTAGATTTTTGTGCCCGGCCGAGAAGGGTGCAATCTAGGTGGCTCTCCTAAAGAGCTGCTTAGAAAAGTTTAGCTTAGGTTTTTTATTTTACAGTGAGTCCTGCTGGCAACAGGATCACTGCAACGAGGGACTTAGGGGAGAAGAAGTGAACTCACCTGCGTGCAGGATGGATTGGCTTCTTGGCTACTGGACATCAGCTCCAGAGGGACGATCACAGGTACAGCCTGGATGGTCACCGGAGCCTTGCCGCCGGCCCCCTTGCAGATGCTGAAGTAAGAAGAGGTCCAGAATCGGCGGCAGAAGACTCCTCAGTCTTCTAAAGGTAGCGCACAGCACTGCAGCTGTGCGCCATTTTCCTCTCAGCACACTTCACACGGCAGTCACTGAGGGTGCAGGGCGCTGGGAGGGGGGCGCCCTGGGAGGCAAATGAATACCTATTTTGGCTAAAAATACCTCACATATAGCCTCCGGAGGCTATATGGAGATATTTAACCCCTGCCAGAATCCGTTAAGAGCGGGAGACGAGGCCGCCGAAAAAGGGGCGGGGCCTATCTCCTCAGCACACAGCGCCATTTTCCCTCACAGAAAGGCTGGAGGGAAGGCTCCCAGGCTCTCCCCTGCACTGCACTACAGAAACAGGGTTAAAACAGAGAGGGGGGGCACTAATTTGGCGTTAGAAATATATATAAAAAAGATGCTATAAGGGAAAACACTTATATAAGGTTGTCCCTATATAATTATAGCGTTTTTGGTGTGTGCTGGCAAACTCTCCCTCTGTCTCTCCAAAGGGCTAGTGGGTCCTGTCCTCTATCAGAGCATTCCCTGTGTGTGTGCTGTGTGTCGGTACGTGTGTGTCGACATGTATGAGGACGATGTTGGTGAGGAGGCGGAGCAATTGCCTGTAATGGTGATGTCACTCTCTAGGGAGTCGACACCGGAATGGATGGCTTATTTAGGGAATTACGTGATAATGTCAACACGCTGCAAGGTCGGTTGACGACATGAGACGGCCGACAAACAATTAGTACCGGTCCAGACGTCTCAAAAACACCGTCAGGGGTTTTAAAACGCCCGTTTACTTTAGTCGGTCGACACAGACACAGACAGGGACACTGAATCCAGTGTCGACGGTGAATAAACAAACGTATTCCTTATTAGGGCCACACGTTAAAGGCAATGAAGGAGGTGTTACATATTTCTGATACTACAAGTACCACAAAAGAGGGTATTATGTGGGATGTGAAAAAACTACCGTAGTTTTTCCTGAATCAGATAAATTAAATAAAGTGTGTGATGATGCGTGGGTTCCCCCCGATAGAAAATTATGGGCGGTATACCCTTTCCCGCCAGAAGTTAGGGCGCGTTGGGAAACACCCCTTAGGGTGGATAAGGCGCTCACACGCTTATCAAAACAAGTGGCGGTACCGTCTATAGATAGGGCCGTCCTCAAGGACCAGCTGACAGGAGGCTGGAAAATATCATAAAAAGTATATACACACATACTGGTGTTATACTGCGACCAGCGATCGCCTCAGCCTGGATGTGCAGAGCTGGGGTGGCTTGGTCGGATTCCCTGACTAAAAATATTGATACCCTTGACAGGGACAGTATTTTATTGACTATAGAGCATTTAAAGGATGCATTTCTATATATGCGAGATGCACAGAGGGATATTTGCACTCTGGCATCAAGAGTAAATGCGATGTCCATATCTGCCAGAAGATGTTATGGACACGACAGTGGTCAGGTGATGCAGATTCCAAACGGCACAAAGGTGTATTGCCGTATAAAGGAAGAGGAGTTATTTGGGGTCGGTCCATCGGACCTGGTGGCCACGGCAACTGCTGGAAAATCCGCCGTTTTTACCCTAAGTCACATCTCTGCAGAAAAAGACACCGTCTTTTCAGCCTCAGTCCTTTCGTCCCTATAAGATCATATCTGCCCAGGGATAGAGGAAAGGGAAGAAGACTGCAGCAGGCAGCCCATTCCCAGGAACAGAAGCGTTCCACCGCTTCTGACAAGTTCTCAGCATGGCGCTGAGACCGTACAGGACCCCTGGATCCTACAAGTAGTATCCCAGGGGTACAGATTGGAATGTCGAGACGTTTCCCCTTCGCAGGCTCCTGAAGTCTGCTTTACCAAGGTCTCCCTCCGACAAGGAGGCAGTATGGGAAAAAATTCACAAGCTGTATTCCCAGCAGGTGATAATTAAATTACCCCTCCTACTACAAGAAAAGGGGTATTATTCCACACTATATTGTGGTACTGAAGCCAGAAGGCTAGGTGAGACTTATTCTAAAAAAAATTTTGAACACTTACAAAGGTTCAAATCAAGATGGAGTCACTCAGAGCAGTGATAACGAACCAGGAAGAAGGGGACTATATAGTGTCCCGGGACATCAGGGATGCTTACCTCTATGTCCCAAATTTGCCCTTCTCACTAAGGGTACCTCAGGTTCGTGGTGCAGAACTGTCACTATCAGTTTCAGACGCTGCCGTTTGGATTGTCCACGGCACCCCGGGTCTTTACCAAGGTAATGGCCGAAATGATGATTCTTCTTCGAAGAAAAGGCGTCTTAATTATCCCTTACTTGGACGATCTCCTGATAAGGGCATAGTCCAGGGAACAGTTGGAGGTCGGAGTAGCACTATCTCGGATACTGCTACAACAGCACGGGTGGATTCTAAATATTCCAAAATCGCAGCTGATCCCGACGACACGTCTGCTGTGCCTAGGGATGATTCTGGACACAGTCCAGAAAAAGGTGTTTCTCCCGGAAGAGAAAGCCAGGGAGTTATCCGAGCTAGTCAGGAACCTCCTAAAAACAGTGCATCATTGCACAAGGGTCCTGGTAAAAATGGTGGCTTCCTACGAAGCAATTCCATTCGGCAGATTTCACGCAAGAACTTTTCAGTGGGATCTGCTGGACAAATGGTCCGGATCGCATCTTCAGATGCATCAGCGGATAACCCTATATCCAAGGGTGTCTCTCCTGTGGTGGTTATAGAGTGCTCATCTTCTAGAGGGCCGCAGATTCGGCATTCAGGATTGGATGCTGGTGACCACGGAGCCCAGCCCGAGAGGCTGGGGAGCAGTCACACAAGGAAAAAAATTTCCAGGGAGTGTGATCAAGTCTGGAGACTTTTCTCCACATAAATATACTGGAGCTAAGGGTAAATTTATAATGCTCTAAGCTTAGCAAGACCTCTGCTTCAAGGTCAGCCGGTATTGATCCAGTGGGAAAAACATCACGGCAGTCGCCCACGTAAACAGACAGGGCGACACAAGAAGCAGGAGGGCAATGGCAAAAACTGCAAGGACTTTTCGCTGGGCGGAAAATCATGTGATAGCACTGTCAGCAGTGTTTCATCCCGGGAATGGAAACTGGGAAGCAGACTTCCTCAGCAGGCACGACCTCCACCCGGGAGAGTGGAAACTTCATCGGGAAGTTTTTTTCCACATGATTGTAAACCGTTGGGAAATACCAAAGGTGGACATGATGGCGTCCCGTCTGAACAAAAAACGGGACAGGTATTGCGCCAGGTCAAGAGACCCTCAGGCAATAGCTGTGGACGTTCTGGTAACACCGTGGGTGTACCAGTCGGTGTATGTGTTCCCTCCTCTGCTTCTCATACCTAAGGTGCTGAGAATTATAAGACGTAGAGGAGTAAGAACTATACTCATGGCTCCGGATTGGCCAAGAAGGACTTGGTACCCGGAACTTCAAGAGATGCTTACAGAGGTCTTATGGCCTCTGCCGCTAAGAAGGGACTTGCTTCAGCAAGTACCATGTCTGTTCCAAGACTTACCGCAGCTGCGTTTGTCGGCATGGCGGTGGAACGCCGGATCCTAAGGGAAAAAGGCATTCCGGAAGAGGTCATTCCTACCCTGGTCAAAGCCAGAAAGGAGGTGACCGCACAACATTATCACCACATGTGGCGAAAATATGTTGCGTGGTGTGAGGCCAGGAAGGCCCCACAAAGAAATTTCAACTCGGTCGTTTCCTGCATTTCCTGCAAACAGGAGTGTCTATGGGCCTCAAATTGGGGTCCATTAAGGTTAAAATTTCGGCCCTGTCGATTTTCTTCCAGAAAGAATTGGCTTCAGTTCCTGAAGTCCAGAAGTTTGTCAAGGGAGTATTGCATATACAACCCCCTTTTGTGCCTCCAGTGGCACTGTGGGATCTCAACGTAGTTCTGGGATTCCTCAAATCACATTGGTTTAAAACCAGTCAAATCTGTGGATTTGAAGCATCTCACATGAAAAGTGACCATGCTCTTGGCCCTGGCCTGGACCAGGCGAGTGTCAAATTGGTGGTTTTTTCTCAAAAAAGCCCATATCTGTTTGTCCATTCGGACAGGGCAGAGCTGCGGACTCGTCCCCAGTTCTCTCCCTAAGGTGGTGTCAGTGTTTCACCTGAACCAGCTTATTGTGGTGCCTTGCACCTACTAGGGAGTTGGAGGACTCCAAGTTGCTAGATGTTGTCAGGGCCCTGAAAATATGTTCCAGGACGGCTGGAGTCAGGAAAACTGACTTGCTGTTATCCTGTATGCACCCAACAAACTGGGTGCTCTTGCTTCTAAGCAGACTATTGCTAGTTGGATGTGTAATACAATTCAGCTTGCACATTCTGTGGCAGGCCTGCCACAGCCAAAATATGTAAATGCCCATTCCACAAGGAAGGTGGGCTCATCTTGGGCGGCTGCCCGAGGGGTCTCGGCTTTACAACTTTGCCGAGCAGCTACTTGGTCAGGGGCAAACACGTTTGCTAAATTCTACAAATTTGATACCCTGGCTAAGGAGGACCTGGAGTTCTCTCATTCGGTGCTGCAGAGTCATCCGCACTCTCCCGCCCGTTTGGGAGCTTTGGTATAATCCCCATGGTCCTTTCAGGAACCCCAGCATCCACTAGGACGATAGAGAAAATAAGAATTTACTTACCGATAATTCTATTTCTCGGAGTCCGTAGTGGATGCTGGGCGCCCATCCCAAGTGCGGATTATCTGCAATACTTGTACATAGTTACAAAAATCGGGTTATTATTGTTGTGAGCCATCTTTTCAGAGGCTCCGCTGTTATCATACTGTTAACTGGGTTTAGATCACAAGTTGTACGGTGTGATTGGTGTGGCTGGTATGAGTCTTACCCGGGATTCAAAATTCCTCCCTTATTGTGTACGCTCGTCCGGGCACAGTACCTAACTGGCTTGGAGGAGGGTCATAGGGGGAGGAGCCAGTGCACACCACCTGATCGGAAAGCTTTACTTTTGTGCCCTGTCTCCTGCGGAGCCGCTATTCCCCATGGTCCTTTCAGGAACCCCAGCATCCACTACGGACTCCGAGAAATAGAATTATCGGTAAGTAAATTCTTATTTTATTTTACAGTGGTAATAATGAGATTTTGTTATGATTATTGATGAGGCTATTCACTTTAAAAGGGAACTCCATTCGCCGAAACCTCTCTACACCTCCGTTCCAGGAGAAACTTACCCCTGCTGGGAATAGTGTTCCCATGATGCTTCAGGCAGGTCTCATAGCTTTGTGGTTGAAAGTAATTTCTGGTTGCAGGCTGTCAAGTAGAAGTTTCCATTTAAATACAGGGCTTTGTGTCTTGGTGTATAATAGACTGCAGGCACTAGTGTGTGGTGTTCATTTACTGAACAATACACCTCTTTCTGAGGAAAGCTTGTAGTATGATGAAAGCCTGTTTTGTAAAGTGTTTTATTTTCTGCAGTTCTAATGCGGCTTTAATAAACTTGAGGTTTCTCCTGTTTGTAGTTAGACAGGTTCAAAGAACCTCCAGCATTTGGTCCAATGTGTGACTTGTTATGGTCTGACCCTTCAGAAGATTTTGGTAACGAGAAGTCACAAGAACATTTCAGTCATAATACTGTCAGAGGGTGCTCTTACTTCTATAGGTATGTGGCTCACATAACCTAAGCATAAGGATTACATCACTGTACTATAGCATGACTGATGTATTTCATTCTTTCCTTCTTAAGTTACCCAGCTGTTTGTGAGTTTTTGATGACTAACAACCTGCTGTCAATCATCAGAGCACACGAAGCACAAGATGCAGGGTAAGGCCATGTGCAGATGAACCATTTGGCTCTTGCATTGATATCCACATCATCTTTTCAGGTTTAATCTCATTTGTGTATATATATATTTTTTTTATTATTGCAGTTATCGAATGTACAGAAAAAGTCAAACAACAGGGTTTCCTTCTTTAATAACAATATTTTCAGCACCTAACTATTTAGATGTCTACAATAATAAAGGTATGTTTTCTTCTCTATATAGTTTCCAGGTGTAAAATATTTTATTGTGCTAAATAAAAACTAGTGAGAAAATTAATGAGTTTATCCACCTATCAGTGCCCAGCAGGCTTGCTGTGGGTGTCCACCTATCAGTGCCCAGCAGGCTTACTGTGGCCGCCCACTTATCAGTGCCCAGCAGGCTTGCTGTGGCCGTCCACCTATCAGTGCCCAGCAGGCAAAATGTGACCGTCCACCTATCAGTGCCCAGCAGGCAAAATGTGACCGTCCACCTATCAGTGCCCAGCAGGATTACCATGTCCGTCCACCTATCAGTGCCCAGCAAGATTATTGTGTTTGTCCACCTATCAGTGCCCAGCAGGATTACCATGTCCGTCCACCTATCAGTGCCCAGGAAGATTATTGTGGTTGTCCACCTATCAGTGCCCAGCAGGTTTACCATGGCCGTCCACCTGTCAGTGCCCAGCAGGCTTGATGTGGCCATCCACCTGTCATTGGCCAGCAGGCTTAATGTGGCAGTCTAGCGCTATGCAGTTTGCAGATGACGTTTGAATGGGAGGAATGAAAGTGATGTCTTTGGATTTACGTGGTTATTATGATGGCTAGGCGTGGCCCTACCAAATCACTGCCTTTAATCCACAAAATGTACCTGTTACCTATTCCTTACTCTAATAGCGCCTTTCTGATCAGATAGAAATATATTCTTTACACTAAAATGCTTTTCTCTAACGTCCTAGTGGATGCTGGGGACTCCGTCAGGACCATGGGGAATAGCGGCTCCGCAGGAGACAGGGCACAAAAGCAAGCTTTTAGGATCACATGGTGTGTACTGGCTCCTCCCCCTATGACCCTCCTCCAAGCCTCAGTTAGGTTTTTGTGCCCGTCCGAGTAGGGTGCAATCTAGGTGGCTCTCTTAAAGAGTTACTTAGAAAAAGTTTTTAGGTTCTTTATTTTCAGTGAGTCCTGCTGGCAACAGGCTCACTGCATCGAGGGACTTAGGGGAGAGATTTTCAACTCACCTGCGTGCAGGATGGATTGGATTCTTAGGCTACTGGACACCATTAGCTCCAGAGGGAGTCGGAACACAGGGCTCGCCCTGGGATTCGTCCCGGAGCCGCGCCGCCGACCCCCCTTGCAGATGCTGAAGATGAAGAGGTCCGGAACCAGGCGGCAGAAGACTTTCAGTCTTCATCAGGTAGCGCACAGCACTGCAGCTGTGCGCCATTGTTGTCAGCACACTTCTCACAGCAGTCACGGAGGGTGCAGGGCGCTGGGGGGGGGCGCCCTGGGCAGCAATGTATAATACCTGTATGGCGAAAAATACATCACATATAGCCCTTGAGGCTATATGGATGTATTTAACCCCTGCCAGATATCAAAAACTCCGGAGAAGAAGCCCGCCGAAAAGGGGGCGGGGCCTATTCTCCTCAGCACACAGCGCCATTTTCCCTCACAGAAATGCTGGTGGGAAGGCTCCCAGGCTCTCCCCTGCACTGCACTACAGAAACAGGGTTAAAACAGAGAGGGGGGGCACTGATTTGGCGATATGTACATATATTAAAATGCTATAAGGGAGGAACACTTATATAAAGGTTGTCCCTGGATAATTATAGCGTTTTGGTGTGTGCTGGCAAACTCTCCCTCTGTCTCCCCAAAGGGCTAGTGGGTCCTGTCCTCTATCAGAGCATTCCCTATGTGTGTGCTGTATGTCGGTACGTGTGTGTCGACATGTATGAGGTAAATGTTGGTGAGGAGGCGGAGCAAATTGCCTGTAATGGTGATGTCACTCTCTAGGGAGTCGACACCGGAATGGATGGCTTATTTATGGAATTACGTGATAATGTCAACACGCTGTAAGCCGGTTGACGACATGAGAGGGCCGGCGAACAAATTAGTATCTGTCCAGGCGTCTCAAACACCGTCAGGGGCTGTAAAATGCCCATTTACCTCAGTCGGTCGACACAGACAAGGCCACTGATTTCAGTGTCGACGGTGAAGAAACAAACGTATTTTCCTTTAGGGCCACACGTTAAGGGCAATGAAGGAGGTGTTACATATTTCTGATACTCCAAGTACCACAAAAAAGGGTATTATGTGTGAGGTGAAAAAACTACCTGTAGTTTTTCCTGAATCAGATAAATTATATGAAGTGTGTGATGATGCGTGGGTTTCCCCCGATAGAAAATTATTGGCGGTATACCTTTTCCCGCCAGAAGTTAAGGCGCGTTGGGAAACACCCCTCAGGGTGGATAAGGCGCTCACACGCTTATCAGAACAAGTGGCGGTACCATCTACAGATAGGACCGTACTTAAGGAGCCAGCTAATAGGAGGCTGAAAAATATCCTAAAATGTATACACACACATGCTGGTGTTATACTGTGACCAGCGATCGCCTCAGCCTGGATGTGCAGACCTGAGGTGGCTTGGTCGGATTCCCTGACTAAAAATATTGATACCCTTGACAGGGACAGTATTTTATTGACTATAGAGCATTTAAAGGATGCATTTCTATATATGCGAGATGCGCAGAGGGATATTGCACTCTGGCATCAAGAGTAAATGCGATGTCCATATCTGCAAGAAGATGTTTATGGACACGACAGTGGTCAGGTGATGCAGATTCCAAACGGCACAAAGATGTATTGCCGTATAAAGGGGAGGAGTTATTTGGGGTCGGTCCATGGGACCTGGTGGCCACGGCAACTGCTGGAAAATCCACCGTTATTTACCCTAAGTCACATCTCTGCAGAAAAAGACACCGTCTTTTCAGCCTCAGTCTTTTCGTCCCTATAAGAGTCATATCTGCCCAGGGATAGAGAAAAGGGAAGAAGACTGCAGCAGGCAGCCCATTCCCAGGAATAGAAGCCCTTCGCCGCTTCTACTAAGTTCTCAGCATGACGCTGGGACCGTACAGGACCCCTGGATCCTACAAGTAGTATCCAAGGGGTACAGATTGGAATGTCGAGGCGTTTCCCCCCTCGCAGGTTCCTGTAGTCTGCTGTACCAATGTCTCCCTCCGACAGGGAGGCAGTATTGAAAATAATTCACAAGCTGTATTCCCAGCAGGTGATAATAAAAATACCCCTCCTACAACAAGGAAAGGGGTATTGTTCCACACTATATGGTGGTACTGAAGCCAGAAGGCTAGGTGAGACCGATTCTAAATCAAAAAATTTTTTTGAACACTTACAAAGGTTCAAATTCAGATGGAGTCACTCAGAGCAGTGATAGCAAACAAGGGGACTATATAGTGTCCCGGGACATCAGGGATGCTTACCTCCATGTCCCAAAAATTTGCTTTTCTCACCAAGGGTACCTCAGGTTCGTGGTACAGAACTGTCACTATCAGTTTCAGACGATGCCGTTGGATTGTCCAAGGCACCCCGGGTCCTTACCAAGGTAATGACCGAAATGAGGATTCGTCGTCAAAGAGAATGGACGACCTCCTGATAAGAACAAGGTCCAGAGAACAGTTGGAGGTCGGAGTAGCACTATCTCAAGTAGTTCTACGACAGCACGGGTGGATTCTAAATATTCCATAACCGCAGTTGTTCCGACGACACGTCTGCTGGTCCTAGGGATGATTCTGGACACAGTCCAGGAAAAGGTGTTTCTCCCAGAGGAGAAAGCCAGGGAGTTATCCGAGCTAATCGGGATCCTCCTAAAACCAGGAAAAGTGTCAGTGCATCATTGCACAAGAGTCCTGGTAAAAATGGTGGCTTATTACGAAGCGCTTCCATTCGGCAGATTTCACACAAGAACTCTTCAGTGGGATCTGCTGGACAAATGGTCCGGATCGCATCTTCAGATGCATCAGCGGATAACCCTATATCCAAGGACAAGGGTGTCTCTCCTGTGGTGATTACAGAGTGCTCATCTTCTAGAGGGCCGCAGATTCGGCATTCAGGATTGGATGCTGGTAACCACGGAGGCCAGCCTGAGAGGCTGGGGAGCAGTCACACAGGGAAAAAATTTCCAGGGAGTGTGATCAAGTCTGGAGAATTCTCTCCACATAAATATACTGGAGCTAAGAGCAAATTTATAATGCTCTAAGTTTAGCAAGGCCTCTGCTTCAAGGTCAGCCGGTATTGATCCAGTGGGATAACATCACGGCAGTCGCCCACGTAAACAGAAAGGGCGGCACAAGAAGCAGGAGGGCAGTGGTCAAAACTGCAAGGATTTTTCGCTAGGCGGAAAATCATGTGTTAGCACTGTCAGCAGTGTTCATTCCGGGAGTGGATGACTGGGAAGCAGACTTCCTCAGCAGGCACGACCTCCACCCGGGAGAGTGGGAACTTCATCGGGAAGTTTTCCGCATGATTGTGAACCGTTGGGAAAGACCAAAGGTGGACATGATGGCGTCCCGCCCGAACAAAAAACGTGACAGGTATTGCGCCAGGTCACGAGACCTTCAGGCGATAGCTGTGGACGTCCTGGTAACACCGTGGGTGTAACAGTCGGTGTATGTGTTCCCTCCTCTGTTTCTCATAACCAAGGTATTGAGAATTATAAGACGTAGAGGAGTAAGAACTATACTCGTGGCTCCGGATTGGCCAAGAGGGACTTGGTACCCGGAACTTCAAGAGATGCTCACAGAGGACTAATGGCCTCGGGAGCTAAGATGGGATTTGCTTTCAGCAAGAACCATGTCTGTTCCAAGAGGAACCGTGGCATCTGCCTCTAAGAAAGGACCTGCTCCAGCAGGGACCTTGTCTGTTCCAAGACTTACCGCGACTGCGTTTGACGGCATGGCGGTTGAACGCCGGATCCTAAGGGAAAAGGCATTCCGGAAGAAGTCATACCTACCCTGGTCAAAGCCAGGAAGGAGGTGACCGTACAACGTTATCACCACATGTGGTGAAAATATATTGCGTGGGTGAGGCCAGGAAGGCCCCACGAAAAAATTTCGACTAGGTCGATTTCTGCACTTCCTGAAAACAGGAGTGTCTATGAGCCTCAAATTGGGGTCCATTAAGGTTCAAGTTTCGGCCCTGTAGATTTTCTTCCAGAAAAAATTGGCTTCAATTCCTGAAGTCCAGACGTTTGTCAAGGGAGTATTGCATATACAGCCCCTTGTGTGCCTCCAGTGGCACCGTGGGATCTCAACGTAGTGTTGGGATTCCTAAAATCATATTGGTTTGAACCGCTCAAATCTGTGAATTTGAAGTATCTCACATGGAAAGTGACCATGTTGTGGCCCTGGCCTCGGCCAGACGATTGTCAGAATTGGGGGCTTTGTCTTAAAAAAGCCCATATTTGTTTTTCCAGTCGGACAAGGCAGAACTGCGGACTCGTCCCCAGTTTCTTCCTAAGGTGGTGTCAGCGTTTCACCTGAAACAACATATTGTGGTGCCTGCGGCTACTAGGGACTTGGAGGACTCCAAGTTGCTAGACGTTGTCGGGGCCCTAAAAATATATAGATATATATATATATATATATATATATATATATATATATATATATATATATATATATATATATATATATATATATATATATATATATATTTCCAGGACGGCTGGAGTCAGAAATTCTGACTTGCTGTTTATATTGTATGCACCCAAAAAGCTGGGTGCTCCTGCTTCTAAGCAGACTATTGCTTGTTGGATTTGTAGTACAATTCAGCTTGCACATTCTGTGGCAGGCCTGCCACAGCCAAAATCTGTAAGTACCCATTCCACAAGGAAGGTGGGCTCATCTTGGGCGGATGCCCGAGGGGGTCTCGGCTTTAAAATTTTGCCGAGCAGTTACGTGGTCAGGGGGGAACACGTTTGTAAAATTCTACAAATTTGATACCCTGGCTGAGGAGGACCTGGAGTTCTCTCATTCGGTGCTGCAGAGTCATCCGCACTCTCCCGCCCGTTTGGGAGCTTTGGTATAATCCCCATGGTCCTGACGGAGTCCCCAGCATCCACTAGGACGTTAGAGAAAATAAGATTTTACTTACCGATAAATCTATTTCTCGTAGTCCGTAGTGGATGCTGGGCGCCCATCCCAAGTGCGGATTGTCTGCATTACTTGTACATAGTTATTGTTACAAAAATCGGGTTATTATTGTTGTGAGCCATCTTTTTTAGAGGCTACTTCATTGTTATCATACTGTTAACTGGGTTCAGATCACAAGTTGTACGGTGTGATTGGTGTGGCTGGTATGAGTCTTACCCGGGATTCAAGATCCTTCCTTATTGTGTACGCTCGTCCGGGCACAGTACCTAACTGAGGCTTGGAGGAGGGTCATAGGGGGAGGAGCCAGTACACACCATGTGATCCTAAAAGCTTGCTTTTGTGCCCTGTCTCCTGCGGAGCCGCTATTCCCCATGGTCCTGACGGAGTCCCCAGCATCCACTACGGACTACGAGAAATAGATTTATCGGTAAGTAAAATCTTATTTTTATGATTGATTTTTTTTTAGGAGGTTTCTACACTTAATGATTTCCACACTCCAATTTACAGCTGCTGTATTAAAGTATGAAAATAATGTGATGAATATCCGGCAGTTCAACTGCTCACCACACCCGTACTGGCTGCCCAATTTCATGGATGTTTTCACTTGGTCATTACCATTTGTTGGTGAAAAAGGTATTGTGTTGTCTACTGCAGTCTTTAACCTATTATTACATGGATAGTCTTTGCTACATCTATGGTTGTTGTCAAAGTGAGTACACCGTAAGGTAGTAATGCTTAGAACAAAAAATAGAAGTTGCTAATATCATTCGGTTTTAACAGGAGCCCCATGGTATAGATCAGAGGTTCTCAAACTCGGTCCTCGGGGGCCCACACAGTGCATGTTTTGCAGGTCTCCTCACAGAATCGCAAGTGAAATAATTTGCTCCACCTGTGGACCTTTTAAAATGTGTCAGTGAGTAATTAATACACCTGTGCACCTGCTGGGTTACCTGCAAAACATGCACTGTGTGTGCCCCCGAGGACCGATTTTGAGAACCTCTGGTATAGATGATAGATTATAAATAATTTATCAGACTAAATGATTGTGTACGTAATGATAAAATAAATTAAAAAGCCGCAAAGCTCACTTCGACCTTTCAGCATCACCTTTAGCTGCAGTTTCTGGGCAGCTAGTGTATGTAACTGGGCTCTTCAGAGGTAGTTTTATTATAACATCCTATTAACCTTTTCAGGAATAAACTTTTCCTTCTTTATTGTTTACTGTATTTGTTTATAGAATCATGTTATATCCATAGTGTTTAACTACTTTTGTTAGATTAACAGCTGTTATGTAACAATCTGTGCTTCTATTTACTGTTGTGAACAGAATTTATAAGAGAGGTCCGTAAGAAATGAAGGCAAGTTCCATGTAAAATATAAATGAATGATTCTGTTCACAGTCTTAGGTCATGCTGTGTGGTCTGCTGTAACATGTCCTTTGTTCTGTTGAACACAGTTACAGAGATGCTGGTGAACGTTCTCAGCATTTGCTCAGATGATGAGTTAATGACTGAGGGAGAAGACCAGTTTGACGGTAGGATCATTTTAATATTCCTTTTTTTTTGTACAACTAATTTACCTGCATTGTACGGTATATCCTGGGCTTTCCTGTAACCTCCAGGATTTAAGTGGGGGGAGGGGGTTGTCTGGAGCGCAGTCACCATCAACATAGCCGTTAGGTTCTTGAAGTTGAAAATCTCAGTGTACTAAAACTTTTATACATGTCTTTGCTATGGACTTTTCTATAAGGCTGCCTAAAAAAACTCCTATGTTCAGCACATAAACACGTCTATTGATGTCTTTCATGCAGTGAACAAGGCTACATCCAATTAAATTAAAAATGTCCTGCAGAGAGATGTTTTAGTCCTTTTTCAGTTATCCATCAAAAGAGAATGCGCTTTTGCCATTTATAGTAAATATAGTAAATAACTGGTACTTAATCAAGTGCATAGTTTTTTGTGTTTGTTTCAGGATAGATTTAGGGGAATCCCTCCGTAATTTTACAAAAGACACACATTGACCTAGTAGAGCCTACCTAATGATATTGTAATTAAAGCTCTCAAACATGGTTACATATAAACCTTAGTACTGTCACACTCCCCTGACTTAAGCAAAGACATTTTACTGTCACACTCCCCTGAGTTATGCAAAGAAATTTTGTCAATGCCGCCGTAATTTAGGGAACTGTTATTTTTCTTTTTGATCATATTAATCAGTGAATATTTTCATTGCACTTGATTACTTTGCAGAGTATTTATCTTCCTAAAACAAACCACCAATGTTAGGTAATTTTCTTACGTGCAGTTGCACAATGATGAGAAATTATGATCTGGTACTCCTTTTTTTTTTTTCCTTTTAACTACTGTAGCTGACTTAACATTTTTGTTCAAACTTCGGATCACAGTATAAATATTCTACAATAGTGATTTTAGTACTTAGTTAACTCAGAGATGTTTCACAAAGCCATTAAATTATTTCACAATCTATAACTGCCTAACTGCCAAAATTGAGTATTTTTTACAATTTATATGAAATTTGGATTATTTTTTACTTAATTTACAGATATGCTCTACGAAACACACCATCTTACATGGTGAAGTACAGTTGTCTATGTAACATTTTGCAGTGTAAGCCAAAACGCACTAGCGTAACATGCTGCAGTGCAGTATTCTGATTTATTGTATTTTCCTGTACTTCCAGACTTACTGAGCTGTGTCATTATCACTGTTGTGCTGTTACTTACATTTGCCATGTTGCCAGTAGTCTTGCATTGTTAGAATTTGTACACCATTTGATCACTGCGCAAACCTCAACAGCTGCAACCTTGTCATGTCCATTGTTCTGTTCACTTTCTCAAGCATGCAGTCCTTAGAAAGATGTAATTTTCCATCTACTTTTCCATATTGCAGTTGCATACAAGTGGCGCAGGCTGTTAAAGATATGCGATAGAGAAAACATGGTTTTTGCTTTCTATAAAAAGTTATCCCGTGATCCGAAAAATATTGTGCTGTTGATGGCATGATTCTTAACCTTAAATTTTCTGCCTTCTTTACTGTACTTTCTTAAATATTCGCTGTTCTTCTTAACCCCACTGCAAAAAACAGCAACATAACAGCATGCTGTTGGCCCTGTGGCAGCAAAGGGGTCAACGCTTTGCTGTACTCGTGGCTTGCACGAGACTCCACACTATTTAGTTCTACACTGACTATATTTATTACCACCACTTTCAGAGAGTCCTAGAGTTGCAACTTTCCCAATTTTACCCTTCTTACTTTTGCCAGTCCACCCTCATTCTTGCTGCTGCCAAGTAAAAAATATATATATTTTTTTTTTCTTCTTCTTTTTTTTTTTTTTTCTTTGACTCACTCACCTATTTCTCCATCGTTCACTTCCTTTTTTTCTGGACTCTCCATCTGAAGAACGACTCATATATGGCAATAGAAAAGGTACAGACCAGACAGAGCACTATTGTTTTGAAATATGACTTCCCAGTTTTTTTTTGGATTTGCTACACGACACATTTAAATGATGTCACATGTAATCTATCCGTGTAGCATTTTTCTTGCTCCTGTTTTTTCTCCCCCCCCCCTCCACCTTTTTTTATTAGTATTTTTTTATTTTCTCGCTCACATTCCTGAGAGCATTTGGATATCATTTGCGTTTTGCACTGCTCAGAAGTCATATTCCTAGACATCTGTCTTTCTGTGCATGGCATTTTCTCATGTTTTCCTTCCATTCTTTTCATTTGTAAATTTTCATCATCTTTGTATCTAACATTCCGTATCGTTGGCCCTGCATGACTAAGGGGACATTTCCATGTGTGTGTTTCCTGCTTCATGATTTTCTTTTCTTTTCACATTTCTGCATGTGAAGTGTTTCAAGATAATATAATTTTTAGATTGATGTTTATAAGAGTCTGGGGAAGGGGATTGTACAGTAAGCGTTGCCACCCTGTTGCATTTACTTTTTATATTTGTTTTTTGTTTTTAAACCTCAAGTCAAATGCAATGCTGTTTTTGTTTTAGGTACAGTTTTTTGGTTTGTGTTCCTTCCATTATGTTAAACACTTTGGGGTCAATTCAATTACCCATGAGTCAGTGCGGCTATATGCAACACTTATGCACTTGCTGTACCTCTGGGCTTGCAGAGTTTTAATCTACAAGTGTGGGACGAGAGTGGGCGGGTTGTGATGCATTTCCACCTCATTATACAGCATCTTGCCACCCTTGCAGGTAATTGAATTGACTTGTTTGGGTGCAATTCAAATCCAAGCGATGTGTGACTAGTAAAGTAACATTGCTCATTGTACTGTGCTCCCCTATGGGGATGCAAGGTAATTGCGGTGTTTCAGCCAACATAGCTTGGAATTGATTTGTCCCCTTTAGCCACAGGGGGAAATGTTTGACACACATTTGAATGTGAGTGCATGTTAGCAGGATTTATCTTTGGTTAAGAACAGCTATTCCTGATTATCTGAAGCCAAGGTTTGGTTTAGTGCTTATGTAGAATTGCAATTGTTTTACCCCATGTATCAAATTTCTTGTTTCAAAAATCTATGTAACAATTTCATTTAATTATGTATTTAGCAAAAACTTGGTTTCTGTTCTCAAAGTAAAACGGGTCTACTCTTTCGGCCAGATTTAGTTAGGCTAAGGTTCCGCTCTAATACTTTGTGGGATATTAAGGCAAAGAGACTCTTGCAAGGTTTTTCTATTGTAATCAGGGCTGTGGAGTTTGTACACCAAACTGTTTACTGCTCCTCATTTATATTAGTCATACGTGGCAAATGTATACTAATTAGTAATAACAACTTTAGTAAAAAGGTAGCGCAAGGGATTTTCATGTTTTATTCAGATTCCTGGACAAGAAAACTTCACTGAATTTCGGTAAAAGAAAATATGCAGCAACATATATAATACATAAAACATTTTTTATTTTTTTATTTTTTTTAACAGAAACAAAAGCTGTTTCATAAAACTAATGATAATATAAAATGTAAGGAAGAATGCACCACTACAAACATTCTACTTACAGTATCAGAGGTCACTCTCTGAACATTAGACAGTTCTTAGCAGCTACTGTCCCTAATGTAAAAAGGCAAAATAATCAGTGAAACAAATGAATAGAAAATCATTCTATCATTCCATATAGATAGATAGATGGTTGCACCTTCCGATACAACGCGGAAAGCATTAGCTAATGTCCATGTTAGCACACTTGCGTCTTGGGACACCTTAGTTATGTTTTTGTGACAAGGTTTTTCAAGCACTCTAAATTATCATGTTTGTAGTTTCCCTATAGGAGCAGATTTATGTTGTCATTCACTCATTTTATGGGTATACAAGCAATAGTTAAATTTAAATTTGCCCATTCACGCTACTTATGCAGTAAAGGAGTATTCTGGATTATATTCCCCCTCAGCATTTGTAAGAATACTTCAAACATATGGTTTCAAGTACTATTTCTCTTTATACACACACACACTCACACTCTCTCTCTCTCTCTCTCTCTCTCTCTCTCTCTCTCTCTCTCTCTCTCTCTCTTTCTTTCTCTCTTTCTCTCTCTCTCTATATATATATATATATATATATATATATATATATTTATCTTCAATAAGAGGCAGCACTCAGTGACTTTTTCAATAATCAAATGCGTGTATTGTGGAACATCAACATTTCGGGGACCCCCGTCCCCTTCCTGATGAAGGGGTAGGGGGTCCCCGAAAAGTTGATGTTCCACAATACACGCATTTGATTATTGAAAAAGTCACTGAGTGCTGCCTCTTATTGAAGCTCTGTACGTGAGGCCAAAAAAGGCCTGTGGAGGGCACCAGTGCAAGATTGTCCTTTTACGGACTGGGTGAGTGCCGGGGATCCGGAGTACATATATATATATATATATATATATATATATATATATATATATATATATATATATATATATATATATATATATATATATATATATTTTATTTTCTGTTTAATATCCAGTTCTAACATTTTTCTTTGTTACATTCTCCAGCAATGTTCATATGAATCTCTAGTGTTCAATTAGACGAGAGTTTCCCAGACTTATTTGGCCCGCTGCCCCTTTTGCAGAAAACAAAATCGCTCAGCGTCCACCCTGGAAATCTACTTTCCTTAAGCGTATTTCTTTTAAGTGTACAAATAGAAAGATGCAGTGACAAATTTGCGTACTGTTATGTATCTATATTTCTACCTACGTCCTACAACGTAGTACAGAAAGACTTTTTAAATAAGACACCTTGAAACGTTAAAATTATTTTTTAAAAATCAATCAACCAATTACACAGAGAAAATTAATATAACATAGGATAATGTTAAAATAAAAATCACAACACAACATTAAAAATAATCCTAATGGGAAGGATTAACCTGGTGCACTGCTATCAATTTATTAATGTTCGGCTCTATTTTTATCAGCAGCATTCTTAAATCACAGCAATTAGCTATTTGCAGTCTGTTTCTTTTTTTAGTTAACAGATTTGTGATCGCACTGAACCCATCTTCCACTAAATATGAGAGAAATGCAATTAAAAACTTTTGTACAATATACAAATAGGCACCAGCGAATGCTTGCAGCAGATACACAAGTCAGCATTTCTCAGGACAAAAACTTAACTTACAGTTTTTGCTTTCATGGGTTGTCTTCAGCATGCATCTTAGAACCTTCTTGGCAGGCTCCTATTCCTGGTTCCTATCCAATGACAGCGTTGACAGCCACAGCACTTCAGAGAGCAGCGAAGCTGGCCGTGCTGTGTTGTGTGCAGTAGAACACTTTGACTGCAGCATTGGCTCTGCCCCAAACTTAGGTGGCCCGATATGCCACCAGACTAGGTGGCAGATACATCTCAGCCAGGCCCACCCCTGCAATAGAGGAAGGAAGTGTGGAGTGGAACAGTGCAGCACCACACTCAGCATGCAGCAGCAGGTACCGAGATTATGGTGTGCCTGTGCACACTCCGCCCTCCTCCCGCGCCATGCAGTATGAGAGAGCAGGGCAGGAAGTGTCCCACAATCAGCACATCTGATCTCACTGCAAGACCTGGGAACGGCTACAGGTAGCCTTCCACCGCCCCCTTATTTTTATTCAACGCCTCCCAATTGCATCCAAGGCTACTACCACCCCACTGAATCATTCCAGCACCCCCGGGGGACAGTATGACCCACTTTGGGAAACCTGAGTTAGATAGAAAGATTGACAAAACTATGTGAGAAGGCTTTGGGGGGTAACCAATTACCCACAGTCAATGACCGCGGGTAATTGTATCGCCGGGGGCTATCCTATTATCCTGGCACTTATTATGGCACCTAAAGCATAATCCACAGTAAGCGGGCTGCTGGACCTGTGATAACAATACTGTAGTCCCAGCAGCATCTACGCATTTCGGAGACCCGGTCTTCTTTCTCAAGATGTGCCGCTGTCTGTGAATGTCCGGCTATTTGTTCCAGCTCTATAGGTCACGTGGCTGATTTCCACAAAACACTGCCCCTGAAATCTGGCTGAACTACACTAGCTCAGATTGCTATATTGAAAATCTTTCAGATGTGTTGTAATTCTAACATTCTTTTGATATAAAAAAATCGAATAGATGAACAGTAGCATTATTGGTCATAAAAATATACAATACTAAAAAAAATACAATCTGTCTTGTTCATCCCCGCTCCATGTGCCACAAAACCATTTACAACCACTCACTGCTTCTAAAGTACGGCTAAAATGCATTAGATAAAAAACAGGACTACAATGTACAGGTTGAGTGTCCCTTATCCAAAATTCAAATCCCACATTTTTGGGTACCCTACTGAGATAATGACTTATATCTGTATATACACATAATATATAATATATATTATATAGATATATAATATAATATACATATATATGTGTCATTATCTCAGTAGGGGAACCAAAAATGTGTGATTTTGAATTTTGCATAAGGGATACTCAACCTGTAATTACTTTTACCGTATCAGAATTGTTATAATATTCTCTATTCTTAGACAAATGAGTGGGTGATAACATTGTTTATTTTACTGGCATACAATATACCGAGTGCTGAAGATATAAATTGGGGTTAAAATGCTGTGAGTAATGGTAGATTAGTTATATGGGGGTATGTATTACACCACTATGTATTATTATTGTTGATTTCTCTGACGTCCTAGTGGATGCTGGGAACTCCGTAAGGACCATGGGGAATAGACGGGCTCCGCAGGAGACTGGGCACTCTAAAAGAAAGATTAGGTACTGTCTGGTGTGCACTGGCTCCTCCCTCTATGCCCCTCCTCCAGACCTCAGTTAGATTTCTGTGCCCGGCCGAGCTGGATGCACACTAGGGGCTCTCCTGAGCTCCTAGAAAGAGTATATTTTAGGTTTTTTATTTTACAGTGAGACCTGCTGGCAACAGGCTCACTGCAACGAGGGACTAAGGGGAGAAGAAGCAAACCTACCTGCTTGCAGCTAGCTTGGGCTTCTTAGGCTACTGGACACCATTAGCTCCAGAGGGATCGACCGCAGGACCCGTCCTTGGTGTTCGTTCCCGGAGCCGCGCCGCCGTCCCCCTTACAGAGCCAGAAGCTAGAAGAGGTCCGGAAAAATCTGCGGCAAAAGACTTCAGTCTTCACCAAGGTAGCGCACAGCATTGCAGCTGTGCGCCATTGCTCCTCTTGTACACCTCACACTCCGGTCACTGATGGGTGCAGGGCGCTGGGGGGGGGGCGCCCTGAGCAGCAATAATTAGACCTTGGCTGGCAAAATAATCACAATATATAGCCCCAGAGGCTATATATGTGATAAATACCCCTGCCAGATTCCATAAAAAAGCGGGAGAAAAGTCAGCCGAAAAAGGGGCGGAGCTATCTCCCTCAGCACACTGGCGCCATTTCTCCCTCACAGCTCCGCTGGAAGGAAGCTCCCTGGCTCTCCCCTGCAGTCTGCACTACAGAAGGGTAAAAAAGAGGGGGGGGGGGGCACTAAATTTAGGCGCAGTATATAACTTATAGCAGCTATAAGGGGATATAATTCAGTTAGTCCCTGTATTATATAGCGCTCTGGTGTGTGCTGGCATACTCTCTCTCTGTCTCCCCAAAGGGCTTTTTGTGGGGTCCTGTCCTCTGTCAGAGCATTCCCTGTGTGTGTGCGCGGTGTGTCGGTACGGCTGTGTCGACATGTTTGATGAGGAGGCTTATGTGGAGGCAGAGCAGATGCCTATAAATGTGATGTCACCCCCTGCGGGGCAGACACCTGAGTGGATGGACTTATGGAAGGAATTACGTGCAAGTGTCGACTCCTTACATAAAAAATTTGACGACATGCCAAATGCGGGACAGCCGGCTTCTCAGCTCGTGCCTGCCCAGACGACTCAAAGGCCATCAGGGGCTCTAAAGCGCCCGCTACCTCAGATGGCAGACACAGATGTCGACACGGATACTGATACCAGTGTCGACGACGAAGAGTCTAATTTAATGTCCACTAGGGCCATTCGTTGCATGATTGAGGCAATGAAAGAGGTATTACACATTTCTGATATAAACCCAGGTACCTCAAAAAAGGGTATTATGTTTGGGGAGAAAAAACTACCAATAGTATTTCCCCCATCTGAAGAATTAAATGAAGTGTGTGAAGAAGCGTGGGCTTCCCCCGATAAAAAATTGGTAATTTCTAAAAAGTTACTAATGGCGTTCCCTTTCTCGCCAGAGGATAGGTCACATTGGGAAACACCCCCTAGGGTGGATAACGCGCTCACACGCTTGTCAAAAAAGGTGGCACTACCGTCTCCGGATACGACCGCCCTAAAGGAGCCTGCTGATAGAAAGCAGGAGGCGATCCTGAAGTCTGTATATACACACTCAGGCATTATACTGAGACCAGCGATTGCGTCAGCATGGATGTGCAGTGCTGCAGCTGCGTGGTCAGATTCCCTGTCGGAAAATATTGACACCCTAGACAGGGACACTATTTTGCTAACCGTAGAGCATATAAAAGACTCAGTCTTATACATGAGAGATGCACAGAGGGAGATCTGCCGACTGGCATCTAAAATAAGTGCTCTGTCCATCTCTGCTAGGAGAGGCTTATGGGCTCGGCAGTGGACAGGGGATGCAGATTCGAAAAGGCACATGGAAGTTTTGCCTTATAAGGGTGTGGAGTTATTCGGGGATGGTCTCTCAGACCTAGTTTCCACAGCAACAGCTGGGAAGTCAGCATTATTGCCCCATGTCCCCTCACAGCCTAAGAAAGCGCCGTATTATCAGGTACAGTCCTTTCGACCCCAGAAAAACAGGCGGAGAAAAGGCGGGTCCTTTCTGTCCAGAGGCAGAGGTAGGGAAAAAAAGCTGCAACAAACAGCAGGTTCCCAGGAACAAAAGTCCTCCCCCGCTTCTTCCAAGTCCGCCGCATGACGGTGGGGCTCCACAGGCGGAGCCAGGTACGGTGGGGGGCCGCCTCAAAAATTTCAGCGATCAGTGGGCTCGCTCACAGGTGGATCCCTGGATCCTTCAAGTAGTATCTCAGGGGTACAAGCTGGAATTCGAGGTGCCTCCCCCCCGCCGTTTCCTCAAATCTGCCTTGCCGACAACTCCCTCGGGCAGGGAGGCTGTGCTAGAGGCAATTCACAAGCTGTATTCCCAGCAGGTGATAGTCAAGGTGCCCCTACTTCAACAAGGACGGGGTTACTATTCCACACTGTTTGTGGTACCGAAACCGGATGGTTCGGTGAGACCCATTTTAAATTTGAAATCCTTGAACACATACATAAAAAAATTCAAGTTCAAGATGGAATCGCTCAGGGCGGTTATTGCAAGCCTGGACGAGGGGGATTACATGGTATCCCTGGACATCAAGGATGCTTACCTGCATGTCCCCATTTACCATCCTCACCAGTAGTACCTCAGATTTGTGGTACAGGATTGCCATTACCAATTCCAGACACTGCCGTTTGGACTGTCCACGGCACCGAGGGTGTTTACCAAGGTAATGGCAGAAATGATGATACTCCTTCGAAAAAAGGGAGTTTTAATTATCCCGTACTTGGACGATCTCCTTATAAAGGCGAGGTCCAAGGAGCAGTTGTTGGTCGGAGTAGCACTATCTCGGGAGGTGCTACAACAGCACGGATGGATTCTAAACATTCCAAAGTCACAGCTGGTTCCTTCCACACGCCTACTGTTCCTGGGGATGGTTCTGGACACAGAACAGAAAAAAGTGTTTCTCCCGCAGGAGAAAGCCAAGGAGCTGTCATCTCTAGTCAGAGACCTCCTGAAACCAAAACAGGTATCGGTGCATCACTGCACCCGAGTCCTCGGAAAAATGGTAGCTTCATACGAAGCAATTCCATTCGGCAGGTTCCATGCAAGAACCTTTCAGTGGGACCTCTTGGACAAGTGGTCGGGATCGCATCTTCAGATGCATCGGCTGATAACCCTGTCTCCAAGGACCAGGGTGTCTCTGCTGTGGTGGCTGCAGAGTGCTCATCTTCTAGAGGGCCGCAGATTCAGCATACAGGACTGGGTCCTGGTGACCACGGATGCCAGCCTTCGAGGCTGGGGGGCAGTCACACAGGGAAGAAATTTCCAAGGACTTTGGTCAAGTCAGGAGTCGTCCCTACACATAAATATTCTGGAACTGAGGGCCATTTACAATGCCCTAAGTCAGGCAAGGCCCCTGCTTCAAAACCAGCCGGTACTGATCCAATCAGACAACATCACTGCAGTCGCCCATGTAAACCGACAGGGCGGCACAAGAAGCAGGATGGCGATGGCAGAAGCCACAAGGATTCTCCGATGGGCGGAAAATCACGTCTTAGCACTGTCAGCAGTGTTCATTCCGGGAGTGGACAACTGGGAAGCAGACTTCCTCAGCAGACACGACCTACACCCGGGAGAGTGGGGACTTCATCCAGAAGTCTTCCAACTGTTGGTAAACCGTTGGGAAAGGCCACAGGTGGACATGATGGCGTCCCGCCTCAACAAAAAGCTAAAGAGATATTGCGCCAGGTCAAGGGACCCTCAGGCGATGGCTGTGGACGCTCTAGTGACACCGTGGGTGTACCAGTCGGTTTATGTGTTCCCTCCTCTGCCTCTCATACCAAAGGTACTGAGAATTATAAGAAGGCGAGTAGTAAGAACGATACTCGTGGTTCCGGATTGGCCAAGAAGAGCTTGGTACCCAGAACTTCAAGAAATGATATCAGAGGACCCATGGCCTCTACCGCTCAGACAGGATCTGCTGCAGCAGGGGCCCTGTCTGTTCCAAGACTTACCGCGGCTGCGTTTGACGGCATGTCGGTTGAATTCCGGATCCTAAAGGAAAAGGGTATTCCGGAGGAAGTCATTCCTACGCTGATAAAAGCTAGAAAAGAAGTAACCGCAAACCATTATCACCGTATTTGGCGAAAATATGTTGCGTGGTGTGAGGCCAGGAAGGCCCCTACTGAGGAATTTCAGCTGGGTCGTTTTCTGCACTTCCTACAGTCGGGAGTGACTATGGGCCTAAAATTGGGTTCCATTAAGGTCCAGATTTCGGCTCTGTCGATTTTCTTCCAGAAAGAACTGGCTTCACTGCCTGAAGTTCAGACATTTGTAAAGGGTGTGCTACATATTCAGCCCCCTTTTGTGCCTCCTGTGGCACCTTGCGATCTCAACGTGGTGTTGAGTTTCCTGAAATCACATTGGTTTGAGCCACTCAAAACTGTGGATCTGAAATATCTCACGTGGAAAGTGGTCATGTTATTGGCCTTGGCTTCGGCCAGGCGTGTGTCAGAATTGGCGGCTTTGTCATGTAAAAGCCCTTATCTGATTTTTCATATGGATAGGGCAGAATTGAGGACTCGTCCCCAGTTTCTCCCTAAGTTGGTATCAGCTTTTCACTTGAACCAACCTATTGTAGTGCCTGCGGCTACTAGGGACTTGGAAGATTCCAAGTTACTGGACGTAGTCAGGGCCTTGAAATTTATGTTTCCAGGACGGCTGGAGTCAGGAAAACTGACTCGCTTTTTATCCTGTATGCACCCAACAAACTAGGTGCTCCTGCTTCTAAGCAGACTATTGCTCGCTGGATTTGTAGCAAAATTCAGCTGGTGCATTCTGCGGCTGGATTGCCGCATCCTAAATCAGTAAAAGCCCATTCCACAAGGAAAGTGGGCTCATCTTGGGCGGCTGCCCGAGGGGTCTCTGCTTTACAACTTTGCCGAGCTGCAACTTGGTCAGGGGCAAACACGTTTGCTAAATTCTACAAATTTGATACCCTGGCTGAGGAGGACCTTGAGTTCTCTCATTTGGTGCTGCAGAGTCATCCGCACTCTCCCGCCCGTTTGGGAGCTTTGGTATAATCCCCATGGCCCTTACGGAGTTCCCAGCATCCACTAGGACGTCAGAGAAAATAAGATTTTACTCACCGGTAAATCTATTTCTCGTAGTCCGTAGTGGATGCTGGGCGCCCATCCCAAGTGCGGATTGTCTGCAATACTTGTATATAGTTATTGCCTAACTAAAGGGTTATTGTTGAGCCATCTGTTGAGAGGCTCAGTTATATTCATACTGTTAACTGGGTATAGTATCACGAGTTATACGGTGTGATTGGTGTGGCTGGTATGAGTCTTACCCGGGATTCAAAATCCTTCCTTATTGTGTCAGCTCTTCCGGGCACAGTATCCTAACTGAGGTCTGGAGGAGGGGCATAGAGGGAGGAGCCAGTGCACACCAGATAGTACCTAATCTTTCTTTTAGAGTGCCCAGTCTCCTGCGGAGCCTGTCTATTCCCCATGGTCCTTACGGAGTTCCCAGCATCCACTACGGACTACGAGAAATAGATTTACCGGTGAGTAAAATCTTATTTTTACAAAGGGTCAAAATATAGTTGGGACTTAGTCAATAAATATCTTACAAAATCACTCTAGCTAATAGGAGTAAGAAGGGATATGTCCATATATTGGTTTCCACTTGCTTTTTGGTTGTCATATACACTTACCGATTAGGTGCTCGACGTGTCGTCCTGACGTCACAGCTGGGCGGGCATTTGAATTTGCCAGCCTAGCTGGCATGTCAGTCCCTACAACAAGTGTACAGGCGGTCAGCAGGCCTCTCATACACACAGTCAGATGCGTCGATATATCGGCATTAACCGCCTCGCGATATAATTACGGCTTGTGTGTACCCGGCATTAGTGTCACGGCATAAATATGAACACTACATTTCTCCGTGTTGGATAACAGAGTATCCACATGATAGCTTGGTGACCTACAGCATTCTATAGGAAACACTGTTTCTCTAACTTCACCACTACAGCAGTTTGAAAGCTACATGTGTAGTAACATACAGCATTCTATAGGACACCACGACTTCAGCAGTGATAAAATCTACATGTGTAGTAACATACAGCATTCTATAGGACACCACGACTTCAGCAGTGATCAAATCTACATGTGGCGAGAGAGATATTAAATGTGTGCATGCAGCATTATCACAGCTGAAGTGTCCTCATACCAGCTACTCAACCATTTTATTTCCTTTTCTGCATAAACACATCTTTCATACATAGGGGCAGATGTATTAACCTGGAGAAGGGCTAAAGAAGTTATAAACCAGTGATAAGTGCAAGGTCATTACGGATTTTAAAAATAACAGGAGCTGACTGGCTGGTGTGGTATCACCTTGCACTTATCACTGCTTTATCACTTCTCCAGGCTTAATACATCTGCCCCAGAATGTGAAATCTAAATCAGGGCATGTTTAAACTGAACACACTGTGAAGATGTGAGTAAACTGATTTAGTGAAGCCATTCAGCATGTCTGAATCAGGGCAGATCTAATAAACCTCTTTCGTCTCATTCAGGGCAGTTCTCATCACAGATATTGCTTGTTAATACTTGTAATACTCCGTGCCTGAGTTAGAGGGATAGGATAGGAAAATGGATTGTATAGTTTTATGTTGTGTCATACATTTATGTGCACATAAAGATTAATTTAATGTTCCAACAGTTCAACTGTGCTATCTGAATGTACCCATCTAAAATAGATCTGAACATGTAACGGCAAGAATGGAAATGTAAGGGCTAATTCAGACCTGGTCGTAGCTGTGCTAAATTTAGCACATCTACGATCAGTCACACTGACATGGGGGGGAAGCCCAGTACAGGGCTAGCCCACCACGCATGTCAGTCCCTGCCCCGTCGCAGAAGTACAAAGGCATCGCGCAGCGGCGATGCTTTTGTACTTCAGGAGTAGCTCCCGGGCCAGCGCAGCTCCTGTGCGCTGGTAGGGAGCTTTTCATCGCTGCCCGGGTCGCAGCGGCTGTGTGTGACGTCACTCGGCCCGTCCCCCCAACGGTCCGGGCACACCTGCGTTGCCCAGACCTAAACGGCGGCCAAACTCCACCGGCCCACCCAGCGACCACCTCTGCCTGTCAATCAGACAGAGGCGATCACAGGGCTACGACAGCAGTCGGCTGTCTGGCATGCGCCAGCGCACTGCGGCGCCGGCACATGCGCAGTTCAGACCTGATCACTGCTGTGCGAAAACGCACAGCACCGATCAAGTTTGAATCAGCCCCGTATTTCCTTAGTTCAGCAGTTTCTTTGCTCCGGTTTGTGTTATATTTTGCTTATGTTCTTAACCAAAACTATTAGAAGTTTGTGAAAACAAACTTTTGAAAGCTTGTTTTGTTGTGTTGCAGTCTGTCAGATTTGTTGTACTATTCTGTGCATTCCTGAGCTTGAGATTCTTCTTATTCCATTGAAAGTAGGTACAGCTGCAGCTCGTAAAGAAATAATCAGGAACAAAATCCGGGCAATTGGCAAGATGGCAAGAGTCTTCTCTGTGCTCAGGTAAATGGAAATCTATTCCTCCTGTCATGGTGTGATAAAGCGGACTACCCATGCAGGGGCTAATATACCTTTATTTCTATAGAATGGCAATGTGTTTTACAGTGACTTATAGTTAGAGGATTTACCAGATCGCCTCAATTATCGTACTGCACATTTTCTCTCATACTGCAGCGGTAATATAACTCCCTTAGGAGTAAGTTTAATAGGAAAACAGAAAAGGAAACCACCAGTGGAAGGGGGTCCACCGGGCAGAAAACTCAACTTTCTTTTGATGATAAACATAAAACTTATGGATTATTTATAATTGGCGAAAGTGCCTACATCATAACTAGCACTGATCCATATACTGTTAATGGGAGCTCTTTCACAATTGTGTAGCAGTAAAACACTGACTGTGCTGTGGTCTCCAGCCTTGGTGCATGCTGTAACCATTAGTCCCTTCCATGTAACTCTGTGTAGATTCTATGGAAGTCTTAAGTGGCATCTGCCACCTCAGCCAATTACACCAGTGTTTCCCAACCTTTGTCAAGACACACTAAACCTGGGTATACACTCGACTTGTGTACCCAGCTATGTCATCATGGGCAGGCATGGGCAAGTGCATACACACTTGCCGATGCTGCGAGCGGCAGAGGGGGCATACAGATATTGCCCACTGGACATGCATACGCGGCTGACGGGCGATGTTGCTGACAACGCGTGGAAGCATGCATCTTCAGAGACATAGTGCATACAGACTAGACGATATCGTGAACAATGTTTCAGTATCGGCCACATCGCTTACTTTATCATCTAGTGTGTACCCTGCCTAACAGTCCAGGATTTAGTGATATCCATGCTTGAGTACAGATGACCAAATCAAAATAACTGAGGTACAAAATAAGACACCTGAGCTAAAGTATTGTTGACCCTAAAAAGCTGGATTGTTAGTGGGCCTTGGACCATGGTAGGAATTCCTGCGTTACACTGATCGCCCACTTTTAGTATGGTTTGTGAACCTAAAATAAAAGCTATTTTTTTGGAAACACACATATTGAAGCTATAAAAATAAAACAAAAACTGTATCTGAATTATCAACCATGTCATTCTTTGGGAAGAACTTTTGTCTGTATTATTTAGAGCAGTTGTTCCTCTTTTTAAAAGATCCACAGGTGGAGCTAATTATTTCACTGTGAGGAGACCTGGAAACCATGAACTGTTTGGGGTCCTGAGGATAGAGTTTGAGAGAGTAATGGGGCATCAAATTAGTGATCTGACTACCAAGAGGATGTTTATGTACAATTTATTTCTAAACATTTTTTTTGTGTGGTCGGTTCTGTGATACATAGATTGTTTCATTTTATTTTTATTTCTTTTTTAACACATCTTTTGTGCTGTTCTTATAACACAAAGATGGATTACATTGCAAAGCAGTAAAGGCGTGCTTGGGATTACATAAAACGTTTAGTAAAATTATTTTAAAACAATATTTCAGCTGCATGTTTTTAACAGCAGATGAAATGATTACCTCTCATTAGATCATGTACAGTATCTGTCTCATCAAATGTTTCCTTAAATTAAATAAGTGATGGCTTGGTTAACAAATCAGTAAAGTGTTGTATGGGAGGAGCTAACCCCACCATGGTGTATTTCTCCTTGGTAACTTACCTTGGAATGTGTTGAGAATGGAGCTTGTGCAGACAGCCGTCGTGGGAATACACCAGACAGCATTCCGCTGCCTGTAATAGCCACTCTATAATGGATCCATTACCAGCCATGCAGCTGATGGGTGGGTACAACACTCAGGTGTGCCTTTTTCATTTACGATTGGGGCATACCCTGCCACATTGCTCTGCATGCTTGCTTTCTTTTTGCTCTTCTCATTTTGGGTGTTTTTATCTTCTGCATCTAGGCTTCCAGGGAAGAGCCTCCCTCCTTTTTATTTACTATGTTGCGTGCCTCTCTATTCAGATCACTTGGCATGAAACCTTTACCATGATTTTCCAGTTGGATTACACTTTACGTATTTATACTGTATATTGTGAAACCTTTCTATGTGCAAGAGCAGCTATTTGAAATGTTAGCTGCATGTCCAGGTACTTGCATTTTACAGCTCACTGTCAAAAGGAGCCTTCAACACACTTTCCAGGTTAAAGAGTTGGGAAGTCAGTGCTACCCGTGCTCTGCTTTAGTATGTATTTTAATTAACTAGAACACACACATCCAGTTTCAATTCAGGCTAGTCGCTTAAACTCTGATGATGATGATTATTATTATTATTATTATTGGTTAAATATTTTGTGGGTTTATCCTTGTATCCTAAATTGCTATCAAAACAGTGTAAATATTTCTGTCCCCTATTTTGTTTTGACTTTGTTTTTCTTAAATCTGAAGCTGTTACAGCATGGGGTGACTGTGCCACATGGAAGTGGCAGAATTATGTTTGCACTCTGCTTGCTCTTCAGGTCTTGTTAGTGAATCTGTAATATATGAGCAGTTACTGCCTCACCCTCATATCTGAATTATAAAACGTGCATGTCTGATTTTGTTCCCCCATCCCCCAAATTGTGTCTCCTAGGGAGGAAAGTGAAAGTGTGCTGACACTGAAGGGTTTAACACCCACAGGGATGCTGCCAAGCGGGGTACTGGCTGGAGGACGACAGACTTTACAAAGTGGTAATGATAAACAGCTAGCTGTACCTCAGATGGACTGGGGCGCACCTCATACTCTTTCCAATTCTACAACTAATGCATGCTGGGAATTTCTAATGCTTTTCAGCTCTTGTCTAAGTGGCTAACACTAGTACATTGTCAAATTTCACTGTGCATTTGAAGCAAGGAATTCTTATCAGGGTACTAACGTTAAGCAGTGGCTATTTGTTATGCTCATGTGGGTATTGATAGTAAGTATAATAATGAAACCTTTTCAGAATCTGAATACAACTAGACTAATTTGAAGGTCTGCAACCAAATGTAATGGAATACATGTGTAATTGCAGATTTAGGGGCTGGTGCAGAGTGAGCATTGAGTGTAATATATATTTGCATTGCGTATACAGCAAACCTACAATTACAGTTGGACTTTTTATGGACGCAGTAGAGTCCCATGAACTGTTTAATTGTCCATATGGTAAATCTGCGACTAGTGTATTGTTACTCACACCCTCCTGAGGTGTGACCAGAAATCTGCGCTCATGAGTACCACAGGGCTAGTCACAGTGCTACCACATGTGGTAATAGCATCGCAGGCAGCACTGAAGCCGGAAGATGCAGCTATATATACCCCAGGCATTAGTCGTGGTTAGGTGCGCCTCACAGCTGAAGTTCTGGGTGCTATGCAGTCAGTTGAATAGCTCAGGGCACATACCCGGGAGCTACTTCCCCTTAAAGAGAATTTAATTCCCCCAATTGAGCCTTCTGACCAGAGAGGCATAATGGGTGTGTGAAGGTGTCTTTTCATATATGCTACATTCATTGAAAGCACACTGAAATCTTCATCAAACCAGCAATTTCTGGCCCATACAGTACTGTGCAAAAGTTTTAGGCAGGTGTGGCAAAAATGCTGCAAAGTACGAATGCCAATGTCATTAAGTACTACCTTCAGTGTAAAGAAGAACAAAGGCGTAAATTCAGAGTTGATCACAGCAGCAAATTTTTTAGCAGTTGGGCAAAACCATGTGCACTGCAGAGGGGGCAGATCTCTGCACATGTTATATCTGATGCCCCTGCAGTGCACATGGTTTTGCCCAACTGCTAACAAATTTGCTGCTGTGATCAACTCTGAATTAGGCCCAAGGAGTCCTGGAAGTGTGGATTTGACCCCCACAGAGCCTTGATCTTAACATGGTCTGTCTGGGATTACATGAACAGACAGAAGGATTTGAGCAAGTCTACATCCACAGAAGATCTGTGTTTAGTACTCCAAGTTGTTTGGAACAACCTCCCTGTTGAGTTCCTTCAAAAACTGCAAGTATTCCCAGAAGAATTGATGCTGTTTTGAAGGTCACACCACATGTTGATTTTATTTAAGTTTCTCTTCTGTCCATGCATTTTATCAATTGATAAAAATAAACACTTCTATTTTTGAAAGCATTCTTTCTTTCAGCGTTTTTGGCCACACCTGCCTAAAACTTTTGCACAGTACTGTATGTCTGCTGGGACCTTCTAGAGGGCAGTTGAAGATGATGACGTCTTGTCATATGTTATGAGATATGTAAGGCTCCTCATCTATGGCGAAATACATTTGTATGAGCACCATATTTTATAGTGAGTCATTTTTACCCATTTTGCTACCAACTCTGCATCAGACCCTTAAAGTAGGAGTTCAGTATTAGGTTGGTATCACCCTGCATTTTGTACCCTGGTACCCTCTGCCAATATGTGTGCTCTGTTATATGTTTTCTGTGAAATTAACCTTCTAGAAAGCTACTTTGTTCTGCTGTTTCCATTCTCTAAAGCGTAGCTGACTCTTCTTGTTAGTCTGGTTTGTCTAGTCCTCTCTTTGTATTAATATGTTATTGAAATAGTATATATAAAAGCTTGTCTTGTATGTTTTAAAACTATGGACATGTTGCTTTTGAGGTTTGTAGTAGATTAGGTGCAATTAAATATGTATTGCTAGAACATCAAAAGAGGGGATCAACAACAAACCTTGTAAATATCAAATTGAAAGGAATTAATTGTGTCAGCATTATTGCTTGAAAATAAAGATCTGTATCTAAATATCGGGTATCTTTTGTGCTGAATGAATTTAAAACTGAAACCATTTATCTTTAAGAATTGAATAGTTTAGAACAGTGGTTCCCAAACCAATAGTCCACATTTTCCAGGTCACCTCACAGAATCACAGATGAAATAATGAGTTCCACCTGTGGACCTTTTAAAATGTGTGAGTAATACACCTTTGCACCTCCGGGTGACCTGGAAAACGTGAACTTTTGGGGACAGAGTTTGGGAACCACTGCTCTAGAATATTACTTAGAAAATCGTACTCTGTACTACTGCACCACTAGTCTAATACCGTTTTCTAGGTGTGGACTATATGGGAACCACCAGTTTCCTGGGATGGTGCATTTTTATAGAGAAACAACTGGTGCTTATGGACAACCTTTGAACAAAGTCAGCAAATTTAAGTTGAATTATAACTTATTTTACAGTGTACATTATTGCTCTATTCTGTATGTATAGGTATCTAATCGCACAGCGACACTTGTACATTAATGTAGTAATTATTCAAATAACTATAGAAATTGGGTTATCTGTTTAAAATGCCAAAATGATTGGCCCTATAGTTTTTTTCTCGGAATCCGTGGCTATACCATGTCACACATCCAGTGACTAAAAACAATTTTGTTGATTTGTAAACAAACCCAACCACTCCATTCATGTGCACCGAAACACACAGCTTCACTAACATCACTCCCATGAGCCTTCTGCCTTAAACTCTGGATGCACATTGTGATCTGTCTGGTTGGAATAAAAATCTGGTAATGGTTGAGAGCAATCGACTATTTACTCCCAAACACTAGAATACAGACAAAAATTGTCATTCATACAAATTGGTTAAATCACTGACAGGTTTTGTCTATTTTCCACTGTTTGGTAGCAAAGGTCATTTGTCATTTGCTCTCACCCATTACCAGATTTTCATTCCAACCAGCCAGATCTGGCAGATTATCAGTGTATGGACAGCTTTAGTGATGTAATACTGCAATGCCAGGCACATAGATCACTTACATTTACTGGTAGTGTCTGAACACTAAGCCTCAACAGAGATTAATAACGTGAAAATTTGCTTTGGTCACAAGAATAGGTAAGGTGTTTTTATAGTAGCAAAATACAGATCTTTAGTGAATAAACCCCACTGTCCTTAATCTAAAGCTAAACTCTGCGCTGCCATGTTGTTTCTGAAAATGGGCAGACGCAGTCTGTTGTAGTATGTATTATGGCTAACAAGGCTGTTCACTCCTTTTCTCATCTCTACTCACCACACATTAATTGGTTAGATCTTCACTTTCATTGTTAAAAAATAATTGTAGACAGTCAAGAAATGTTGGGCCAGAGTGTTTTTGTAACACATTTCTAATGATTTTAATAAAGTTAAGCCTGTACCATGCACATGCCCTGTACCTGGTGTGTGTAATAGTAATGCCTTGCCCGTTTTTGCCTGCATCATAACAAATATCCAAAAAGTGCATGCCAATTTCCCAGATAGTGCGCCATAGTCACTGCAGATATTTCAACATGCTTTTCACTAATGAGACATTAGTATGCCCATTACATAAAATACTGATTTTATTTGGCATCCAGATCTGTCCTTGATTCTGGCTAAATTTCCAAAAAAGAATCACATGCTGTCCACATGGTGCATTTTGGCCATTATTTGCTGTATTTCCTTTGTGTATTGCTTGAGAAGTACACACTGTCATCTCTCTAATCTGATCTTTGTTCATTTGCATTATTTTGTTATGCAACTGAGTAAATGTGTCTGACAGGTGCTATATGTTTGTGTAAGTATATTAATATGTAATGTATTTTGCTGCTATTATGGATGCAGCCAAAGGTGCTTTGTTATGATAGTGAAACCTTTGTGTCACTCAATTTGTGTAAGTAACCAACCTTCTATCCATGTTTTCAGCTCCTATAATAAATGTTTGTAAGATGCCCACCTCCTCCCCCTCCCCTCTTTTTAAGATGTAACATTTTGATTAAACATACTCCATTTAGCACAAACATTACTAAGTAATCATTTTCCTTCTCATAATGTAGAAATGTAATGTACATATTTTGTTTTTCATTTGTACTACCAGACTGAACCTTACCAATCTAACAAACTTGCTTCTTTTAAATGCATCTGCTATGTATTGTATTTATAAAATCTACATTGGGATGGAAAGTATATAATATAGAATTGGTCATTGCCTTTTTTTTGTTATCCGATATTACACTTCTCATCTTTTTCATTCATTTTGCATGCATCTGCTCACTTCTGTACAGCCACAGTTGAGGCAATTGAGGCTGATAAAGGTATGCTTAGTGTCTATGCTATTGGCAGAGAACTGTTTGGGTTGGGGACTCAACTGTTATGTGTGATTTTTTTATTTTTTTAGATAGTTTTTAACTTGCACAACCAGAGACGGATCTCTGTCGATCCGTCCCCCCTTTTTTGTACCGCCAGCTTAGTTACCTGTGTTTTATTTCTTACCTGTGGCATGGTTTTGTAGCGTTGTTTTCATTGGTCCTTTATTTACATCTAGAATGTTTGTGTGTACTTTGTTCTGTGTGTTATGGTGCAAAAAAAGATCAGATATCCCTAGTTCAATTCTTCTCTTGAAGTTTGATTTCTGCATGTCCGAAACCCATAATTCCTGCAGTACATTCCTTCATGTGGTTGTGCAGCTGTTCTGGTGGTGCAAGTTTATTATACTTAACTTTTATTTTATTTTATACAACCTTCCTTGTATGTCTAGTGTAAGCAGAAACCATTCCAGTTTTTAAGATAAGGGCTGAAACTTAAACCATTTATATATGATATGTTGCCTGGAGTATTTTATTTGTAAACCACAAATGTCTTAGGATCATGCATTAAATGTCACCGTTTATTTCATAGTGGCATCTTTCAGAACTGTCTGCACCTGGGCATTGTATTCTTTTATTAACTCAATTTATCCTTAGATTTTTTTTCTATCCCAAATGAATATCCAAGTGTAACATTTTCATATAGGTATCCATTATTATTTGATATTTATAGTACTATTTCCCATTTCTGCTGTGGGGTACACTGGGCTCCACAAGGAATAACATCGGGGTGTAGAGTAGGATCTTGATCCGAGGCACCAACAGGCTCAAAACTTTGACTGTTCCCAAGATGCATAGCGCTGCCTCCTCTATAACCCCGCCTACGTGCACAGAAGCTCAGTTTTGTAGTTGGTGCCTTGCAGTAAGCAGGCAGTCAACAGGGGGGCTGCTCCTGCAGCCCTAAGAAAAGCATATTTCAGAAGAAAAGAAAGACTTCAAGGGCTGCAGCAGTGAATAGATGTCAGACAGACATCCCCTGCTGCAGCTCCATCACCCCCCAGCGGCGCTGTATACTCCCGCGGCCTGGTTGCCGTCAGGTTTATTAGTAGATATAGGAGTTTCACAAGATATACCTACTGTGTATTTTCCTCTGTGATTTCTAGTCACCATATATCTCTTGGATTCCCGGTGTGTGCTGATACACTATACTGGGAGTTCTTGCTAGATATAGTGCTGCTAATATTGTACTAGGTTGCCTGATATTGAGCTTATTATGTCAGCTACAAGGGGCAACGGGGCTGGGGCTGATCCCACATTGGGTGGAGGTAACACTGCAGACACAATTGAGGAAAACATGACAGCAGAGAGTTCAGGTTCTGGGGGTTCTTTGCCCCCCAGTGGGTTTTTAGCAACGGGGGTCCAAAATGACCCGCCCTGAGCTACCTTCTCCACGTTATTAAATACGCTAGTAACGAAACTTACGCCCCCTGTGGGACCTCCTATGCCAGTACAGTATGGTACCTGCAGTCAATCCGCCATGGGCAGATCAGATCTCTTCTCAGTTACAGCACTTGAACCAATCACTGACTAAAAAGAAGTCTAACTCTCGCCCACCTAAGACTAAGACATCTTCTAAACGGGCCGCTATTTCCTCACAATCCACCACTGTTCCAGACACCACCTCTGAGTATGGCGCATACACTGACCCCACAGACACTGACTCTGATGCTTCAGATGGGGAAGGACGGTCACAGGTGGATGTCCCTGATTTGATTGAGGCTATCAAGCTGATTCTTCAAGTTTCTGATGAACCAGAACCTGAGGCTGTTTCTAAAAATCCGGACAGATTTAAACGTAAGAGAGTGGTTAAACAAGTTTTACCTCATTCTCAGCACCTGGCTGACATACGTCAGGAATCCTGGGAAAATCCAGCAACAAAGTTCACGTGCACAAGAAAATGTTGGCTCGCTATCCTCTCTCTGTGGAGCTAAGTAAAAATTGAGAAACTCCTCCGCCTGTAGATTCCCATGTGGCAAGATTGGTAGTTTCCTCAGCTCTGCCAGTGACTACCGTCACCTCCCTGAAGGAACCGACGGATAGACATATGGAGGGTTGTTTAAAGGCGATTTACACCCTTACATGGGCTGTGCATAGGCCAACCATTGCAGCGACATGGGCTGCTGAAGCTGTTAAAGCATGGGCTCAGGAGTTGGAGGAGCTACCTTCCAACGCTTCTGATCATGCTTCTCATTATCTTAAGGAGTTGGCTTCCGGTGCTGGCGGCCAAGGCTGCTACTACGTCCATCTTGGCTCGACGTATCCTTTGGTTGAGATCCTGGTCTGTGGATCTGGTTTCTAAGAAAACCCTGGAGGTGCTCCCTTTTAAGGGATACGTTCTTTTCGGGGAAGACCTCAATCAAATTGTGGCTGACTTGGCATCTGCTAAAACAGCTTGCCTACTGAGTACGGCACCGAAGGCTAAAAGTACTTTCTCTCGCCCCTTTTGTCCTCCAGGAAAGGCAAAAGGTCAGGTGTACCCAAAACAAGCTCGTACTTCCAAATCTGCTAGACCCAAGCGGGCCTGGGCTTCCCGTCACCTGGCTTCCAAAACAGACAAGCATGACGGGGCGGGCCTCCCTCTGGGGCATCCCAGGGTGGGGTGCTGACTTCTAGGGTTTGCCCAGGAATGGTTGAAGACCACTTCAGATGCCTGGGTAGGCGAAGTCGTCACTCAAGGTTACGCCGTATCCTTCATGAAACGTCCCCCTCATCGATTTTGCCTGACAGACGTCCCTCCGGATCTGGTGAAGGCAAAAACTCTTCATTCGGTGGTACAGTCCCTCCTGGACACAGGAGTGGTAATACAGGTGCCTCTGTTTCTAGTCCCAAAACCGAACGGGTCCTCGCGGCCCATTCTCAATCTCAAGTCTTTGAACAAGTTTGTGAGGGTCTCCAAGTTTCGTATGGAAACTACGCTCTATTGTTCTGGCCTTGGAGCCTGGGGACTATATGGTCTCCCTGGACATACAGGATGTCTACATGCATATTCCTATTGCAATGTCACATCAGCAGTATCTGAGGTTTGCGGTGGGCAACCTTCATTACCAATTTCGGGCGTTACCCTTTGGTTTAACCACGGCTTCACGGGTATTCACCAAAGTCATGGCGGTAATGAAGGCTGTACTACGCCGTCAGGGGATCAGAATCCTCTCGTATCTAAGCGACTTACTGATCCTGTCGAACTCCCCAGATATCCCCCTACGTCATTTGGATGTGACGATCCAGTTTACGCAAACTCACGGGTGGCTCATCAACTGGAAGAAATCTTCCCAGGTCCCTGCTCAGAGCATTGTTGGACACTCGCAATCAGCGGTTGTTCTTGTCTCAGGAGAAGGTCCTGAAACTTCAGGACAAGATTCGATGCTTCCTCCTTCGTTCGCAAGTGTCGATACATTTGGCAGTGCAAGTGCTAGGTCTCATGGTGTCGGCCTTCGACATGGTGGAGTACGCTCAATTCCATTCCCGCCCTCTTCAGAAGTTGATTTTGACCAAGTGGGACTGCCTGCCTCACAGGATCATATCTCAAATGATCTCCTTGTCTCCGGAAGTCCGTCTATCACTGAGCTGGTGGCAGACCAACGATTGAGCAGGGGTCGTCCCTTCTGGATCTTCAACTGGGTCCTTCTGACGACAGATGCCAGTCTGAGGGGGTTGGGGAGCGGTGTTGGAGCAACACTCCCTTCAGGGTCGGTGGACCAAGGAGGAGTCTCTCCTCCCAATAAATATTCTGGAACTGCGGGCAGTGTTCAATGCACTGAACTTGGCCCAGCATTTGATACAGAACAGACCTGTTCAGGTACAGTCGGACAACGCCACCACGGTGGCATACATCAATCATCAAGGCGGCGCTCAAAGCAGCATGGCAATGAGAGAAATATCACGGATTCTTCAGTGGGCGGAACGCCATCTGCCAGCCATATCGGCAGTATTCATTCCGGGGGTCCTAAACTGGGAAGCTGACTTTCTCAGTCGTCAGGACGTGCACGCCGGAGAGTAGAGCCTCCATCCAGAAGTGTTTCAATTCCTGGTAGACAGGTGGGGCCTTCCAGATGTGGACGTGATGACGTCTCGACACAATCACAAGGTTCCTGTCTTCTGCGCAAGGACAATGGATCCTCAAGCAGCGTTCGTGGACGCACTGGCAATTCCATGGAACTTTCAGCTGCCATATGTGTTCCCTCTGGTGTCACTCCTGCCCAGAGTAATAAGGAAGTTCAAGCAAGAAGGAGGAATACTACTTCTGATCGCTCCAGCGTAGCCCAGACTGCACTGGTTCTCTGATCTACAGGGCCTCTCGCTAGATCGTCCCCTTCTACTTCCACAACGACCAGACCTCCTCGTTCAGGTCCCTTGTGTTTACCAGGATTTGGCCCGACTGGCTTTGACGGCGTGGCTCTTGAAGTTTCTGTCTTGAGGGCCAAGGGTTTTTCTGAGGCGGTCATTCTAACTATGTTGAAGGCCCTTAAGCCAGCTTCTGCTCGGATTTACCATAGGGTCTGGAATTCTTACTTTACTTGGTGCGTGTCTAATAACCATGATGTTTACAAGTTTAGTACGGCCAATCTTTTGGCCTTCCTACAACAGGGCCTGGACTTAAGCCTTCATCTGGCCTCCCTCAAGGTTCACATTTCTGCCTTGTTGGTATAGTTTCAGAGAAAAATTGCTACCCTGCCTGATGTTCATACTTTCCCTCAGGGGCTGTTATGGATTCAGTCTCCTTATGTTTCACCTGTGGCCCCTTGGGATTTGTCGGTGGTTCTGGAGGCCATGCAAGAGTATCCGTTTGAACCTCTTGCGTCTGCAGTCCTTAAGTGGCTTTCCCTTAAGGTCTTATTTTTGCTGGCTATTGCCTCAGCTAGAAGGGTCTCGGACTTAAGTGCATTATCCTGTAAGTCCCCCTATCTGGTTTTTCACCGTGACCGGGCGGTTCTTAGAACACGCCCTGGCTATTTGCCTAAGGTGGTATCTTCCTTCCACCTTAACCAGGAGATTGTGGTTCCGGCCTTTAGTTCTCCCGAGTTGTCCTCCAAAGAGCGGTCTTTGGATTTGGTACGGGCTCTCCGTATCTATTTGAAGAGAACTGCATCCTTTAGGAAGTCGAATTCTCTTTTCTCTAACGTCCTAAGTGGATGCTGGGGACTCCGTAAGGACCATGGGGAATAGCGGCTCCGCAGGAGACTGGGCACATCTAAAGAAAGCTTTAGGACTAACTGGTGTGCACTGGCTCCTCCCCCTATGACCCTCCTCCAAGCCTCAGTTAGATTTCTGTGCCCGACGAGAAGGGTGCACACTAGGGGCTCTCCTGAGCTTCTTAGTGAAAGTTTTAGTTTAGGTTTGTTATTTTCAGTGAGACCTGCTGGCAACAGGCTCACTGCATCGAGGGACTAAGGGGAGAAGATCTCACCTGCGTGCAGAGTGGATTGGGCTTCTTGGCTACTGGACATTAGCTCCAGAGGGACGATCACAGGTTCAGCCTGGATGGGTCCCGGAGCCGCGCCGCCGGCCCCCTTACAGAGCCAGAAGAGCGAAGAGGTCCGGAAAAATCGGCGGCAGAAGACGTTCCTGTCTTCAATAAGGTAGCGCACAGCACTGCAGCTGTGCGCCATTGCTCTCAGCACACTTCATACTCCGGTCACTAAGGGTGCAGGGCGCTGGGGGGGGCGCCCTGAGACGCAATAAAACACGATAAAAATACCTTACATGGCAAAAAAATGCATCACATATAGCTCCTGGGCTATATGGATGCATTTAACCCCTGCCAGAATATACAGAAAAACGGGTGATAAGGCCGCCGAAAAGGGGGCGGAGCCTATCTCCTCAGCACACTGGCGCCATTTTCCCTCACAGCTCAGTTGGAGGGAAGCTCCCTGACTCTTCCCTGCACTACAGAAAGGGTTAAATAAAAAGAGAGGGGGGCACTAATTAGGCGCAGTATTAAAACATACAGCAGCTATAAGGGGAAAAACACTTATATAAGGTTATCCCTGTATATATATATATATATATATATATATATATATATATATATATATATATATATATATATATATATATAGCGCTCTGGTGTGTGCTGGCATACTCTCCCTCTGTCTCCCCAAAGGGCTAGTGGGGTCCTGTCCTCTGTCAGAGCATTCCCTGTGTGTGTGCTGTGTGTCGGTACGTTTGTGTCGACATGTATGAGGAGAAAAATGATGTGGAGACGGAGCAGAGTGTCTGTAACAGTGATGTCACCACCTAGGGGGTCGACACCTGAGTGGATGTACTGTTGAAAATTACGTGACAGTGTCAGCTCTGTATAAAAAAACAGTGGTTGACATGAGACAGCCGGCTACTCAGCTTGTGCCTGTCCAGACGTCTCATAGGCCGTCAGGGGCTCTAAAGCGCCCGTTACCTCAGATGGCAGATACAGACGCCGACACGGATACTGACTCCTGTGTCGACGGTGAAGAGACAACCGTGATTTCCAGTAGGGCCACACGTTACATGATTGAGACAATGAAAAATGTTTTATACATTTCTGATAATACGAGTACCACCAAAAAGGGGTATTATGGTGAGGGAAAAACTACCTGTAGTTTTCCTGAATCTGAAAAATAAAATGAGGTGTGTGATGATATGTATACCCTTTCCCGCCAGAGGTTAGGGTGCGTTGGGAAACACCCCCTAGGGGGGATAAGGCGCTCACACGCTTGTAAGAACAAGGGCTCTACCTTCTCATGAGATGGCCGCCCTTAAGGATCCTGCTGATAGAAAGCAGGAGGGTATCCAAAAATGTATTCACACACATACTGGTGTTATACTGCGACCAGCAATCGCCTCAGCCTGGAGGTGCAGTGCTGGGTTGGCATGGTCGGATTCCCTGACTGGAAATATTGATATCCTAGATAAGGATAGTATATTATTGCCTATAGAGCATTTAAAAGATGCATTTCTATATATGCATGATGCACAGCGGAATATTTGCCGACTGGCATCAAGTATAAGTGCGTTGTCCAATTCTACCAGTAAAATGGTCACGGATTCCAAACGGCATTTGGAAGTATTGCCTTTAAAAGGGGACATTTGGGGTCGGTCTTTTAGACCTGGTGGCCACGGCAACAACTGGGAAATCCACGTTTGTACCCCAGGTCGCCTCTCAAAATAAGACGCCGTATTATCAGGCGCAGTCCTTTGTTGGCAAGCGGACAAAAGGTTCCTCTTTTCTGCTCGTGACAGAGGGAGAGGAAAACGGCTGAAGAGATTACCCAGTTCCCAGGAACAGAAATCCTTTCGCGCCTCTGCAAAAGCCCTCAGTATGACGCTAGGGCCTTACAAACTCAGGCACGGTGGGGGCCCGTTCTCAATGAATTTCAGTGCGCAGTGGGCTCACTCGCAAGTAGACCCCTGGATCCTTCAGGTAATATCTCAAGGGTACATATTGAAATTCGAGACGTCTCCCCCTCGCCGTTTCCAAAAGTCGGCTTTACCGACGTCTCCCTCTGACAGGGAGGCAGTTTTGGAAGCCATTCACCCAGCAGGTGATAATCAAGGTACCCCTCCTGCAACAGGGAACGGGGTATTATTCCACACTATTGTGGTACCGAAGCCAGACGGCCCGGTGAAACCGATTCTAAATCTAAAATCTTTGATCACTTACATACAGAGGTTCAAATTCAAGATTGAGTCACTCAGAGTAGTGATTGCGAACCTGGAAGAAGGGGACTACATGATGTCTTGGGACATCAAGGATGCTTACCTTCATGTAAAAGTTTACCCTTCTCACCAAGGGTACCTCAGGTTATGGTACAGAACTGTCACTATCAGTTCAGACGCTGCCGTAGGGATGGTCCACGGCACCCCGGGTCTTTACCAAGGTAATGGCCGAAATGATATCCCTTCGAAGGAAGGGAATTTTAGTTATCCCTTACTTGGACGATTCCCTGATAAGGGTAAGATCCAGGGAACAGTTGGAAGTCGGTGTAACACTATCTCAGGTAGTGTTGCGGCAGCACGATTGGATTCTCAATATTCCAAAATCGCAGCTGGTTCCGACGACTTGTCTTCTGTTTCCTAGGGATGTTCCTGGACACAGTCCAGAAAAAATAAGAATTTACTTACCGATAATTCTATTTCTCATAGTCCGTAGTGGATGCTGGGCAATGGCAGAAGCTGCAGGGATTCTTCGCTGGGCGGAAAATCATGTGATAGCACTGTCAACAGTATTCATTCCGGGAGTGGACAACTGGGAAGCAGACTTCCTCAGCACGACCTCCACCCGGGAGAGTGGGGACTTCACCCAGAAGTCGTCCACATGATTAAAAAACTCGACAGGTATTGCGCCAGGTCAAGAGACCCTCAGGCAATAGTTGTAGACGCTCTGGTAACACCGTGGGTGTACCAGTCAGTGTATGTGTTCCCTCCTCTGCCTCTCATACCCAAGGTACTGAGATTGATAAGATGGAGAGGAGAAAGCACTATATTCGTGGCTCCGGATTGGCCAAGAAGGACTTGGTAACCGGAACTTCAAGAGATGCTCACGGAGGATCCGTGGCCTCTACCTCTAAGAAGGGACCTGCTCCAGCAAGGACCCTGTCTGTTCTAAGACTTACCGCGGCTGCGTTTGACGGCATGCCGGTTGAACACCGGATCCTGAAGGAAAAAAGGCATTCCGGATGAAGTCATCCATATCCTGATCTAAAGCCAGGAAGGATGTAACCGCAAAAACATTATCACCGCAATTGGTGAAAATATGTTGCGTAGTGCGAGTCCAGTAAGGCCCGACGGAGGAAATTCAACTGGGTCGATTCCTACATTTCCTGCAAACAGGAGTGTCTATGGGCCTGAAATTGGGGTCCATTAAGGTTCAGATTTCGGCCCTGTCAAATTTTCTTCCAAAAAAGAACTAGCTTCAGTCCCTGAAGTTTAGACGTTTGTAAAAGGGGTACTGCATATACAGCCTCCTTTTGTGCCTCCAGTGGCAATTTGGGATCTCAATGTAGTTTGGGTTCCAAAAGTCACATTGGTTTGAACCACTTAAATCTGTGGAGTTAAAATATCTCACATGGAAAGTGGTCATGCTGTTGGCCCTGGCTTGGGCCAGGCGCATGTCAGAATTGGCGGCTTTATCCTGTAAAAGCCCTTATCTGATTTTCCATTCGGACAGGGCGGAATTGAGGACTCGTCCTCAGTTTCTCCCTAAGGCGGTTCCAGCGTTTTCACCTGAACCAACCTATTGTGGTGCCTGCGGCTACTAGGGACTTGGAGGAATCCAAGTTGCTAGACGTAGTCAGTGCCCTGAAAATGTTTCCAGGACGGCTGGAGTCAGGAAATCTGACTCGCTGTTTATCCTGTATGCACCCAACAAGCTGGGTGCTCCTGCTTCTAAGCAGACTATTGCTCGTTGGATTTGTAGTACAATTCAGCTTGCACATTCTGTGGCAGGCCTGCCACAGCTAAAATCTGTAAAAGCCCGTTCCACAAGGAAAGTGGGCTCATCTTGGGCGGCTGCCCGAGGGGTCTCGGCTTTACAACTTTGCCGAGCAGCTACTTGGTCAGGGGAAAACACGTTTGCTAAATTCTACAAATTTGATACCCTGGCTGAGGAGGACCTGGAGTTCTCTCATTTGGTGCTGCAGAGTCATCCGCACTCTCCCGCCCGTTTGGGAGCTTTGGTATAATCCCCATGGTCCTTACGGAGTCCCCAGCATCCACTTAGGACGTTAGAGAAAATAAGAATTTACTTACCGATAATTCTATTTCTCATAGTCCGTAGTGGATGCTGGGCGCCAATCCCAAGTGCGTATTGTCTGCAATACTTGTACATAGTTATTGTTACAAAAATCGGGTTATTATTGTTGTGAGCCATCTTTCAGAGGCTCCTCTGTTATCATACTGTTAACTGGGTTCAGATCACAGGTTATACGGTGTGATTGGTGTGGCTGGTATGAGTCTTACCCGGGATTCAAAATCCTTCCTTATTGTGTACGCTCGTCCGGGCACAGTATCCTAACTGAGGCTTGGAGGAGGGTCATAGGGGGAGGAGCCAGTGCACACCAGTTAGTCCTAAAGCTTTCTTTAGATGTGCCCAGTCTCCTGCGGAGCCGCTATTCCCCATGGTCCTTACGGAGTCCCCAGCATCCACTACGGACTATGAGAAATAGAATTATCGGTAAGTAAATTCTTATTTTTGTACTGTTTGGTTTTCATAAACGTGGCTGACCTGCTAACAAGCAGACCTTGGCCAGTTGGATTAGAATGGTGATTGCACATGCTTATGTACAGGCTGGTCTTCCAGCTCCTGCTACCATCAAAGCACATTCTACTCTGTCGGTTGGACCTTCTTGGGCGGCCCGCCGTGGTGCGACCCTTGAACAATTGTGCAAGGCGGCTACGTGGTCCTCAGTGAACACGTTCATAAGGTTTTATGCCTTCGATACTTCAACCTCCCAGGATGCTTCCTTTGGACGCCGGGTTCTTGTGCCCGCTACAGTGCGTCCTCTCCCATAAGGAACTGCTTTAGGACATCCCCAATGTTATTCCTTGTGGAGCCCAGTGAACCCCGCAGCAGAAAACTAAATTTAATGTAAGAACTTACCGTTGTTAAATCTTTCTGCGAGGTACACTGGGCTCCACAAGGCGCCCACGCTGACGCACTTCGCTTCTTTGGGTTGGTATAGCATTAGCCGCTGACACCTTCTCCTGTAGTGAGTGTGTGGTGTATGTGGCTACTCGTGATTGTCGTCTCTGGTACCTGCTACTGCATTGGACTGGTTAACGAAAACTGAGCTCCTGTGCACGGAGACAGGGTTATAGAGGAGGCGGCGCTATGCATCTTGGGAACAGTCAAATCTTTGAGCCTGTTGGTGCCTTGGATCAAGATCCTACTCTACACCCTGATGTTATTCCTTGTGGAGCCCAGTGTACCTCGCAGAAAGATTTAACAACGGTAAATTCTTACCATAAATCTTGTTTTTAATCTTATTTATAATAAGATTATAAATCCCCTTGGGATACAGATAATATTGGGTCAAACAGCTGTATAATATGTAATTGTAATATTTAAAAAAATAATAATCTGATTACAGTCTAGTTCTGATGTAAAGAGCACTAGGATATTTTGTACCATAGACACAAGGTTAGAGCTAGGTAGCTGTTAATTAAATACCCAGACTATTAGTAATTGTGTTGACACTTCAGTTTCATGTAACTCTGTCAATTATTTGTTTATATATCTGTTACTAACATTTTGCATTTGCATTTCAAGCAATACGAGGATTCTCTCCACAACACAAAATCTGCAGTTTTGAAGAAGCAAAGGGATTGGACAGGATCAATGAAAGAATGCCCCCCAGGAAAGATGCCAGGCAACAAGATGGTATTAATTCAGTAAACACAAATGCCAAGGAAAATAACGGGACTGGCAATAACAACGCCCAGTGACTGCTCCATGTCCAGGTTTACTCTCACACCTTGCCTGAGGAGTCCTAGATTCATGCTTTGTGATAGAACAGCTGCAATAGCCATGGGACACCGCAAGATCTAATAACAGACCGCTCACACTCCTGGGAATTGCAGCAGATCCCTGTATTTAAACTTTTTTCCCAAAAGAAGCAAAATTAACTCCTAAGAACTGGACTTGTTTAGAACCTGGCACTCTCTCTCTCTCTCTGGTCTTTGAATCATGGGAAAGTATTGGGCTGTTTTTCATGAAAGCACATCTAGTGTAGCATCTCGCGCTTATCATTGTTGACACTCAAGTTTACAAATGGAAATCTGTTTTTGTTCACTAGCTAGAATTTTTTTTTCAATCAGAATTTAAGTACATCCCTCAAAAGCTATTTATTTAAAAGACATTTGTTTTATTAAATGTCTTTGAAAGATAGATTAGAATTGTCTTAAGTATGCCGAGGCTGCAAAATGTATTTTGAAAATCCACAAACAAATGCCAAAATGAAAAGTTGGCGGTTCTCTAGTGCTGACCTCAGGTGTATTAATTAGATGTTGCGAATTATGTATTATACTCACTGTATTTTTTAGTTTTAAGGATTATGGAAAGATTTCTACATAGGAACATTTATTACTTGAACACAGATCAAACAAATATTTAATTTAAATACTTTTTTGCCCAAAATTTGTTGAAATTTTTTTCAATCCTTTAAAATCAGAAAAATCTTGAAAAGGAAAAAAAAAAGTTTTTTGTTTTTTTTTTAAAAAAAAATTGATTGTTTATTCTAGGGTACTTTTAATTGAGCAATGTACATTATGTTAAAGTAAATTTTGATTCATATCAAGTCTGTAAAGCTTGGCATTGTATTTTGTGTATGCATGTTTTCTTTTTTGCAAATATTTAATATATAAACCTATGATGTACAGGAACTGCATCTATAGGTTAAATAGATGTTATGGATACTTTTTAGTTTATTGTGAGTATTGCATTTTCTTCTATGGCTGATCACATGACTGCGTAACTGCAGGAGACTTTTTTTTAAATTCTATTTCTGCATAGACTAAAAGCATTCTAAGCATTTGTTTAGACTATGCAGAACGTGAGACAATTGCTCTATCCAACTGTTAAAACAGTAACTGTTAATCCAAGACTGCATGGTAATTTTTTTGATATTTGCCGGACTGCTGAGTTTGAAAACTCCAACAATTTACTTATTTGTTCCACAAATGAGATGTTTTGATTTTCATTGTATTTTTGGTATATATTTTGACATTTAACCTTTTCATCTTTGCAGTCACTTGAAACATATGTCTGTTAAAGTCATCTCTCCATCTCCTTTACCATATTCTACAAATTGTACATACTCCTCATCCAGGTCGCAAATTTTATGCATGTTCTGAATTACTAAAGAGTTTTATAACAGTAGCACACAATACATTTTGTGCATGGGCCGCTGCTATGAACAGTGTGTCTTTTTTGTATGTCCCGCCCTTTTGCTTTTTAATATAATCTAGAATAAAAGAATAAAATACAGTTCCCTGATGGCTAAAAGAGTTAAAATTGCCACACCATCCTGCAACAAAAATTACTGAATTCTGTATAATTTTTCATCGAGAACCTTCTCTAAATGTGTAATCCCTCTATTATAAAATGTATGTTTCTTCTATACTGCCAAACTTCTTCCTCTACAATATGCAACCTATTTGCAGGCGATAATGTATGATGTTCTCCCAAATAAAATGAAAATGTATTTAAAAAGAAATGATTCTTGAGTTTGTCAGTACAAATATATACATTTTTTAGTGTTACAGCGTTGTGATTTTTATTAGAAGAGCACTTGACTACTCTAGGGTATAGTCAAATATACAGTTCCAGTTATTTACTGGTTACTGTTAAAGTACCAATTTGAACCAGGAACATGGAAGGTAAGAGAGGGAGGGTGGGGGTTCTGTAAGAAGTATGGCCTTTAAGGTTCTGTGGAACACAAAAGCAAACTTGGAGTCAGACTGACTCAACAAATTCCCATTGGTGCTTGTTAACAGAAAAGTATTAAATATATATATATATATATATATATATATATATATATATATATTTCTCTGACGTCCTAGTGGATGCTGGGTACTCCGTAAGGACCATGGGGAATAGACGGGCTCCGCAGGAGACTGGGCACTCTTTAAAGAAAGATTAGGTACTACATCTGGTGTGCACTGGCTCCTCCCTCTATGCCCCTCCTCCAGACCTAAGTTAGAATCTGTGCCCGGCCTGAGCTGGATGCACTTAGTGGGCTCTCCTGAGTTCACTATAAAGAAAGTATTTGTTAGGTTTTTAATTTTCAGTGAGATCTGCTGGCAACAGACTCACTGCTACGTGGGACTGAGGGGAGAGAAGCAAACCTACCTGCTTGCAGCTAGCTTGTGCTTCTTAGGCTACTGGACACCATTAGCTCCAGAGGGATCGAACACAGGGCCTGACCTCGATCGTCCGTTCCCAGAGCCGCGCCGCCGTCCCCCTTGCAGAGCCAGAAGACGGGAGAAACCGGAGAAAATCGGCGGCTGAAGACTCCGGTCTTCAATAAGGTAGCGCACAGCACTGCAGCTGTGCGCCATTGCTCCCACAGCACACCACACCGGAGCGGTCACTGGTGGGTGCAGGGCGCTGGGGGGGGCGCCCTGGGCTGCAATTAGTATACCTTTTGGCACAAAAAGCACATAATACAGTGTATAACACTGTATATGTGCAAAAACCCCCGCCATTAACATTATAAAAAGCGGGAGAAGCCCGCCGCTGAAGGGGCGGGGCTATCTTCCTCAGCACAGCCAGCGCCATTTTCTCTTCACAGCTCCGCTGGTAGGACGCTCCCCAGGCTCTCCCCTGCAGTATACACTACAGAAAGGGTAAAAAAGAGAGGGGGGGCACATAAATTTAGGCGCAAATTGTGATATAAGCAGCTATAGGGGGAAAATTCACTTTGTGTATAGTGTATATCCCTCTGTTATATAGCGCTCTGGTGTGTGCTGGCATACTCTCTCTCTGTCTCCCCAAAGGACTTTGTGGGGTCCTGTCCTCAGTCAGAGCATTCCCTGTGTGTGTGTGTGTGTGTGTGTGCGTGCGGTGTGTCGGTACGGCTGTGTCGACATGTTTGATGAGGACGCTTATGTGGAGGCGGAGCAGGTGCCGATAAGTGTGATGTCGCCCCCTGCGGGGCCGACACCTGAGTGGATGGATATGTGGAAGGTATTAGCCGACAGTGTCAACTCCTTGCATAAAAGGTTCGATGACGCAGCTTTGGGACAGCCGGCATCTCAGCCTGCGCCTACCCAGGCATCTCAGAGGCCGTCAGGGGCTCAATGAGACAAATGTACAATCCACTAGGGCCATCCGATGCATGATTACGGCAATGAAAAATGTGTTGCACATTTCTGACATTAACCCGGTTACCACAAAAAAGGGTATTATGTCACTCGGGGAAGAAACTTCCAAGGACAATGGTCGAGTCAGGAGGCTTCCCTACACATAAATATTCTGGAACTAAGGGCCATTTACAATGCCCTAAGTCAGGCAAAACCCCTGCTTCAAAACCAGCCGGTGCTGATTCAGTCAGACAACATCACGGCGGTCACCCATGTAAACCGTCAGGGCGGCACAAGAAGCAGGATGGCGATGGCAGAAGCCACAAGGATTCTCCGATGGGCGGAAAATCACGTGTTAGCACTGTCAGCGGTGTTCATTCCGGGAGTGGACAACTGGGAAGCAGACTTCCTCAGCAGGCACGACCTCCACCCGGGAGAGTGGGGACTTCATCCAGAAGTCTTCCAGCTGATTGTAAATCGTTGGGAAAGGCCACAGGTGGACATGATGGCGTCCCGCCTCAACAAAAAGCTAAAAAGATGTTGCGCCAGGTCAAGGGACCCTCAGGCGATAGCTGTGGACGCTCTAGTGACACCGTGGGTGTACCAGTCGGTTTGTGTTCCCTCCTCTTCCTCTCATACCAAAGGTACTGAGGATAATAAGAAAGAGAGGAGTAAGAACTATACTCATCATTCCGGATTGGCCAAGAAGGACTTGGTACCCGGAACTACAAGAAATGATCTCAGAGGACCCTTGGCCTCTGCCGCTCTGACAGGACCTGCTACAGCAGGGGCCCTGTCTGTTCCAAGACTTACCGCGGCTGCGTTTGACGGCATGGCGGTTGAACGCCGGATCCTGATGGAAAAGGGCATTCCGGTTGAAGTCATTCCTACGCTGATAAAAGCTAGGAAGGATGTGACAGCAAAACATTATCACCGCATATGGCGAAAAAATGTTGCTTGGTGTGAGGCTATGAAGGCCCCAACAGAAGATTTTCAGCTGGGTCGATTTCTGCACTTCCTACAGTCAGGAGTGACTATGGGCCTAAAATTGGGATCCATTAAAGTCCAGATTTCGGCCCTGTCTATTTTCTTTCAAAAAGAACTGGCTTCACTGCCTGAAGTTCAGACGTTTGTTAAGGGAGTGCTGCATATTCAGCCCCCTTTTGTGCCTCCAGTGGCACCTTGGGATCTCAACGTTGTGTTGGATTTCCTAAAATCACATTGGTTTGAGCCACTTCAGACCGTGGAGTTGAAATATCTCACGTGGAAAGTGGTCATGCTTTTGGCCTTGGCTTCGGCTAGGCGTGTGTCAGAATTGGCGGCTTTGTCATGTAAAAGCCCCTATCTGATCTTCCATATGGACAGGGCAGAATTGAGGACTCGTCCCCAATTTCTCCCTAAGGTGGTATCAGCGTTTCATTTGAACCAACCTATTGTGGTGCCTGCGGCTACTCGGGACTTGGAGGCTTCCAAGTTGCTGGATGTAGTCCGGGCCCTGAAAATCTATGTTTCCAGGACGGCTAGAGTCAGAAAAACTGACTCGCTGTTTATCCTGCATGCACCCAACAAGCTGGGTGCTCCTGCTTCTAAGCAGACTATTGCTCGCTGGATCTGTAGCACGATTCAACTTGCACATTCTGCGGCTGGACTGCCGCATCCTAAATCAGTCAAAGCCCATTCCACGAGGAAGGTGGGCTCTTCTTGGGCGGCTGCCCGGGGGGTTTCGGCTTTACAACTTTGCCGAGCTGCTACCTGGTCGGGATCAAACACGTTTGCAAAATTCTACAAGTTTGATACCCTGGCTGAGGAGGACTTTGAGTTTGCTTATTCGGTGCTGCAGAGTCATCTGCACTCTCCCGCCCTTTTGGGAGCTTTGGTATAATCCCCATGGTCCTTACGGAGTCCCCAGCATCCACTAGGACGTCAGAGAAAATAAGATTTTACTCACCGGTAAATCTATTTCTCGTAGTCCGTAGTGGATGCTGGGAGCCCGTCCCAAGTGCGGAATTCTGCAATACTTGTATATAGTTATTGCTTAACTATAGGTTTTTTTGTTCTGAGCCATCTGTTTAATGAGGCTCAGTTGTTGTTCATACTGTTAACTGGGTATGGTTATCACGAGTTGTACGGTGTGATTGGTGTGGCTGGTATGAGTCTTACCCTGGATTCCAAATCCTTTCCTTGTAATGTCAGCTCTTCCGGGCACAGTTTCCCTAACTGAGGTCTGGAGGAGGGGCATAGAGGGAGGAGCCAGTGCACACCAGATGTAGTACCTAATCTTTCTTTAAAGAGTGCCCAGTCTCCTGCGGAGCCCGTCTATTCCCCATGGTCCTTACGGAGTACCCAGCATCCACTACGGACTACGAGAAATAGATTTACCGGTGAGTAAAATCTTATTTTATATATATATATATATATATATATATAATATAGTATGCAGAAAGAAATCGGCGGCACTCCAGGACTTGTCAAACAAAAAACTGGTGTATTAAAGCATCACAGGATACAATACATATATATATATATATATATATATATATATATATATATATATATATATATATATATATATATATATATAGAGAGAGAGAGAGAGAGAAACCAAGAATATGGGCACAAGCGACCAATGGTGTCTGCAGTAAAGGAACGTAAAAAAGATTTTTTATATAAAAAGAAAGAGCATATTTATTTTACATGAGTAAAAACACTGATATACTTTGATTTAAAAAAAATGCTTAAGCATGAGAATTCATAAAAAATGCATAAAAAATACAGGAACATGTGATTAAAAGAGAAGAAAAAATCTAAAAGTACAAGGTACACATCGATTTGTAGTAAATGTGTAGAAAGTGCTTATCTTAGGTTCAGGAGGTTGATCTGGGAAAGATCATGGAATGCCCAACGCGTTTCGTCCTTCAGGACTTCATCAAGGGTAGTGTGCTACTGGGACAGGGCTTGTATTTATACCTCTGTCAATTAGAAGACTATGTGTGACATCACTTCCTCCCACAGTGATGTTAGGGAAGAACAGAAATCTTAGTGTGTTTTAGATTTAAATGATTTATATGTGAGTATTACAAATTGTCTCTAAACAAAGCTAATCCTTATCACATATTTAAAAACGAGTAGTTTAGTGAGTGTAAGTGATTTGTTTACACTGTACTGGCAGCAGGTACTTCCGCCCCACTTCCGGAGGTACAACGGGCTCTACTGCGCTTGCGTCCACTTTTGTGTTCATGATCAGATGTTGGAAGTCCCCAGCGGGCTCCTCTGCGCATGCGCCCGCTTCCGCACTTGGTGGTACGTCAAAGAAGTCTCGTTGCTTTCGTCAGACGCCCCGTTCGCGTCATCGCGTCTCGTGTTGGAACCCGGAAGCTCTGTGTGCCGTGGAGAGCGTGCTGGACTCGGAACTCCTCTGTTAGGCCGCGCGTCACTTCCTTTAGGGATTATATTCAGTGGATGATATCCGGGATTTAGTTGAGACGCACGTGAACCGCAAATGGTGTTGTTTGACAACAATTTCCCAATAGTGGGTCCCATTGTTGAATTCACCTAAGATAAGCACTTTCTACACATTTACTACAAATCGATGTGTACCTTGTACTTTTAGATTTTTTCTTCTCTTTTAATCACATGTTCCTGTATTTTTTATGCATTTTTTATGAATTCTCATGCTTAAGCATTTTTTTAAATCAAAGTATATCAGTGTTTTTACTCATGTAAAATAAATATGCTCTTTCTTTTTATATAAAAAATCTTTTTTACGTTCCTTTACTGCAGACACCATTGGTCGCTTGTGCCCATATTCTTGGTTTCTATAAAAAAATTTCACAGCAGCTTACCACTGCTGTTTTTATTTAGGGGCCTGCTGACACCCTTTGTACCAAGGGAGTGTATTTTTGGACATATATTATACATAATTGTGAAGGTTTACATACCACAAGTGGCGCTATTTTTTTCCTCTTTTGCATATATATATATAGATATATATAGATATATATATATATATATATATATATACACTGCTCAAAAAAATAAAGGGAACACTAAAATAACACATCCTAGATCTGAATGAGTGAAATATTCTTATTAAATACTTTGTTCTTTACATAGTTGAATGTGCTGACAACAAGATCACACAAAAATGATCAATGGAAATCAAATTTATTAACCCATGGAGGTCTGGATTTGGAGTCACCCTCAAAATTAAAGTGGAAAACCACACTACAGGCTGATCCAACTTTGGTGTAATGTCCTTAAAACAAGTCAAAATGAGGCTCAGTAGTGTGTGTGGCCTCCACGTGCCTGTATGACCTCCCTACAACCCACACAAAGTGGCTCAGGTAGTGCAGCTCATCCAGGATGGCACATCAATGCGAGCTGTGGCAGGAAGGTTTGCTGTGTCTGTCAGCGTAGTGTCCAGAGCATGGAGGCGCTACCAGGAGACAGGCCAGTACATCAGGAGACGTGGAGGAGGGTAACAACCCAGTAGCAGGACCGCTACCTCCGCCTTTGTGCAAGGTGGAACAGGAGGAGCACTGCCAGAGCCCTGCAAAATGACCTCCAGCAAGCCACAAATGTGCATGTGTCTACTCAAACGATCAGAAACAGACTCCATGAGGGTGGTATGAGGGCCCGACGCCCACAGGTGGGGGTTGTGCTTACAGCCCAACACTGTGCAGGACGTTTGGCATTTGCCAGAGAACACCAAGATTGGCAAATTTGCCACTGGCGCCTGTGCTCTTCACAGATGAAAGCAGGTTCTCACTGAGCACATGTGACAGACCTGACAGAGTCTGGAGACGCCAAGGAGAACGTTCTGCTGCCTGCAACATCCTCCAGCATGACCGGTTTGGCAGTGAGTGAGTAATGGTGTGGGGTGGCATTTCTTTGGGGGGCCGCACAGCCCTCCATGTGCTCGCCAGAGGTAGCCTGACTGCCATTAGGTACCGAGATGAGATCCTCAGACCCCTTGTGAGACCATATGCTGGTGCGGTTGGCCCTGGGTTCCTCCTAATGCAAGACAATGCTAGACCTCATATGGCTGGAGTGTGTCAGCAGTTCCTGCAAGACGAAGGCATTGATGTTATGGACTGGCCCACCCGTTCCCCAGACCTGAATCCAATTGAGCACATCTGGGACATCATGTCTCGCTCCATCCACCAACACCACGTTGCACCACAGACTGTCCAGGAGTTGGCGGATGCTTTAGTCCAGGTCTGGGAGGAGATCCCTCAGGAGACCATCCGCCACCTCATCAGGAGCATGTCCAGGCGTTGTAGGGAGGTCATACAGGCACGAGGAGGCCACAGACACTACTGAGCCTCATTTTGACTTGTTTTAAGGACATTACATCAAAGTTGGATCAGCCTGTAGTGTGTTTTTCCACTTTAATTTTGAGGGTGACTCCAAATCCAGCCTCCATGGGTTAATAAATTTGATTTCCATTGATAATTTTTGTGTGATTTTGTTGTCAGCACATTCAACTATGTAAAGAACAAAGTATTTAATAAGAATATTTAATTCATTCAGATCTAGGATGTTATTTTAGTGTTCCCTTTATTTTTTTGAGCAGTGTATATATATATATATATATATATATATATATATTTCTCTAACGTCCTAGAGGATGCTGGGGACTCCGTAAGGACCATGGGGATAGACGGGCTCCGCAGGAGACATGGGCACTTTAAGAAAGACTTTGACTCTGGGTGTGCACTGGCTCCTCCCTCTATGCCCCTCCTCCAGACCTGAGTTTGATACTGTGCCCAGTGGAGACTGGGTTCATTTCAGGAGCTCTCCTGAGTTTCCTGTAAAGAAAGCATTTTAGTTAGGTTTTTTTATGTTCAGGGAGCCTGCTGGCAACAGACTCCCTGCATCGAGGGACTGAGGAGAGAGAAACAGACCCACTTCTCTGAGTTTCAGGGCTCTGTTTCTTAGGCTACTATACACCATTAGCTCCAGAGGGATCGGTACGCAGGTCTCACCCTAGCCGTCCGTCCCAGAGCCGCGGAGCCAGAAGATAGAAGCCGGGTGAGTATTGAGGAAAAGACATCAGAGGCGGCAGAAGACACCTTGATCTTCATAGAGGTAACGCACAGCACTGCAGCTGTGCGCCATTGCTCCCATTCACCTCACACACCTCGGTCACTGTAAGGGTGCAGGGCGCTGGGGGGGGGGGGGGGGGGCGGCGCCCTGGGCAGCAATATAAACCTCTCCGGTGGCATATGTATGTATGTATATATATATATATATATATATATATATACACACATGTACAGCTGGGCACTGTACATGTATATAAAGAGCCGCCGCCATGTTATTGAGAAATTTGAGCAGGACAGAAACCCGCCACCGAGGGGGCGGGGCTTCTCCCTCAGCACTCACCAGCGCTATTTTTCTCCACAGCACCGCTGAGAGGAAGCTCCCCGCACTCTCCCCTGCTTAACACACGGTGAAAGAAGGGTTTTAAAGTAGTGGGGGGGCACATAATTGGCGCATATACATAAAAGCGCTACTAGGTAAACATACTGTGTTTTTCTCTAACGTCCTAGTGGATGCTGGGGACTCCGTAAGGACCATGGGGAATAGACGGGCTCCGCAGGAGACTGGGCACTCTAAGAAAGATTTAGTACTACTGGTGTGCACTGGCTCCTCCCTCTATGCCCCTCCTCCAGACCTCAGTTAAAATCTGTGCCCGGACAGAGCTGGGTGCATTTTAGTGAGCTCTCCTGAGCTTGCTAATAAAGTATTTTAGTTGTTTTTTTTATTTTCAGAGAGCTTCTGCTGGCAATAGACTCTCTGCTACGTGGGACTGAGGGGAGAGAAGCAAACCTACTAACTGCGGCTAGGTTGCGCTTCTTAGGCTACTGGACACCATTAGCTCCAGAGGGATCGAACACAGGACCTGACCTTGTCGTCCGTTCCCGGAGCCGCGCCGCCGTCCCCCTCGCAGAGCCAGAAGTCAGAAGCCGGCGGGTTGAAGCAAGAAGATGTCAAAATCGGCGGCAGAAGACTCCTGTCTTCATATGAGGTAGCGCACAGCACTGCAGCTGTGCGCCATTGCGCCCACACTAACCCACACACTCCGGTCACTGTAGGGTGCAGGGCGCAGGGGGGGGCGCCCTGAGCAGCAATTGATTACCTCCTGGCAAAAAGCAGCATATATACAGTTGGACACTGTTATATGCATGAGCCCCCGCCATTAATTTTACACAAAATCGCAGGAGAAGCCCGCCGCTGAGGGGGCGGGGCCTTCTTCCTCAGCACTCACCAGCGCCATTTTCTCTCCACAGCTCCGCTGAGAGGAAGCTCCCCAGGCTCTTCCCTGCAAAACAACGATAGAGAGGGTGAAAAAAAGAGGGGGGCACATAAATTTGGCGTAAAAACAATATATACAGCAGCTACTGGGTTAACACTAAGTTACTGTGTGATTCCTGGGTCATATAGCGCTGGGGTGTGTGCTGGCATACTCTCTCTCTGTCTCTCCAAAGGGCCTTGTGGGGGAACTGTCTTCAAATAGAGCAATCCCCTGTGTGTGTGGTGTGTCGGTACGTGTGTGTCGACATGTCTGAGGTAAAAGGCTCCCCTAAGGAGGAGAGAGAGCAAATATGTGTGTGAGAGGGTGTCTCCGTCGACAACGCCGACACCTGTTTGGATATGTGTAAGTGCTGAGGTGAATTTATTGCACAAAATATTAGAGAACAGACAGGAAATCTACCCATGTCTGTCCCTATGTCACAGAGACCTTCAGAGTCTCACAATGCTCACTATCCAAAATAATAAACACTGATATCGACACGGAGTTTGACTCCAGTGT